>NC_059328.1:151604655-152239099 GCF_018350155.1 Leopardus geoffroyi
ATATATATATATATACATATTTAGAGCTTTTGTGGGGCTTTTGGTGGAGCTTTTGAATGTGAATTAAGTGAGGTCACCATCAAGTTAAAATGTACTGCTTTATCTATAAGATGTTTTTATGTAAGCTTAGAGCAACCACAAAGCAAAAATCTAGAGAAGATTCACAAAAGATAAAGAAAGGGGAATCAAAAGCAGAAAAAGAGGCTGAGCCTTGCCTAATCCAGAATGGCTGCTATGATCTTTGTTGTTAAGGAAAAATGGTTGTCCAGGTACCTGTGTAGCACCTAAGGATGGGCTAAAGCTGGAATCTGGACTTCAAGCTAGAGCCTTCAATGGGAGATCTCAGGTTTCAATGCCACATGTTGGCAAAATGTTTGGTGCTCCACCAGCCTTATCTAATGCTTCCAGAAAGGCTTTGAGAACTGTTAACATAACTACAGAAAAGTCAGTAAAGACTAATGGAGCCCTCAAACAGAAATAGACAAAGTTCCCTGTGAAACAGATGACTGGGAAGACTGTTAAAGCAAAAAGTTCCATTCCTGCCTTGAGTGATGCTGATCTAGAAATAGAAAAATTCTTTCCTTTATATCCTCTAGTCTTCAAGAGTTTTGACCTGCTTGAGGAATATGAAATGGCATACCTCCTCTTGAAGAGAATGCTTCCCATGACCCTGGATGAGAAGTGGAAGCTTGAAAAACTATTACATGTGGCTCCCTTTCCCCTCTAAAAATGACCTCTTAACTCTGGAAGTATAATCTGCTGTGGTCTCCTTCAAGCATTCTGGGGGCCTTGAATGTTGAATTGCCACCTGCTTGCTATGACTTAAATATTTAAGTTTCTTAGCACTTTATAGTTTGTGGGTATATATGTTTTTATGTTAATAAAGCCATTGTTTAACAGAAAAAAAAAACCATGTAAAATCACCAATTAACAAAGGGAAGCAGAAACAGAGGAAGAAAACAATTGGACTATAAAACAGCCAGAAAACAATGAATAAGATGGCATTCCATATCAATAATTACTCTAGGGGCGCCTGGGTGGATCAGTTGGTGAAGCGTCTGACTTTGGCTCAGGTCATAATCTCACAGTTTGTGAGTTCGAGTCCCATGTCAGGCTCTGTGCTGACAGCTCAGAGCTTGGAGCCTGCTTCAGATTCTGTGTCTCCCTCTCTCTCTGTCCCTCTCCTGCTCGTGCTCTCTCTCTCTCTCAAAATTAAATGAACATTAAAAAAAATTAAATGTGAATTGATTGAATTCACCAATCAAAAGGCCTGGAGTAGTTGAATGGATTAAAAACCATGACCTAACTATATGTTGCCTATAAAAGATTCACTTTAGCTTTAAGGACACACATAGGCTCAAACTGACGGGATGGAAAAAGATATTCCATACAAGTGGAATCCAAAAGAAAGTAGGGGTGGCTATATTTACATCCGACAAAATAGACTTTAAGCCAAAGCAGTAACAGAAAAGAGAAGGTCATTATATGTTGATAAAGGGGTCAACTCATCAAAAAGATATAACAGTCATAAATATAGACACACCCTACATAAGAGCACCTAAATATATTAAGCAAATACTAACATATCTAAAGGCAGAAATGGATAACAATATAATCATAGTCGTAGTAGGGGACTGTAATACCCAAGTTTCAACAGTGGACAGATTATCCAAACCAATAACCAACTAGGAAATGTTGAACTTGAACCATACATTAGACTAAATTAACCTAACGGACATTTCTAGAACATTCCACCCAACAGCAGCAGCATACACATTATTCTCAAGTGCATATAGAATACTTTCCAGAATAGGTCATATGATAGGCCACAAAGCTGGTCTCACCAAATTTAAGAAGACAGAAATCATACCAACTACCAACTGTCTTTTCTTACCGCAGTGGTATGAAACTAGAAGTCAACAAAGGAGACCTGAGAAGTTTCTAGGCACACATTCATGAACAACCAATAGATCAAAGAAGAAATCCAAAAGGAAATTAAAAAAAAATATTGAAACAAATGAAAATGGAAACATAGCACACCAAAATACAGAGGATGTTGCAAAAGCAGGGGGAAGTTTAAAGTGATAGATGTGTATATTGAGAAAATCAAAAGATCTCAAACAACCTAACTTTACATCTCAAGATCTAGAAAAACAAGAACAATTAAGCCCAAAGTTAGCAGAAGGTAGGAAATAAAAAAGATCAGAGTGGAAATAAATGAAATATAGACCAGAAAAACAATAGCTTTTTTTTTTTTTTAAATAAACAAAATTGACTATGAGCATGTGACTCTTCAGGAGACAGCTGATACTTAGCTCCAGATGAGATTTGTTTTGCAGGTTAATATTGCTTGATGATTTAATTTTTATTTATTTAAAAAAAAATTTTAATGTTTTTATTTATTTTGAAGGAAAGAGAAACAGAGCATGAGCGGGGGAGGAGCAGAGAGAGAGGGAGACCCCGAATTCGAAGCAGGCTCCAGGCTCTAAGCTGTCAGCACAGAGCCTGATGCGGAGCCCGATGCGGAGCCAGAACTCACGGAAAGCGAGATCATGACCTGAGCCAAAGCCAGACGCTCAACCAACTGAACCACCCAGGTGCCCCAACTGATGATTTAATTTTTAAAGATAAGCCAGAAATCAATACGTTTATATATTTTTTCAGGGTTGCCCACAAAGCACGGTGCAGCCATTCAAATCGTGAAGCCATGTCTGGGCACCAGATTTGGCTCATGGGCTATGAGCTTAGGAAGAAGGGGTGTTTGGAAGGAGTGGGGTCATGAAGAAGAGAGAGAAGGCAGACAATGGTAAAGAAGCTTGAAAATTTTATTTATCTACCATTTATATATTGAAAGCAGAGCATTTTTATGACAAATGTTTCAAGAAGGAATTTCTCTTTCCAGTTTCACCACTGTGGCTACTAGTCCTTCCCTTATCTTATCATTACAATGCAGATATGTTGTGATTGAAATAATTTATATGTACAAATTACATCACAGAAAAGTAATTTCATTGCTAAATGTAAGCAGGTTAGGGTACTTCATCCAAAATAAGAAAAGGAGAGAATTCTGCACTTCCACATTTTAAAGCTGGTATTTTAACAACTCATTGACCATGGTTTATTCCATTTACAATCTTTGGTCACACAATATTAAAAGAAAAGTTATTTATTGGCATGCAAAGCAATATGGCTTCAGGATACGTCTCTTAAATTTACAGAACTTAAAATTTCAAATATTCCATGTGGATGGCAGGTGATGTGAAGTGATCTTGAACAGTGACATACTTACTTCCTAGAAATTAAAAAAAAAAAAAAAGGTAGTGATTTAACAATAGCTATGACACTTAGATGACACTTAGTAGTTAACTTATCCAGGAAATATTTCAGTGATTTACTTTGATAAAATTTGTTCATCAATCTTTTCATCTTATAAATCCCTTAGTCTTTTCAACTCTTCAAACATTTGCAGAGACGACTTATCCTAAAGTTCCCCTATGATGAAATATAAAGTTTATGAAAAATTATAAAAAGCAATTATAACCTATGAAAATAAGTGGTTAAGTTTTGGTGTTTAAACTTTTACTACTATGCTTATTACAGTAAGGACATAATACCATGTATACTGGTGTTTTCCTATGTGCTAAAATGTCACCATAAATAGCAATTTTTAAGGTGACATTAATATGCAAATGCCTTAACATCTGCATGTTTCATTCATATCTGTGTTCCTAATGCCTTATCCCTTATTGACACTCAGGAAATGCTTTTTGCAATAGAGGGGTAAATGAATAAATCTTACTGATGAAAAGTGAATATAATAATGTTTTCTTAAAGGATTCATAATTTCGATTATATACCAAGAGACTAAATAAAGACCCTCTTCCCCACACCGGGAACCACCTGTAGCCTGTATGATAATAGTTATGAAAGTTTTGATGGTTTTCAGAATTAACTAAAATGGTGTCACCTCTCAGTAATTTTGGTCTGAAGCAGCCAGTTTATAAAGTCCCGGGTGGCAAGATTGTCAAGAACTGTGTTCATCTCATCGGAGAAAGAGCCGTCGGCGTGTCTGCGGCGTAATTCTTCAACAATGGTGACTTCTTCTGGGAAACTGAAGGAATAAGGGCCAAATGAGTGGTTAAAGGTTTTAAGTAAGTGCTTATTGACTGCTTATCCCTGGTAGCATGTGTGAGGGTCACTGAGAAAACAGTAAGTTTCTATTTCCCGGGTGGGGGAGGGGGGCTGCTATGAAAAGCCTCACAGAAACCTGCATGTGGGCAAGGGAACGATTTAGGTAGGAAAGAGCAGAGTTGGGAACTGAAACCAGACCTAAGGAGTAGCTTCATGCCCTTCTCAATATTCCAGGCTGCTTTGAATATTTTAGTGTATTGGCAGCACAGATGTTATTACTGAGACTAATTCGTCTATAAATCAGAAAAATGTATGATGTCTCGTAAAACTAGTGATTGTCTGAACAGCCTGGCAAAGTACAGGATTAGCCGATTAAAGTTTAGTCCATATAACATTTCCTCTTTGAATGGTTTGCTCTAGCAGGAATTTTTGCAGTACATTAAAACACTACAAAATATCCTCAAGTGTAAGTGACTATTTTACCAGTTAGTTTCATCGGTTTGATCATGTTTTAAGTCAGTAACAATACTAGTTTCCTTTTGCCTTAAGCTCTCTTTAAGGCTCAGTGAACTTGTTTTAAATCTCACTTAAGAAAAAAAAAAGAGTTGAACATGAATTTCCTGCCTCTCATATTTCAAATGTCAATCAAAATGATCAGGAGAAAATGAGATGGTTCAGGAATCTGTTTGGTTGTGGTAAGTTCCAAGAAAGTCCCAAAAGGCTCTAGCTTCATTTTCAACTTTGACAATTTGGTGATTGTCTATATGACAGCCCTATTAAAAAAAATGGGCATATCGTTAAATCTATGACTGTTCCCATGTATCTGTGCTTTGAGGGTCATTTCATTACACATCTTAAATTGTCTGCCTTTTAGTCTTCATCACATTTTTACCTGAATCCTGACACACACACACATATATATGATCCCACGTGTAAATATTTACAGTCGGACTTTCTGTTTTCAGCATTGTGTCTCCTTTTTCCTTAAACCTAGTTTTCCCAAGACAGTTCTCGTTTAAGCCGGTTGTCTTCATACAGTTATCAAAAAAGCATTCTACTTGTTATCAAGAGTGTTCTGGATTGACAAATGAATGCCCTAATTACAATGCCACTCTAATAGAGAATAATAATTAATTACAAATATTATTAATCCTTGCTATCAAAAGTAAAACAGACTAGACTTTTGTAGACTGTCTCCCACCAATATGAGTTATTTCCTCACTTTGTGAGACTATACTAATTGCTTCTGTAATCCAGATCCATATATAGATAACTGTAGTCTAAGTTTTCAGCATCATGCAAAAAAAAAATGTTAAATAAGAATGTACAGACTTACTCTCGCCTTCCCCGGCCTTTCACCAGCCAAGCAATGAATTCCTTGGCAGCTTGGCCTTCCAAATAAGAACTTACATCACTGGTAAAGGTCCCTTCAGCATGTCTCTCAAATTCATCATGACGTTTGGCAATGTTATTCCTGAACGAAATGTGAAAGTTAAGTTGAAGATCTGTCTCTTTAGCAATATGGTTCTCACCTTTAAACAGTGCAGCCTGGGGTTCAGGATCCTATGTAGAAGGGGCTGAGGGAGATTTGGGAGATGAGGGTAGCCGGGGGATCATCCTGAAGCTACGTCAATTACCTGGAGTGAAGGATGATGGGACAGGGCTAGTAAAAATGAAAGCGGGCTAAAGCCCCTCCACTCCATCGGCTTACTCATTTTCGGCTCCCCTGCTTGTCTGTGCCATTGATTATTAAAGCTGCATTCACTTCAGTCTCAATATAAGTGGGTTCTGCACCGTGCTGTGCTACTTGCAGGTAAGGCGGCTGTTTGTTATTAGGCCACATGGGGTCAGAGTTAATGCAATGCTTCTAGGGAAAGCCAAGGGCCATCTCAAAATCCAGCAAAAGGACCACAGGATAATGGACTAAAGGAAACGTGTGATGGGCCAGCAACAAGGAAAGCGAAGAAGAGGGCTCCATTTCACCCTCAAGCATGTGCAGAGTGCTCTGTGTAGGTGGGTGACGAGCCACCCTCAGTTTCCCTGATGTGTGTTACCCCAGAAGGTTTATCTGAAACACACAACAGAAACTGCCTAAGAAAATAATTGTCTCACATTAGTTTACCAAGTTGTGGCATTCTTTTTCTAGAAATGAGGACAGCTGTTTCCATTTTTTTTTCAAATTTCTGATTTTCCACATTTTACCAAAGGCCTCATCTCTAGTCCTTGGCAGGAACTTTTCCCAGTGTCTCTTCTGGCCATGACCATCATTTCTGTAGCTGTAACTTTCACTTAAGAACTTTTGGTCAATCGCTCTGTCTCTCCTGTTTCTCCTGTTGGCTTGTGTCTACTCTCTTGCTCTCCCTTCCTCTCTCCCTTCTCTTTTCTTTTTTTTTAAATGTTTATTTCTTTTTAGTTTTAAGAGAGAGAGAGCATGAGCAAGGAAGGGGCACAGAGAGAGGGAGAGAGAGAATCCCAAGCAGGCTCTGTGCTGTCAGCAAAGAGCCCAGTGTGGGGCTGGATCTCATGAACAATGAGATCACGACCCGAGCTGGACGCTTAAGTGACTGAACCACCCAGGCACACCTCTATTCTATCCAGACAAATCTATGCCCTTTCCTGATTTTTAGATTCCTTTAGCTACTTTGTATGCATAACTCCCTTCCCCTTGTGGGCCATCCTCCAAAGAAATTGTGAAATTCCACCATCTCTGTGAAACCCTTGCAGATGATTTCCTCCAGTAGCCTAGATGTAGCAAAAAACCCAACACTGTCAAAGAAAATCCAACATTAAAATGTATGCCTTACGATAGGCTTGTGTTCTTATTTGCCTTCTTCTCTCTTTATGCTGTGCAGCTAGGCTGTAATTTTAAATGTGTATCTTGGATTGTATTCTACAAGAAAAAGACTGCATCTGTTTCCATTCCTTACCATGATTAACTTGGCTAGAGGATACTTTGAATGTGATCACAATCATGAGTTTGAACCCTACAAGGGAATGGTGAATTCGCTGTATCTTTTGGTCAGAAATTAGATTCCTAATCTTGCAGGTTCACAAAAGTCAACTTCTGATTTTAAAGGAAAATGGCCCAAGAGGGTAAATATTGCTAAGACCACAGGTGGGAATATAAAGTCTAAGTCCTATTGGAGGGTAGATAAGGGGACTGAAGGGGTGAGAGGGTGGGACGTTCAAGGAATAATACAAAGGACAGTATCACCAACCTTGAAAATCACCGAAATTGGAAGAGCCTATGTGCACTAACTGATGAACATGATAAAAAAAAAGTCAGGAGAAATTTTAGACATATTTATGTAATATATTTGTGTGCAAATTTTGGACTAGGTTCAGACTCTTACTTGTTCCTCTTGGTGTTCATCAACCACTGCACGAAATCCTGCGCACGCCTGGAATCCAGATACTTGCTGTAGTCACTGGTGAATGTGCCCTGAGAATGGCGTTTGTCCTCAATCATCTGATCCGGATCATTGAGCGGGTCTGTCTGAGGAGCTGGGAATGATCTGTAAAGAGCAGTGATGGGTACAACTAAATCTCTCCCCAAGAGTAGAATCACTTCAATAGTACCTCTCTACAAAATACTGCACCGTATGACGCTGGAAGGCAGGTGCCTTGAGTATTTCAGTGGGTAGTTCGTAGACACCTTGGCTTGCCATGGGAATTCCATAGTTGTATTGGAATTGAATGCACTCTGATTCTGAATTTTAGTAATAGATTTTTTCACCTGGCTTCTTTTTTCTGAAATGGGATTAAATAAATCTTTTTTCACTTAATTCATCTACTCATGATTGTGCTAATAATGACAGAAGAGATCAATGACTTGAATATTTTAAAAGAGTAAAAAATTCCACATCATTTGCTGGGCAGCAGATTTATGTTCCTAATTTTGTTTTGCATATATTCATATAAAAAAGTTTAGTTTCCTGGGTATATGATAGCTAATGCTGGAAGAAAGACAAACATTCAAAGAAAGACAAAAGAGGTGCATAGGTGGCTTGGTTGATGAAGCATCAAACTCTGGATTTCAGCTCAGGTCATGATCTCATAGTTCATGGGTTTGAACCCCACATAGGGCTCTGCACTGACAGGGTAGAACCTGCTTGAGATGCTCTCTCTGCCCCTCCCCCTCTCATTCTCTCTCTCTCAAATAGATTAAAAACATTAAAAAAAAAGAAAGACAAGAAAAAGTGCACTTGATAATTTGAAACTGTTTAGTGGATAGTACGCATGCTAGAAATCAACAGTTCATTGGCATGGTAAATATGGGGAAATATTCAATGTGATTAATACTCAGAAATAGAAATGAGATACTATTTTTACCTGTCAAATTAGTGAAGATTAAATACTGGGGAGGATAGTGTGAGAGAAGTATTTCTATACTGCTGATGGGAATGTGTATGTGTGTGACTTTTCTGGAAAGCAAGTTGGCAAGATAATATAAAAAAAATAGACTCATTCAAAACCCTTTGACATAGTAATTCTACTACTAGAAATCTATCCTCAGAAAATAGTAAGAAATCTAGGGGGGAAATGTTATTTGCAGTATTCTTTGTGGGAAAATTTGAAGAATTCTTAAGTGTTCAATAAAGGAGGAATAGCTAAATAAATATTGTACATTTATGAGATGGAATAGAATGTAAGCATTAAAGGTCCTACATATAATAGGTATTTTTAAAGATATAAGAAAAAACCAGCAACATAATGCTAAGAGAAAAAAAAAAACATCGTATCTGGAATACGTTTATACACCATACACGTAAGATGCAGGAAAATAATATACCAAATTTCAAAATTATTAACAGTTTTCTCTGAGTTATGAAGTTTGAGCACTGAAAACAAAATTGCATGTTTTTAAAATAGTTTCTATCATGAACACATATGACTTTTATAGCTAACAACTAGCCATTATTTTTAAAAAGGACACAAAGTTGGTATGAATCATTAAAATAATCTATTCTACAGTATGTAATGAATGTACAGATAGGATCAACTGAAGATTCGAAAGAGCTATAATTTACTGTGTAATAAATTTTCAACATTGCCCACCCCTTTGGGTATGAAACAGCACATACTCTGATCTACACTGCAGAAAAGCCTGTATCACAATGATACCTTGAACATTTGGAAAATGTGCAGAGTATTTTACTGAGACCTATTCACGAACCATAGTTTTAACAGGCTGTATTCTAACCATAATATCATGTTAGTTAAAGTCTAGAGATTTAATACCTGGATTTCTCCTCTGTGTCTTGAAGGGAACGTTGCCAGCTGCCTTGTACCAGCATTACAAACAATCCGGCCACAAAGTAAATGCTTTTCATTTTTGCTGCCTGTGGGAACACAGAGTCAGGGAGGGGGGTGTGCGGGTGGGGGGAGACAGGCAACCACATTTAAACCTGTCCAATTAGATTAGTTCAATTTTGACTGAGTAAATATTACAAATAGAAAGTATAAGCTAGTCATCAACTTTACTCTGATTATATTTCCTGCTTCATTTCAGATAGTAGATTATATTTTTCCCCAGATTTTGGGGGTGACAAAAAAGGATACAAAAGATATGTTCCACCCAATTAAAAAAAAAAAGCAATGTACCACCAACTAAGCTCTTTCATTAGTGTAGGACACTTGTGTTAATGATCAGAAGGCTCATTTCCAGACTTGAAATTAAAAATGTCCATGATAAACATTTAAAATATCTACTGTAGATGATATGCTACATATGGTTAGCCTGAATGGCACTTTATCCATAATGCCACCCCCTTCACTATCAGTCTGGCTTTCAATTAATAGTCCTTCACTTCCAAGCATTTACATTATACTGCATTTCAACCATCTTAAAGCAGCCTCAGGCTACAACTTGGCATACCAGCTGTCGGTTCAGATGTATTATTCATTTATATTTTAAATAGTGTAACTTGGTCTAGACTTTGTAATTATAAAGCGGCCAACAGATTTGAGGTATTTTAGGGTGCTTTGACCTGTTCTAAATTAAAGGGAAAAATCATTTTAAAGACAAGCAATTTGCAACAAAAACTAATGCTTCTGGCAACTTGAACAATCACAACCAAGAAACTAAGAGATCACTGTCATAAAGAAAATTAATGCTTGCTTCTGAAGTCTTGGAAGTCCCCAGGTTGTTTTATAATTGGACTTAGTCCAGGATACGTCATTCACCGCTACTGACACCCTAGGCTTGGTTGTGGGATACACCTGGTTGCTTGTCTTCGTATCTCAAGCAGATGCCCTGTGAAGCCATTGGATGCCAAGGACCTGATGATGCAGTGTGGACGGGATGGGGATCAATATGAATGTGAGCAGCATGACCCCACAGGGCACGCTTCTCTGTTTACCGAATGGAACCTATGAGTCCAGTATTGGTCATGGACTTCTCTCTGCTACCTTTAAGGCCGACCGTGTTTACTTTGAGAAGTGGGGATTTCAATCCATGTTTGATTATGCTTATCCGTAAATGATTTGAATGAGTACTTTTGGCAAATGGCATTTGGTTTGAAATAAGGATTTTATAAATATTAACATTTTAAACTATCAATCTTTTCTTGAACATCCTAGCCATATTTACTATCTGTCTTTGGCACTAAAACACGCAGACTGTAGTACCTGCAGTGGTATTTTTTTTTCTTTGAAATACTGTCTTTTTAGATTAAGTGGTCAATTAGACAAAGTAACACATCAGGAATTACAGGTTCATCCTTCTTCATTCATCAGTATTAAGTTCCTCATCTGGCATTTCGCTCTGGGTCAGTTCATCTAGTTGGCAAACTTAGGAAACTTTGTCACCTACGCAAGTTGTGCCTTCTGATTATAATTCTCAATTGTAAATTCATACTTTGGGGAATTAAAAAAAAATTATGGTGGCAAGCATTTCTTTTTAGGATTACCCCACTGTTAAAAGTCAATGTAGTCCTAGGGGCGCCAGGGTGGCTCAGGTGGTTAAGTGTCTGTACTCTTGATCTCAGCTCGTGTCATGATCTCAGGGTTCATGAGTTTCAGCCCTGCATTTAGGCTCTGTGCTGACAGTGAGGAACCTGCTTGGGAATTCTCTCTCTCTCTCTCCCTCTCTCTGCCCCTCCCCTGCTCATGCGTGCTCTCTCTCTCTCTCAGGACAAATAAATAAACATTAAAATATATTTTTAAAAAGTCGGTTTAGTCCTAAATAATTCCTTCTATGCAAAGATCCAAAAAAATTTACGATATTTTCTAGTATGTTTTACAGAGGCAGATTTAGAACAGGTGGGATTTTGCCACTGTGGGAACTGAAAGAGAAGCAACTGTAGGGAAGTGAGTATCTTCAGTCCTCTACAGTCAACAGAATGAGTTCTACTGAAAAAGGAACTGATTTTTAAGATGTCAGTTATTCATTTAGTGGAAGCCTATGGAATTGTGAACATTTGAAGAATCAGATTAATTGTTTGAATACCACTACTGAGAAAGCAAATATTTACGTTATTTTAGCTCCACCTCCTGCTCAATAAGAGAAGAATTTTAATTACCTCCCTTTAGGCTGTCTAAGGAGAGAATCTGCAGTTTTTTTAAAGAACCACATATTGCCATTCAAATTTAAAGGAAAATATGGTAACGATAGTATTCTCTGTGTAGGAAGCCTTTTAGAAAGATTAACCTTAGACCTAGATAAGGTGACATTATATCATATCCCTAAATATATTGGTGTTGTAGGCCAAATAAGTCCTTTTCAAACCGGTTGGCTCATTTCCTCTGCTAAGTCCTTCGTGCACATGGCAAAAACACACCCCTTGATCATTTTCTCCTTTGAGGATCTTTGTAAAATTGTTCTTTGTCCTTAAGAAGTTAAATGGGTACTTTAGAACATCTTGTTTTTTTCTGAAGAGACTTACTAAATTTCCTTTCAGGATGTGGACATTTTAGATATATTATTTATTATTATTGGTCTTCAATCCCTGGGAGGTAATTATTCATCAGTGGTTTTACTCAGTTCCATCCAAAGACTTCTTAATAACTGACTATATTTTTTTCTGCACCAAATATGCTGTCTCATTTACAGTGAACTGATTTCACGGACGTTGATTTTTTGATAGACTTATCAGAAATTTGAATATTTGAAGGATGATATTGACTCTGTTCTTTTGGAAAGCCATAAGTTTTCATTGGTAAGGAGCAATTGCTCTTATAGCTTCTCTAATGGACACATTTCTGCTGAATTTAAAAGGCGCCTTCTGTTCAAAGTAGTATATACATTTATCAAACCCTAGCAAAATATTTATTTTTCAAAATGTTAACCATTTACTTTTAAAATGCAGTCCTCACAACTGTTAAATCTTACAAGGGCATTGATTCGAATCTTTGTTTTTCTTTCTATTTTATATCTTTAAATTGAATTATTTATCCAATGCACTTTTCAGCCTCATTATGTTGAAATAAATGTATGTAAATGCGTTTTATATCACTTTTTCATCTCGATTCCGCCCCCTGTATTATGATTAATAAAGTATAAGATGAAAGAACAGCACTTAATTCATAATACTTGGCCCCATAAAAATACTCAACTGTACCCCAAACAAGATTTACAATCTTGCAATCACTCCCGATTCGTCTTACCTTCTGACACTTGACTGGAACAGAGCAGGTGGAGAGAGAGCGAGCCCTCTTTTCGGAACTTTGGATGTGTGTGTCCTGAGCCCTGTACTTCTGCAGCACAGTGCGCTGTCTTTATATACTCTCAGCGTTGTTTAGACTCACAGATATTACGCTGACAGTATAAATTTCTCATCTGTAAATAATGAGTTTTTGTTACAAACGATTTCACTCGCCTACTCACTTTGCTCATCTGCATTCTAAGCTTATATTGGGTGGGACCTCGGAGACCAGGAAACTTTTTATTTACTCTCTTGCTTTTTTTGTTGTTGTTGGGAATGGAAAGGGCAGTTTGGAAATTCACCCTTCACCCTCAGTCAGGCATGAAAATCACTTAAGTACTCTAAAGTGAATTTTGATGCCGAAGACAAAAAAACCCGTGAAATTACATAGACTATGGCTAACCTCACTTTGAGCAGGGCCTCATTTGGGGGTCTTACAAGTCCTCCCGTTTGTTGTTTCGTTATGATGCATTCATCTGAATGCAATAATCAGTTCATTCTATCATCTACCCAAGTAATAAATCATTTGCTCAACACATACTTAATCAGAATTTTCTCATCCCCACCCTACAAAATTTATTTGTACTATTTTCTAGAGGAATTTTTTTAAAATATCGATTAAGACCTAATGTGTCCTGTTGTGGTATATTGGATTCAGGCAGAAAGGATACAGCAAAATGAGGATTAAACATCCAAGATAGGCAATGATAATAAGACAGGAACTAGTATTTCTTTTTTCTCTTAATGGATATATAAAGACTAACTGTTGATGAGAGACCTGGACACTAATTCACAAAAGAGAAAATGTGAGGAAAACTGTTGAGATGAGATGCATATTGTCACATTTCCTGAGCTTTGTGACCCACCACTTAGGACTTTAAAGATATACAGGATTTAGCAGACACGAGTCTGGTCACTCTAGAGAAAGAGAGAAATGTGAAGTGACTTGGACAGGTGGCATGAGAACAGTGTCAGTGTAATTAGATTTTAGTCTGGCTGCTATCAACAAGCTGTGTGACTGTGGTCAAGTCACTTCCTTTCTTTGTGCTTCAGCTTCCTCATTTGTAAAATGAGAGGGTTGGTTAAATGACTGTTGTGAAATAAAAATGTGATTCCATATAACAAAATCATTGCACCATTTCCTAGCTAGATTCCAATACTTGAACACCATCAAGTGCATGCCAAAGCTAATGACTTTTACGGAAGTAAATCGTGGAAGCAGCTGGAGAAACATTCCCAGGGAACTTAAACTGTTTGATCACGGTTTGGACCCACTATTTGATGTAAAGCCAGTTAAAGGCCACAGAGATCAGTTCTATGTGAAATTGGGAGACCTCAGGAAAGGGATTTGTACTGGTGATTACTGATGGTATAAAGCCTTGCTAATCAAAGTGTGGTCCAAAAACCAGCATCACCTAGGAGCGAGCTGGCTAGAAATGCAGACTCTCAGGCCCAAGTCCAGACTTACCCAGTAAGAATTTGCATTTTGTCAAGATTCCCAGGCAATTAATATGCATATTAAAGTTTGAGAAGCTTGGTTGTATAAAATACCCATCTCATTTTCTTCACCTTCTTCTCGGTGTGTGCTGGTATTTTCACCTGAGGACTACTTCTTAGCACCACCAGCAGAGGGGGTGAAAGAGCAGAGAAAGGTGGCCTTCCTCAGGACACGTGGATTAACACTTATAAATACAGTAATGGCTTGAAAGTGTGGATTAGTTTACTCCTCTCTTACCTCAGTCCTCATGAGTACATTGACTATACATTCAGTTCTATTTTTTGTCTTTGCCTATTTGAACAGATGTCTCTTCATCCCTCTGTGTTGGCCTCCTTTTCAGGTATTACCTGTTTGTGGAGCAGTCCTAAGAAGGGGGCTCTGTGGATGATGTATATAAAATCCTTAACGCAGTCCCTGGCTTTGTTCTTTTCCAATATCTCTCAATATCTTACTACATAACTTGTTTCCCTCCACCGCATTTGCTTTCTGTTATTTCAGAAGTGCCTATGCCAAGTTCTTTCAGGAAATTTCCTCTAGCTTCATCTCCAGCCCTCCAACACTGATTCTGGGCAGTCCCCGACACCATAATAATAAGCATTCTGAAAATGCAGAAGTGTTATGAGCCTTATTGTATAGGGCTCTGCTCTCCTACCTAGCAGGGGCAGAGCAGGCTCCCTAATGGACATTGTATTATCAGAAAATAAGACAAGCATCAAGTGCAATGTGGACTTGTGGACCTTCTTCCAATGACTGTCCCAACGCCAGCCTCTACTTGGCCTTCAATTCCCATTGTTGCAGTTATTCAGTTATTCACATGTAAGGCAGAGAAAGCGGTGTCCTTGTATTTATATGACTAGTGCTAAATAGCTTATCTAGGAGCAGGGAAATTCTGGGGTATGCCATCTAGAGTTCTCCCATCAGACTATATGGGAGGTGCCTGGTGGCTGCCAGGGGGCATTGTCACATAATAGCTGTGATATACTTTCCTGAAAGGTCAACTTGACTTGGAATATGTAATATACAACATAATTATTGTATGGAGTAGAGTACAAAAATGTGCATCAAGTTTTAAAGTAAAATAAGGTATTTATTCAAAGATTTCTTGCTTTCTTTATGATGATTAAGACCAGGGATAACTTTTATGGACCTAAAACCTATGCTGTTGCATGAAGCCATATGTTTAGAGAGCCCCATGCTTGGCTTAATACTCTGCTCTCATCATCTTGAAGTTCTTAATAACTTTTGATCAAGGGCTCTGCACTTAAAAAATTTTTTTTAATGTTTATTTTATTTTTGACAGAGAGACAGAGCATGAGCAGGGGAGGGGCAGAGAGAGAGGGAGACACAGAATCTGAAGCAGGCTCCAGGCTCCGAGCTGTCAGCACAGAGTCCAACGCGGGGCTCGAACTCACAGACCGCAAGATCATGACCTGAGCTGAAGTCGGAGGCTCAACCAACTGAGCCGCCCAGGCACCCCAAGGGTTCTGCATTTTTATTTTGCACTTGGCCTCACAAATTATGTATCGAGTTCTTCTTAGGACCTCACCTGACAAAGTCATGGAGTATGGGAATTTTGCATGTTGATTTTCCTCAGCTGTTCAGAATAGTTGGGTTGCAATGCTTGGGAATGGAAAAGATCTAGGTTCATGGTATTACCCTGGTAGCAAGACTATGGGCAAAGGGAATTCTCTTGCATTGCTGATGGGAGCACATCATGTTACAAAATGTTTGTAGGCAAAATTTGACAATATTACAAAATACAAATAGCTATAACCCTTGGCCTAGTAAGGCTCATGCACCATTCTGAAAATCTGTCCCAATTTTATTCCTACACACACACACACACACACACACATATATATAATGATGTGGGTACAAGATTCTTCATTGCGGCATTGTGTATAACAGTAACAAGTCAGAGACAATCCAAGGAGCCATCAATAGAGCAGAATTTAGAAAAAAAAAAAAACACAAGGAAGAAGCTCTTTATTCACCAATATAGACTCTAAGATATGTTGTTAGGTGGAAATAGGGAGGTACATTATGGGTACATAGTAGGCCACTTTTGTGTTAGGAGAGGGAATGGGACAAATATATGTTTATTTACTCATCACTGCATTTAAAATAACTGGAAGGGGGCACCTGGGTGGCTCAGTCAGTTGGGCATCCGACTTCAGCTCAGCTCGTGATCTTGTGGTCTGTGAGTTCGAGCCCTAAGTCGGGCTCTGTGCTGACAGCTCGGAGCCTGGAGCCTGTTTCAGATTCTGTGTCTCCCTCTCTCTCTGACCTTCCCCTATTCATGCTCTGTCTCTCTCTGTCTCAAAAATGAATAAATGTTAAAAAAAATTAAAAAAAATTAAAATAACTGGAAGAATGCATAAGAAACTAATGGAAGCCCTTACCCGTAGGAGGCAGCATGGAACAATCAGGTAGACTGAAATACAATGCCAAGAATACTTCTCAACATATACTTGTTATACTGTGGGGCTTTTTTGTTCACTTGATTTAATGATCCTATTCAAAATAACAAAAAAAAATCAATTTAAAAGGAAGTGACAGTGCAACCACTTTGGGAAAAGATTAAACTTTAAAACTAAATAAACAACTACCCTTTACCTAGTAATTTCACCCAAAAGAAATGAAAACATTTATCTACAAAAAGACATGTATGAAAACATTCACAGCAGCTTTATTTATAATAACTAAAAACTGGAAACAACTGAATTGTCTGTACCTAAGCAAAATACTAGACAAATTGTAGTGTGGAATTGATACAATGGAATACTTCTAAACAATAACAACAATAAAAAAAAGAATGAATAACTGATACTGGAAGCAATATGGATGAATTTCACAGATATTATGCTGAGTGAAAGAAGCCATATACGCAAAAACACTGGCTACTGTATGAATCCATTTTTAGAAGTTCAAGAACAGGCAAAGCTAAGGTTAAAAAAATTCAGAACTGTGGTTGTCCTTGGAAGAGGAAGGGAGGAGATAGTCTAGGAGGAAACTTTCTCGGGAGATAGAAATATTCTATCTTCTTAAAGGGGTGTGTGGTATCCAGGTTTGTCCAATTGTCAAAATGGTACAGGTAAGATTTGTGATTTCAATTTATATAAAATTTAACTAAAAGAAAAAATATATAACATTTAAAAAGACATGTTGGTGGAAGTATAAATGATACAAATATGGCTGACTATTGATAATTGTTGAAACTGGCTGATGAGTAAATAGGGTTTATTATGTGATTTTACTTATACTGTATAAGTTTGAAATTTTCCAAAAAAATAAGGTAAATTAAAGCTATAATAAAATAAATGTGGGGGTAGGACATTAGCACCAATTAATCAGTTACTTTGAAAGCTAAAGAGCTTGACCATTTAACCTGTAGGACAACATCAAGTGAAATAATATCCACATTATTGGGGTCCCAGAAGAAGATGAGAGAAAGGAATAGAAAACTTATTTGAAGAAATAATGGCTTAACACTTCCCTAAACTGGGGAAGGAAACAGACATCCAGCTCCAGAAATCATGGAGAGTTCTAAATAAGATGAACCCAAAAAGATCCACACCAACACACATTATAATCAAAATGTCAAAAGTTATAGACAAAGAAAGAATATCAAAAACGGTAAAAAACAAAACAAAACAAAACAAAACAAAACAAAACAACTTGTTATATACAAGGGAACCTCCCCATAAGATGATTAGCTGATTTTTCAGCAGAAACTTTGTAGGTCAGAGGGAGTGACATGATATATTCGAAGTGCTGAAAGGAATAAACTTCCAACCAAGAATACTCTACCTGACAAGATTATCACCCATAATTGAAGGAGAAATAGAGTTTTCCAGGTAAGCAAAAAGTAAAAGGGTTTATCATCACTAAAATGACCTTACAAGAAATGTTAGGGGACTACATTAAGCTGAAAAGAAAAAGCACAAACTAGTAACAACAAAGCATATGAAGTTAAAAATCTCACTGGCAAATGTAAATATATAATAAAATTAGTTACACTACTTATAAAGCCACAGAAGGTAGTAAAATTATAATAATTAGTTAAGAGACAAAATAAAAATCTATACATGCATACATACATACAAAGCAAAACTTTATAGTGGATACACAAATGACAATGAGAAAGGAATCCAAACATAACACTAAAGAAAATCAAACCACAAGGAAAGAAAACAAGAGAAGAGGAAAGAAACAGAAGATCTACAAAAACAGCCAGAAAACAATCAACAAAGTGATACTAAGTACATACCAGTTAATAATTACTTTAAATGTAAATGAACTAAATTTTCCAATTAAAAGACTTAGAGTGGCTGAATGGACAAAAAAACAAACACAAATAAACATCTATATGTTGCCTACAGAACAGTCACTTCAGATCTAACAACACGCACAGACTAAAAGTGAAGGGATGAAGAAAGATAGTCCATACAAATGGAAGCAAAAAGAAAACTGGTGTAGCTATATTTATATTAGACAAAATTGATTTTAAAATAAAGACTATCAGGGTGGCTCAGGGGGTTAAGCACCCGACTTCAACTTAGGTCATGATCTCATGGTTCATGAGTTCAAGCTCTGCATCAGGCTCTGTGCTGACAGCTCAGAGCCTGGATCCCACTTCGGATTCTGTGTCTCCTTCTCTCTGTTCCTCCCCACTTGCACTCTGTCCTCTGTCTCTCTCTCAAAAATAAAGAAAAAAATTTTTTTAAATAAAGACTATCATCAAAGACAAAGAAGGGCATTGCATTATGATGAAGGAGTCGATCCTACAAAAGAATATAACATTTGTAAACATTTATGCACCCAGTATAGGAGCATCTAAATCTATAAATAAAATATTAACAGACACAAAAGAAGAAATGGACAGCAATGCAATAATAGTATGGGACTTTAATACCCTACTTATATCAATCAATAGATCACCCAGACAGAAAAGCAATAAGGAAACATTGGCCTTAAAAGACACATTAGACCGGATGGACTTAGTAGATATATACAGAACATTCCATCCAAAACTTGCAGAATATATATTCTTCTCTAGTGCACATGGAACATTCCCCAGGATAGATAACATTTTAGGCCAGAAAACAAGTCTCAATAAACTTAATTGAAATTATATCAAATATCTGTCAGACCACAATGATATAAAACTAAAAATCAATTACAGAAACAAAATGGGAAAGATGACAAATATATGGAGATTAAACAACATGGTACTTAATGGTTCAACAAAGAAATCAAAGGAAAATGAAGAAATACCTGAAGACAAATAAAAATGGAAATACAACAGTTCAAAATCTATGGAATGCAGGAAAAGAAGTTTTAAGAGGGAAATTTAAATGTAAGCCTACCTGAAGAAATAAGAAAATTTTCAAATAAACCATGCAGCTCTACTACTGCAAGGAACTAGGAAAAAAAAAAGAATAAACAAAGCACAAATTTAGTAGAAGGAAGGAAATAATAAAGATCAGAGAAGAAATAAATGAAATAGAGACTAAAAAGACAATAGAAAAGTTGAATATAGGTAAGAGCTGGTCTTTGAAAAGATAAACAGAATTGACAAAACTTTAACTAGATTCATCAAGAAAAAAAAGAGAGTTCAAATAAAACCAGAAATGAAAGAGATGTAAAATAGTAAAAAAAAAAATTAAGACACAAATAAATGGAAAGATAATCTGTGCTAATGGACTGATAGAATTAATATTATTAAAATGTTCATACTATCCAAAGTAATCTACAGATTCAATGAAATCTTATTAAGATTCCTGTAGCATTCCAGTGGCATTTTTCACAGACTTAGATCAAATAGTTTTGAAATTTGTATGGAACTATAAAAGATTCTGAATATCAAAAGAAATCTTGGGAAAGAACAAAGCTGGTGATATCACACTCCCTAATTTCAAACTAAACTACAAAACTATCAAACAGTACAGTATTGGCATAAAAACAGACACAGAGCTCAGTGAAAAAGAATAGAGAGTCCAGAAATACAATCACTTGTATATGGTCAATTAATCTATGACAAAGGAGGCAAGAATATATAGTGACGAAAAGACAGTCTCTTCAAAAAAGGGTATTGGAAAACTGGACAGCCACATGCAAAGAATAAAACTAGACCACTGTTTTACACCATACACAAAAATTAATTCAAAATGAACTAAAGATTTGAATATAAGACCTGAATCCATGAATATCCTAGAAAAAATACAGGTGGTAAGCTCCTTTATGTTGGTCTTAACAATGTGGGTTTTTTTTTTTGTTTTTTGTTTTTGTTTTTTTGCATCTGACTCTAAAGGCCAAGGAAACAAAAGCAGAAATAAACAAATAGGATTGCATGGGACTATATGGAACTATAAAACCTCTGCACACTGAAAGAAACCATCGCCAAAACAAAAAAGCAACTACCAAATAGGAGAAGATATTTGCAAATCATGTATCTGATAAGGGGCTAATATTTAAAATATGTAAGCAACTCACACAACTCAACAACAAAAGAACAACTCTAAAAAATGGCCAGAAGATCTGAACATTTTTCCAAAGACATATAGATGGACAACAGGTACATGAAAAGATGTTTAACATCACTAATTATCATGAAAATGCAAATCAAAACTATAATAAGATATCACTTCCCATCTATCAGACTGGCTAGTATAAAAAAGACAAGAAACAATAAGTGTTGGAGAGAATGTGGAGAAAAGTACCCACTTTGGTGAGAATGTGAATTGGTGCAGCCATTATGGAAAATGGTATGGAGATTCCTCAAGAAAGTAAAAATAGAAACACCATATAGTACAGCTATTCCACTTATGAGTATTTATCCAAAGAATATGCAAACACTAATTTGAAAACATATATGCACCCCTATGTTGATTATTATTTGTAATAGCCAAGATACGGAAACAACTAAGTGTCCATTGTAAGTGAATGGGTTTCACACACACGATGGAATACACACACACACACACACACACACACACACACAATGAAATACTACTCAACTATAAAAAAAGAAGAAAATCTTGTATGTGAAATCCACTTATATGTGAAATCTTAAAAACAAAACAAATGAACAAAGAAAACAAAAACAAACCCATAGATACACAGAATATATTTGGTGGTTTTACAGAGGTGGAGGGAGTTGGAGGTAAGTGGAGGAGTATCGGGGCTCAATATTATGGTAATGGATGGTAACCAGACTTGTGGTCACTGTGTGGTATATATAAATATTAAACTACCCTGTTGTATGCTTGAAACATATAATTATACCAATTTTACCTTTTAAAAACAGTGTACCAATTTTACCTTTAAAAAAAGGAGTTTAAAGGGTGCCTGGGTGACTCAGTTGGTTAAGCTTCTGACTTGGGCTCAGGTCATGATCTCACAGTCCGTGGGCTGGAGCCCCGTGTGGGGCTCTGTGCCGACAGCTCAGAGACTGGCGGCTGCTTCGGATTCTGTGTCTCCCTCTCTCTCTCTGCTCCTCCCCCGCTCACACTGTCTCTCTCTCTCTCTCTCAAAAATAAATAAAAACATCAAATAAATAAGTAAGTAAATAAATAAATAAATAAGTAACGAGATTGATCCTTTAGTTACTAAGTATGAGCTAGGTAAAATAAATGTAGTTTGGAGACACATGGTGAGCAACAAAGTCTAGAGGCGAATTGGTAGCACAGGACAGCACCTGGGTAATAGAGAAACAACTGCCGTGAAAGCAGGGCGAGGGAGCCATCATTTAGGGGTAAGGGAATCATGATTGCATCACTACATTCTTCCAGAGGGTATGCCTGTGCTTCCGGAGGCGGGAGGCGTGACTTGGGCGTGACAGGTAAAATTGCCTTGTGAGTTTGAAGTTCATTTTTGTTTCTCAGAGATAATCCTCTCCATATGCCATGTTCTTCCTAGATTAGAACACTCATTTCCACAGCCTTCTGAAAAGGTGTGAGCCTTCCTAAATAAATAAATAAATAAATAAATAGTATGTGAGAGAAAAGTTTGAGATTTTTTTAAGTTTTGATGACGAAAGTATATTCATTTAACAATAGCCTTTGAAAATTTAAAAATTGAGTACACAGAATGTAAAAATCTAATGTTTATGAGCTATAAGTATAAAAACCTGTTTATGAGTGACCTGATGGGCTCAGGCATCCAGGGACAATAAAGAAAGAACTACCAGGGGATGTTCTGAGTTTGCCAGAGGATGTGAGAAGTACCCTTACTGAGAAACATTTAAGGAACAGTTTGTGACCCATCCATCTGGAATGATTCAGAGGAAGCCTGCTGGGTCAGGAAATATTCAGTAATAAGATCATCAGACATCTTCCTGCCCTGAGGCTCTGAGACCCTGTAGGGGTCTCACAAGCCTGAGGCTCACAAGCGTGAGCAGGGTACTGTGTGGCATCATGGCTTTGCATACATTGATTTTATCTTTTGCTAGATCCCTGGTATAATGAGATGTTTAAAATTGTTCTAAGTTTCAGTTGTTATTTTTATTCATAAAGGGAACAAGAAAGAGAAAGAAAACAAAATTGCATTTGTACAAAATAATCTTATCTCATAATTTATAAGCAGAATATATATTTATATGTATAAATACATATATATCATTGAATACATGTGTTATGCTTCTATTTTTCGCATATTGTAGCTATAAAAAACAAACCATATGTCATTACATTTATCCAACCTCTTGCTCATCTGGAAAGACTTTTTTCTTCAAGCTTCTAAGAGTTTTTAATGTGAACCAATTAAAACATTGCAATTTTTCAAAGGCTTCTGTAAAAGGAAGTAACTTCAGCCATTAGAAAATTAAAATTTGAAATCTGTATACCAAAAAAAAAAAAAAACGCAGAAAATGTGAAATGGAGTTATAAACACTTTTTTTCTATACATTATGCCTTATAATCAGACTTGCCCCCTGCCTGAAACTTGCTCAATGCTGCCAATTCACAATTTATCTGATGTATTGTAAAGATATGCCTATTTTTGGTGATATTGAAATAATAAAATCATAGAGTAGAGGATAATTTATAAAGCTCTCCAGACTATTTCCTACTTTACAATAAAATTTTATTTCCTTTGTTGTAATTCATTGTTTAGCTATTTTATTCTTCAAACACAGAGAATTAATATCCACAATTTCATTTTGTAAGAAATTACCAAAAATAATTTCTTTCTGCGCCTAGAAACAGTCCTATAGCCCACAAGGCATCAGTACTGTGTTCTAATTCTGACTCTTTTTTGCTAAAAGTCAATCATTTTTTTTGTTGGCTATTATCAGAGGAAGTAAAGACTGATATTTCACTTTTACTTTAATAAATTATTTTTTCTCTTCCTAGAGCCACCAGAGTATTAATAGTGAGCCCCTTATAATGATGCAGAAAGATGGATTCTCCTCATCTCATAGATCTGGCCCGTGATCACTAGTGTCCTCCATAAACACTGATCGGCTAAAGTCTGGAAGTCAAAGCCTGTGGCTCTTACACCTTTTTTTGACACTTCTTCCTCTCAATACTAGGCACAACGTGTAGCAAAAAAGGTGATTCAATGAATATCTTAACATTTGGTTTGATTTCTTAAGCACCAGTTTAAATCTAATGTTTTCTTGGGCACTGGTTCTACATAAATGTATCATTTAGGACAGTTGATGCTTATGAAAACAATCCAGTATAAATTAATTTCAGGGCTACATTTAACTGAGTGCTTGAACGAAAGTGCGGCAGCCATTCATTCCAGTGGTTAGCGCTTTATTAGGTGATTGCTTTTTTAAAAAACTTCACCTGGAACTCATCTAGAGACTTCATTACAGGCAATCAGTTTCAGAAATAACAATAGATTGAATGACATAGAAAATATTTCTGTTGTTTTAGGCCAGATTATTTTATACTTCAGAAATGAGGAGCAAGTCCCCTAAGATAATGGAACATTTACTGACTGCCTACTAAGGGCAAAGCTCTCTGAATATATTATTGTCCAATTTTTACAAGACACGGTAAGTTATTATTATTATTTTTTTGCCTCTGTTTTTACAAATGATGAGATGAGGGCTTAGAACAGACAGTCAAGTTAATTAAAGCCACACTTCTGGGTCTGAATCCAGACCACGCAGCCTTTCTAGAGCAAGACTGCAAAGAAGTGGTGGGATTCCAGGCATAATCTTCTAACCTCCTCAGAATCTGCCTTGACTGCTGTCTGAATCCATTCACAGCTGCCAGATGGCTATGATAGCAAGACATCTAAAGATTAAACGATTGGCAATTCCAGCTATTTTATAGTTTAGCTTTTAAAGTGTATGATTCAGGAGTTTTTAGTGAGTTCACGCTGTTGTATAACTCTCATCACTGTCTACTTCCAGAACTTTTTCATCACCCCCAAAAGAAACCCTATGCCCATTAGCAGTTGCTCCCCAGTGCCCCTTTCCCAAACCTCGATGACCACTAATCTGCTTTCTATTTAGATATTTGCATTTTGTGAACATTTCATATGAATAGAATCACTCAGTATGTGGCCTTTTGCATCTGGCTTCCTTAGCATAATATTTTCACGGTTCATCAATGTTGTAGTATGTATCAATATTTCATTTCTTTTTTTTTCAATATTTTATTTCTTTATAGGACTGAGCGATATTCTATTATATGTATATACTACATTTTGTTTAACTATTTGTCAGTTGATGGCCATTTGAGTTGTTTCCACTTTTGGCTGTTATATATAATGCTGTTGTAAACATTCAATATGAGATTTTGTCTGGACTATTTTTTTTTTAAAGTGTATTTATTTTGAGAGAGAGAGAGAGCATGCAAGTGGTGGAGGGGCAGAGAGACAGGGTGAGAGAGAATCCCAAGCAGGCTACATACTGTCAGTGCAGAGACCTCCATGGGGCTCCCTCTCACCAATCACAGGATCCTGACCTGAGCCAAAATCAAGGGTTGGATGCTTAACTTACTGAGCCACCCAGGTGCCCCTGGACTATATTTTTAATTCTCTTAGGTGAAGTAGAATTCTAAAGAAGAATTCTAGAAATAAAATTTGAGTTATATGATAACTCTATGCTTAATATTTTGAGGGCCTTCCAAACTGCTTTCCAAAAAAACTGTGGAGATTTCATTTTTTAAGAATCAGATCCATAGTTTAGAATGTCACACAATAGGGTTTCACCCTTTTAAAGGGCTGCAGATTTCACTTTCTGATGAAAAATTTGGGGGTATTAAAAGAGCAAAGGATTTAGAGCAGAGCATAGATATGGGACAGGTCTTGGTAGGGAGAAGAGCCCATTCTTCCTGTTTTCTTGAAAACTGATGAGGAGGCAGGGAGAAGCCAAGAAGGTGGCAGCCTGAGGTTGGGTATTTGAAAATGTTGCTTTGGAAGAGCCATTGTGCCTAATGCAGTTGATCAAGAAGCTGGAAGAACGGAATTTAAAAGTCAGACAAGGGAATTGCTGATATTTGAGAGGTCTGAATGTTTTGATTGCTCATGAGGTGTAAGGTTTGGATCTGTAATGACTGAAGGGGATGAATCCTATGGGTTTCCTCTCTTTTGTACACAGATGTCTGGTACTATGAATGTCAATCGGTTAAAAGAGTTTAACAAATTTTAATTTTCTTTAATTGAGAATGAAAATATTCCTTTCATTAGCAATGAGGATGGATCAAAATAAATATTTATAAAACACCCAAAAGCCTAGTTTCCTGGAATATACTCTTCTATGAAATGCCTGAGTCTACTGAACCACCAGCAAAGTACAACCTTGCCAATACTTCTTTTCTTTCTTTTTTTTTAATAGCCATCTTTGTTGGTGTAAAATGATATTTCATTGTGGTTTTGATTTGCATTTCTCTAATGACTAGGGATATTGAGCATCTTTTCATGTGCTTGTTGGCTGCTTGTATATATTCTTTGGAGAAATGTCTATTCAAGTCCTTTGCCCATTTTTAAATCGTTACTGAACTTTAAGAGTTCTCAGGGCACCTGGAAGGCTCAGTCGGTGAAGCATCTGACTCTCGACTTCTGCTCTGCACTGTCAGTGTGGAGTCTGTTTGGGATTCTCTCTCTCTCCCTCTCTCTCTGCCCCTCCCCTGCTCACTCCAGCTCGCTCTCTCTCCCCTCTCAAAATAGATAACTAAACTTAAAAAAAAGAGTCCTTTATACACTGCAGATACTGTGCCCAACAAATAGTTATACATGTACACATTAGATATACATATGTAATATATACATATATATGTAAACATGTACAGTATACATATAAAACATATATATAGAAAATGTATAAAAAAGGCATAAAATTCTTTTTTAAAAATGAGTAAAATTTTGGGGCGCCTGGGTGGCGCAGTCGGTTAAGCGTCCGACTTCAGCCAGGTCACGATCTCGCGGTCCGTGAGTTCGAGCCCCGCGTCGGGCTCTGGGCTGATGGCTCAGAGCCTGGAGCCTGTTTCTGATTCTGTGTCTCCCTCTCTCTCTGCCCCTCCCCCATTCATGCTCTGTCTCTCTCTGTCCCAAAAATAAATAAACGTTGAAAAAAAAAATTAAAAAAAAATGAGTAAAATTTTAATGAAAAAATTAAACATTTAATAAATTACACATTTTAACAATTGCATCATGATTCCCATGACTTATTTTCTGGGAAATATGGCACATGGATGATGTGAATATTTTTCATAAGGTGTTCCACAATTTTTAAACACTTTGATAATGTTAAATTCCTAACATTTGTTAAGAGGAAATACCATGCAAAAGAGTCTACGTCAAAGAACTGATAGTAGAGTTTCACTGGGCATGGCTTTTTCACCAAAGATTATGTAAACAATATTTTATGGTTCCTGATACTGTATCTTGAAAAAGCAAATAATAAAAGTACTCCAGATATCCTGACAGTGTTTGGCAACCTGGAGGCACACATGACTTTTTGAAAGCATACACTGATAGCTACTAGCTAAAACCAGGGGAGAGACACAACATACTTATTTTACCTTGGCTCTTTTAAATTGTACTTTTTGATTTTCTAAAAACCTAATCTGGAGGAATAAAGCCTCAGGTTTACACTTTCATTGTTCTTTATTTCTGGAGCCTCTGCTTTGGCAGCCTCCTTACTGTTGGCAAGACACAACCGATGCCAACTTGGAGACCATTCTTGTGTGATATTTTAGAAGCTTCCCTACCATCCTGCCCCCTTCTGTAGCTCCATGGCCATGATGTAGGAGTTGGTAGGAGAACAGGTGTGGGAAGACACAGAGCAGGGGTAACATTAGAGAAAAGTCATCTAGAAGAAATACTGATGAGTGGAGACGAGGTGATGGGAAGATTGGAAAGCTAACATCATTCTGAGTCCAGACACGAATTACATTTACATATTGGATGGTTTGCCTGTACATACACAAAATTTCACTAGGGCCAGAAGCAAGATGCGAACCTTGTAGAAGTTACCAAGTTATAGAGTGAGACACAAAACTCCATTCTCAAAGCCACCCTGGAAATATTTATTTAAACAGTCACTTAATGGCTACTTCATTAACTGTACCTAAATTCTAATAATGACTGATAAGAGCCTACTTACTACTGGGGTTGTGTTTATTTATACTCTATATTGAGCATTTGATTAATGACAGTAATATAACAAAAGAAAAGGCATTCCACACACTCCTTCTGGAATGGCATTGCCTGTGTTACATGGAGGTATGGTAGTGGTAGGAAGACCATGGTTGAACCCATGGAACCTTAGGCAAGTTCCACAGTTTTACCTCGTTTTCCTAACCAGATAGAGTTTGGAGATTTAAATGGAATAATGTGTATGGAGTACTGGGTGTATAATTGAAATCCAAAAAAAAAAAAAGGCAATTAAATTATTACTTAAAATAGAAATTGATATCCATAGGCCAAACAGATAAGTTTTCTTTACTTAGAAATTAGTTGTCAAAGGTTCAAAATTGAGAGGGAGTTTCCATTTAAAAATCCGTTTTTCTACTTTCTTTCGATAAAAATCAAGCTAAGAAATAATACACCTGTATTTCCACATGGCAACAGCTTGTGCCAGTGGTTGTTATGCCTTCTAATATACTCACCAGCTCGCCAGAGTCCCACCCTTAGGTCACCGGAGACCTTGCTAACACCCTCCTTGGTTTGTTCCATTCATCTGATGACCTGGCTGGCCTCAAAAGTTGTTTGAGATGGGGAACTCTAATCCAAGCATCCCTTACATTTGTCTCATACAAGATTCTCAACTACCAATTTAATTCATATAACATCAGTCTCATCAAAAAAGATGATGGATAATGATGCCGATGACAATTCCCTTGAGAATGTTTTCATACCAGCATCAAGCAAGCTACCATGGTGGACCCCTGGCCTTGCTTTTACCTTCTAAGTCAGGGGGAATACTTCAGCCACTGTGTTTCTAGGGGGTCTAGGATTGTTGTTCCACCCCATCTCTATAAATAGTGCCTAAGAGACTCATGAGAGAGAGCTCTATATGAAGAGGAAAGAAATCTTCAGTGTATATAACCACTATAATCCCAGAAGATTATGAGATACAGAGGAGAGAAGAGTGAATCAAAACATGGGATTAGCTCCTATAATCTGACCTATAGGTCTCAGTTTTTGGAAGATGATTTAGGGCTTAGGAATTACCTTGCATTATCACCTACTGGGGCACAGAGGAATTCGTAGGGCTTGCAAAGCCATGAATCTAGTCCAGTAAGTGTGGCACATGGAGGGAGTAATGGAATCTGAGGAACATACAGAGCTTTACAAAATCGCAAGAATTAGAATTCAATTTTCTTGAATTCTGTTTGGCAATCTTGCAGATACAAAGGGCTACACTTGGGTGCATCAGTGAGACCCTAGAAATTTCAGTTCACCCATGTTGAGTTGTCAGCTAGATAAATATGATCTAAAATGTTCAACTTTTGGAAGATATATTTCATTGGCTTATATTTGATGACTGCAGGTTTGTATTCTGCATTTAAAAGAATCAACCTGTTGGAGGGGAGATGGGTGAGGGATGGGCTAAATAAATGGTGATGGGCATTGAGGAGGACACTTGTTGGGATGAGCACCGAGTGTTATGTGTAAGAGATGAATCACTGTGTTGTATTCCCGAAACCAATACTACACTGTATGTTAACTAACTTGAATTTAAATAAATAAATTAAAAAATAAAAGAATCAACCAACAAAGCTTCCAAGGTTTGAACTTAAGACCTATCTAACCAGGAGATGGAAACAGTATAAAGCACCGGGATACTTGTTTATCACATGAAAGAAATTATTAGTACTTGAAACATATTAGGTAAAAAATATTTTAAAAACTACTGTGTTTTTTTTTTAAATAAAAGCTCCTAGAGTAATAGATAACATTCCAGAGAATTATTTGACTTTTTCCAGTCTGAAAATTTTGTGTCAAATTTCCTTAGTCTGCAGTGTCTTGGTGATTGATCTAGAAGCAGTGATATCAGGGGTAGGGCAGTCAGTGGACTGTGCTTCCATTTCCTGACCCACATTATTTTTGTTTCATAGACCACCCTCTTTCAGAATCTCTGGGTCAGGTTCAGATTCTTCCTAATCTCATTCTTCTGGACCACTCGATGCTCAGGGATTTTACTTTCTCTTCACTTTGAGGGGGAAACAGCAAGTACCTATCACATGCTAAGTTCCTGAAAGGATGTGATCTGTTTCCACTGTGAGGTCACACAAAAGGATCCTAGTTTCACGGGCCCTCCCATCCACAGAATATGGGGATACATTCAGCAAATATTTACGAAGCTCCTCCTACCTTATTCTAGGGCTGTCTAGGCCCTGGATGCAGAGAGGTAAAAGGACAGAGTCACTGCTCAAAGGGAGCTTATATTCAAATGAGAGAAATACGTACCAGAGGAGAACTTACATAAATAAAATAATTTCTGATGCTAATAAGTGCTATCAAGAAAGCAAATTTAGATAATGTAGTTAGAAGTCTCTGGTTATGGGAGAAGCAACATTAAATCCAGTGATGAGAGAGATTCTCTCTAAGGTGACATCACCTGAGCTGAGACCTAGGTGACAAGGACATAGCCACGTGAAAATTTGAGAAAACCACATTCCAGTCCCTGAAACAGAAATGAGGTTGGATTAAAAAAAAAAAGAAAGAAAGAAAGAAAAGGAAAAGAAAAAGAAAAAGAAAAAAAAATAGAAAAGGAGACTCATGGGGCTGGAGTTTGGATGATGATGGGAGCATGGTAGAGATAGGGCCAGAGTGGAAGGTCTGTGTGGTGCTTTGGGGGCTGTGCCTGAAGCCTGGGTAAACAAACTGTTCATGTCTTTCAACTGCATTTTTCCCAGGCTGTAGGTCTTCTCCAACAGTGTTTCCATCACTGCTGGCAAATATTCAACCCCTCAGATAGGTATTGAGATAATGGGGTTGAATGACTCATTCAAGAGAAAGTGCCAAAGTTGATGAACTTCCTTGGACATTCATGATTTCTATATTAGTTATTCTTCAATGGGTCACATTGTTTCAGAAAATATAGAGATTCCTTTATAAGGAACTGATGATTCCCACACTTATAATAAATTCACTGATATGGAAAAGAAACTATTGGCTTCTTATTTAGACTATTAATTTAATTAGTTTCAGGTATACAATTGAGTGATTCAACAAATCCATACACTACTCCGTGTTCATCATGATAAATGTACTCTTAATCCCCTTCACCTATTTCCTCTGTACCCCTACCCACCTCCCCTCTGGTAACCATCAGTTTGTTCTCCATATTTAAGAGTCTGTTTTTTGGTTTGTCTCTTTTTCCTTTTTTCTTTTATTTGTTTCTTAAATTCCACATATGAGTGAAATCATACGATATTTGTCTTTTCCTGACTGACTTACTTCACTTAGGATTATAGCCTCTAGATCCATCCATGGTGTTGCAAATGGCAAGATTTCATCCATTTTTATGGTTGAGTAATATTCCATTACACACACCACATCTTTATCCATTTATCAGTCAGTGAACATTTGGTGTGCTTCCATAATTTGGCTATTACAAATAATGCTGCAATATAGATCAGACTATTCCTTTAAAATCAATTTATTGAAAATGTCAACTAAAAAGTGGTTTACCTTATGTATCTAGCAAACTCTTACAAAACGCTTATGTCAGACAAAAACTGTATGTCAGACACTGTTAGCTCTACGAATAACAACTAAGTTAAACCTCCAAACAACCCTATGGGGTAGGAACTATTATTACCCTGGAACTTCATATATAACGATACCAAAGCAGAAAGAACTCGTGAAAACTGAGCAATGTTACACAGCGAATATGTTACTGAGTTGGGATGCAAACCAGGTAATCTACTTTTATATCTGTGCACTTACCTATTAAAGCCCACTATCTCTAAAATAAGTTATAATGAACACATTATATTTCAAAGAACTGACATATGAGCTACCTTGTGTTTTGTTTGATAGGAGGGAATTTGTAACACTGCAAAGTATTACTTTTATCTTCAGACAGCGGCATTACTTCCTTTCACCATATGAAGTGCTTACGTATATTAAAGCATCATTGCTTTTTATCACCTCTCAAAACTGAAAATTTAGCTTAATGCTGATGTGATATAAGCAAATTCTATGACAGATCTAAAATTTCGATTGTGTTCATGAATATTGGAAAGGATGTTTCAATTAGCAAACTGAATATGTGTGAATCTATAGTAGATTTTAACATATGAATGATTTATATATCATCTTAAATGTTTCATTAAGACATTCATTTCAAAAATTCACCCTCTGTAGCAGTGAGAAAAATTCCTGCCCCTAATAATGGCTAGCAACGATGCTCCTGTCTTTGCTTGCCAATGGACATTACTTATGAAAGAAGGAGGATGAGTTGTCAAACCATGGTGGCATGCCCTTTGGTAGATTGCTGCTCTTTCTTATTCACAGGTTACAGATTCTGTAGAACCATAGAACAAGGTATGTAAGGCTGTACCAACAAATATTTGTTAAAACACATTCTGTCAAAGCAATTTTTTAAATGGGTAGAGTAAGTAATGGAGTATTAATTGGAGGCCAATAGGGTGAAATTATGCTGCTCTAGCTTGCCAAATATATTACCTGTGTGTCAAAAAGAAGAGTTTGTGACCAGCATGTTAGTATTGCATGCCAATAATCAGAGCAGGTGGCCATTAGAGACTTTTGCTAGGAGCCAGAACGTTTTCCCCATGAATAGCTTGGGAAGGTCCAATCACTTACTTCTCCCTGAATTACACATTCTACTTCAGATTGTCAAGGTGCCTGTCCATAATGCTAAGGGGGTGTTTTAGCAATTCTTTCACGGCTGAGAATGATTCACCATGATCAGAATTTTTTAATCTGTTTTATTGGATAAACTCAAAATCTCCGCTTTATTGGATAAATTTAAAATATCTGTTAGGTGTCTTCTTTCTTCTTTACAAACAGCATAATTGAAAGCATTGTTTTGGTAAAATCTTCCCAGAAGACCACATAATCACCATTTAAATTAGTCCTAATTCATTTTACATTTGCTTATTTTACTGTTAACTTTCCCAGAACTGTAATTTTTTTTTTTTTTTACAATTAGAACATCTGAATTTTAATTACATTACCATCAAGAAGCTCATTAAAGTCACTTAATTGGCAACATTTCCAAAAAAACCTTAGCTGGGTTTAATATATTTTAAAGAGTTACTGTCAAAGTATAATTTCACCATTACAAACAGCTTGGCAACAACATTTGCATAAAGATCTGTCAGTTTCTGAAAAATGCTCAAATGTTGGGAAAATCAGATTCGTTAAGTCGCCTTTACTGAAACAGTCTAGAAATGGAGAAATTGTACATACATTCCTCTTTGTAAGCCCTACAGTACCTAGAGTACTGCCATGCAAAGCATAAGTATTCAAAAAGTGTTTCTGGAAGGAAATAATTCATACATTTTATGCTTCTGGGTAGACTTAATATTTTTTTTTCTAAACCTCAATGCAAGTTCCCTCATTTATGTTAAATTTAACAAAATACCCATTTTCTTACTAGTTCTTTCTCATTCACGTCAGGATATATGAGATAGTCACCTAGAATTTTGAAATCTTTTAAAATAGCTCTAAGGCTAGCATTGGAGGGCTAACATTTGAGGTCATTTTGAGATGATGAAATTTTTTACGGTTTCCTTCTTACACATGTTAGAATCCCACCCCTATAGCACTGATATCATTTGAACTTGCATTGTAGTTACATTCATTTTTCACCTTTATAAGGCTTTAGGTTTTGCCCATAAGCCTGCATTTTGTTTAATATGCATGCATTTTGGGGAGGTGGAGGGTCAACTTTAGTACCTAAAACAGTGGCTTGCAATTATATCTGTCGAATGGATGAATGAAAATCTCAAGTTTGTGATCTATGAAGCATGGTGATAGTTTGCAGCATTAGTTAGGGTGTTGGGACACCCTCCTCCCCAAATCTCATATATAGGAATAAAATGTGGTCAAAGGATAATTATTACTACAATTCGCTTCCTACAAATAGAAAAGGAAAGATGTTTTTAATTTTCCCTTTTGGTTTGGTATTTCCTATTAAATCTTTCCCTTTGGTAATTTAGGTATCTTTTATCTTCTACCCCAAAAGAAGAATCTAGTAAAGCTGTATAAAATGTGAACATTAAAAACAAAACAAAAACAAAACACCTGCCTCACAAATTAATGCCTTGCTCTTCACTGTATCCTTAAAGTCTTGCCCAGTGACTGGTATACAGATAGACTCAACAAATACTTGTTGAATGAATGAATGAATACATAAACATATGCTGAATGTCCTGAGGAGCGCCTGGATGACCCTACCTGAGGAGGTCAGGGAAGGCTTTAGCAACAGTGATGGAGAAAAATGAATCTTCCGTGAACACAGAGGCATTCGCTCATTTATCAATCAGTGAGCTTCCACCATATGCTATGTTCCCAGATATGGTCTGTGAAGATTCCGAGGATAGCATCATCCAATAGCACTTTCTGTGATGAGGGAAATATTCTACATTTAATATCTACAATATTATTTTGTAGACCGTGGAGAATACTGGAGGCTTCCACCTGGAATGATGACACAGTTCGGTTTTTCTTTTAGAAGTGGCCTCTGTGGCAGTGGGGACAAAGGCGTGAGGTGGGAGACCACTTACTGCATGATGATATTAAATTACAGCTTTGCAAACTCCACAAAGGCAGAAAAGACATTGAAGGAACGATTTTCTTATTCTTTGCTCTTGCTCTGTTGTCTCCCTTGATAGGGTATCAGGAAAGAACCGTTGCTTATTCTTTTCCCCCAGTTGGGGAGAATGGATGATGAGAATATTACGAGGAAATCTTGGCTTGCTTCGGAGGCTGTTCCACGCAGAACAAAACGGGGAGGTAATGGTTTCTCTCTGCCCCGCAGGGCATCAGCAGTTGCACAGATGTGGGGAGGAGGGGTGATGGCCCATTCTGAATCTGTGTGGGTGTTACCCAAGCCCCGTGACAAAGCACCCCTTCCTGAAAGGTGAGGTGGCACTATGTGGCCTGCGTGGGAGACATGATTTCAGAAAGCAGTAGTGGAGAGAGAGCTGGACAAAGAAATATGTGACAATTCTAGAAGAGTCTGTGGTCTATGGTCTGAGGCCCCTTCCTGCTGTAATGCTCCATGCCTGGATTGGTTCTTCTGGTTATAGAACATGAGAGAAGGGGCAACGGTCTTCTGCCTGCAATGAGGAAGAATCAAGCTAGAGGTGGGGAGAAATCATCTAGAGCAATCTAGTGCCAGGGAACACATCAATGAAAAGTCCCCTAGGGAGTGGCTTCATGGCCACTTCCAACATTCATTTAAGAAATATCTTCAGTGACCTGGATCTTTTTAACTCTGTGGCAACCACAGTGATGGAAGCCTCCCACAAGTTTCTAATTGATGGTGACTGTTACTGGTGGAGTATCACCTTCGCGATTGCAAGCATTATGGCTTTTTTTTTCTTTATTCAAAATGAGCTCAATAACGTAGAATTCAAACCCCAGAAAAATCTCATCGATACAACACTTTTCCTTTCTGGCTGTCAATCTCCATTTTATTTAATTTTTTTGCTGTTTTAGTTTTGTGTGGCTCAGTAATCTGCAGGCAGTTAGCATCACTAATTCTTAAAAGAGATACAAAATAGAAATGTTTCCAAATTTGAAGCATTTATTAAAAGGAGCTTGAATTTAAAATTCAGACTTTATCCTTGTCAAATGCTTTTGGCCACATTGAAGAAATTTGGGAGAAATGTAAGAAACATTTCTTGGAGGGAGAGCATAGAGTGTAAACATCAGGATGACTCTGCAGAATGCATCTCAAACTTGATTTCTGAACAATGCTTTTGCATACCCTGAGCTACTCATTCCAGCATCTGGAATTCTAATTACAAAAATCCCAAACTCTTGGGTTCTTCTCCTCCATAACCACCTAATATTATTCATGTGCTTGCTTAGTGTAAGCATTTTTTTTTCCTGTAATAAAACCGGAGTCTGAAATTAATTCACACAGACAAAATAATAGCACTTTAACTTCTGACTTTATTATTTTCCGCAAATAAACAGGTGATGAAACATTGTCTGTGTCCAAAGCAAAAGGCATGGTTGCCTTTCCTCTTCTTTCACAGAGTGCCAGAAAATGTAAACAATCTTTAGGAGGTTGAACTTCTGAGTTTTAATTTTCTGCCAGCCTTTAGAACATCATTCATTTGTTTGTTTGTACCAGGATTTAACAGCAGAAAGAGTAAAACAAGCAAATGGTCGGAGGCATTTATATGAAGTGTTCAGACTGCGATACAGGCTTGCGTCTGCATCATTTTTAGTCGGACAAAGAAAAACACTGCTTTAGGAAGTGGGTCATGTGGGTGTATAAGTGCTTCGTGGACAGGCCGGAAATGCCATGGTTCTGGTCAGAGTACCACTGAAACACAAAGGACAGAAGCCTCTGTTACAACCACAGGCACATGATGCATCTAGCTTTGACTTACTCATGCTCTCAGGTCCTGGTAATTTTTCTAATATTGTGGTTGAAATTCTACGTAAGCACGCTTAAATAACTAAACTAGCTTACACGTAAGCATTTAGAACAGGAAGGTATGAAAGCCTTCTATTAACCCTCACTATTCTCTCACATTCTTTAAGCTGAGATTTTAGATCTTGGTGGCTGAGCTTTAACAGTGGCCAGCATCCCGGGGCGGGGGGGGGGGGGGGGATCCGGAGGCAGGCATGGGTTCCAGAGCTGGTATGTTGGGTCTATTACTTTGCTTCTCTGGAGCTTGGTTTCTTCATTTGAAAAATGAGGAGGTTGGATTTGATTTCCTCTGAGGCTCCTTCTAGCTCAAAAATTCCACGAGGCTTTTAGCCTCTGAATCCAATTCCTGTCTGCTGCAGGAAATCCACAACACATATAACTGTAAACACCTTTTATAGGAGTTAAACATAGTATCATTAAAAACACCCAGGGAGACGGCATTATAAATTTAAACTTCATTGTTGGGGAGATGCTGGTAAGATGACTGTTTTCACTGAATAAAGGTAGATCGTGGTCGTGATGGAATGCTCCATATACTCATCAGGTGAATTTATGTTGGTGGGGGGGAGGGTCACAATAAAAAAGACCAGAAAAACCTCACGTCCGCTTTTGTAAATTATTTTTAAAAACCAAATTTCCAAAAATGAGGGTTTCCTTTTCTAGGTTCTTATTCAGGAAAAGCAAGTGAGGGGGAACTTATGCTCACCGAAGGGGGGGAAACAGCTGTCAGGGGTTGTCTCCCTTGCCGTGGTTTTCACCTTACTTTTCTCTCTGCTGTCATTTCCTATTCCTCATGCAACCTTGATTTTACAGCTAGCTCATTCATTCCTTCGCTCGGTGAAAACACCAGCTCGTGTGTTGGGCCAGGCATGTGTCAGGTGCTGAGAACACACAGACGAAAGGGCTCTCTGAGCGGAGCCGCCTGACTTCCGGGAGCCTCGGAGGCCTCTGGTTAACATTCCATGATTGCTTCTTACTGGGTAAACAGAGACTTTTAGCTGCTTTGGGTCTCCCGGCCTTTGTGGGGACTCTAAGTATGTAGCTACACTTATGTAAGCAGGATCGCAGAACTATTGGATTTCGAGCTAGAAAATCAGCTCGTCTCACGGATGCCTTTATTTCATATATGACTCAACTAGGATCCCCGGAGGTGACATGGCTTGCTTAGTGTCCTTCAGGGAGTTCATGAAAGATCTGAGACCCATCTGCTAATGTTCTGCCCACTCTACCCTACAGCCAGTTTGCCAGGTTTCATTAAAAAGTAATAATTATAATAAAAAAATAAGATTCTTCCTTTTAGCTTACGGGTCTAAGGCCGTGAACATGAGTAAAACGAAATTATGTACCATTGCCTGGAAATCCACTTGTGCATTAACCAGAGCTTTAGCAATCTGTGCTGAGTTTTGAAAGTGCACATTATCTGCAACAAAGAGAGAGAGTTAAAGTGCTGCTAAATACCAGAAAGCACAGAGTGACAATGTACCGCCTGGAAATGAACACCGACAATTATCTAGTCATGCAGTTGACATTGTCAGCAGTGAGTAATCACACTCATTTATGGAAATGTCCCTGACTCTTAGGTACTGACCCTGAGCATAGGCATAGGAGGATGCTTAATGTTTCTTAAACAAAGTGATGTTGGCTCAGTATTTTTATGTGTAAGAGTCTTGCTTAAACCTCACCATCTGCTGTTCCGTGGATGAGAAGATAGTCTACATTTCTGAAATATTCTGCTCTTGCCATCACAGTTGAATTCTGGAAAAGAGGAAAAATTAACATTTTAGTTGCTGCAAGTTCTAATAGAAAACTAGCTAAATCATTGTGCGATGGACTTAGCACCAATACTGAAATTATGTATTGCTTTGGTTGATAAATATTTAAGAGTCAGAGCAACACATTTTCATCATCATTTGCATTACTTCCATCTGATTCCTAGTTTGAAAAACGGAAAGTTTATGTGTCATATGTTACATATGAGTGAGACCTTAGGCATAGATGATGCCCGCTCAAGCTGTGTGGGGGCTGGGGGTGGGCAGCACGATGGGGAAAAGGGAGGTGAGGGAAGGGAGGATGGGAAAAGAAAGAAGAGAATCCAAAGAGAGTAAATTTCTCTCTAGGGAGGTGTTTTGCAGCTAACAAAAGATCATCGCATTTGCCTGGGGCCCCAGCAAAAGTGTAAACTCTGAATGACTGCTTCAAAAGTATGTGGCACATACTGGAACTCAGTTAATGACCTAAATTAAACAGAACATGCTTACTTTATAGTGCTCGAGATTATCGTCCTTTGTTGGGAGGCCCATGAATCGCTCCGTGTAGATAGATGCTGTAAAACATATAAGAACATGTTGTTTACATGTGAAATGGTTCATTTCACTAACCAGCAAGACCCCTCAGTTTGAGAACTGCTCACCACTTTCCCCTGTGGAGCTGCTGAGGAAGGTTCTTGCTTTCCTTTACTGTAATGCTCCACCCAAGTCATTTGCTCTGCAATTTGCCTCAGTAGGGCTGGCGAAGCAAAGGAGGAAACAGGAACAGCTAACACGAGAAAGGATGCTCTTAAGTTTTTTCTCTTCTACCCAAAGCCCTTCAGTGGGGGCAGGGTGGGGGGGGTGTGTGGAAATGTTGAGCTAGGGAGGACCTTATGGGATGACCTCATTATATTTTAAAAGAAATCACAAATGCAGCTGCCTCTAGTACTTTTATTGGTGTCTTAATGTGGGGTGGAACTGTGTCCCCCAAATCCTCCTCTCCCAACACACACGCACACACACACACACACACACACACACACTTTTTTTTTTTTCTGAATAAATATTCCCTCCAAGTTATAGTGGCTTCATTTCTATCCCAGCACAGGGACGAGGATCTGATGAAAGCTAATTTTTGTTCAATTATTAGAGTTAATTCCGACTGATCATCCTGCGTTAATGTTAATCATAAAAATAGGCACACACAGGAGGTGTACTTCTCAACAAATTTTGGTTTGTTTTGTTTTGATTTCTGGAGCAAAGGAACTGGCAGCTGCAAACTGTGGTGTGGAGGTGAATAGCGGTGGCTCTGCCTAACTTTGCATACAATGTGCTTAAAAGCCAGACCTGCTGCACCTGTGTGCCTGCGAAAACAAAGAGCTGGCTCTGGTTCTAGAGGTTTGGTTTAGCAGGAGGCACAAAGTGTTGGGGGAGAGACTAACATACTGGGTTTTAGAAGAGTCCTTCCTCATTCTTAAGATTTCTTTGATTGCTGCAACATGATTATAATGAATCATATAAACAACCTCGTTTATAGATTATATTTTCCCCAGTGAAGCTGGGGTGAATTTTACTGCATAATTTGTTTTCCTAGCAACCTCAAATATAGAGTAATTATGTGTTAAATGTTTTCGCAGCAACATTTATGAAATGTTTCCATACCGTAATATTCCCAGCTGGAGACAGGAGCCACTGCTATCCCACATTTGAAAAGACCGGTTCCTGAAGCAAGGGCCAGTGATGAAACATAGCCTCCGTAGGACTGTGGAGACATCATTGCAAGTCAGTCCCAGATTTGCTTTCAGAAACTCTCCAAGATAGTTTTATAGCAACTCCTCTCACAATAAGTACTCATGGGCGCCGGGGATGTGCATGGGGTAGATTAAATGTCTATCTTGCACTCTTGGCAGTGACTTCCACCTGACACAGCATAATTTCACCCCTAGTAAACTAAAAATACTTGGTGTGCTAATCAGAGCATGGCAGGGGCAGTTTAAGAGATATTTATAATTGTAATTTTTCTGCCAAAATTCTTTCCTCCATATTTTTCCAATGAAGACCTTGCCAGAGCAAAACCAGGATTTTACTTGAAAGAAATGCACAAAGAAAGCAGATTATTGCCCAAATGGAAAAGCGAGATACTTCTCACAGCTTGCAAAAGTCCCAGGAGGCAGAACTCACATCTGTGTATTAACTTATTTGTTTTCATAATAGAACAATAAGGGAAGGACATATGAATCTTCCGGATAGTGAAGAAATGGCCAGAATTTGGGTATAATGTAGTGTTATATATTCTGCTCTGAAGATTTCTGGTAAAGCAGCTCAAAGGAGGAAAAGCCATTGTAAAGTCTTACATAGCCCCCCACAAATTTAATGGAAGAACAAAGACATGCAAAAGGGGATACAAATGGCACAGTCAGGAGTAGGGTTAACTCTCATCAAGTTTCTTCCCCAAGGAATCAAATAGATGGTTCACAAATGTGACCCTGACAACAGGAGATGTCTGCCTGTGTCACCTGGATATTTGAACCTTTCCTAAAACTGAAGAAAATAACACAATAAGGTGGCATCTCTCCCTGGAAGTCAAAGGTAGAAACATGCCTGAGAGAGATGCTTCTCCTGGGAATGTGGACTAAACAGTGCCCTGGGTCCTGAGCCCTCCAAAATGTGTGTGCTAGATTAAGAAGTGATTCTCAGCGCATATTCTTGCCCCAACACAGGAAGGTTCCCACAAGTCACAAGAGAACAGTGGGACTTTCCAACTAGAAATGTAATGTGTCTTGTACTTAGGACCTTATAACCACAAGCCTCTGGGAGCTATTCCCTTAGATCAGCAGATCTTATCACCCTTTGCCACAGAAAAGTCAGTCTTTAGAAAGAGGGTGAGTGAGTGGGAGAGCTTTATAGAGTGAGAGACAACAGGCAGACAGACAGACCGACATGGTAGTGAGGGCAGGTCAGTAGCAAGGGTCTATTCTCTTTTTTTTTTTAAAGCTTAGTTATTTATTTTGAGAGGGGGGATGGTAGAGAGAGAAGGAGAGAGAGAATCCCAAGCAGGATCCAGACTCTCAGCCTGGAGCCCGACGTGGGGCTCAAACTCACAAACTGTGAGATTGTGACCTGAGTTGAAATCAATATTCAGCCGCTTAACTTGACTGAGCTACCCAGGCGCCCCAGCAAGGGTCTATTCTTAACCTGTGAAATACATGGTATGGGGCGGGGGGGGGGGGCGGTAAGCTAAACAATCTTGCTGAATTGATGAGTTCAAGGAAGAATTCTTTGACTAGTTTACAGTTGTAGGTTTCCAGTTCTGAAGAATTGTAGACCCTTGGCTACAAAACACAGAATAGAAGAAGCATCTTCAATTATATCATGGCCTCTTTAGAGAAGACTAAAACATGTTTTAATAGGGGAAATATATTTTAAAAATGGAAGGAACATTGGGTTTAAAAATCTTTTGGGTAAGTGAAAATTTTCACTTATAAAAATGATTTGTTTTAATTAGTAGGTTAGCAATGACTATTACTGAAACGGGAGTTCTTTCCTTCTTTCTTCCAGTTTTAGGTTCAAAGACAGTAAAGTAAGCCTGAGTTAGAAATATTATCATTTGTGGTTTTATTGGAAAACTGTGTTCACTACAAGTAACAACAGTGGGTCCCGCTGAAATAGCATGAAACAAGATTTGAAATCAAAGGCGCTTCTATGTAGTGAAAAGGGTTTTGAACATTTCTGTTTGAAAGCTTACAAGTTATGAATCTGTATCTACCCAGTGATTAGATAATAATGCTGTATCTAAATAAAATTTCCGTGTTTGCAGGATGAATACAAATTGTCTCTAGGAATTTGTAAGAGCAAAACTGGTGTAGCAGCAGCACAACAAAAGTAGGTGTTCTTTAAATTCTCAGGCAGCTTAGAAAAGCTATTCCTATTGTAGAAATGAAGAGGAAATAAAATAAACCCGAGTTGACTTTTTTCTGCTCTCCCATGGGTGGGGCTCCAAGGCAGAGTGGGTGGCTGTCGCAAGAAAGGAACCCACGGAGCAGATTGGCCATGAGAATTCTAGAATTTTGTCCTTTGCACTTAGATGCCTTGCCATTTTGTTTAAATGAAGGATATCTTTAAAAACATTCTTAGAAGGGCACAGAATTTTGAAGGGTTTATAGAACGCTCTTATGTGAGCCATAATGTACATTGGAACATTTTACCTACAGGCGATAATAATAGATAGTTAATGTTTGTATGGCCAAGGCTGTTGTGACCTTCTTTGAGGACCCACAACTTTGCTTCCCTTCTCCCACTTCAGATGTCTCTCTGCTTGTTGGCTCTCCTAATGTTTTCTGGAGCCTCCAAGCATGATCTAGTCCCATGACCTTCACAAATGCTGCTGCCCTCTGCCTAGAACACTCTAGAACTCTGCCTAGAACACTGTCTAGAACATATCTCCGGATATGGGCAGGGCTCACTTCCTCCCCACTTCAAGTCTTAACTCAAAGAGTCTCACCCATCCTTCTTATCTATAATTGCACCAACCCTGCTTCATGCTCCTTTCTTGTTTTGGCTTGGTTTTCACCAGGGCATTTTATCATTTAACATCTTATTCATTTTATTTATTTATCTTGCTTGCTGTCTTTCTTCCCAACCATTCCTAACTCCACAAAGGTCGACATTTTCATCTGTCTTGTGACCAAAGGTATCTCCAGCCCTGAGAATAGGGCCTGGAACACAGAAGGGAATAGACTAAATATTTGACGAATATATGACTTTCCTATTAACTCAGCTAATCTTCGCAGTGACTTGGTGAGGAAATCAGGGCTGCATTTCATGATGAGGAAACTGAGGTTCAGAGTGAACATAGAGGACTCTTGGAGTCATGAAACAGCAGAGCCGGGACTCAAAGTGAGGACACCTTCCTCTACAACCCATGAATTTCCGCTCCGTCCTTGCACTAGGGCAAACCTCTTTGGGGAACTTTAAGTTTGGAGTCTAATGTAGTCTCATTAGAGGTGCATTTGTCCTACTTTTACATCGCTGATCGCACATAGCAATTCAAATTGCTTATAATTAGTCACTGGAAGAGAAAGGAACTAAGATTAAATCATGAACTAATGCTTATTCAACACCACCTGGCTAGGCCTATATTAACAAAGCAAGGCCCATAAATGAGGTTGTTATTCTAATAATTTAGGCAAAACCCCTGCTGCTCCTCAATTGTCAGAATAATTACTTCAATTTTTCTTCAAATAAACCAGTGTTTTGCAACCTCAGCACTGCTGACATTTTAGGCTGGGTAATTCTCTTTTGTGGGGAGCTGTCCTGTGCATTGTGAGATATTTAACAGCATCTCTGGCCCCTACTCACTAGATGCCAGTAGCACTCTCCCAGTTGTGACAACCAAAAATGACTCCAGACATTGCCAAATGTCCCTGAGGGACAAAATTGCCTAGTTAAGAACCAGTTATAACAGACACTCCCTAGGCATAGTGTTGGGTGCACAGTGGATATCTAATAAAACTAAAAACAGGGCTCCTGGACTTTGACTTGTGTGAGCCAGAAAAATAAAAGGGTAAGATAAAAATGCCTCTTCTCCCCTTCTTAATCAGGATAATGGAGGGAAATGCAGGATTTTCCTCTTATTCACCCACTGACTACCAAAAATTTACGTGGTTAGCTGCAGTATGTTTCTCAGACCACTCTGGCGCCTAACACTTCATGCAAACATATTTCCTTCCTTGATATGAAACACAATAATAGCTAAGCAATGCTCATGGTCGTTCTCAATATCTTCCTCTTTCCAGTCTTCAGTGTCTTGCAGGCTCCTGCTTATTATACTAGAAAAGAGCACTTGAACCTCTTCCCACCTCATACCTCGCTGCCTAAATTCAGGCCGTGGGCATTGGTTGCCCATATTACTGCTTAACCAGCTCCTTGGCTCACTCCCTCTCCTACCTCATATCTTCCTTCACTCTGCAGCCAACAGGATCTTCCTAAGACACCAATTCTATTCCCTACTGACTTCAAGAGCGCATCTCAAAAAAGTATCCGTGGAATCAAATACTTTTTGGTAATACTGTTAATCGAAATCTCTCCTTCACAAAGCCAGCACACACTATTATGTAGACTTTATAATTTAACAAATTATTAGACCAGATAAACTTTTCCTGAAAAATCCCCTGGTACTAATAAGATACATGTGGGGGGACACTGACTTCTAGGATTAAATTTAGTTTAAACAACATCACCGATATATGAGATAGCCAAGTATTATGCCAAACGTTTGAGAAACAAATCTAGAAACAGATGAAGTCCATTCCCTCGATGAGCTTACATTTTCATGGGAGAAACCAATAGACAGACAAGATAAACCATGGTAATTCCCAGAAGAGCAGTAAAAAGAACTATTGGAGGACAAAGAAAGTCATGTCTGAGTTGGGTTTTAAAGAATAAGTGAGTTTTCCATTTCAGAGGAAGAGGAGGGGGATGGAAGAAGATGGACACATTGCAGGTACAAGGAGCAGGATTCACAAAAACATGGAAGCGAGGAAGCACAGACATAAGTCAAATTATTCATAAGGCATGGGGAAAAGTGGAAAGAGATGAGGCTGGAAAAGCAGGTTTCAGCCAGCTTGTCATGGGCTTTGCATGCTAGGAAATATATTTGGGCACCAGGTCAAGGTTGATGTGTACATTAGAAAATGTACAAGCACATAAGCAGAAAAGCAACATGGTAAATTCCTGTTTTGGAACAATAACTTCATTAGCAACATTGCAGCTTGTGAAATCAAAGCAGGAAGGCTAGTTCAGAGGCAACTGAACTACCCAACCCATGGTCCTTGGACCAAAGGAATCAGCATCACTTGTGATCTTGTGGGAAATGCAAATCCTCGGGCCTCCCCAGGGAGTACTGAATCAGAATCTCTGTGGTAGGGCCCTAGAACGTATTTCAATAAGTTCTTCAGGTGATGCTTATGTAAGCTAAAGTTTGAGAAGGTCTGATCTAAATTACATATGAAGAAACTTGGACTAAAGCACTGGCTGTGGGGATGACGAGAACAGATTTAAATGTTTGAAGGTAGAACTGATAGATCTTACTAACCACTGGAGTGTTGGAGCTGGGGAGCAGGAAAAGTTGCAAATAGCTCTGAACTTACTATTTGGGTGAGTAGGTGTGTGGTGAGGTCCTTTAATAAAGATGAGGACTTGTTTTAAGCAGACTATAACAAGTTTAGCTTGTGTGAGTTAAGCCTGAGCCTCTTGTAAGACATTGATTTGGGATAGATGACCAGTGAGCATTTGAAATGTGGAGCTGAGAAGAGAGGTGGGGGCTAGTGCCAGGGATCTGACTGGCATCACCATTTTTGAAATTACCTGGGTGTCACCAAGGAAGTGAAAAACAATGAGAGCCAAGGTCAGATCCTGAAAATCACCAACATTTAAAAAAAAATGAATGGAGTGTAATGATGATGGAGACATAGAAAAATAAGAGAAATGTCTGCAAAGCCATGGAGAGAGCCTATTCTTCTCTATGCAGTCTAAAAGCCCTCCTGTTATCTGGCTACCTATCTATCCAAACTAATTTCCTACACCTTGTTTAGTATGTATGGATTACACTTCTGAAGTTTCAGGCATCCAGACCAACTGTGCCCTACTCATTGCTACCTTCGGACCCTGGCAATGTTGTCTCCATTCTCTGGCATGACCCACTACTAACCTATCTTCACTACCTCATTTCTGAATCTTCCCTTAGCTCTCATAGCCAGAATTAACCAGTCTTCTCCCTGATATTCTCCGCGGTAAGTTGTGTCTGTCTTAACACTTGGAATGTTGCTGAGCAATTGCTTTTTTGCTCTCTGTTTTCTCTAACAGAGGGCCAGGGCTATAACTTATTCATCTTTTCATCTTCTAAAGAACCTAATATAAGACCTAATTGAGATCCAATAAAAATGTACTACATGCATAAAAGAACGCATGAATCAGTGATCGGATGGATGGGTTAAATTAACTCTTAACTAATTGATAAATAACAGTATAGTATTAAGGTCTTTTTCCTTCAGGATCTTCTGGGCCCTGCTGATTCAGGGGTTGCTCATGCGTTGCATCCGGTGGCAGTTCACTTATTTCCCTCTTCCGCGCATGTTCTCAGGGTTTAGCTTGCAATCACTGCCATGTTGGACAGTAAGCAATAAAGGGGACCTAATATACTACTTCTTCTAGAAGCATTTGCACAGACATCGTGAGAATCCCTTATTGAAGAATTTCAGACTGATATGGATGTATTTTGAGGTGATGAGTGGGTTCTTTAAATCATCCCACATAGATGGTTCTCTACCAAACTAATACCAGGATGTTGTAGAAATGAAATTAAAAATTCCACTTTCTGATTATTTCAGAGCTTGCAGTAAAAGCAAAGTAAAAGTGTAAGAGAAATGGTAATGATTACATGGAAGTGTTCCGCGTGAAATTTGAATCTTTTGAAAATTTACTTTAGGAAATTTCATAAAAATGGATGGAGAGATTTTATCTGAAATATTTCACTATAAAAATATTTCATTTATTTCCACCCATTTGAATTCCATTCTGTTTAGATATTTAACATTTGATAGTTTTAAGAAGGACCAAATGGCTTGAAGTAACAACTTTCCACAAATTCATAACAGCTCTTCATCTGGTCACTGAGCTGAGAGCTGAGTCGGAGCCTGCAGATTCCCTTCAATATTGGGTTTCATTCCCTCCATCTTGTGCAGGCCGCTCTCAGAGAAAACAGCCAAGAAAAACAACCCAAGCACAAACGGCTGCAAATTGACTTGCAAATGTACAAATTCAGACCAAAAAGTGAAACAGGAAATCTTCTTTGAAGGGTAATTATCATAATTTATAATGGGCAAATCTAAACTCTTTCCAATATTTCTCTAAACTTTCCAGTGACTTCATTGCCCATGATTGGGAAGTTTTGCCTCTTCCTTTTAATGTGTATTTTGAGAACCTGCACAGCTCCTCAAACGTGGGCAGTTATCTCCATGACCTATAACTCAGAAACTAAATTATACTCCTCTCCAGTTAGCACAAATTAATGTTAGGTCTGGTAAAATAATTTGATTACAAAAAAAAAAAAAAAAAAAGGAATCAAAACAGCCAAGATATGACTGGGATAGGCTAGGTACTAGGGAATTTGTATTCTAAAAGTTCCTATAATTGCAAATGTTAGCTTAGTTTTTCATTAAAAAAATGAAATTATGAACTGTAAAAGATCTTTATTAACTCCAAAATAACAAAGGAAATGAAACCTTTGATGAACATAGTTCAATTCAGGATACTGTAATCTAATACCAAAAAATTAAGTAAAAATGTATCAATTATGAGTTAATTTGCTACACAAGAAAGAAATTAAGTGATTGGGAAAAAGGAACACTTAAAGCCACCACTTTGAAGCCTAGATTACCCAAACTGACTGTTTCCATTGACAGATTAAATTATGTTGCAACATTAACATTTCATGAGAAACCTTATAAGCGAACACTTTAGAAAATTATGATTGCTGAACTGAATAACAGGCATAAAACATATAAAACAACTCACCCAGCCCCATATGGCTATTCTTTTTTCATCAATGAAACCCATTTCTATGAATTTTCTAAAATAAAAGAAACAAATTTTTAGAATTTTAAGTGTGTACACATGACATTTACTTCATTACACAAGCATATTTAATCCAAAGATTTAATAGAAACGCTTCATTTTCTTTGTTTAAACACATGCATAATAATGCTGCACTTACAAATAATTAAAAGAATATGATCATGTTTTCTGCAAAGCATAAAAAGGATCCTTTAAGGCTCTACTGTACATCTATTGAGTCGTACTTTCAGGGCTGAAAGTCTAGTATCCTAATTGCGGGAGTGAGTTACTCCAGACTCAAAGAGGTCAAGATCTAGTCTTACAGTAACACAAGAAATACTAGCACCATAACTAGGACCAAATATCCAAATCCTCAGATTTTGGAAAAAAAGATTTTCATTGTTGTTGCCTTAAATTTTATCAGTGTTAAATGCTTAGATGCTAATGATAATGGCCATCTCATTTTCGGTAGCTTTCATCTGCAAAAAAATATCCATCCCTCTCCCATTCCATACTTAGGAACCCTCGGTTTGTCACAGCATGGATATGTATCTTTTAGGATATGGTCATAATTCGTTTGCGTTTCATCACAGAAGAGCCATCGTTTGAAAACTATTTTGAAAATAAATGTGTTCTTAGGAGTAAGAGACCGTGCTGAAGGACAACTTTTAAATAAAAGTCATGGGAAGCCTTCAGAAATATAACTTTGCAAAGTCGGTGCGAAAATGGGAATATTTTAGGCTAATTTATCCCATGCCCCCTTGAGGATTGGTGTTCTAGAGCAATTGTGATTTATTTGGGGGATGGTTTGATAAGAACTCCAGGAACTCTCACAGAAGCAGGAGCAGTGGAAGAAAATAGCAAACTGGATGAGCCATTGCAGAGACCCGGATGCAACAGTAATGGGAAGGCGAGGAGAACGAAGTGGCACACGCAGCGCCAGAAAAAGACCATTTTTTTTTGTTCCCTATAGTTATGTTAATGTCCTTTGTCATTTTTCTCTGGAAGTAAGATGTAGTGGTTTCATTAGTTGAATAATGGAGTTTCTTAAGGAGATTTCACAGCAACCATTTTGCTCGTTGCATTGATTCAACATGCACGTTTCCAATGCACAGAGGAGTTGGGCAAATGCCCGGGACAAACAGATGGGAAGAAGCCCCGTCAGTCACAGCTTACCCTACACCGATTCTGAGGGACACTGAGGAGTCTACGGGGAAGAAATGCAGCAGCAAACGGGAAGTTGCTACCTGTGTGGATGCTGTTCATGATAAAACAGAGAAAATGTGCAGCAAACTGTGGCATTTCGGCAATTCTTCCACAAACTTCACAAACCAAATGAAAGAGAAGGTTCGCTCTCTTTGTTAAAAAAAAAAAAAAAAAAAAAAAATCTTGCCACTCGTGCTGGAAGACGGTTCTGAGCCATAAAATCAATTTCGATTTTATGATCTCCCGGAAGCTAGCAATCATATTGCCTTGCATCTGGGGTAAAAGCAAATAGCAGGTGATACATGGGAGCAGGAAATTCTTAACAGCTCCCTTCCTCGGTTTATTCCGAAAGGATGACATTTACAGGAAATGATAGTGCAATAGTTAACATGGAAATGAAACATTAACACTTAATGTGGCAGGACTAGGTTAAAGGTTAGCTAGATAACCCGAGCACTTTAAGGCCACCAAAGCTCTATAAAATTTACCTCCAAATTCTGAAGCGCTTCCAAAGACAGTTATCAGAAATACTCTTGATGATGTGGTTAAATGAAGAAAAATGTTAGGAACAAATGAAAAAGCATTTTGGAGGCTAAACTGAACTTCACACTTTTCTCTCATAAAAACGACCCTATTCCAAAGGTCAATTTGGAACCCTAGGGATCAATTATTATCCTATTTTGGAAATGTTCTTGTTGATGCCAGGTATAACAGTATGATAGATTTTTCTCACCACTAACCTTCAAGTTATATAAAAATTTTAAATTGTGGGAATGCCAAAAGTGCCAAATATACCCCAAATTAGTAGAACTGATCCTATAACTAACGAAGTTTTGTGGGACCTATGTAAGTACCATTTGCAGAGAAGTCTGGGGAAAGCAGCTCTCAGTTTCGTGTGTGCTTTGACCTCACAAACATCTCCTTGGAAGCATTCTCTTTTGTGTAGTCAAAGTAGTGAGCTTGTGTGGCTTTTTTTTTTTTTTTAACACTACTTTGCTTTGTTTAAATCTATTTATTGACTCTAGCATTTACTCTCATTTCCAAATAGGTACACATGATTTTCTTTTGGTATGTAAAAATTTTAGTCAGATTGCATTTTATTTAGTTTTTATTTTTTTAAATATAATTTATTGTCAAACTGGCTAACATACAGTGTGAATAGTGTGCTCTTGGTTTTGGGGGTAGATTCCTGTGGTTCATCGCTTACATACAACACCCAGTGCTCATCCCAACAAGTGCCCTCCTCAATGCCCATCACCCATTTTCCCCTCTCTTCCACTGCCCTCCCCCCATCAACCCTCAGTTTGTTCTCTGTATTTAAGAGTCTCTTACAGTTTGCCCAGATTGCATTCTATATGAGATTGAAGGGGATAAATTTCATTCTTTCGTGGGAAGGTAATTTGAGGGCTACCATAAAGGGATTACAATCCCAATTCCCATGTCAGACGTTCAGTGTCTGATTCCTAAAACACTTCTTGGCAGACATGCGGTTGAATTATTCCCAGGATCATCATTATAAATCTATCCTTTTTAGCTTTTGTTTTCTCAAAGCATCCGGTTCCAAGGCTTCCCTTTCACTTTTGCAGAATGGTGCTTTCAAGCAAAGCCAGACCAGCCTCAACTGGCATCTCCACTGTTGCATACGTGCTGTGCACGGGCCACACAGCCTCCCCTTGTTCACTAGGGTGTTTAGTAAAAGTTCCATCTAATGGCAATGCTGTCCCTTCAGAGTGCCAGGGGTTTATCCATTTTACAAAGATTGTAAGTGCACTGAAAGTAGAGATTATAAAAATTGCACAGTTTTATACAGAGTGGATTGCAATGGCATACATTAATATTTGATCTGTTGTTGAATGGCTGAGCAAATGAGTGAACATATGCCTGCTCTATAGCAGGAAGACTTTCTTTAGATTCCATCCTAAAAATGGCTCAGAGAAGGTAAAGGTAGCCAATAACTGCCTCTGGTCTATCTTCAATTCTAAATGCCAAAGACATTTATATTATTGTGAAAATTGGTACAATTTGTGGCTTCATGTCCTATATATTGAACAGCAGAAATAACAATTTTAGCTAAGGCCTGTACATGGGATTCAGGTTTCGATTTTCATTCCATCCAAGAAACACGATAAGAAGCTATCTGCTCTGTTTCTTGAGGTATTCTTAAATACAAATGCTGCAACTTTGGTGGTAAATAAGTGCAAAACACATAATGATGCACTTTGTTGTTATTGGTAGATTGGGATGATGAGCTGCTTCTGTTAAGTTTGGTTTTCAACCAATGCCAGAACAAACCACTGTTTAGCGCTACGAACTTTGGAAAAGATGTAACTGAATTACGAATGAGGTATAACCTACATCTGTCTTTTGATGTGGTCCCAGGATTGCGTACCCTTGAGGTTTCTTGCATGGTTTAAATAAAAATAGATGTGACCTGCAGTGCCAAAAATAATAATAATAATCCTTAAAGAATTAGGTCTATAATACTGACAATGGTGTTCATATTTCCACAATGGCATTCATATGTGAGAAACTGATCTCGTGGTGGATTTTTCTTTGAGCTATCTCTTCTGTGTCTCTCCATAGGGCAGAAGATTATCCTAAATAGGTTAATAGCAGACAGGCCAAATAATCTGGATTAACAAGAAAGATGGAGCCTCCTAGAAATGAGGTGTGAATGACACCTAGAGATTTCATAGTGTTATTTAATAATCTACTTATTCGTTTGTCAGATTTTATTCAAATAGACTGTTTTTAATTGAATATTTTGTGTTATAGAAGTGTGTGTATATTACTGTTCACAGAATGGAAGGAAAATTTGAAAACATATGGGTTATGATTACTTTTCTATTTTTAAAAATAATTACTTGTGAGTCTAAACTCTTCTGCTTTGATTAGAGACAAAAACACAGAAAAGTGTTGTCTGGGCCCACCTCCTTGCTGTTAAATACAATCTTCATTGTGTATGCTATATTGAAATCAGTAACTACCAGTGACATTAAGATGATAAAAGGAATGTGCTAATGAATTTTCTAAATTGCTCTTTGTTGTGCAACAATGTCTGACCTTAAGCCGTTACACACACATATATATCCACGACTAAGGGTGCAATTGGCCTGTGTTGGCTTTTACATTTATAAACTACTGTTCTCTGACTTCACATACTCACAACATAATAACAGAAACCCAACAACTATAGAGAAATATCCTGAAGCATCCTGCACAGTGTTTCCAAATAAACAGCAATTTTGATGCCTATATTCTATTTGTTTCAGAAAAGTGATGGAGACGCAAATTATGGTTGAGAATGTGGTTGGGAAGGACTCAGGTTATGGGTCTGCCTTCCCCATGAATGTTTTCATAATATAATTTGTATTACATAAAATGCATGTTTTGTCAAATGAAAACAGGAAAACACTTTCATGCTAACACAGCTAAACTTCACAGCTAGCTTAATTACAAAAGAATGCTTAGTATCTATAAGTGTAGGGTGTTGAGGAAATCTCGAGACATTTCTAAGTCTATGAGATAGAATCCACAATGCTTGAGCAAATTCAGATGTTTGGTTTCCTATAGACCATCCCTAGAGTTACACAATTTTTTTTTCTAGTTGTGAGCCATGTGAATCAACGAAAGGATATCAGAACGACGGAAACACTGAGAGTATTTGTCATTTATCACTATAAATCTTGTTTCTACACATTTATTAACTCTTGTCTACCATTATTTTTTTTTCTCATATTGGGCAAAAATATCTCTTTAAGATTAATGTTAACTTGAGAGGAAGTTAGGAAAACAGACAAAAAGAATTAAATCATGAAAGATGGAGAAACCCGACAGTGATTGCATGACTTTTGTTGCACGCCAGTTTCTGTTTGAATGAGGTGCTCACCTGACAGCTGTGATCTGGTCCTCAACTTCATAAACACCCAGCTTTCGATACACTGCATACAGGAGTTTGTCACCTTGGAAGGCTGTTCCTCGGCCATCCACCAAGGCAATGACTATCCCTTCCTTACTTGCAAGATAAGAAATCCAACTAATAGCGAATACAGACCTTACGCTCTGACTACAAGGACCACCATACCTAAAGGGAAAAAAAAAAAAAAAAAAACTTGGATTCCTTTGTAAAACTCAACTTCTCAACGTAGCTAAGAATTGCCTTTAGTATTTCCAGTACATTTGTATGATAAAATTTCAATAACAGTGGCATTAGAACTGGCTCAAAATCAAGAGAGGACCAGGCTTTTCCCAGAGGTTTGCTACAAGGAAGTTGTTTTGGGACACAGCCTCTCCTATTCCCCAAAACGGATACATCTAGGGTTGGCATTTCAAGGAATATGTGTGGGTTTTTCGTCATTTCTGCCACCTGCCACTTGCTAAAAGCAGGCATAAGATATACTAAAAAAAATGCATGGTGTTTTAAGCAAATTGTGTGTAGGTCAGCACTGATTTTGGGTGTGATTCCACTAAATGTATTCCATTCCCTTATTTCATTTCTAACTCACTTACATAAGACATTAAGATGATTTACAATATTTTTTGGCTGCAATTTCTCTATCTCAAAGGTATTCTGACACATTCGGCAATTTGCCATACAAAGGAAATTCAAGACAGCAAATGCAAGCCAGTCCATCTAAAATCCCCAAACTTCCTCATTCTATTTTAAATAGCCATATTTTATTTACTCTGATTAGTTGAGGAATATATAAAAACAGCATCAATAGGAACTGTTACCAAGGAGAATGGTTCATTCTATCTCATAAATGTGTATTTAATTTAACATATTTTCAGTAAATAGTTTTTACACCAAAGAAAATATTACATACACTTGAATTAGCAAGGGATACTTCTTTGATCTGTCAAATTGAGGAGGAAGAATCATCTTGTACCATAAAGCTTGGGAAAAAAAAGAAAAATCTTTATTCCACTATATGTCATTATTTATTTTCTTTAATTACAATATAACAGAAAATAAATTTATAACTAGTTAATTATGAAGAATCGAGCATATGTTTTAAGTTGATTTTTACTGTGTATTTTTGTCAAATTTATAAATTACTAGAAATCTTGAGTTATTGTTTATCTAGAAGCACACGTACTAAAATTAAAATCAGATAAACTTTTAAAAAATATCAGGGTTGAAGCGGAGCTATAGAAAAGTATCAGATCAACTCTATTTACAAACATATTAAAGACATTCTGTGAAACTCTATTATAGTAGTAAGATTGCTTGAATTAAGTTATTTTAATATTGTAGTGTTTGGACTATAATATTTACCCTGTAATTTTTTTTTAAAAGCAAGATAAGTGTTCAGCTTCATATTTGTAAATGAGAAATTTTTATAAGATCTTACTAATTTCATCCACTTCAAGTTTCTTAATTTCTTCTTTAGGCAGCTGGATATTTTTCAAAGCATTTTCCAATTCCTTGTTTTCTTCCAGGATTTTAATTTCTTAAAAAATAAAATGCTCATTTTTAATTAATAGCATTAACACAAGAAAATTCCTGTCTTAAAATTCCTTTGGTTTTAATATGGATAAAACTGAAACTGTATAAGGAACTGTGTAGCAAGTTTCATATTGCCAAGCATATTTTTAACCCAGCCTTTAAAGCAGGTATGAGTTTATGAGGACATCAATCATTGTCTCCTGTACTGATCCTTATGGCATCGCAACACATTTTGAGCAGAACCACAGAGACAGTAACGTTTACTCCCCATATTTTCCCATCTCCAACTTTTCTAACGTGAAACTATGTATGATCTGAGAAGGTGACTTTTTTATCATCTAAGAAAAAAAACAAGAAATACAATCTATATTGCTGGAATCTCAATTAAAATAATTGATTATGTAGTTACAAAGTTTGTTTTTAAAATTTTCAATGTGTAAAATCAAGTATCAGTTCTGTGATTTTTTAAAATACATGTTTATTTTTAATCTTTCCTGCTCTGCTTAAGTAATACACGATATTCTTCCTTTTTTTGTAATTGAACTATTGCACATTATATTCCTTCAGATCGTTTCCCTCAAGGTGGTTACATACCTTAGTAAAATAACAATATATAACACTATGCTCTCTTTCTGTCTTTCACCTTAAAAGATCTTCTTAAAGACTGCTGTTTATATGTGAAATTAATTCCGTTTCACACTTTAATCTTTGAAACTGAACAATCCATTGATCTCCTGAGGCTGTAGTTTGGTGATCTATGCAAATGGATTTCTAGCAATAGAGGGCTTTTTGCAAGTTTGATTTTGAACTGGAATTGATACTGGCTATCTTCTAGAGAAAAGTTAGACTTTCATATGGCATGTGGAATTTGTAGATTTATTTTTTAAAAGAAGGTCTGGATGACTTCTGAGATATGGCAGGTTTTACAAAAGACATCCTGTGAACTTCTTGTTTTTGTGCCTTTTTAAAAAGTGGTCCTTGAAGATAGGGAACTGGAGGAGTACTTGTAACTACACTAAGTTTGCCAAACCACTTCCCTTGTAACTCTCAGTTTTCATATACTCATGGCATTTTGTTCCAACATGTTATATTTAATCTTAGAACAAGTATAGATGTTTTGGTATGAGTTGTATAAGATACATAATAAATTTCATTTTAACTTTGGATAATCCATCAGGAAAGAGATACTTGTGGCATCTTAAAAGCTAAAACTAGAAAAAAACCCAAAAAACAAAAAACAAATATACAATTCTAAGTACAATGGAGCCAATTCTTCATTCTCTTTGTGTGGGTTCTGTGTGTGGAGCTATTATGGATAAAGGGAATCCTGTGTGGAGTCACAGAGTGTGTTATAATTGCTTATTATTTCTTTTTATATTTTAGTTATTATTATATTTATTATTTGCTTATTTATTTTTATCATTTTACCAACAGGTACTGGAAGATCATACCCAAGTGTTGGCAGGTTGGTTAGACTTTCACTTCTCCATTTGGCTAGCTGTTGAACTTACTGATTCAAGACTTATTGAATGCCAAATTTAATTTATAAGCTTATTAATGCTCTATAGTGCAGAGAAGCATTTGTACATACGGTAACTTGGCAATTTTGCCCACCCCTTGGAGCAAAATGGGATTTCATAGGACTGTGGCTGGGGGATGCCGACTGGGCTTCTCTATGTGGCTTTGCATTAAAAGCCAATAATGTGGGAGGAGTGCTGCAGTCTAGACTGTACCTTTCAAACTTATTTCACTCATCATTGTATACGCAGTACCTAGTACATGATAGGCACGTAGGATGTGCTCTGTATTTTTTGTGGACTATTCATTATGATGAAATAAAAAAAGAAAAAGGATGGACCATGCCAGAAACTTTTGTTTCAATTGCATTAACTACTATATGTTGCTCATTAATTAAATTATGTGAGGAATCTGTGGAAAAGCTGATAAACGGGGTCATTCAATCAGTTGGGTAACCTGCTGTGCCCGAAGCAACTAAGCCTCAACTGGGCTATGTCAAGGGCCAACTCTTCTGGGTTTCTAAAGCACATGGTTGAGGTACTATGTTATTTTCAAATGGCCCGACCCCACTTTGCAGATAAAATGAAGCCATTGTACTGTTTTCTGCAACGTCTACAAACTTGTGTACATTATATGAAATTGTAGTAAATCACATTAGTAATTTCTTCATTCTTGCTCCGCACAATGCCAGGGATGAATCTCTGCACCTGTCTCTGGACTCCATCCATTTTCCCAACTCCTTGGGGACTCCCCTCCTTTGTGTCTTCAACCCCTTTGGTCTCTTCATCTCTTCCATCAGCATTTAACCACGCTCAAATGTTTATTATCTTTCAAAAACAAAATTGAACTTCTATCAACTGCTTCCAGCCATCATCCACCCCCCTCTCCCTCCTCTCCTCAGTCAGACCTATTGAAAATACTGCCTTTTTATCTACCTCCTCTGCAGGCCTAAACTTGCTTTATTCTGGCTGCCACCTGCACTGTTCTCTGAAAGTGCTCCGACCAAAACAATGCTAATTCCCTCTTGTTAAATTCATTGATTTAGAGCAGGTCTCACTTCACTCTCTGCAGCACTTGACACAGGTGGGCACTCTCTCTTTGCCCTCTTTGCCCTCCTCCCTGCCTTCTTTGATACCATATCCGCAAGGTTGTCCTCCTTCTGGTCCCTCTGTGTCTCCTTTACAGGGTCATTTTCCTCTTCCCATTTCTCATGTTGGTATTCTGCACAGTTTTATTCTAGGCTCACTTTCTACTACCTCCGCCCACCCTCATTTTTCCTACTCTGCAGTCTCATCCACTTCCATGGCCTCAGTAACCATATATTTCGTAAAGTAATGACTTCGTGTTCCTCATCTTCAGTCCAAACTGATCCCGTGATGTCCAGATTCAAAACTTTGCCACTCCAGTCAGCTCCACTTGGACATCGTCGCAGTGCCTCAAGCTCAACGTTAAAAATAAAACTCATCATCTCCACAAAAATATTCTCTCTGTTGTGAATCCCTCGTCCAGTAAAAAAAAAAACATCAATATCAATCCACTTGACCAAGCCAGACATCCAAGCAGAATTAATACCTCCTTCATATTTGTGGGTTTCCAGTTTGACGTATCTATCCTTATGAGACATTTCCAAACCCCTGAAACCCAGATGCGGTGCCCTGCTTATGTGCTTTCATGCTCTATTTCCCGTATCTGAATTCTCTACCCCACAGTATTGTCCATTCACATGTCTGCATTCCCCATTGATCTATAATTTCCTTGAGGAAAGGAAATCTACCTAATCTAATCCAGTCATATCTAATCCAGTATCTGTTCATTTTTAAGATCTAGTATCCAGCACAGTGCCTGGGTTATTGTGATAGGTGCTTAATAAATATATGTTGAATAAAGATTTCTGGCATGAAATGCAATGGAAAATGGGTAAAAACAAAACAAAAGAAAACAAAAGCTACAAATGAATAGAAGACACAGCATCAATTCTAAAAAGCAGCTCCAAGACGTATCTGGGAATTTATTAAAGATACAAATTCTCTAGCCCAGTCAAAGAGGTACTGAACTGGAATTTCTGGGGGCGCGCCTGAAAGCTCAGGCCTTTATGATAAATATCTCTGGAGAATTTCATCGCTAGGCAAGTTTGCATAACTATGCTCTAAAAAAATTTGTGTTCTGTAGGAGAGTTAGAAAACATATAAATACATATGACAAATGAAAATGACATGAACACTGCGCCTGCTTTGTAAGTTTTGGGAGAAGTAGTAACACTTTTGTATGCAGTACAGAAATCGATACCTGGCAGGAAGAGGAGAAGGATAATAAGAGAGTGGAAATTCATGCCCTGAGAAAAGGGAAGCTGACCTTTAACAGCCATGATAAAATGGAAATCATACATTTATGGGAATTTCCATTAAAGCAAAAGATTACAGATTTGAATGTAGTATTGCTTTAAAATGTCTCTTACTCAAGGTTGAGTTGAGCCATATTGAGAAATACAATCACTTATTCTTAAAAGTATTTCATTATTAGCCACAAGGTTAAAAAAAAACAACAAAACTTCAAAATGAAACTAAATTCACAGTCCCTGTATTACAATGCCTGTCCTGTCCAGAGCTCCTGAATTGACTCTGTTTTTCCTCATTACCATATTTTCACCTATTATACTTGAGCCATTGTGCTGGCAGCCAAACTAATCCCAAAACAGTCTCCTGACTTGTCATCAAAGCTGTTCAGGGATCAGGATCACAGGCACAAGTGCTCAAGTCCCTCATTGTCCCTTGTCTCCATCAACTTCAACCTAAAATGTCCTTTAATAGTAAATCAGAAGACAACGGGGAACTGCTGGGAGAGCACGGGGCAGTGACACACTTGGATAACTCCGCCGAGGGCAAAGATAGTCATCTTTGGTCTGTGAACCCTTTTTAACCTATATCATAAATACAGGATGGAGGAGGACGATCTTGATCATAGTTGAAGATGGGAAAAGCCTCTGAATTTCAGGGCTTTCATACGTAGCAACACTGTGATGTAGCTGTTAAAACAAAAAGCCAGCATGATAGTCACCCTCTGCTTTGAACTGGACTTATATCTGGAATTTGTCTCCAGTTTGGGATGTTACAAAAAAAGCAGGAATTCTGATTTGGGAGGGAGGTTGTGCTAAATATCCTAACTGTCCTTCTAGTGCTAAGCTGCTGTGTTTTTTAAGGGGCCGATTGGGGAAGACAGTATGAATCCCTGTGATAACAACCCATCCGTGTTATGCCAGGTTCTTACTGCAAATAATTGTTAAATTTCATAGGGTCCAGTCTGACTCAAAGAATACCCAAATCTACGTAACAATAGGCTTTATGATAACAAGACTCCATCACAGTCCCCGTGTTGGTGTGAGGAAAGTGTCTTGCTTCCTCTAGTGTGATGTCACTGACAGTTCAGGGTTTCTTTAGACAGCAGCATGCAAGAGAGCGTACCTTGATCAGTGCGACCGTCATGAAGGGTGGAAATGGGGAGGCCTGGGCCTGTGCACAGGATAAAAACAAACACATGCTTTAGCTTTTAAATAAACCCTGGGTTTCCAATAAGAACTGCTGGTCATCTTTGTGGTTAATGTCAGGCTCAACTTCATCTTTTAATTCTACAGCTATTTTTTTTTCCCCAGAGAGAAGAAAACATCATCTTGTAAGTTAAGTTTAACCTACACAAGAGATCAGAGCCCAAAGATGAGATGTGAGAGAAGAGTCACCGGTGCGCTTTACCAGGAGGGATCCTGAATAGTCCAGGATCTAGTTACAGAAATGGACCCCAGAGACTGCTGTGGCAAATGGCCTTCTGAGAAGACACCATGCTGTATGAGCTACGTTAGCTAAGTCTCTATTATCCAATAACCTTCACCAGTACCCAGATAATACTTTCAGTCTGGCTTCTTGGTTCAATGCTCAGTAGAACTCAACATCTTTTTTCTATGTAATTAATAAATGAAGAAATAAATTTATCTAGAATCTGTTGCCTGTTCAAATGTGCTGTGGCAGGTCACATTCCTTGGGAAACAGACCCAGCAGGAGTTTTGTGGGCGAGCAGTTTTTCTGGGGTAGTATTAGGAGGGATGAGGCAGTGAGGGAAGGTGGGCTTCAGTGCAGTCAAAACACAAAACTCAGACGACGCCCACAGGGAGCTCCGGAGCTGGATGGCCTGCAGAGTTGCCTTCATGTACCAGCTGGGCTGGCTTTTACACAGAATGGAGTGGCCATTGGCTGTGGCAAGGCACGTCCCAGGGTGGGAGCTCAGCTGTGAGCTGTCAGCTGCTGGCACTCTCAGCAGCTGGCAGAATGAGGGGTTCAGTCCTGAGGTGGGAGGTTCTGGGTGGCACGTCAGTGTCCACTACATATTCCAGCATGGAACTCAGGGCCTCTGTGCAGAAACTGGCCATTTTAACAAGACCTACAAATAATTAAGCACTAATTTTCTCTCACTTGAGAGATAAAATAATATCCTCTTAAAGGATAAATTTGCTCAGGCAGTCAATGCGTTAAAAGAAACAACATGGAGGTTAGGGGTAGAGCTTCGTTAGACTTCTGATACTTCTGCCTTCTTTTTGGAACATCATTCGGGTAGCACCCTGGATCCCAGGCAAGCAGAGGAGGGGTGACCTTTTGATGAATTCTGAGAAGACCTAGATTTAAGTAACTCCTTCTTCTGCCTTGTTCCTGGCATTGTTCTCCCTGCTTTTGTCGGGTCCTCAGTGTTCCAAATAGGATAGTGCCGGGCTCTGTGGGGGCAGCCAGTGGCTGTCCAGTCATACCCATATTTGTGTAATTGTAATTCTGAGGTACAATATTAGGAAGCTGTACACATTTAACCACATTTTCCAATTAACATTTACAAGTAATAAAGCTAAATAGTTTAATTTCCTTCATGACCCTTCAGTCTAACTTGAGAGTGAGGAGAAGGGATACTATTTATTAGACTCCCTCAAAAAAACAACAATTCGTTATTGTGTGGAGTGCCAAAATTGTATAGAACTTAATTTCAGAGATTGTCATTTTGGCCAGCTTTTCTTCAAAGGTATTAGAAGGGACAAATGCATATTATATTTGTGGTCAGAATGTAAGGAAATGAAACATGAATCAGAATTTGTTGACTTTAGTCAACCAGCATCCATCCTATGGAATTTTCACGGGTATGTGGTTCCAGTAGTGACAACTAGCATATCTTTTCTGGCCAAATTATGACACTAAATAATAACTGACTGCCCTAGATACAAAAGACCTGAGCACAAATGACATAAAAGCATCAATTGTCTGGAATCCCCCCTTTGCATTACTTTTGTTCCATCGGCATCACAAAGAGGGTTTTCACCTATTTAATCCTATTCTCTGGGATTTACTCACCATCTCTCTTGGAGAGTTTGAAGTTACATAATGAGGCTTTACTCTTAGTCCTAAAGGGAAAGATTTCAAGGTTTTTCTTATGATGGCTCAGTGACTCATTTTACTGGAGCTTCAAAAACACCAGACGATGTGATGCTTCCCACACAGTATATTTTTTGCTAAATGGGAAATTACCATACTGCCGAGCAAGAGTGAGTGTGGAAAAGTCAGGCGATTCAAGTTCTAGAAAGGACTCTTCCACCAACTTTTGAGGAGAGCTTAGTCTTTGCTTCCTTATCTTTTCAGTGGGCACTCAGACTCGAGCAAACATTAGGAAGACAAACCGCTATAAAAAGTGGCATAGTGCTTTCAAAAAGGGTTGAAGCATTATGCAAATGCAGAACGCACATAAACACAAATGAGTGTATGCAAGTGTAGGGTCACTGATGTCTTTATCAGTAAATATATCGGCATAAGAAAAAGTTTTTTTGTTAGACTTCACAAAAGGCAGTAATGCTTGGATCTTCTTTCGTACCTATGTTCATTCAACAATTATGCATTATACATTATACATAATTATTATGCATTAGCCATTTTTCTTGGCCTTATGAATGTGAAGATTAAAGGAAAGCATCCTCTGCCTTCAGGAGAGAAAGACAAACAGATTACTCAGTAGAGTTAATTCAATGATACTACATGCCTGGCATGTAAGCTTTCAATATGTTTTGCATGAATACATAGCTTGGGTTGAAAAATGTTGCATATAATTTGACAAGGACATTTAATATATAACTTTAAGTACCATAACCACATTCAGCACATACGATTATGAACAACAATCTCTTGGCTTTTCAAAGATGTCATTGACCCAACATTTTGTGAAAATAGTTGTAACAAACCAACAGCTTGTGCCATCTTACAGGGGGCATTTGGGGTAAAATGCTTATTCATTTCCGCAGTCAAATGAGTTGGGGCTCTGGTTCAGGGGCCAGATGACTGGAGTGAGGAGAATGGCATGTCAGGGAAGCCTTCCTTCTGGGAAGTAAAGAACCTGGGGTCTTCTGCAACTGCTCAGGGATCTCCATCAGGCAAAGATTCCTTTTGTTCTCTGAGCTGCCTTCCACTGGGAGTTGATACCAGAAAGAGTTGAGTGGTGTGCATTTTGTAATAAAATCTTCTTTTTGCTGTTCCCCACCAGAGAAACTCAGGGATTTAATTATGGGGATGGGACAGAGAATGGAAAAGTAGGTATTTCTCAAGTCCATTTTCTAAATCTCCGTGACCCCAACATATTTCATTGATCTACTGATGCCCAACCTGACCTGTTTCATTGCTTTTCATATGTTCAAGATATAGCTAAGATGTTATGCATAAAATAAAATATTTTGGATAGAAATTATTAGCTAAATGTACACATGACCTAAAAAAAACCATGAAGTATTTAGTGTATTTAATTACCCATGACTTTTTAATATTTGAATGAATTCTTATGTTTCCCAAATTTAGAAAGGACATTCTGGGTGACAAACTTTATTTTCCATCCTTGCTGAAACTGTACTTCAAAGAATTATTAGCCTCAAAGGGAAGGAGCTCAGGTTTCTAGGACGTTATTCTTCCTCCTGGCTATAAGAGTTTGACATTTTCCAGGCAAATGGGGCCGAAGTCCGGCAACCATTTTTAACACAGAATGCTTCTTTCAATACTATTGCTCGAGTCTTGCTGCAATAGCTGCTAGATGGTGTTTGCATATAACTAGATGGTGCTGTGGCAGGTGGCGGGTAAGAGCTTGGGATTTACAGTTAATAGATCCTTGGTCCCATCCTAACTCTGATGCTTGCCAGCAGTGCAGACCTTTTGCAAGCTATTCTATTTCCTCAACTGCGAAAAAAAAAAAAAAAAAAAAAGAGAGATAATAATGCTCTCCTATCTTCTTTTCATTCTTTTCCCCCATAAGCATCAGGTCAGATAACATAGGTAAGATCCCCTCCCATAAAGGTACTTGATAACCCGTAGTTAAGACCAGCTAGAGGATAGTGGTGATGAAGGCGACCACACTGGCAGTGATGTGGTAGAGTTCGTGTTGGGTCCATTACCTACCATAGCAGACAAGTGCATAGTACTTGGCGTAGTCACTGAAACTTGCTGTGTAATATTGGCACCTTTCTTTCCTTAGATGGCAAGTAATGCACTTTTTGCTTGGAGGATAGCTTCCAATGCTAATTCTAGAGGAAAATGAAAATAAAACTAAGCTGAAATTTTGAGATTGTATTTATCAAAATGTACTACTCCATGTAAAATGACTAATTTACATATTGACATCAAACCCACTCTATTTTTCTCTTGCCAATATCATTTAAAGTGAAGGGGAATTACAGTATTTTGATGTAGCCTGATTTTCAATCATCTTTGCTTGAAGAGGCACCAGACTTGAGGGAGAAGCCCCCCCAGTTTCTCTGGGGTGGGAGAAATACCTAACACCTTGAATGGAAGTGAGGTAACCACTTCCCATAGCCATTCATCTCTCACATCTTACAAAGTGGTTGGCAATGCATAGTTCTTCATCTTTCCATCTCTCTTTTTGTACTCCCATGTAAAACATGCAAGGAAATCTGGCAGTCTCACCAAGAAAAGGGTCGCTGTTCTTATCATATATCTGGAAGGGGAAATTAGTAATAAGCAAATTGGAAATAAAAAAAAACACAGTTTTTAAGTGCCTCCTGTGCCTTTCATTCTTTTCAGAAGGAAGTGTTGGTTCAGAGAAGCTCTTCCTGGGAATGCTTCCCTACCGGCATTCTTACATAAGCCAACATGGACCTACACCCTCTCCCCAGTAGAAACTTCTGCATGGCTCCTGAAGGAGGTGGTTGGTTTTAATATACAGACTCCAAGACCTTACCCCAAACATTCAGAATCAGAATCTCATTTGGGGCAGACTAGATGGTATGATGCCAACATGGGTCAGGGTCAGAATCTGTTGTGACTGGTAAGATAATCGGTGGCTGCTGCAGTGTTCTTTCTGCTGCTGCCCTTGATCTTGCCTTGGACATGGTAGAGGGGAACCAGGGACAGTGCTGGTGCCATAGAGGGATTCTCCCCAACAGATAAGAAGTCGTGATACAGGAAGGAGCAGAGGAATGCAGCAGAGGGAAAATTTCTTATTTCCTTGGTTACAGTCCGCATTCATGTTCACATTTTGGTGTCATCTTGGAAATATTAAGTAGGCAGTTAACAGTAAGGGGATTAGGTCAGCATGCCCAGGTACAAATTCTGGTTATAACAGTATTGCCTGCCTCCTGAAGTTGTAGGGATTCAACAAAATTACATATGTAAAGCAGATAAAAACGTGCCTGGCATATAGCAGACTATCAGCCCATGGTAGCTATGCCTTTTACTTCTACATCAGAAAGGGCTGTTGAGGGCACCATTCATTTCTTCTCCCTTTTTAAAAATGTTTAGTGGGGCGAGGCCACCATTCCATTTGCCAAGGGGACAATTGGGCCAACTTAAACACTAATTTGGGAAGAGAGAGGAATTTTCTCCAATCCTAATAGGCTTATGCCAAGGTGAACCATGTTAAAAGAAATCACACAATATGGGAATCAACGCCATACCTGGTACACAATAGGGACTTAATTAGTGTCTGCTAAGTGAATGAACATCGTCAATTACCTCTAAATTTAGTTGAAGTATTTAGTATCATGTTTCTATCAGCATTAGAATTCCTTGGCTTTTCTTTCTGAAGACATTTTGAGTTAGCTAGTATTTGGGGGGTGTATATTTTATACTGATGTGGGGTACAGTATGCTCCAAATGTTTTACCTTAATTCATATATTATTTTTATTACATTTATGCTTTAAAGATATTCTATGTATCCAAAGGACTCTGACATGTTTTCATTCAAATTAATGTATACAAATACTAGAATGAATTGACATAAATTACCTATAGATATTTCTTCTTCCAGGGTAGCCTTCAAATTCATTGCTAGAATAAAACCTGAAATACATTCAGAAGCTATTAAATAAATATTTATAACTAAATGGTGATAGAATTTTTAGTACTAATAAACAATGTAGTCCAATGTTCATCTAATGAAACTATATTAATCGGCACTTATGTAGATAAATCATTGCTGGTTATTAACTTATTTTTAAATGTCTATTTATTTTTGAGACAGAGACAGAGAGAGAGAGAGAGAATGAGTGAGGGAAGGGCAGACAGAGGGGGCATAGAGGATCTGAAGTGGGCTTTGTGCTGACAGCAGAGAGCCTGAGGTGGGGCTCGAACTCACGAACGATGAGATCATGACCTGAGCCAAAGTTGGATGCTTAAGTGACTGAACCACCCAGGTGCCCCAGTCATTGCTGTTTATAACACTGAATTTTATATACTTACTCTGACTTTCAAATCATAGGAGGATTAAAGTGTGCCAAATATTCTTTTTTATTATAGGTATATTATATTCTGATTCATTATTTATGAGTTATACAAAATAAGCTAGGATATTGATTAATATCACCCCCTTCCTTACCATGATAAAGTTTACTGGTTTCTCTTTGTTATATCATTTAATTCTGTTTGTGATTCTGAAGATATTTTGGATTTGTTTTATAGAAGCCCTGACAGAGAAGTTTGTTATAAATCCAGAAACGTATCCACACTACGACACAACACAAAGGGGCATGTTGATTTACCCAGATGCAAAAGAAGTCACAAGGGAACATACTTGTTACTTAAGTATCTGGGTCCCAGTTCTAACCTGTCTTAATATAGCCATGAAGTGGGAAATCCAATTTAGTGGCATGATTTTCACTCCTCTGTGAGTTCATCTGAATATCACGAAGAAACCACCTTTTTTTTTCCTTCAAGAAGAGCATAATAGACTGTAGAAAGTTAGGTTTAGTTACCAATTTTTAATTCTTGAGGTTGTTCAGTGGCTCAGGTACTACTATGTGTTCACTGTCATAAAAACCTTGTTACCCGCAAGTAAAAAGAAAAGGCAACAGAATGCCAATCACTCCTAGGATTAAATGTATCTTCTGACCCAGCATTTTTCTACATGACTTTACTGATTTCAACGGACTCTGATAGACTGATGGTCACTTGCACTTGCCTTCCCCCACATCATCTCAAACTACTAGTGAATAAAATAGTATCTTTTCCAAACAGCACCACCCTCCCCCCATCCTCCCACAGCTTTCTTGTTCTGTCAAAGGCTTCGCGATTGATTACCTTCATCTGACACTTGCAGCAGAGTCCAGTTTGCCTTGCCTTTCCCTTTTCCTTCACTGCCACGAAGTCACCAGTCTTGTTCAACCTCCATCTGTCTTTATCGTCTATCTACCCTTCCTCTCACTCACTTAACTAATTTACAGAATTCCAGCTATGTGTCAGGCACTATGTCAAGTGCTAAGGACACACAAAGAAAGGAGGCGTAGCTTTTTCCTCAAAGAGTCCATATTTTATTGCCACTATTCTAGTTTAGGTCTCTATCATTGCAGGCCTGGATTATGACCATAGCTGGGTCTCCCTGCCTTTGGTTTCCCCTGAAGTCCTAACCTTGTTATGTCTGAAATTTGCCATCCACGTTTATCTCGTCACTCTTCTTACACTGGTGATTGTAATGACTGCTCCATATAATGTTCAAACTCCTTTGTCAAATGTTCCAAGAGCGCCATAAATCGACAATTGGTTTCCGACATGTTTTTATCCGGTGAGCCTGGACTAATGATTCCCCTTCTTTGCTCTTAGAATTACAGATAATGACAGGCAGGTTATAAGAAAGCACCCTGGATTTGGACTTTATTAGAAGCAAGGGAAATAAACTGTACATTCTTGACTAGAGAAGTTTGATCATAAATGATTATTTTAAGATGATTTATTTAGATAGCACACAGGATGGACTGAGGAAAGAACTGGAAGGAAGAAGTCCCATGTTGAGATCACAATAAGAACCTTCGATTTAATATGTGTTAGGTTTGAATCCTAGTTCTGCTACTAATTAAATATGCAATCTTGGCCGTGTTAATTTCCAAGGATCAGCTTTCTCATCTGTATAACCAGGGTAATTGTTTCTACTTTACAGTATATGGTATGAAGTAATTGCCCAAAAAACGGTAGCTGGGGAGCCTGGGTGGCTCAGTTGGTTAAGCGTCTGACTCCTGACTTTGGCTCAGGTCAAGATCTCATGGTTCATGAGTTCAAGCCCCACGTTGGACTCTGTGTTGAGAGCAGAGATCCGGCTTGGGATTCTCCCTCTCTCTCTGTCTCTCCCCCTGGCGCTCTCTCTCCCTCTCTCTCTTTCTCTCTGTCTCTCTCAAAATAAGTAAATAAACTTTTTTGTAAAGATAGCTGTTGTAGATAATAATCTTAAACTTCTATAACAGTGAATCACTACAAAAAACTTTCTGTATCTATGGGCTGCCCTTCATGGACTTTTGAAGCTTGCTCATTTCTTCAAGTGCTAAAGAGTAAAATTTTTGTTTAAAAGTCGTTATTATTTCTAAAATTTTATACTTTTAATGTAACTATCTACCAAGTATCAGAAGAGAAGAGACTGCTGACTAAATATTCTTTCCTAAAAGAAATCATGTTAACTATTAAAGAATACACAATTTTAATGAAACCACAGCTGTCTGAACTACACTACAGAGTAAGTAACAAAAAATGCTTTTAACTAAGAGGTGGTACAGTATCACTTGTGGGTCCATCAGTGCCAATTAAAACCTGAATGGTGCATCATGCTTCATGCAATACTTACAGTGAATCCTGTGTTACTCTGAATATATTTATGGCCTCCCACTTGCCACTTGTAATTTGAATAGCATTTTCCTATAAAAAGACAAACATTATGTTGTGTGAAGCTGAGCGTTATTTGAGCAACCTCAACTGAATGATCTTTGAGGAGATAAATCTTGGAAGGAACATACCACAGTGTCTTTGATATAGTGAATATGTTTGTAGCCATCCTTGTCGCTAAATATTTTGTAGTATGAAATGGCATCATAGCTGAAAACTGGTGTTGAAACAAAGAACTGAAAGAAATGAACAGAGGTTATGTTCAAAAGACAAACCAAACTAAAACTATAGAATTTTTTATAAGCAGTGGATAGTTCATGATTATTGGAACCAGAATGTCCTGCCTCCCCTAGTGTCCATCAACCACATCTGAAATGCCATTCTTTCAGTTAGACTGCTTTTCTAGTGATTCCAACAGGCATTTGCACATTCCAACTGCTGCTTAATTGCTACTACATGCCCCTCTGTTTATAATGTTTAATTTGATTGAATGTCTATGCTTGGAGACACTGTGGTTTGGAACAGAATTAAGAGAATCATAAATGAATGTTGCCATGTAGCCAAGTCTAACTTCAAAATGTGGTATTTGACCAAAGCGTGACTCATGAAGGCTGATAGTTTTTTTGAGTTTTGATTTGTCGGATGCCAAGCACCTAATGCCAATGATTCAATGAAGACATTTTAAAGATGAAAATATCATGCCCTGCTAGTTACAGTTTTTCATGATGGAAAGAAACTTCTAGACCCAGGACAAGCAAGTAGGAGGTTTGCTCCTTGAGCTCAGGGAGCGAAGCAGACCTCATTACCCATCTCTGACCTCTTCCCAGGGTCCCTACTGGTCATTTACTGGAAACTGGTGAATGACCTAAGGAGGCTCTGACACTCAGCAAACCATACTTTCATTTCCTTCATGGTATAGATAACTAAAATCCTGCAAAAGTCCTCAGACCAAATTTTAGTTAGTAGTTTCTCCCATAAAAAAATAGCCTTGGGGCGCCTGGGTGGCTCAGGTCATGATCTCAAGTTCTTTCATGAGTTCGAGCCCCGTGTCCGGCTCCCTGCTGTCAATGTGGAGCCCACCTCGGGTCCTGTGTGTGTCTCTCTCTCTCTGTGCCCCTCCCCTGCTTGTGTTGTGTGTGTGTGTGTGTGTGTGTGTGTGTCCAAAACAAATAAACATAAAAAATTAAAAATATATATCCTTATCTTACATTTGTCAGCTTCTTTTTTCCTGGCCGTTGGGTTATAAAAGGAAGGTAAAATGGTAAAATAGCTATGTGAGGATAGAGCTACTCTACATCACGGCCAGTAGATACTCCCACAAATAATCCCAAGCCAGCTCTCTCTAGCTGGAAGTGTTTCCACACAACAGGGAATCAAGATGTTTAACTCCTTCAGAATTGACCAAGCAACAACAACCAAACCATCAGTATCTTTTCGTTGCTGTAGGCCTTTTGAGTGATGGTTTTTGACCAAATTGATGATTATGATTGCATGCTATTAAAATGTAACTTATTTGATGCGGTGTCTGTAGTGATCTGGGTAGGGTTCTCCAAATTTTACGTGAACCCAGAACCTCAGAATGTGACTATTATGGACTGTTTGTGTCTCCTTAAAACTCATATTTTGAAACCCTAATATGAATTAGGGTTAGTATTAGGAAGTGGGACATTAGGCAGGTAATTAGGATTAGATGAGGTCGTAAGGGTAGAGCCTTATGGGATTAGTGCCCTCTAAGAATCACCAGAGAGCTTGCTTCCCTTGCTCTGCTCTCCATCACTTGAGGATACAAGAAGTTGGTGGTCTCCAACCCAGAACAGAGCTCTCATGAGAACCCAACCATGCTGGCACCCTGGTCTAAGACCTTCAGCCTCCAGAAGTGTAAGAAATCAATTTCTGTTGTTTTTAAGCCACTCAGTCTATGGCACTTTGTCATAACAGTTCAAATGAAGGAGGATAATGACCTTATTTGCAGATATAATCAAAGTAAGAATTGAGATGTGACCATATTGGATTTGAGTGGGCCCCAAATCCAATGAATGGTGTCCTCATAAAAAGAGGGGGTACAAAGAAACACAGAGGGACACAGGGAAGAAGGCTTCATGGATGGGAGCAGAGATTGGGGATATGGCTACAAGCCAATGGAGTCCTGCCAAGAGCCACCAGGAGGTGGAAGAGGAGAGGGAGTATTCTTCCTTGGAGGCTTCAGAGGGAGCAGGACCATGCTGACACCTTGACTTTGGGCTTATAGCCTCCAGGATGGCGACACAATGGATTTCTATTGTTTTAAGCCACCAAGTTTGTGGTGATTTGTCACATTGATCCCAGGAAACTAATACCCTGTCCTAAGTCTTATCACTTTGGCATAGAATGGATGCCTTTCACAAAATGAAAAAATGGGATAAGGAGAAACTGCTGTCTCCTTCCATGGTTCCTTTATGAGTTTCATTAATAATAAGACCAGCCTTGGTAGGATTCTGTGTATTGAGACTTGTGCCTCTAAATAAAATTAAGAGTGAATTGAGTGAAAAAGAGGCCCAGGGAAAAGAAATTCTGGTTTGCAATTTTGTGGATGGAATTTTGTTAGTATAAGTCTGACAAGCCATTGTTTCATTTGAGAATGAAGCTTTGCCTTCTCAGACAAATGATGATAATCCTTACTTACTAGTAACCACTTTCCAATGCCTCCCTCTCACTCCTTAGGGTGAAAGACAAAAAACTGGCTGTGCATTGTTTTTACCACTAAAATGGAACCAGGGTCACAAAATATTTTAAGATGCCAGAGTAAAAACATAGTCTCCTCACACCTCTGGTTAGTAAGGAACTTTAAAAAAGGTTTTGTTCTGGATTAAAACTTAAAACTTTCATTTTCATTGAAAAAAAAAAAAAAGGGCAGAGTGTTTGAAGATCTTAGAATCAGGCAAACAGGAAGACTATCTCCGCTAAGCAAAGAATGTTATCTTCTCCCCTTTTATTGCGCACACTGAGGACAGCTGCTTTAGATGAACAGGTAACTTGGGTGAGCTAAAGAGAGTGTGAAATATTTCCGCATTCACTTTCCCAGAGCTAGCCCCATAATGCATCCTGAGTTAAATGCGTCTTGCATCAAGTTACACCTGGACCCTAGAAAGCACAGGTAACTAGGTGGTCCTCAGTTTTAACAAGGCCTCTTCACAGTCTCTTTATCAGCTTAGATTTTCTGATAAATTACTCACCTCTATCTGCAAAGCCATTTAAACTGTTTTACTTGGAAGGTGAGATTATTTACCACCTGATAATTTCTTGCCATGGTTGGTAAACAACCCAAGGTCCTAGATATCAGAGGCTGATGCCTAAGCTGAGTCCACATTTGATGAAAAGCACAGACTTCCAAGCATCAAGCAGAAAACTCGTTTTTCCGGCAACCAATTCAGCCAACTTTATTTGTGAAATAAGGAAATAAAGGCTTACTTAAAAGTCAAAAAAAAAAAAAAATCCACAAGCTCATTTTTCTGAACAAAGGGGTTTTACTGACAGCAAAGGGAGGGGCCGTATTGCTTAATTATTTTAAAATAATTTAAATGCAGCATTGTAGTCTATGCTTTTAGTGTTTGTTCTCCAAATTTTACTGATTCAATACTACATTCTTTGATTAAATGGTTCTTTTTGTCGGTTCCCTACAGGGCAAAAAGAAATTTGTTTAAAGTGAACTCATGGTTTGTTATTTTTCTGATCAAATACCAAAGGAGATATTAGGCTACATCCCCCAAATTAAGACACTTGACTATCTCATGCTGGAGGAGAGAGAGTGATAGGTAAAGTTCTATTTGCTAGTTCCGTGCCCCGCACCGTAACAGGTCCATTGCTTTTAGCAAGTCCTTCAATCTTTTCTGATTCACAGGTGATTTCCAAAGGTGTTTTTCAGTTTAAATCTCCTTAATAAAATCTAAAGGAACAACTTCTCCAACATCATTCTTTAATTTTATACTGATATGACTAGCCTGTACACTTTCTCTAAAAAGTGCATAGATATTACTTGAACAAATGTCTGAAAGGTTATTTCATACTCCTAGGTTTTTTCTGGGTAATTTTATTAAGTCACTGATTTGGTTATAGGTCAAAGGAAGCTATCCAGCACATTATGACATATGACTTATAAGCATATGAAGCTATGGCCTGACTTTCAAAAAACATGTCAAAGCTTGTAAAATCTAATGACTTCTTCAAAGCAGCTGCCTTGGGAGAGTGTGAACTTACTCCTGAAAGTTATCACTACAAAGAATTTTTGACAATACCTCTTTGGGTATTTAGAAAGTTTACTGACTATTTTAAATTTTTAAGAGATTGAGATGAATACATTAAAAGATGATTTTTTTTCCAATAGAATTCCAAAGCTACAGATGTTAAAATGATCTAGCACAAAATCATATGTTGCAGATACATAATACATTATTCACTAGATTTACTTTGGCATCATTTTTTATTTAATGTAGGGATCTCATCTTCCCTCAAAGGATGTGTATGTGCCTCCACTGAGGGTATTTAAAGCAAGGCTCTACAGCTTTAGAAGGCAATTAATCAATTAATTAATTAATCCACTCTGCTCATGTTTGCTGAGATTACAAGGTTGGTGCTATACAGATTATAAAAATTGATAAGATACAAATGTTGACTCCAAGCTGCCTATAAATAAGAGATTTCAAAAGATGCAATCTAAAATATTTCAGAGTGTTTTGAACGCATGCAGCATTTTCAGAATAAATGTGCATGGATTCCAAAGATCATGTCTTTGAGAAGATTGTTGGTATCCTTGTTTATCTATTTGTAAAATCATGTCACTCATAATATTCTGCAGTAACTCTATCTATATTATCATCACGGAGAATACAAGCAAAGGAAGTCTTAAAGTATTCTTTGCCTCCAATCTTTCCTGGAAATTTTATAATGAGAGTAAACTCATAGATTAACTTCCCCTCTCCTCAAGTTTTCAAACAATGATCTAGGCATTGTCTTTTTAGAAGATGAGCTATGGATTGACCAAGATTCCAAAAATTTAGAAAATTCTGTCCTTCCACTGAATACTGCTGATTTTTCTTATGTTATTTAGTACAGTGGCAAAGAGTTCTTATGTTATTTAGAACCGAGATATCTTTAACTAAAGACAGAGTAAATATATGTAAGCTAAAATTGCTAACTCCAGAAAAATGTACAAGGAGTTTTTGACATCTGAAGATTTTTACTTTGCAATTTACCTTCTTTCTACCCATCTTAACTTTGAATTTTTATGAGTTATCATCTTACAATTAACTCTGAAGTCTTTATTGTCCTTGTATCATGGGTTAATGTGTTAAGCCAGGTCCTAAGGGTCTTCTTTTTCTTTGCTTGTGCTACTCAGAGAAACTGTGTTTTGTCTTGTTTTTTTAAATCCAAATGCTAGTTGAATTCAATCATGTATTTGTAATAAATGGCAGCATCCATGCAACATTCACTTGGTCTCTGTCCTATTTTATATTCTTCAAATAGAATATTGTACACAATTGGTAACTTTGTAAATCATGATTTTTTTTACACTAAAAATTCTTACCAATCACTGAATAAGCCTATCCAAAAAATCTAGTGATCACAAACCATAACAAAATATACGATTTCCTATTTGATACCACTTAAAAACTGGAAACGAATACATAATTCATTTATTCATTTCAGTTTATATGAAATTGAATAAGAGGCAGATTGTGTTTAAATTACTATGAATACCCAATGTATTTGGTTTTTCTGGATTCAACTGGCTAGTAAGTATTATTTTAAGTTGATCAGGAATTGTAATTGCTTTTGAAAAACAGCCTTTATTTTGTTTAATAAGAATATTAATTATGAATATCAGAGAGTCAGTTGAAAAAGTTAAGGTTGTGACATGAGAACTATGATTTGTTCTCAATAGAATTTTAAATATATAGACATTAATTGTCTGGCACAAAACTGCTGAAAGGATCCCTACCTCTGTGTTTTTTTTACCTTGGTGTTTTTTCTATGAGACAAGTAGTGTCAGTTTGGATACATTTAAAAAAGTCCTTTGATGGCTGATAATCTGTGAAGTGTCATTAAAATATAAGGAAAAGATAGCAAAATCATACTCCACCAGCCCATCCAGTTCTGCTTTCTTCTATATGCTCCTGGGTCTAAAAGAAAGAAAGATCATGTCAAGCACACTATTAGGAGAACAGTTTTTCCTAAACATAAGCTGGGCATTTGAACCTGTTAAGCTGCCCACTCAGAGTGTACCATTGCTAATAGCCTAGCTTCACACTTGAATTTAAGATGACCGTATTCAACATCTTATACATCAACACTATTGCATATACATGAGCAATCTAAGGGATGGATCTTACTGAAAACCTTTAATAATTCTGGTTTAATTTTCCATGAGGCAGTGCCTGGAATTATTTCATTTATGGAAGCTGAGCACAACCCAAGCACTTGGTGTCATATAGTTTAAAAAGACATTTCAGTGGTGTCTGGGTGGCTCAGTCAGTTACGTGTCTGACTCTTGGTTTCAGCTCAGGTTGTGATCCCACGGTTTGTGGGTTCGAGCCCCCCAGGTCTGCTGACAACACAGAACCTGGCTTGGGATTTCTCTCTCTCCCATTCTCTCTGCCCCTCCCTCCACTCGCATGCCCACTCTCACTCTATCCAATTCCAAAAATAAACAAATAAACATTTTTTTAAAAAAGCATTTCACAGTGGAGTTTAGGTTAATTTTTTTTTCTTTTCTTAATCTTATTAAGTAGGTAGGAATCTTAAAATGTGCACAGAATCTTATTTTGGTGTACATTTTAGGATAGTATAATCATTGGTCGATCAGAATTTAGTGGGCATAAAAGGGTGAATAGGCTTTCCTAGGCAAATAATTAGAGAAAGATCATTCTAGGTGAAATGAACAGCACAGAGACCAGGCCAGCTTAGTAGACCACAGGGATGGTTCCATATGGCTGAGTGGAAGGTGACTATGGACAAGAGTTCAAGAGGAAGGAAGATGTTTGGGTATCAGAATGATCTTGGAGAAACTTTTATGCCACCCTAGGAAGTTTAGATTCCCCTTCTAGATGAGCCCTTTGAAGGAGTTCAAAGTCACAATTTGGAAAATATAATTGTGAACATGATACAGAGAATGGATTATAAGTCAGCAAGATAGAAAGAGGCAGAGAGATCAATCTACTGGAATGTTTGGGAAAAAGGATGATAAAGGCCTTAATCTAGGTATGGATAGCAAATATGGATCAGAGAAGATGTAGCCAGAGACATTTAAAAGTTCAAATCCTCAGAATAAATTTGAGGGCAAATGGTAACCAAAACCTCTGGTACAGATAAAAATTGCCTAAAGAGTAAGTTGAGAGTTATGGTAGAGACTAGAAGATTATTAGCAATCGTTTTCTCTGTTTGTTAGGACTATAGCTAGGCTACTTTTCCCAGGCCTGCTTCCAGCAAGATGTGGTCATGTGATAAATTCTAACCAATGGTGTGTGAGCAGAAGTGACTCATTCTACGTCTAGGCCTGACCTATATAAACCTATTATATGTGATCTTCCATTCTCTTTTCCATCCCCCAGTGGGATGTTGGTGATCAGGTTTGAATAACCTTGGACTAGCTTTGGAAGTCACTAGATGAAGACAGCACAAATGCCATCAACCTGGATCCTAGAGTGACTGTGCAGAGCAGAGCAACCCAACAATTAAAATTCCCCACAAACCTGGACTCAGTATTAGGTGGTTACATGAATGTGTAAAAATTTTCTTTCTTCTTTTTGAAAAAATTTATTTATTTATTTTTGAGAGAGAGAGAGAGAGAGAAAACACAAGTGGGGGAGGGGCAGAGAGAGAGGGAGACACAGAATCTGAAGCAGGCCCCGGGCTCTGAGCTGTCAGTGCAGAGCTGGATGTAGGGCTTGAACTCACAAGCCATGATGACATCATGACCTGAGTTGAAGTCAGATGCTTAACAGACTGAGCCACCCAGGTGCCCCCCAAAATTTCTATTGTATTAATTGTATTGTATTGTATTGTATTGTAATAATAAGAAGGGTCTTATTGGTGTTCTAGCAGTTAGCCTACCTTACAAACACATTAATTTGGAGATTAGTAAGATTTATAGAGAAATCATAAAAAGAAGAGCTGAAAACAAAAGGTCAGTGAAGTAGAAAGGGAACCATGAGAGAAGGTACTGTCATAAAAAGCAAGGGAATAATAAATTTTAAGGCACAGCTTTGTTGTCTAACACGACACTTTGCAGTTCTTATCTGAAAATGTGTTCCATGTATTTATCAAATTATTTTGAAACAGAGGTTGCTTTGAAATCCTAAGGTTAATTAAACCTGGTATTCTAAATTTAATCACTGTTTTGGGCCATAAAGTTAAAGTTTATATCCAAGGAATTCCACATCTCCTTGAATAAGCATCTTTTATATTCTGTCAGTTTAGACTAAAGTTGACCCTGATTTTTGTAAATTAGAATTTCAGATTCCAAAGCAATTACTGTTTTTAAATGCCTAGTTTTAAGAACTAAAATCTTAGTCTAAATGACTGATCTTACAGTTTAAAAGTAATAAGTAAAATCAACAATTCCTAATACCTAGATTCAATAAAAACATTGAAGATATATTCATCCCAAGCTGATTTATCAGATGAATGGTTTCTAATTAACTACCACAATCAAGTTTATTCTTTTTTTTCCCTCTATGGTACTGCATTGAAGCCAAAATCTTTCTGTTTTGTATAGCAAAATATAAATAAGATATAAAAAAAAAGCTTCTAGCATATTCCATCAAAATTAGTCAAGCTTCTTACAGAGTAGTGATTTAAAAAAATATTTTTAGCCCAAGTAATGTTGACTATAATAGTCCTGATATATTTCCAAATAGATTCATATGACTCTTTTCTTGCAAAACATAGTGTCCTAATTTCAAGAAGGAATTTAGTGATTTCTTTGATTCCTCTGTGCTTTCTTTCTTGCTTGATAAAAAAAGGTTTATTCTATATTTGGTTTAATGAAACATGTCTTCATAATTAGAAGTCTTATGAAATGTATCCATCAAATTTCCTATTTAAAGAAAACATTTTGTGTGTCTGAGTCTCTAATAGGAGTACTTATGAACAGGCTCATTTTAAAGCATTTAGATTGGTGGAGTACTTTTCTAATGCATTAATTTAACAGATTATGTTTGGATTTGAACAATAGAAACAATTAAAACTCAACAATAAATCTGTGCTTAATTTTCAAGTTTTCCCTTCCTAAAATTAGCACAGTATTTCTATTGTATTAACCCACTGAATTACTGCAAGATAACAGGATAGCAGGGTAGTTTGACCTGATATTTCATGTCATGTTCTCAATTATCTGCTTTTAAATTTTACAATGGGAATGTTTGGCTTTCTTTTGATGACATCAATTTCCTTCAAAATTTCTATTTTTCTATTTTTACATTGAATAGACATAACACCCTTGGCATTTTTCTGTTTTTTATTTTTTTATCTATTTCTTTTTTTTTTAATGTTTATTTATTTTTGAGAGAGACAGAGACATAATGCGAGTGGGTTGGGGCAGTGAGAGAGGGAGACAACAGAATCTGAAACAGGCTCCAGGCTCTGAGCTGTCAGCACAGAGCCCGACGTGGGGCTCAAACTCACGAGCCGCGAGATCATGACCAGAGCTGAAGTTGGACACTAAGCCGACTGAGCCACCCAGGCGCCCCTCTGTTTTAAGTAGAATATATCTATTTCCCTAAAGACCCATCTTATCTTCTCATCTTCATCATTTTGGGTTTTGTTGACTACCAATCTTATATTCTCAAAAGGATGGAATTTCATCCTAACTCAGAACCAGGTACCTTATTTTTCCAATATTACATTGTTTCATTTAGTCTTTTTCTCCATTCAGTTTCAATGCTAAAGTCATTCAAGAAAACACGGAGTCTATTACTTATTTAATAAAAATAATGGACTGTGAATAAAGGGTTGTTTTTGTTTTGTTTTGTTTTGTTTTGTTTTGTTTTGCAAAGCAATCAAGAGTTGAATGCAGTAATTCTGGCTTTATAATACAAAATGTTAGCGATAAAAAAGTCCTCCCTCATACACTTTCATCTTCAGAAATACACCTCTGCGGGTTTAATATGACCTACCTTTGGACAATCCCATGTCTGCCAGCCTTCTCTGAAATCACATATAGACAGGACTGAAACATTCTGGATTCTTTTCAGCCACTGGAAACATATTCGTTCATCAGTAACCCATGTGAGCCAACTGAAATAATAATCACTGCGAATAAACCAAAACAACAGTCACTACCATAAACCAGTATGATGTCAAATAATTTCTCAAGTTCTGTTTTCTCAAGGATGTATTTTGTTATTATGAAATATCTATTCCATAGATAAAGAAGGGAGAACTTTCCCTTCTCTTCAGAGAAAGTTTAAATATACTTGCTGACTCTTAAACAATATCTATAAGAGAGTTGGTTCATCTAATGGAATTATTTTATATTCGAGCTTTCTCCTCATTTTGGACTTTTATATCTTGGGAAACATTTTAAGACATGAGGCCAAAGCTATTGGTCAATATAGAGGGGGGGAAAGCATTAAACTGGTTATTTTGCATGAGTAGACTCAATTTTTCACTTTTTAGTGGATGAGAGAGAGAGCCAAGTGTGATAAATGCCCATCTTTCTCTCCAGGCAGTTTGTATTAGAGGCCTCGTTTTAACTGTGACCAGGGTCAGGGGTTGAAATTCAGGTTTAGTATCATAATCAGAGATGATGTACACTAAGTAACTCTATTAGTGCTTGGCACATAGTTGGTGTCAATGAATGGCAGCAACTATCACTCGGCTCTGAGAATGAACCTATAGATGGAGAACATCAATGTAAATAAACCACAGAATTCTGGACATTGATATAAAAGAAATCACAGAACTGGAGGGGTCTCTGGCTCAGATTCTGGTTTTACCTCCTAGTAGTTCTACTACGTAAGGCTACTTACTTGACATATCTGTGCCCCTGTTTCTTTATCAAATGGGAATAACAGTATTACCAAACGTAGAGCTTGCTGTAGAATTGGCTGAGTGTGCTTAAAGTTCGTGAGAATTCTGCCTGCTCCATGGTAAGTGCTGAGAAAATTTTAGCTATTACTATTAATTGTTAATATTTTACAGATGCTCCTCTGGACTCCTTATACAGTACCCTTTCTATCATTCCATTTGCTTCCTAAGGAGAACGACAGTTGAAAGAAAGAAAGAAGGAAAGAAAGAAAGAAAGAAAGAAAGAAGAAAGAAAGAAAGAAAGAAAGAAAGAAAGAAAGAAAGAAAGAAAAAGAAAGATGTATTTAGTCTAAGTTTCCATCAACTAGATTGGTGGTAGTTGGGGGAAGTAATGGATAATCCCCCCAAATAAAGCCATTTTAAATTATCCAAGAGGGGCGCCTGGGTGGCTCAGTCAGTTGAGCGTCCGGCTTCGGCTCAGGTCATGATCTCACGGTTTTTGAGTTCGAGCCCCGTGTCGGGCTCTGTGCTGACAGCTTGGAGCCTGCAGCCTGTTTCGGATTCTGTGTCTCCCTCTCTCTCTGCTCCTCCCCTGCTCGTGCTCTTTCTCTTTCACTCTCTCTCTCTCTCTCTCTCTCTCTCTCAAAAATAAATAAACATTAAAAAACATTTAAATTATCCAAGAGTAGATTCACCCTGGCAAGGCCCCACTGAGGCCTCTGCTGAGGTTCTCTTTCCTGTCAGTGATCAATCATTCTGCCCTGGCCGACTCTCCTGCAAGGGGCAGCATGCCCTGGCCTGTTAGGGTTTGGGAAGTAGTGAGGAAGCCCACCAGGCTGGGTGTGGGCGACCTCTTACCTTGATCTGCTTCAACCGTAATGACCACAGAGGACTGATGGAGGGTTGGAAGGGTTGCTACAATCAGAACTAATCATACATATGGATCTACATATGGCCCCAAGCTGGGGGAGTGAGACTGATTCATGTCCCTGTCTCCTTACAGTGAATCCCAAACAGATAATTGTACAACCAGATAATTGTGAATAGACTGCATCCTAGTAAAAATTGCTAATATTTGGAGAGGGTTGGCCTCTTGTTAGTCATGCATATGTGATCAAACATGATCTATAAACCCTGGGCTTGAGAGAACGTAGACCAGACTTGAAACAAGACAGGCTGAGAACATATATGAATTTTATTATTTGCCCGCTGATCCCAAGTTTACATTCACACATCTGAGGGGAGTATCACTTAGATTGATCGCTCTGATCATCCTTACATGTGTGAAAGGGACTGACACTTTAAAATCAATTTAAGAAATGTCATTTTTAATTTGGTTACGTATTTAGGTTTACATGCCAATTTTATTTATTTATTTCTGCTTAGAGTACACATCATAAACTCACTAGAAAAGAAGTGTAAATCTCAGCTAAGAAATTTAAGTGTTAAAATTCAGGTTAAGGTGGAAAGAGAGCATCTGGGTTTGCCCTACCTTGATGCTATCATTGCTGGAACTGGCACTTCTATGGGACCTATATGCTCAGGGTGAGTGGCATCGATAATAAATAACCGAACAACAGGATTCTTAGCTCCAGCCTGCCGAAAAAATGGAGATTATATGCTCATAAATTTTTAATTATGACTAAGATATTAAAGACACTTTAGGAGTTTAGGCATTTTTTATAAGTTTACAATATTAAGTATATCATTGTTGAAAACATTTGAATTATAACATGACCAGGAATTTCATTTCGATTTTACTTGCAGGGCAATTACAAATATTATGTCAACCAGAGTGAAGACACATATTTTAAGTGATTAATGAGAGAGTTTTGATTCATAGGGGAAAATATTTTGGATATGAAAATGCAGTGCCATAATTGATATTCTCTTTTCTGACTTTCAAGACAGATATTTCTTCTTCTTCTTCTTCTTCTTCTTCTTCTTCTTCTTCTTAGGATAAGTATTATAATCACTTCTCCCTGTACTGGAAGGAGTGCAGGGGGGAAGACAGTATAAACAATAAATAACAGAAGATATTTTTTCTTTTTGCCCTATAATTTGGTCTAGGACAATCATCAGTCGGTCTCCTAGCTGGTTACATTACTACTGTTATCATCCCCCCCAAATTAGGGAAATGTCACCTCCAAATAAAGTGACTGTAGAATTTGCACTTTTCTTGTTTTGTACTTTCTGTGCTATTATACACCCTAAATTTACATGACAGTGTAGTTCACACCCAGACAGCTTCTTAGAGTTCCTGTTATTTTAACACAGAAAAAGAGAGTCTTATAATTGTCAAACAATTTAAGTCCACAGAGTTCAGGTTCACAGCCTTAAATGACTCCATGCCATTTGGATTTATCTAAAGAACTGTCCAGGCTCTCCTCTGACCTCCTGTTTCACTGTGAAGCTTAGCTGGGACTTCTGGTTTCTTTTGAGTTGCCTCACCTCTCAGCTTGATGTCAGATGTTTCAACAACTCTAGTCTTCAAGGAAAACATGAAAATTTGGGTCCCAACTTCTCTGTTGGTGTCAGTTAGTCCTCAGCTCTGGGTTCCTCCATTTCTTCCTGCTGCCTTACACCCTCTTGAAGATCCAAATTCTTTTACGTCTTGGGTCCCAAGTGCCACTTCTCTTACTTCCAAACATCTTCAGTCTTTCAGACTTTATATACAGCTGTTGAGGGGTCTCCTACCTAAACATGCATCTCCTATCCATTATCTTTTCTCACATGACTTTTAACATAAATTTTAGACTATCTGGAATTTCTAGTTCTCTATCTATACCCACTGTGACTCGCATCAGAAACCACTTGTGTGTACACATATCCATAGAGGGACCCACTGGGTCCATCTGTAACAGTGTTCTCTTTGGCAAGTAAACACAACAGGGACCAAAGAACAAAGAACTATTTTCTACAGTCACTTCCATTCCTTGGAAAAGAGGAGAATTTATTATTTGATCCTTTTTCAGATTTTTTGCCTAAGTCAAATTAGGATACGGCGCTTCTCCACTGTGACCTTGCTGTTCTCCTACTATACATACAGGAGCCCTCTCTTCAGACATGGGACTGAATGAAAAGTGTTTCACTCAGAATTCTAGAATGGTTATACAAGAAACATTGGGTTCATTCCATGTCTAATTTCCTCAAGGAAGACACTAGATTCACACACTTAACCTACCTTAAATGTCCAGAAAAGATCACAACTCATGCCTGCTTCTACCTGACAGGAACATCAAGTTCAACATTTGTATTTTCCATTCTAGTTCGCATTTACATGAGAATTCAAGAAGGAATTGCAAAACAGAACTTTACCCTGAATTTGGAGCATGAAAGATGAAAAATTAAAATTAAGTTAAGCTTGTTTTTCCTCCATAATCTAGACCATATGTTTTTCAAAGATTCTGCGATGGATTTTGCAAAGACTACTTCATCCAGCACAACCAGATGTCCAAAGCAACAGATGTCCACATAAATAATAGAGCACAGTACAATGTTTGCCTTACAATGCACAAGGATAAGAAGCTCTCCAAACTTGTTGATCCCACCTCTATTCATGGTGTTGGTTGCTCATTTTGACACCAGAGGAATGGAAGCATCTGTTGAAAGTACTCAACATACCTTGGGGTATGGAATATTTATTGTTCTAGGGTATTGTTCATCACCATAATAGGAATAGGCGATAACTGGTATCTCGGTATCATTAAATTCTGCATATGCCAAAAATTTTCCATTAGGAGACCACCAGAGAGCGTATTTTGTAGCAAGCATTTCCTCTGAAAAATAAAATACAAGCATACAAATAACCGTTATGGCTTACTCTTAAAATTATTGCAAATTCTTCAAAATATATTGTATTAGCCATTTACTGACTGCAATAATTTATTTAATGTGGGTGTGACATATGCCAAAATTTGGTTATTAACAAAGATAAATAATCTGAGTTTAAAGACATAGCCTAACTTATACCTCATTTCAAACATCAATCAGTCTGCGTAGGAATTGATATTAATCAGAAATGTAATTCTTTAAGTAAATTAATTAAGCATTTCAACAATAAATGATTTTTCCCTTGGGGCAGCTTCTGGTTTTTATAGTCACCTAATGTAGCCCAAACAAGGAGAACTGTAATTACACTACAAGAGTGACATAAGTGTTAGATGTTGACTTTTTCTAGGAATATTTAAAAAACCAAAAAAAAAAAAAAAAAACCCAAAAAACAGAAAAACACAAAAAAACAAAAACAGTTCAGTTATATAATTTTTAATAAAGGCAAGAACTATAAGACTTCTTAAAGTCCAGTTAGGTCCTGGATCCTACATGGCCTACAAAGAGGACACAATTCACAAAAGTATCAAAAACTAGGAATATTTCTCTGCAAAATTATGTAGACAGTTGTTTAGTTTTGGAAGAAAGATTTATTCCTCAAGAAAAAAGAAACCTGAGGAAATGTACCAACACAGCATCTAAGGACCATAAACTTCTTGAAATGTAAATTATTACTACCACTTTATAACACTCATGAAAATCAGCTCTACCAGCCTGATTATTAGATTTTGTTCTTTGAGAACATGTACATCCTGTTCATAACCTGATAACAGCTTTCAGAAATGCCACCATTCATCTCGGTAACATACCACTTGTCTAAACTTTACTAAATATATGCAATTATTTTCAATTAAAAGCCTAAAACAGCAATGGTAGAAAAGGAATACGATTTACCTTCATAAACCCAGTCTGGGATCCCATTGAATATTTTATTTTCTCTTCCATTAAATGTTATTTGAAAAGGTGGGTCTTCTGGTCTTTGTTTCAAATAGATATTGTTTTGATAGACATATGCCTAGAAGTGGTGGTAAGTTAGTTAATAAGGAGAATTCCATAAGAAATACAATAAATCCTGTAAACTTGTTTTAATTATTTACCTAATACCTTCAAAATGCATGGTAATCCAGATGCAAGAAGGAATCACAACTAAAGTATCATTTTAATAGGTCAAAAAACCAACCAGCTCACATTAACATCAGTTATGATTTTTAAAGTCTATCAAATAAAGCATAAAGTTTACCATATATTTGTTGTTTTATTACTCAAATAAATAATTGTACATATTAACAGAAAGTCAAATAAATCTTTGAATATTAATAGCTAGCCAGATCTAATCTTTATTTAGAGTCCTTAAATAAGAGCTTGGACAAAATTTCATGTTGTCTGAAGCTAGTCTGGGAAACTTGTGAAAACCATATTTTTCCTCAGCTTTCTGGCACAACGCATTCTGGCTGAGTATGAGGATAAAGTTTTTGACTGCGATATTTAAAGAAGTCTATCCATGAGCTTGAGATTTTGCGGAATTCTCAGATGAGTTTCAATTTATCAAAACTCTTCCCGTTTTTAACCACTAAAATAGTCATGAATTTTTTTTTTCCTTTCAGGCAAGGAAATTTAACAAAGGCCAAAATCAAATGGCTCCTCTTTTATTTAAATGATTAAACACTTCTATAATTTAAACACTTACTAATTTACTCCCAACAGGCGACCAGCATAAATACTGAATTGGACGAGGAAGCTCATTTCTTCTTACAAACTGTCTAGAAGGAAAAAAAAAAAAAAAAAGGAAGAAAAAATAATAATAAACCTTGCTGTTCAAGGGGGAAAAAAGCATCTTTACAAACAGAAAAAAGTAAATAATAAAAATGAAGGATCGTCCTCGGCTTCCTCAAACCTAACGGAAAGAATGTGACAAAATGGCACTGGAGGCATCGGGTTCTGGTAGCAGTTCTTTACCAGTTACTTAAGTCACTTAATTTCTCTGGGTCTCAGTTTTCTGACCTTTGTAATGAAGTGAATTAAAGATTTATTAAGGATTTATAGACTGTGAAAGTGGGACTATCTCTAGAAATTATCTGGTGGAACACCCTCATTAAAAAAAATAAATAAACGTGAGGTTAGAGAGATACGACTTTTTAAAATCACATCACTGGTTCTTGGCCGACCCTAATTAAACTCAAGTCTCCTAACCCTCAGGACTGTAAAATTTGTACACATCAGGCTGAGATGGTCGATGAAGTGCCTTCCAGCTCTAAAATGCTATAGCTGTGCTGAAGTTTAATATGTGCTCTTCCACATTCTCATTTACAACCCCCATCTCTGTGAATGCATATGCATTTCAAATTTTTGAAAATAAGATGCCATTTGACAATCTCCCCAGGGATCTGACTTGAAATCAGAAAAGGAAAGGAACATCTGATCTCAAACTAAACTGAAAAACAGATCATACACTGGGCAGTATGCCTTAAGCTTGCAAAGTTCTCCACCCATGGGGAAATTTCAAATATCTTATTGGCCAAAAATCTCACTTTGGTGCCTAGACTCACCCTGCAAATACTCAATTGACTAACTTGCACTGTGGGGCTTTTGTAGTTCTTCAACGAGAATGTGCTCAGATTTTTGTAAGTGCTAAAGAGTCATAGGATGCCATGCTTAAGTTTTGACTATTATCTTCTTGAAGATTATATTAATAGTTTCATCAAGACTGCTTTTGAAGATAAACAAAACAAGACTTGCCTCCAAGGTATAAATTCAGGAGCCTGAAGAAAGACTCTTTGTCCTCTCCCTCAAAAAACTAACTCCAACCTGGACCTAACATGCCTGACATTTCTACTTTTCTCATTCTTTTAAAGCTGGAACCTGCAAAGAATTGTAACCCACGTTACTTTGACACAACTTATTAGGTCATGCAGCCTGAGGCCTAGCAAGCCGTGAGGGAACACAGGCAGATCAGCTTTGACTGGGGAAAGAATAATGGCCATGGAAGAGAGAGACCGCTGGTGAAGCAGTGAGAATCCTGCCTGCCAGAGGGCAGTATCTGAGCAGCAGGCACTGGGAAGGTCCACAATATATTGAAACACATGTGAAGGCACAGGCAAAGGAATGATCCAGAAGAAAAGGCATTTCTATCTCAGGCCAGCGTTCATGTTACCTTTGACATTGCAACGCTGTCTTAGGTTTCCATATGCTGTGGAATCATCTATGCAAGCATGCAGACAGCGCCAAGCTGAAAATCTCAGCGCAGAGTCTCTTCATGACTGGCAAGTCACCACAGCTGCCATTTTCTATGTTTTCTAAATAACTAACACTATGAGAGAAAGTGGAGGAGGCTGCTCACAAAGGCTGTCGTCTCCTCTCAGTATTCCTTCCCATGCTTGAAACCAGAACTATCTTCACTTTCTCTGTGGTAGATTTTTATAGACTCTTCAGAAGCATATAGAAAATTTGGAATTAGTGGTATGTGGTCTTGCCTTGAATCTCAACAAATTTGTCATCCCTCACTTCCTAAATTATGCTATATTTACCTGACAAAAGACAAATTTGGCAAATTAGAAAGTTGTGCAGATAAGAAAAGAAAGAGAGAGAGAGAGAGAGAGAAAGCAAGCAGGCAAGTAGTGGCTTGACTAAGTTCACTGCACAAAAGCTAAATATTTAAAATGATTCGAGGCCATAAAACTTATACAAGCCATAATTAAAATATTAGTATTGTCACTTTCTTTTGGAATGCTGTTTAATCTGCTGAACCTTAAGGTAGGATGTGGAGAATTTCAAAACAATTAAAAGAAAAATAAGGAATTGATTAAAGCCTTAAGAAATTGTGCTGAAAGAGTAAGGATTTTACTTCACCAATTTAAAGTTTTCTTGAGAGTAGGGTCAGTGCCTCGAGTTCATTTGTATCTCCCCATATATGCTTTTCACATAATAGGTGTTCAATAATTTCTTTTTGAGGGGCTCCTGGGTGGCTCAGTCGGTTAAGTGTCTGACTCTTGATTTCAGGTCTGGTCATGATCTCAAGGTTTGTGAGTTCAAGCCCTGTGTTGGGCTCTGAGCTGATAGTGCGGAGCCTCTTTGGGATTCTTTCTCTCCATTTCTCTCTGCCTCTCCCCCGCACACGTGCGCGCACACACACACACACACACTCTCTCTCTCTCTCTCTCTCTTTCTCTCTCTGTCAAAATAATAAAAAAATAAACTTAAAAAAAGAAAAAAACCTATTTTTGAATTTGGTGATGATGTGGATACAGAGAAGAGAAAGACCCAGAGTATATTAGATGAGTTCAGTTTCTACTTTATGTAGTAGTTCATATTTCCTAAATTGACAGTTTAAGATCAGAATCATTCTTTTCTGAACTCTTAAAACAAGTAGACTTTGTTTTGAATTTTTGTGTTGTTACTGGACAAAAGAGGAAATAGACCATAAAATTTTTCAATACCTCTTCAAGCCATATAATTATTTTTCCCTTTTATATAACAGCAAATAGGATATCACATTAAGATGAGTAACTAAACCAATTCATTGTCCATACTGAGTCAGAGTGATTTTTCTAAAGTGCAAATCTGATTCCCTATTGTCATCAGAATGACATGTAAACTCTTCTTAATGGTTTCCTCATGATTATTTGGCCCTTGCTTCCTGGCCCCAACTCCTTTCCAACCTTACACCACCTCTCACTAGTCAGCATGCCCTCCTCCAATTTCAACTCAACTGACCTATTTTGAGTTTCCGAAACTCTCTGTGCTCTCCCTTCCCTTGGGGCCTTTACAGGTTATTCCTTCTGTCAGGAATTCCCTCACTAGGTGTTCTGCCTACCTACTCGTTCCTTTTTCTTTCTTTCTTTCTTTCTTTCTTTCTTTCTTTCTTTCTTTCTTTTCTTTCTTTCTTTTTTTTTGATTAAATGGAAATATTTCAAATAGTGAAGCATACAAAGAAAGAAAGAAAATGGTATGACAGATGCCAACTTATCTACAGCCCCAATTTAAAAAATATTAACGTTTTGCAATTTTAGTAACAGTTAATTTAAAATCAATTAATGGAGTCTGTGTTTAGATACAACTGAAGGAGATTTGCATCTCCTGCCCTTCTACTTCCTTCCGTTGAAACAGCCACTCTCTCGTAAGCAGTGTATCATTCCCATGCACGTGTTTGTGCTTTCAGTATGTAGGTTTATGTCCATAAATGGTATATTTATAATTTGGTGTTCCAAAGTAGGGAGAATAAAACTGCCTGGCAAATAAAAATACAGAACATTTGTCAAATAAAAAGAGGTAAATGTCTCATAAAAGTATTTCCTTAATTTTCTTAATTTTTATGGGTGCCCATACACGGTAAAGAAGTAAAACACTAAGATCAGTAACAAGATAATGTAATCTTAACTTTAAATCAGAGCGTGGAGTGAAAAATCATGATGGATTTAAGTAGTATCAATACATAGATATGAAATTTTACCCAGTATTTAGGTCATAGATGTGATATGTTGCTGTGTAAGAGTATCTCCAAAGCTGTCGGAAAGAAGAGAGACAGAGACAAATTATGATTCTTAAAAAGCTTCTATCAATAATGTATAATAACAAATGATTCAAGATTCAGAATTATAAAAGGACTATTTTCATAAAGCACTAGGAAGGATATGTTTCAATTCCAAAAGAGTCTTCATTTAAAGAGTTTTACTGTGGACTTTTGTGATGTTTGTCTAAGTTCCAGAACTAATCTCAGCAGTGATTCAACCCTCACTCCATAAAAAGCATATCCAAAGACATTTCTTAATATAAAAAGCTTTTCTTTGACACACTCTATCCTAAGAATTTTTCCTTTATGCTATACCTTGATTTGAAGTAAAACCCCCATGATCTCCCTGGCCATAAGGATTACCCCAAACATGTGTAGTTCATTACAATGATACCCTCTAAAATTAGATAAAGAGAATTTTATTCAACACAGAGTTTTGTTACAACATGTTTGCCTTTCTTAAAATATAACACTTTTTAAGAATAATAGAAATTGAAAAAGAAATAGAAGCTCCATAGTTTATAATTCCTCCTGAAAAAAACTGCTCTTTTTCTCATTAAGTGTATTTGTTCTGTGGTTAGTGAATACTACAAATATTATTTTGGATTTTGTTTCTTAAAAGAGCTTTCAGACTCTTGGCAAAGAAACTCCAACTGGTTAAAACATGTCTTCCTGAAGACTGGTAGCGACCAGGACCCGGTCTACTGGAAAATAATCAGCAGACTGAACAACTTGGGGGAGGAGGGCAAGATTAACTATTCATTCTGTTTTATATCTCACATAGGATATGAAAAATGGCAGTAAAAAGGTTCTCTCTCTAAAGGTAATCACTAGAAGTTTCATTTGATAATAAATTCTTTTGCCTTCTTGCAAAATTCTCTCGAAGTTGTGTAAGTAGAAAAAATAAGATCATCAACTTCCCTCTATAACTTCATTCAAGAAGGGGAAACGAAGTAAAGGTAAATGGTCTGATTTGGTGGGATATTCCTATCCCAGTTTTTTGAAGCCACAGATTTAAACCCTAGTGTACCGCTGACCATATATTATCCTACTTGAGCAAGTGAGTTAAATAAGCTACACCTCGATATTTCCATTTTCCATAACAATTAACTTTCACAAGGTTAAAATATGTAAGGATTAACTAACGACTTTTGAAGTCAACTAGTTTTAGAAATAGAAGTGTAATTGTCCCGTTTCTGATAAATAACAGTGCCCCCAAATGAAGTCCCCTACCCCAGAGGAAAGTAGTTTCTACCGTTGGAGGATAACCAGACAAGTGCACCAAATTCTGATTTATGCGTATGTGCTTCAGTTATGTTTTTTAGGCTCATCTAGAACTCACATTAACTTCTTGAATATTTAGAGATAAAAATATACTCTCACTTCCTCTTACTTTTATAAACCAAACTGTGGATTAGTAGCAGATATAAACGGATATACCCAAATTAAATAGTCAATACCTTTGAATAATCACTTTCTAGATAGGCAAATTGCCGATCAGGTGACAAGCCATAATTTGAAGCATTCACACTTTTCTGAAATCATAAATAAGTCAATTAGAATATAGAAGAAAAACCAGAGCCATGTAAATGTGAAGTATTAAAAGGATATCGCATAATTGACATACTCTTACGTACATATACTGTCTATGCAATTAAAAAAACGTTTACATGGTACTTACTGTATACAAACAAATTTATTAAACACTATGAGAGGAAGATGTGATACGTAGAATATACTTTGTGATTTCAGGAAGCTTAATATGTTAAACTTGAAAATAAGTAGCGTATTGCAAATTAGAAAGTTCTATTGAAGAAATACAAATATAGCATTGCGAAAGCATTTGAAAAAGAGATGATTAAATCCAATTCAGAGGATCATTGGTTGCATGAGGAAGAGAGTATCATCTGAGCTTGACTTTAAAACATTAGCAGGCTTTTGAGGGTGGAGAAAGTGGGAAGAGCCTAGGAGCATAGAGCAGCAGAAGCCTACATTTCATAGTTCTTGTTTGTTGAGCGTGTATTCCAGGTTAGGTGCCGTCCTCCCACATTCAAATGTTACACTACTTACCTCTTCTAGAAACCCAGACTGGTATTATTCTTCCTACTCTTCAGAGAGAGAAAATGAGGCACACCGTGGCTGGTGTGGTATGGAACCTTATTTAACTTTCCATAGCTAAGAAGTGACAGAACCTGGATTTGAGCCTCAGTTTGCCTGTTATAAGGAATGATTTCTCAACTCTTATCTCTTACTACACTTTTTTTCCCAGAGAAGGAAAGATGCTGGGTGATTGAGAGGAGGCAAAGGCAGTAGTATAGTGTGACTAGAAGAGAGACTTGGAGAATTCAGTGGGGGATGGAACCGAGAAGGCTAGGTCAAGTGCTGAGAGTTTGGATTCTGTTCCTTGGTCATTGAGTAGGTGGCAAAGGTTTGAGGAGGAAGATGATGCCGGATACATACCATGGTGTTATTATTCAAAATGGTATATGATTCTCCTGTTTCAATATTGTAATATACTATATCATTATCTGTAGACTGATGAAGATATTCTTGTCCTTTAAACAAGAAGGAAAACAAACTTGAAATGATCCCCCTTAGTAGGAAATGCATTTATAAGAAAGAGAAACCTCCCTTATTTCACAGATGTGCTTTGCTTTTCTTCCCTGTCCAGGACATTGCTTCGTCAAACTTAAAATAATTAGCTGACAGTGGAAGGGAGGAAAGGATGCTCTTTTCTATTTTCCACAAAAATGCCACATTTGCTAGTAGGCTGCCCTATTGTGACCAGTTCAGGGTGCTGGGGAATAAAATTGGGTTTTCTCTGTGATACAACAAAGAGGATAAACTGGTGTGTTTAAAAACTGGTGTTAAAATGGTGTATTTGTTTTGAACTAAAAAATACATTATATTTGGGTTGTGTTTGATTTAGTTTAAAACTCTTTTGATGTGCATTTTATTTTCTAAAGAGAAAAATGAAAATATTTAAATGTGTTTAGTCCCACTTTAGATACAAACTATAATACCATAAATAATTTAGTTGACCTTACTATTTGTTTGGACTTATTTGACAATATCCTATTCTGAAAACGTATATGCAAATATCAATTTTATGGCCTATGAAGGATTTTTTTTTTTTGTGGCCAGGATGGGATTTGTCCATTTCTCAGATTATCTAGATTAACAATGGAATTTCTCTGTTGGTAAAATTCTTATGGCCTCTCCTAAATAGGTGCATATTCAGAAGAGTCATACAATACGCTCAGATTGTTCTAGCAATGTACTCTCAACTTTCACTTTTTTACTGAAAATCCAACTGGCATCATTACTATTCGGCAAATGGTTCTGTCAAAGGTGCTTTGGTGGCCGTTTGACTTATCTAAGTAAGTGCTCTTTTTTTCTATTTCAATTGATATGGCCTCTGTTACCATTGAGATGTATTGGCACGAAAAATAAAAACAAAAACACGTATTTTCAAAAACCTCAAAAGGTAAAGAAACAATCCACTTACCTGAAATCCAGTTTGGAAAAAATGTCTTATAGGAAAATGTCCCATTTAAAATATCCTTCAATGTGAGTGTTCTTGTTGTACTTCCTTCAGAGTCATGAACTTTAGGGGAGATGGAAACAGTATTACTAAAAAGATGATTAATAACGCAAATAAGTCCTGAGCCTGTCTCTCATCTGTCCTGTCTCCTGTAATGAAAACACTGCCATTGCTAAACTTTTCACCCCTGTTAAGAGTTGTGAGTGTCATCGCCTTGATAGAGAGGCTAATCAAGGCCTAGAGAGACAGTCGGCTTGCCAGAAGGAGTATGATGGGCACTCAGGAAGGCCATGATGGGTTGTAGGAACCCTCTTCAGGCAGCACAGGGTTGTCAGAGGTCTTTTATAAAAGATAAGATGACCTGGGGCACCTGGGTAGCTCAGACGTTAAGCTTCCTAGTTCAGCCCAGGTCATGATCTCGCAGTTTGTGGGTTTGAGCCCCTCCTAGGGCTCTGACAGCTCGAAGCCTGTAGCCTGCTTCAGATTCTGGGTCTCCTTCTTGCTCTCTGCCCCTCCCCCACTCGCGCTCCATCTGTCTCTCTCAAAAATAAACATTAAAAAAATATTAAAAAAAAATTTTTTTAATTCTAGAAGTAGAGGATTTCCATATAAAACCTCACCTAAGGTAGCTGACAAACCACAAGGGCGACAGAGTGTGAGTGGGGGAGGGGCAGAGAGAGAGGAGACACAGAATCCAAAGCAGGCTTCAGGCTCCCAGCTGTCAGCGCAGAACCCAATGCGGGGCTTGAACACATGAACTGGGAGATCATGGCCTGAGCTGAAGCTGGATGCTTAACCGACTGTCCCACCCCGGAGCCCCCCCCCCAAAAAATATATTTTTAAAAGATGAGGTGACCTTCCAACAACCCTAAACCTTGCAAAGCTGGGATTGCAGACCTAGCTTAAAAACTTCGTCCTTTGTGTGCCTGGGTGGGGCTCGATGGGTTAAGCGTCTGACTCTCGGTTTCAGCTCAGGTCATGATCTCACGGTTGGTGGGTTCGAGCCCCCGCATGGGGCTCTGTGCTGACAGTGCAAAATCTGCTTGGGATTCTCTCTTTCCCTCTCTTTCTGCCCCTCCCCTGCTCATGTGAGAAGAGCCCTCTCTCTCTTTCTCAACATAAATAAATAAACTTTAAAAAAAAAAACCCACACCTTATCTTTTAAGCAGTTCTTTATACTTCGTCATAGATGCTTGGCTTGGATTACTACTGGTTTGTCAAGGACATATTTTAGCATCCCATTTGGTCAGAAGAGATCAGCCAAAATCCTTACCTTCAGACATCTCAAGAGAGAATGTATCAATGAAAGTAGATAATTTCTTATCCTGACTGGGATTTTTATAAAGAGAAAGTGGGACAGGGAAAAAAAAAAAAAAAAAAAAAAAAAAAGAACCGAAACCACATGATCTATACAAATGATCTTAAAATTTCCAGAAGTAGAGGATTTCCATGTAAAACCTCACCTAAGGTAGCTGACAGACCACAGGCAAGTTTCACCTACATTTGAATCTTCCAAAACAATTGTGTTTTTCAAACACGACTCTATTCTCAGAACACATTCATTACAGAGCTCCTAAACAGTCAGATACGCCAGATGGATAGTATGGCAACCATCTTCCAGTCCTCCTTCATATCCATATTGCCATTCTCCATCCCTCCCACCCTACCCCTTCTCCAGGCCATCACTTACAGAACCAAAACTTAGAAAAATGTCCTATACCTTGAATAGCATTTGTGTATCTGGTATTTGCCCATGTAAAAATAAAACTGTCGAAGATGAGAGCTATAACTTTATTCTCCTGCTAAACTGTCTCATAGCTTTCCATAACTCTTAGGATAAAGACCAAAAATGTTAGTCTGAACTATAGGCCCTGGATGGTCTGGGATGGCCCTCCAGTCCCTTCTTGCCTCTCTGTCATTTCTTTTTAGATTCCAAACATACTGGGCTTTCTCATTTCTTTCTCTGGGGCTTCCGCACTTCTTTCCACCTTCTCCCCTCCCATATCTTCTAGTCATGCTTGAATGCTTAATATAACGGCTACTTCCTCTGGGAAGCCCCTTCTGACCCTCTGGTTTAGATCTGGTTCCCTTGTTATACATTACCATAAGACCATGTTCTTTTGCATGAAAGCATTTGTCTTGATTTGTAATCATGTATGTATTTGAGTATTTTATTATTATTTCTCCACCTTCTACCATATTCTCAGTCACAATAAGTTCAGGGACCATGTGTAGTTTTGCTCACCATCACATCCTTTGTATCTAGAATACAATAGGCATTTCATAAATGCTTGTTCAATGGATGAATACCTTAAATGAAGAATGGATGGATGGACAGATGGATGGATGGATGGATGGAAAGATGGATGGATGGATGAGACCTATGTCCTCTTTTTTTACAGAATCATTCTACTACTAATTTCCTGGATGGCTTTGGTAAGTCAATCTCTGGCATCATAGCTTACTCACCTGAAATATTATGAAGGACTGTACTAGAAAATGATAATACTTCCAGCACTTCCACACTAGCTTTTGAAATTTGAGAATCAACATGCTCTATAACCTTGTAATTACATAAATGTACTGCCATGTGATAAGAGTTAATTGACCAACTGGATAATATCATCTTATGTTATTTTAACTGATTCACACTGATGTATGTATGCTCCATATGCTTAATTAGGACACTGAATTCTTTTCTTAATTTACTAAAAATTATTCTGGTGGCTATCAGAACAACAGGTGGCTGGTGAACCCTTTTGCAAGTAGAACCTAAATAATAACACTAAGTTATTCGGTTTTTTAAAATATTAATCTTCTTACATTCTCCTTGAATTCTAAGCCAGATAGTTATTCATAATAAAAGTTCTTCTATTTAATTAAATGCTCTCTTGTGTAAGATATATACCACTGATTTTTATAATTCCTATTCAATGAATAAAAGACCATTTTACTACAATAACATTAGAATACTTGCTAAGTATTTTAAATAAATTTTACTTAACTCTTCTAAAAGCAAATTACAATCTGTTTCTAATATAGTCAAGGGGAAATTCTAATACTATTTGCAGTGGAAATTACTTTCCTTTTTGAGATGCATTTAATTTTGTCTACACAATCCTGAACCTATAGATGAAGAAATTTTCAATTCAGTGAATCCCTTTATTGTGAATACCAAAAAAAGCCCTAGATAATTGCTTTGTAAAAAACTTTCTTTGATATTAATTCAATAAATAAATACAACATTGGTGGTTTATTTATTTACTTTTTTGTCTAGCATAAGTAATACTTTGACTTTGGCTGATGACTTACATAATAGATTTTCCTATTTAAATATCCTTGCATATAATTTTCCTTACTTGCAATTATGCTTAATCGAGAAATTCATAGCTACAGTTCATTTTCATTTCTGTAGAAGGTTAAATTAAGTGAGCTAATTGAAATGAAACATTGAGCTCTATGCTTGGAACATGGTAATCAGTGAATAAATGTTAGCTTTTGCTATTAACTTATCTGTATTCTTTAAATATTTTTTCCTTTTTTTAAAATTTGGGAATAGTTGACACACAATGTTACATTAGTTTCAGGTGTACAACATAGTGATTCAACAAGTTTATACAGTCATTATGCTATGTTCTCCACAAGCATAGCTACCATCTGTCCTGTTACATCGCTATTACAATATCACTGACTATGTTCCTTATGCTGTGCCTTTTATTCCCGTGACTTATTCATTCTCTAACTGGAAGCCTGTATCTCCCACTCCCTTTCACCCATTTTGCCCAACCAAATAAATATTCTTGATCAGTGTTTTCCAAACTAATTTGACCACTGGCACCGTTTTTGTTTTGTTTTGTTTTTGAATATCTACTAAAACCACAGATGGGAAATGCAGTTTCAGATTAGACCATTAGTATATAATTAATGTTCACTTTTATTTTGATATAATAAAATTCATCAGTTGTGTTTGGAACATTTTGGTCATCTTACAGCGTTACAACTGAAATATCACAATTGTGATCATAAATGCAGTTAGTACTAATATCACATACATGGATAAATAAAGTTTATAAAAAACAAGAATTTCAAGTTATTTTTAAAATACCTACCCATTTTCCTTTTCATATCCTTAACAATCGTACTGATCCTTGTCAGATTTTTCAAAAAGATTGTAAGGATTAGTTATTTACTCTTTTAGAACCTCTAATTTAGATTATTCAGGAAAGTTACATGAAAGTGTATTTCATACTACTCCCTAGTTAGTCATTTTTTTAAATGGGTACATAGTAGCTATAAATGCCAACAATCTATATAGAGAACTTAGCATATGTCCTATTATGACTCAAAATATCTGAAAAGCAATTTTAAACATGTATTAATTAGATTGCTAATTAGTATAGTGATAATAAGCCCCACCAGCACCCAAGAAGTGATGAGTGGATGCACAAAAAACATATCCAGAGGAGCCAGCTCTGTTGGTGTGGAAATAAGGTTCATGGCACAGATTTAGGGCAGGCCATTGCTCTTAACCTTACGTGTGGTGTAGCCAGAGCTCAGAAGGTGTGATTATGCCAGAGTCAGGCGGGGCTCAGAAGAGTACCAAATCAAATGGGAAGAATTTAAATTAGGCATTCTTTTCTTTCTGCTGAAAATGGCCACATGTTCATAAATGCAGTGGAGTAATATATCTGTTCTGAGAAGTTGCATTAGGTCACATAATATGAGTTATGAAACATGAAGTTTACTCAGAATTTCCAATCCAAGCTTTGGTTGTTTGTATATCTAGAAAGACCATAAACATTGTTATGTTTTACTACACTACCAGTGTTAACCCCTGTATCAGCTACCAGCAAAAATGATCTTCCACTGGGTTCTATGAAACTGTCATTAGCTAATTGCCACCTCAGTACTTACCTAAATTTATTGTACACATACCCTTTTCATCTCTATATTTACGTGAATTGGATAAGGTGTGGGTGTTTACCCATGAGAGTAGGGTCTGTATTTGATTTTTCTCATGCATATATGCCCAGTAGCCAGGACTACTTGGCATAGAGTGGGAGCACGATAAATAATTGTTGAATTAAAAAATAAATCAACTAAACAGATTTTATGTTAACTTATTTTTGTCAATTCTCCCTCAAAGATTTGCATATCCTTACTCTTTACTCTCCTGTCCATGTTGTGAATTTCATGTATACACTCTTCTACCTGGACATATCTTCATTTACAGAATGCATAAAAGTTTAGTCCTTGGAGTCCCTGGGAGTGCTTTTTGAAAAACAGATTCCTAGTCCTTGTCTCAAACCTACTGATTTAGAATCTCTAGGCCCTGGGGCCCTGGTAGCTTTTTTTTTACCAAGCACCCCAAGTTGGTGCTTCTTCAAAGAATCCAAATTTAGTGATTTCGTTGAATCTACTTGATTCAATGTACTCCTGGGCCTATCAGTGGACTTGCTCTTTGCCTATAAATTCCTGGTCTGCATCGCAATCCATACCTCATAGATAAAGACACTCTACAACTAAGTGTTGATCGTGGATTTCAAAAGGTTGATGGTCTCTCTTAATGTTTATGCCCCTGTGCAATCCTCTTGCTCATTATCTGTTGAGGCTGTGTCTAAATGGACTCCTCTTTAGGTATATTCCCTCTGCTGATCCTTGAAGAATGGAGAAAAGGCAAGGGATGTGTGTGTGTGCTGATTCTGCCCCAGATTAGATTAAAGGAAGATTGCAGGGAAAGCATGGGAGTCATTGTTTTCTAGTGGTTTGAGTGTGTGTGTGTGTGTGTGTAAATCAGTATAAAGTGCAACTGTGTGGCATCAATCACACTAAACAAGTTCTAGTCACTTGAAAAATATTCCACTATAGTTACTGTATGAATAAATAGATTTTCATGCACTTTTCCAAATAACATTTTAATTTTGAAATATAACCTTTTGATTATTTTGGAAGTTTAGTTTTGGCATCCATAATTCTTAAACTTTAAATAGTTGAACAGAAGCACAAATGAATTCTGAAAGCATATCTCTCTTCTATACGTAGCTGACACTCACTTGATTAACACCTAATTCCTGATAGTGCCCTTAAATTCAATTTGGCCCGTCTTTAGCACAAGTTACTCATACACCGCTTAAACACTCTAATTAACCATACTTTAATTATCTTCATTTTCAACCTATTAAAGCAGAGCTGAAAATTACTTCAATTACAAATCCAAGAAATTACAATTCATAGAAATGATTCACAAGTAATGATTCACTATTTTCTTAATTCTTTCTTAAAACTTTGTGTATTCTTTAACAGGATTCTGTTTCTATTTCTGCTCTTTAATTTTCCAGTCCTGAAAAACTGAGAGTAAGTGTTGGAGCAGAGACATCTGATGTTAGCTGCAATATTCATCATAAACTAAATGAGAAAATACGGTTTATTAAATGGGAATAATAATGGCTAGTAGGTCATTTTGCTCTGACTTTTGAACTTGATTTGGAAGCAATGCTTATGAGCCACCTCAGGGAAAGTGACCTGAGACCCCACACACACCACACCTGTGCTTCTGTGGGGTCTGCAGAGATGCTGTCTGTGAGGCAGCGTCACCTCCAACCATCACACCAGGTCATGCATGTTTCTGGAGTGAACACCGCAAGGGTTAGGGTAGGAAGTATTAGGGTGCAAAGTATACTATTCACAAACTAACATTATATTTGAGCAAAGGCTTACAACTCTGAAAAAAAAAATGGGTCTGAGGCAGCCTTAGATGAGTAATAATTTACCAGGTTCTTATAAGTACTAAGTACACTACACGCATTGGTCCCATTAAATATTCACAGCAACTCTCGGTGTAAGTACTATTATCAACACTATGTTACAGATTAGGAAATGGAAATTAGAGAGATAAAGTAACTTGCCTAATACAGAGCAGAGATGGAGTTTAAATCCAGCTCTATCTGATCTTAGAGTCTCGCATCTTATTACTATACTGTGATTTAAAGTGAGAGCACACGTTAAAACAACCACAGAACAAAACAAACACAAAAATAAGGTCAAGAAGCAAGCCACACAAGAGCGTAGAATAATTACACCTGAAAACGTAGGTGAAGAGAAAACGAAGCAATTTGAGCTTCGTCAAAGCAGAGGTCGCAAGAAACCTTTTAATGTCTCACTGAAGAATGTAGTAGTTCGCAGTTCTGAAAGCAATTTTCCACAATTTTCTCTACAAATAACACTAAACAACGTAAGTCAAAGGAATTGTCAGTTTTTCAAGTCCATTTGTGTATTATGTCATTATTGTGCCATGTTATTATAATTAGGGCATTTTTTTCCATGATCTCTAAAGCTTTGAAGATCAGAGGACATGGTCAACATAATGCATGAGAACAGGAACAGTAAATGCCATTTGGGTGACCTTGAAGGTAAAAGCATACCTTGTCTATTTTTGAAGGCTCACTCAGTCTACGTTGCCAGCTCATCTGCCTCTAATATCTGGTTTAGATTTTGGAGTGGCTCCTATTGGTATTCCTTGGGGTCTGAGGAGAGCCACTTTCCTCAGCCATTTCATTTTAGGATTTCTATTACACATGGTTGGCCTGACTCACCTCCACCACCATTGCCACACCTGACCCCCCCTTGGATTTGTTCTTTAGATTCCAGACCTGTATATTAAACCTTATCCTTGGGGTGCCTGGGTGGCTCAGTTAAGCATCTGTCTCTTGGTTTTGGCTCAGGTCATGATCTCACGGTTTGTGGGTTCGAGCCCCATGTGGGGCTCTGTGTTGACAGTGAAGAGCCTGCTTGGGATTTTCTCTCTTTCCCTCTGTCTCGGCCCTTCCCCTGTTCATGTGTGTACATGCACACACACACACACACACACACACACACACACACACTCTTTCTCTCTCTCTCTCTCTCTCAAAATAAATAAATAAACTTAAAAAAAAAGCCCCCCTTCTTAACATCTCCACTCGCACATCTCTCAGGCATTTCAAAATCAGTATGTTACAAGCTAAGAATAAAAGAATTCCACGCTGCCCCTCCAGACTCCTCCAAGTAATGGCACTACCATCCATGTAGTTCCTCAATTCAAATACCTGGGAGTTATCCTTGACTTCTCTCCTTCCCCTCTTCCTTTTTCCAGCACCTAAACCTGACAACCCTGTCTCCAAAATCTCTCTCTACTGTGTCTGCTTTTCTCCATTTCTAGACCAATGGCTTCAAGACCAAGCCATTTCTCACTAGGTAGACTATAATGGACACTTAATTGCTCTACCTGCAACTTCATTCTTGGTATTTCATTCAGACTTTGATTTACATTTTTCTAATGACTAATGATGTTGAGCATCTCTTCATGTATTTATTCGTCATTTGCATACCTTTTTTTTTTTTGGATGGGGGATGTGTCTATCTTCTGTCTATGTTTAAATTGGTTTATTTGCCTTTTTATTATTGACTTTTAAGAGTTCTTTATTTGTTCTGGATTCAAATCAGATATATGATTTGCAAATATTTTTCCCCATCTTGTGGGTAGTCTTTTCTCTTTCTTGATGGTATCCTTTGTAAGCCCAAAGCATTAAATTTCAACGAAGTTCAATTTATGTACTTAGCCTTTTGTTGCTTGTATCTATGAAACCATTGACTAATCCAAGAATATGAAGATTTATTCCTATGTTTTGTTTTAAGACTCACATAGCTTTAGCTCTTACATTTAAGTCTCTGATCTATTGTGAGTTAAGTTTTACATATAGTGAGAGGTAAGAAGTCCAATATCTGTTTTTAATGTGGACATCCTGTTCTCCCAGCACCATTTGTTGAAGCATTTTCCCCATTAAATTGTTATGGCACCCTTGCAAAAAAATCAATGAATCCTATATATAAGGCTTTAATTTTGGACTTGAAATTGTATTCCATTGATCTATATGTGCGTCCTTATGCAGGCAGCACACTGTTATGACTATGTAAGTTTTGTACTAAGTTTTGAAATAAGGAAGTGTGATTCCTCCAACTTTGTTCTTTTTCAAGATAACTATTCTGGGTCCTTTGCATTTCCATATGAATTTTAGTTTTCAGCTTGTCAATTTCTGCAAGTTATCTGGGATTTGGATAAGAATTACTTTTAATCTGTAGATAAATTTAGTGAGTATTGCCATCTTAAAAATATTTAGTTTTCTGATCTATATAAAGTTTATGTAGGATGTCTTTCCATTTATTTAGATCTTTTTGTACTGTTTATGGCTAATGTATGTTTATTGTTAATGTACAGTTGATTTTTCACACTGATCTTGTGTCTTGCAACTTTTCTAAAGTTGTTATTATTTTCTAAAGTTGCAACTTTTCTAAGTTGTTTGAATAATTTTCTTTTGGTGAATTCCTTGAGATTTTCTATAAACCATATTATATCATCTGCAAATAGAGATAATTTTATTTCTTCCTTTCCAGTCTGGATCCTTTTTATTTCTTTTCCTTACCTAATTGCCCTGGTTACAACCATCAAAAAATATGGAACAGAAGTGGTGAGAGAAGACATGCTGTGTTGTTCTTGATCTTAGGGGGGAAGCACTGAATCTTATAGCACTGTGATGTTAGCTGTGAATGTTTTGTAGATGACCTTGATCAGATAGAGGAAATTCCTCCTATCTTTAGTCTGCTTAGTGCTTTTACAATGAAAGAGTGTTAGATTTCCTTAAATTTTTCCTGTGTCCATTGAGATAATCATGTGGTTTTTGTCTTTTTTTTTTTTTCCATTAATACAGTTTATTATAGTAATTGATTTTTGGATGTTAAACCAACATTCTTGGGATAAATTCCTCTTGGTAATGCTATATAATCCTTTGAACATAACTGAATTTGGTTTCCTAGTATTTTGTTGAGGATTTTTTTCATCTATATTCCTGAGAGATATTAGTTTGTAACTTTTTTCCTTGTGACATCTTTGTATGGGTTTTGGTGTCATGCTAATATCGTCCTGTGGAATGAATTGAGAGGCATTCTTTTCTATTTTTGGAAAAGTTTGTGAAAGATTGGTAATAATTCTTCTTTAAATGTTTGGTAGCATTTGCCAGTGAAGCCATCTGGGCCTGGGGTTTTCTTTGTTGGAAGTTTTAAAATCACTAAATCAATCTTTTTAGTTCTTATAGTTCTATTCAGATTTCCACTTAATCTTGAGTAAATTTGGGGAGTTTGTATCTTTCTAGAAATTTTTCCATTTTATATATGTTACCTGATTTTTTGGCATATAGTCTTTTCATCCTGTTACTTTAACGATTCTATCACATCGAGGGTGCCTGGGTGGCTCAGTCGGTTGAGTGTCCGACTTCAGCTCAGGTCATGATCTCCCAGTCTGTGGGTTCAGGGCCGCGTCGGGCTCTGTGCTGACAGCTCAGAGCCTGGAGTTGCTTCGGACTCTGTGTGTCCCCCTCTCTCTGCCTCTCCCTGCTTGTGCTCTCTCTCTCTCTCTCTCTCTCAAAATAAATAAATAAACAAATAAATAAATAGACATTAATTTTTTAAATTTTACATATTCTATTACATTAGTTTTTCTACCAAGTATAAAATCATAACCTATATGAAAAAATTTAATTTAGATACTAAGCAATCATATTCTTATTATGATTAATAGGAATAAAGGTTAATAAGAGTTGTCAGTTATTCTGTTTTTACTACATAATTTTTGTTAATTCACAAAGATACCGAAATGAAAAATAAGTTCTTTGCTTTGCATATAAATAGGGAATAAATTTATTTATTTATTTATTTATTTATTTATTTAACATTTATTTATTTTTGAGACAGAGAGAGAGCATGAACGGGGGAGGGTCAGAGAGAGGGAAACACAGAATCTGAAACAGGCTCCAGGCTCTGAGCTGTCAGCACAGAGCGCGACGCAGGGCTCGAACTGACGGACTGCGAGATCACGCCCTGAGCCGAAGTCAGCCGCTTAACCGACTGAGCCACCCAGGTGCCCCGTGGGAATAAATTTTAAACAAAAGATTGGCTCGTGTTTGATTACCTTATGAAAAATCATTTCAATTTGTGCCTACTGTGCTAATTATTACAATATATTTTAAGACTCAATTTGACTGTCTCTGGTTCTTAAAAGCTTTTATCCCCAAATACACAAACCTGATTTGAGGTTTAGAATTTTTTTTTTTTTCAAGTGTGTCTGTGACTAGAAGTTCTTGTGTAAGTTGTAACACAATTCCCTTTGGAAATCAGAGACAGGTAAACTCCTCTGCATGATGGGACTCATCCAAACACGGATTGTTTTCTATATTATTTAAAATTTGGCAAAACTCATTGAAAGCTTGCCAAGATTCATCTTCTGTGATTTAAACCTCCAAGTGCCAATTACAGAAATGTAATCTGCAAAGTTGATTTGTTTATGCTCAACTCAAAAGCTCTTTCAGGTCCATGAACTTTCTGAACCTTTTCCTCAATCCTTCAGACTTGCCCATACTTCCTCCAAAAGAACAGTGAAAAAATAAGCTTAAAACTCTTAGATGTTTGAGGGAGTCTGTTTCACAGTTCTGAATGTTGATACTGGGAAAATTTCAAGCCCTAAAAACATATTCACATCTCCTTTGAAGATGATTTTGTCTCACATGTATCTGATTTTACAAACAGTGATGACGGAGGTTATAGTAGTAGTAATAGTAATAGTACCAACTGTGGATTTTTGCCTAAAAGGCAGACATCCTAATTATATTTCTTGCAAAATACTGATTTCGGTTCTTTCCAAATTGTCTATGGCTTCAGATATCTTCTGAAATGAATTATATAAGGCATTACCTAGCGAAGGAAGCAATCACTATAGATTTTATATAGGTGTGTGTATAACTGTAAACATATGTGTATATACATATTTTCCTGTGCTAACTGGTTTACACAATTTGACCTCACAGCCATCATTCTCTTTTTGATTCCTTGAACTTCTTAAACACTTTCCTGCTTCAGAGACTTTGTGTCTGCATTTCCCTCTGCATTGAGGATTTATCCCTGGCTTGAGGATTGTAACCCCCCTGTCCTCAAGGTTGCAGCTCAGTTGTCATCTCAGAGGAGGCTCACTGATGACCTTCTTTACAGACCAGATTGTGCCCCCCAAAATTCAAAGACTGAAGCTCTAACCTTTGATGTGATTGTATTTGGAGACAGTGCCCTTAAAGAGGTACATAATTAAGGTTACATAAAATCATAATGGTGGAGCCCTAATCCAATATAACTGGTGTCCTTATAAGAAGAGGAAGAGGCACCAGGAGTGTGTGTGCATAGAGAAAAGGCCATGTGAGGACACAGCCATCTACAAGCGAAGAAGGGAAGCTTCCAAAAAAACCAAACCTGTCTGCACCTTGATCCTGCACTTCCAGCCGCCAGAACTGTGACAAAATAAAGTTCTGTTTTTTAAGCCACCCAGCCTGTGGTATTTTGTTATGGCAGTCCTAGATGTCAATACAACCCTCACTCTGCTTGTTCTAGGTAACATTTTTAAGAAATTGAACTATCTTGGATATTTATTTGCTTATCATCAGACTGCTCTTTCTTAAGGATGGAGATCTTGTCATCCATGCCCTAGACTAGTGGTAGTTATTTGGAAGGTGTTTAACAAATAATCGTTGGACAAATAATTGACATGTCAGGGAGCCACAGTGGACTGGGTGTTGTGGATATTGGATAACTCTAGGCTGCTAATCTCAGGTTTTTCATATTTAGTAGACTGTTATTTTTAAAAATTTTTTAGGTTTATTTATTTATTTTGTGAGAGAAACAGAGGACGAGCAGGGGAGGGGCAGAGAGAGAAGGAGAGAGAGAATCCCAAGAAGGCTCTGTATTGTTAGCTCAAAGCCCAATGTGGGGCTCGAACTCAAACCGTGAGATCATGACCTGAGCTGAAACCAAGAGTCAGACACTTAGCTGACTGAGCCACCCAGGAACCCCGTAGATTGCTAGTTTTAATCCTAGGAGGAATCATATGCCTCATTCAGTCCAAGGGTTAAAAATCCAACTGTTTTCAGAAGTCAGGCAGATATTGTAAATGAATATGGTGTCCTGTGCACAATAAAATGGGAAGTTGTATGGTCTGTGGCAGACTGGAGAATGCACTGCCCATCTAAAGAGAGCACCTACTTTTCAACTAACGGTTACCATGGGCCCAATGTTGCCAGATCTAATATTGAAAGTGGAGTAAAAAAATCTAAGATTTTTATGTGAAACCTTCTGATTCTTAAAAATTGGCAACTAATACAAATTTGTATAAAACACTGCCAACCCCAAAACAACAAAAAGGAGCAAAATGTTTAAAGGTAGACAGAGGATTTCAGGGACATCTGAGGCTGGACTTCCAATGGTTCTCCTTCCACTGAGAGATCCTGGAGGCACTGCCCAGGAAAACTTTCAACTTCTCCACACTGCATTCTCCCTCTCTTTTTCTTTTCTTCAGTTTTATTCTGCACCTCCCTTTCCAATTTCTTTTATCTCTTTCCTTTTTTCTTCTTGCTTTTGCGCCAATGCTGCTAGTGTCCTATATGAGTGCATTGTGCACAAAAGTTTCTGAAAAATACTTGTTTTTCGTTCAAGGAGGTGAGGGATAAGAACAGGGATGGTACCCAGGGGTAAAGATTCCCTACTCTCAGCACGGAGAACACTGTTGAAATTGGAATACATCAACGGCCTACTTGCCATATATGTTAGGATGAAGAACACAATAAAATTATGGCTGTCACTATTTCAGTAGCTACTCTATATTAAAATCATAAACAAAAAATAATAGCTAATACTTGTGAAGCATTTGCTCATTATCATGTGGGGAACTCTACACGCAGTAGAAGTTTAGGGATGGGGCAGTGCATGCCCACCTTTCCTTTCACACACAATTTATACAAATCAGGTCCAGGAATTCTGAGAGTGTAAATTATGAGGCAAGGAAGGCCATATAGAATTTACTTTTGAAATTCTAGGGGCGCCTGGGTGGCTCAGTCCGTTAAGCGGCCGACTTTAGCTCAGGTCATGATCTCGCGGTCTGTGAGTTCGGGCCCCGCATCGGGCTCTGTGCTGACAGCCCAGAGCCTGAGCCTGTTTCAGATTCTGTGTCTCCCTCTCTCTGACCCTTCCCTGTTCATGCTCTGTCTCTCCCTGTCTCAAAAATAAATAAAACATTAAAAAAAAAAAAGAAATTCTGGAACTTCTATCACTTTCCAATTCTAGTTTTTTTTTTTTTGTGGGTTTGTGTTTATCTCTTGAAATCTCTTGTAACAAGATCTGTGCATTTGTCTTTGGGGTTGGCGAAAACAGGGGGAAGGTTAGTTTCATTCTTGGCCTCATTGCATCTTCACAAGAGAAGTGGAGCGATGCTTGGGAAGAAGAGAGAAAAAGAATAGAGTCAGGAGACTAGAAAGGGCACCGCTGAAAGGAGAGTCAGCTGAGGCCAAGGGGGATAGCCTTGGGCTAAGGGATAGAAAACCCTATGAATTTCCCATTTGGTGAAAATATAAATGGGAAATTTTGGAAGTATCCAAAAATGTTGTCCCTTGTTTTTATTATTATGTGAGTGATGTAAATGAATCTTTTCATTTCACTACTACATTTTCTATTTTTCCTAAAATCCTGCCTAATTCCTCCACAGCTCTTTTAGAACTGAGGCTGGTGTTCCTGGGACCTTCTCCCTGTGTGGAAAAGCCCATCTCTCTCCTTCTGTCACTGAGACCTGGTGGGGATTGGCAGAAATCTCCTCTGGTGGTGATGACTATGCATCCACAGTGGGTTTTTACCTTGCATTTAAGAAGCAAATCTAGACCACTGCATCTTTGTTTCCCCATAACTGGCACAATGATGGGCAGGTCATTGGTGGGACTCAATTCGGTAATTAATAAATAAGCAAGCCAATGTTTCTTAAGTGGGTGTTTAAGTTTCTCAAAGGAAGACTGTTCTTATACTGGCACAGAAACCCTGGGCTAAGAATACGAGGGCACTTGAGGCCAATGTGAGGTAATGGTATTTCTGAGGAAGTGTGAGAAGGCTAACTGGAAGCTTACTTGGCATTGAATTCTCTGTTCCTCCTTCCCTTCTCCTCCTGCCTTATTACTTAGATGCTATTCTGACCAGGCACCGGACAGATGTGAGAGTGAAGTTATGGATCTGGGATGATTAAGGAGTGAGGTGAGAAGACAGGAGGGAGGTCAGAAGGATGTGCTTAGCATCAGGGCTGCCTATACACTGACTTGAGGGAAGGAAAACTTCAAACCTGTTCCTGCTCAGAAAAGTAAGGCAACGAATAGTCCAATGTACAAGTTATTGAAGTGGCAATTCTGAGAAGTGCTTCAGCCAACTTAGAATAGAAAAAGAATGGTATCATGGATATAAAAGATACAGTTCTCAACTTTTTTTTTTTTTTGGTGATTTTTCTGTTGCTCAAGGAGTAATAAAATTTTATCTAAAGTTTAATTTGATTATTTCACTCTTTCAAGAAATTACTTTGCTCGGAGACTAATCTTGTTGGTTGAAATGGACAACTATGTTACAAATGATAAGACTTCAATATATATGTAGATTATAAAATATATTTATGTGTGTAATATACATATCTAACCTTGGGAAGAAGGTAAGGATTGAGATCGTATACAACTACACAAATGTCTATGTGTTGTATGCTTTTTATAAATGTATAACCATAGTATGTTTGTTATTAAAAATTATGGGTTAAACTGCAAAGTGCCAATGCAATCCAACCTTGCTTGTGGACATGGCGGCAAGCTCAGAAGAATATCTACACACTTTTTGTTCTCAGAACATTAATTTTGGGGCGAGCAAAGTGTTGATTTCAAGTACTGGTGAGTTTCTCTCAAAATAAGGAGTTAATTTTGAACCGATTAGCATTCAACAGGTCACTTAGACCTAATCCACCATCTGACAATTAATAGTTTGAGGGAAATATGGCCCAAAACCTTTGAGGTGAGACACTCGTCTGAAAATAATTTTAATTTGAAAAAACATACAAAAAATATGGATGGGCACACACATCTCAGCAGCCTAGGAATAATCAGTGCCAGAAGATAGCAGGAATAAGGACTAAAGATTAACACTGAAGATCTAAGAACACTGCTTTCATCTTGTTGACTAACTTCTTCATTTTATAATTCTGTGAAAATCCCAGTAACATTTTGAATTTTTCAAAATATTTTTCTACATTTTGTTTTTTTAAAGCAACAGATCATTTTTTTTAGCTAAAGGCTTACCGCTGGTCTGCATTTATTGTCAGTTAACCTGTAACCAAAAATGTTTCCCATCTTAGCTATCATAAGCTTTTAATATTTATTGGTACAAACTTTTCTCCTTTCCTGAGATCCCAACGCTCAAGACCTGTTATTGTTGTGATATTTTTCCTATTTTAGAATTTGAGCTTCTCTTCATCAACTGTTTCATAAAAACTTATTCCCCTAATATCACTGGATTATTTGTAGACAGTCTTAATTTAAATTCAGACTAGTCCCAATATCAGTTCACACTATCTTCCAACTTACAGCAAATTGAGATCAATGTTAATCTTTTAAAAGGATCAATTTATCACTAGACATAATGCTCACTTGATGATAGTCTTCTAATCTGATTTTTCATTGTTACTGCATCCAGAGCTACAATTTCACCTTTTCTATACAGCTATTCCTGCGATATCTATTTTCCACTGCCTTCTTAAATTTTTAGAACGATTCGTAATACAAAACCCCATAGGCTCTGTTTTGACTTTTCCATTCTTACTTTATTTTCCATAAGCGAATCCGATAATGAAAAGCAATGTTAGTTAAAAATATTTTCTCTAAAGGCCTGTCCAAACTTGTAACTTAGCATATATTGTTGGCGGGTGTGTGGGGGGAGTGATACGGAATAGTGCTTAGGCTTTTCTATTGCTGAAGTAATACTGGAAATCCCTTCCTACTTGTGCCTTAAATTCCTCAGTATTTCTGGTTGCTCAACAACATCTCTGTGAGCCTCTATGTCTTCTTAGAAATAACAGACTTACTTTGGGAAATAGACACTTAGGAAATGTTCGATCACTTGCGACCATGCATTAGTGCACTTTCCAAGCTATCCTAAGCAGAGAGAGAGCAAAACAGAGAAAATTCTTACCTCTTGAAGGACGTAAGACAATGCACATCACCAGCAAAGCAAGAACAGCAGAGGTGGCAATTCCAAATACAATTTTTAACCATATCTACATAAAATAAAGAAAATGGACAGATGCACAGTTTCTGCTAGGAAGTAGAAATGGCAAGATTTTGTTTACACCTTAATCCTATTTCTCCCTCCCCACAAAGCTTTTGATTGTTTTCCACTAATCTGGCTATAATTGCTGGAATTCTTCCAGCTCGGCCAGAACAAATGTTTCTGCAATATATTCAGAACAATCTCTCCCTCCCAACCCACTCCAGGAAGTGCATACTTATGTATAAATCTTTACCTTCTAAACAATAGAAAACTCTGATCAAACTCAACCCAGCTAGTCCTCATTCTTTAGCAATACCTGAGGCTGCATATACTAACCTTCATTTTTCCAGATGTTTTTGAAAGTTAGCTGACTTCACAGCGTGGGTCACTGGATCTGTGAAAACCGTTGAAAAGCAGCAAGTCTGTCTTCAGAGTTGGAAACTGAAGCTAGGACAAGGTTTTTTTTTTTTTTTTTTTCTTTCCACGGACTTTTGAATACCGTGCCAAATTTCAAAAGATTTCTGTAAAATTAGAAACAGATTTTGGGGGCGTTCTTGGCCTTAAAATGAACTGTGAGTGGCTCAAGGGAGGTTTTATAGCCTTCTCATCCTTGTAAATTCTACACCAACATCTGCTTACGTTGACATACAGAGGTTTTAGCTTTATTTTTTTTTTTTTTTAACAAGTTTGGGTTTATGTTTCATTTTCTTCTAGAAATCGCTCATGGATCACTTTGGCAAGTATAACCTTTTAATTTGCAACCGAAATAATTTAAAATAGTATAACTTCCAGGTACATACAATATATATATGTCTATTTTTTTTTTTTTTTGCAGAGAAAGAAAATTAAAGCCATATAAGATTTTATGAGACATACACCACATAACTGCACATTTTTCTTCCCCTGGGAGATTATGAGGTACTTGCGGACAGAAATGTTTTTCTTTCAGCACAATTTCTTTGTCCATATAGCACCATATGCACTTTCAGTAAATACAGAAGTTTAAAAATTCAACTGTCTAAACCCACGACTGCTTTACTTTAAAGAAATAAAATGCCATCTGGTGAAATTTAGTATGGGTTAGGTGTGTATGCACAGGCCAGAAAGATGGAAAGATCAGTGAGAATAATTTACCAGCAGACCTTTGGAAGAATGGAAATGGCTTTGCAAAAGTGATATTTCTGCTCCTATCTCAGAATATATTCTGAGAGAAAAGACCATTTAGTAATTATAAAGCCTCTAAAACAAATAAAAAAGCATTTGAAAATAGAAGTAAGTCTTAAGTACAATTTCCTTTTGGCTAAATCCATGTAATTCCAAAGCAACTGGTCAATTCAACAGACCAGAAAGATGGTTGACTGAATTTTTAAAAAATGCATGCATACAACAGTTTCTTGGAGTTTTCTGGCTGGCTCAGTGCAGTTCACTTGGATAGATTCTGTGGTTCCACGTAAACACAGTTGTTAACCTACTGTGTCTTTTTTTTTTTTTTTTTCCACCAACGATTTTCTTTTCTGGAAGTTTATAATATTCTCAACCTGACTCAAACAACCTTCATGGTGACATTTCATGGGTTGTTCATGAAAGATAATGAGGAAACTATACTGAAATCTGTTGCTGTTTGCTTTAGTCAGCTGGCCTGACTACCATGGGAGGCTCTCTCCAGCAAACAGCAGGACAGTGGCTTGTGAACTTCCTTTCAGACATTCTCCAGACATCCCTTCCTGGATTCCAGTCTTATGAAAATTCTGTTGAGGAAAATGAGTCATTCAGCACTTACTGGCAGAGAGATGTAGCCACCCGGATTCTAGATGAGCCGCCCTCTTTTGCAGTTGATGGGCGAATCCTTTACAAACTGAAGCAATGATTAAGAGTAATATCCTGGTTATGCTCTATAGTTGCAGGCATATCCTTTGATTGTGAGATCCTCAAACCTGAGATAAAAGCCACCAGCTAGGTTCCAAATGAACAGCTCCCGTGTGGGTCCTCTCTGATTGCCTCCTTTGGAAAATTCACACAACATGTTCTCATAAGTTCTGTTACAGCCTGCCAAAGCCCCAGAGTCCACAAGGACTTTTTAGTGTGTTATTTCCAAGACTTTACATTCTGAAGACTGACTATAATAAATGATTAGGGTGTAATTAAAATGGAAACTATTCGCTTTAGCAATTAAATATACACTGACACTTATCTAGTCTGAGTACCACTTAGGATTGCAGCCAAGTGTGGGTGTCCACAAGAGACCCAACTGGTAGGTTCTATGGAGAAACTGGGGTGCTTTAAGAGGAACAAATTTAAGTTGAAACTGTTAGTGAGTGGGTATTATGAGGCTGAAATATGTTTATTTAGTTTTGTTTATTTTTTCCTTGGAAAGTTGGTGATTCAAACTGCAACTTCTGGAAAATTCTTACTGGTTTAAACCTGTTTTTAGAAAAATAAGACCAACTACAGAAGTAAAGATGTCAAGAGTTTTTCCCATGCGATTCCATGGGTTAGGGACATGTTGCTTTAATAGAACTATACATGTCCATCCCTTTGAGATACTGTAAGTGTTCTAGCTTTCATCCAAACAAAATTTGGATCCTTTTAATATTATAACATCTTTACTGGCATTTTCTTCTTTCAGAGTGAATATTAAAATGTTTATGCTAACAATTTTTTAAATATTAGGAAAACTGACCACCATTCTTATTTTATACAGTGAGTTAATATCCAGTCAGCATGTATGTCAGGAAAACAGGTCTGTCCTCAGGGAGCTTACTTTCTAGTATAAGCAGGACTGGCAAGCTCTTACATATTCATTTCTTTTGCCTTTTGGGAGCTCTTGCTGAGAATGAGCCTGAGGCTGGGTTTGTGCTTAGTAAGCAAGAGACCCTTGATGGGCTGTTGACTTCCACATAAACGCAGGAGGAGTCAGAAAGTCCATCCACCATGTTTGATATCCTTAATGTAAGTCTAGTTTTTGTCAGGACTGGACGTTTTTCAGAAAGTCTACTCAAATGCAACAAAAATGGAAAGTATGACTTTGGCTTATATAAAACTAAGAGCAAGAATTAGGATAATAGAGGCTCAACTGAGCTTTTCCCCAAAGATGGGCCTTCTGAGGCTTAATTTGGAGTATGACTACCTTCTGATAGGCCCACTGGGAAAGTTGACTATAATGTAAACCTTTAGCTTACTAAGACAGATTTATAGACCTGTTCAGCAGTAGCCACTGTGCATCTGCCAAAAATGATTTTGATGTAGATGTTTTCCTAGAAAACACAGCCAGTGATACACCCGTAGAGAGTGAATGGCAGTAAGACCATGCTGAAGGCGTGAATAGGGATGCTCTCTCTCGTTATTTGGGGGTAGGAAGATAAAAAGAGATACATTTATTAACCAAAATCTAAGACAGATTATTTAATGGCAAATTATAAGGGGTATGAGGACAGGAGTGGAGTCCACATAAGCCTTGATTTTTATAAAATAAGAATTTTCTCTTAAGAAGGCCACACCTGCCCATCTGATTCCTTAGATTCAATAAATATTTCTAGTTCAGTGGTATATACAAAGAGCTTTAGTACGTTATTTTATTTAACTCATAATCAAAACTCATTTTACTGACTAGAAAATGGAGCCCAGACAAATTAGTTAACTTACCCAAGATTCCAAGACCCAACGTTAACATATTACATTGGTTTTTTGTAATAGCTCCTGAAGTTGGTTCAATAGTAACAAATATTTTTTTTTAATTTAATTGACATCTCACTGATTCTCTATTCAGAGATATTTTAAGAGTATGATAGTAGAATCATTATCATTAAAATATGCACAATTCTCACATCTTCAAAGGACATTGTTATGTATGTCTTACAAGATCACAGTCTCACCCTACGGGGATAGGGTCCAAAATATAAATTTGGTTAGTTTTATTAAAATGAAGATCTAGTAATCAAAGTAATAATTATTGCCTGGGGCTAAAAGGTTTTCCTTCAGGGACCTGTCAAAATTAAGGGATTCAGCAGAATCCCATCATCAAAGAGATTTTGAGATCCAAGCTGAAAGATTCCTGAGATCTTCAAAGCTCATAATAGCTATCCACAACTGTAGATCTGAAAGAAGTGGCATAACAGCATAACAGTGCCAGAGTTTAAATCACTCTTTGAATCTGGTCTATTTCCTAAAACCACAATCGTTATATAAGGGAGAGTATGAGGCAATATGCCTCCCAGTTTGTAATTGGTAACTACTACCTTGATAGATGTTATAATTAGACATCAGTGGTTCTAAATATAATAATTAGGGCAAGTTCTCCTTGGACATGCAGAGAGTTAACTATCAAAGTTAGCTTAGGAAAAAAAATTAGAGAAATAACCCGTTTCTTTGGGGGCCTTGATGTAGTTTAAATATGTAAATATGATATCTCCTTAGAAATGCTCAATCAAGAAAGACTAACTAAATTGTATAAATTGAATGAGTAAGCATTTCATATATGTCAATACAACTTAATAAAGCACACTGCAATTTCATTAATATTTTAAATTTTTTTTTTCTTTTTTTCAACGTTTATTTATTTTTGGGACAGAGAGAGACAGAGCATGAACGGGGGAGTGGCAGAGAGAGAGGGAGACACAGAATCGGAAACAGGCTCCAGGCTCTGAGCCATCAGCCCAGAGCCTGACGCGGGGTTCGAACTCACGGACCGCGAGATCGTGACCTGGCTGAAGTCGGACACTTAACCGACTGCGCCACCCAGGCGCCCCATTAATATTTTTAAATTAGAGAATATTATTACTCTGTCTAATGTTTATTGAACACTTATATTGAGGCTGACCTCATATATAACTGTCTCATCTTATCCTCAGAACATCAGTAATACCATTATCCTCATTTTAAAGATGAGAACATGGGTGTACAGAAAATTTAAGTAACTTCCCCAAGTCACACAGCTTATAATCTTGTGCTCATAAGCCATGTCGGCGGTAGAGATGGGACATGAACACATCTTATTCCATAACACAATTTGATTGGTTCATGTTTAAGATTCTGACAGGAGAGTATATATAGGTACAGTGATGGGATGTGTAATCAAGCTGGATCTAGGAGGAGGTGAAACAGAAGGAAGAAATTAAATGGGCTAAAAAGCCACATATCTTGACGAGGCCAAAAGCAGGTATTGAGTGATAGTGTGGGAAATAAAATAAAAGTTGTTACCAGAAAGCAGAATGTTTCAATTTAAGATTTCAGTTCAAGGTGCTGACAAGGACCTGTATCCTTGTGTGGATACAGAGATGGGTGGCCAAGATAGAGGAAAGGAATGACATAACTGGAAAAGTAGTTGACAAAAGAACGTATGGTGTCATTTGCGATATCTATCTGGGAACATGATTTACCTCAAATTATGGTAATACTTGGGGAGAGGGGAAAAATACCCTGAGTCACATTCTAAACACTTTAGAAAAGGGTTGAAGAAATTTCCAATTCAAGACAGTAGACTTAACATATGCATCAATTTCTTTGCCTTCTGAAACTCCATTAGACTGATTATAAGGGAAAAAAGGATAAGGCATGCTACAGTGGAAGGAACAGAAACAGTATCATCAGTGGATGAAACAGAAAAGAAATAGCAACTTCCTGGACACACCTAGAAAGGAACTTCCATGAAACAGTTCAAAAATAGAGATAGCATTTACCCTTGAGGCTGAAGAGAGAAATGGGGCTGCAATAAAGGGTACAAGTTGAACATCCATAGATAGACTCTTCACCTCCAGATGTAGAACAATTCTGAAGCTGAGCATTTAGTCCAGACAAAAAATATATTTATTTGTTTTAATGTGTATTTGTTTTTGAGAGACAGAGAAAAAGCTCAAGTGGGGGGTGGGCAGAGAGAGGAAGACACAGAATCTGAAGCAGGCTCCAGGCTCTGAGCTGTCAGCACAGAGCCCGACACGGGGCTCAAACTCATGAACCGCGAGATCATGACCTGAGCTGACCTCAGACACTTAACCAACTGAGTCACCCAGGCTCCCCAATAGGAGATTTAATTTTAAGAGATATTAAACTACTAATGATGAAGGGTACTAGAGGTACTAACTGGGAGTCAGTGCAACAGAGTAGATCCAGTCCTCTCACTTATTGGCTTCCTGACCTCTTTTCTGTAAACAAACCCATCAGCCAATAAGCCCTGCCTGCATAGTAGGGTCTCTCCATTCTTACCCTATTCTTACATCTGCTACAAAAACAAGAATCAGTAGAAAAAAATATGTTTTTTTAAAAAAGAAGAATCAAAACCCTAATACATGCAAGAAAAAGGAAAGACACCAAGAAGAATAAATAGGAAAAAAAAAGACAACCAAGGAAAATAGAAAAAGTGACCACAGATGTAATTCTGAGAACAAAAGACAGCCATTAAAAAAAGCTTGTATTCAGCAATCACACTTTTGGCTACATATGCAGAGGAAATGAAAACAGGTACCAAAGAGATGTGTGCACTCCCAGTACATTGCATTATTTACAATAGTCAAGATATGAAAACAACCTAAGTGTTCATCAAAGGACCAATGGTTACAGAATTGTGGTATATATGTACAATAGAGTATTATACAACAATAAAAAAGAAGGAATCCTACCATTTGTAAAAACATGGACGCACCTGGAGGGCGTTATGCTAAGTGAAATAAGCTAGACAGAGAAAGACAAATACTGCATAGTATCATTTAAACGTGAAGGCTCAAAGAAAAAAGATAAGAGGAAAAAAAAAACTCCTAGAAAAAGAGCAGAAAAGTGGTTGCTGGGGGAAATAGGGAGAGGTTGGTAAAGAGTACAAACTTCCAGCTGCAAAGTAAATGAGGTCTGAGGATCTAACGTAAATCATACTGACTATAGGTGATAACACTGTGTTGTATAACTGAAATATGCTAAGCATAGAACTTAAATTTTCTCAAACACAAACAGAGAAATGAGGTGATGGATGAATTAACTAGACAGAAGGACTCCTTCCACAATGTATATGTGTATCAAATCACCATGATGTACACTTTATTTATTTTTATTATTTTTTTATTTTTTAGCAAAATCTGAACTTTGTAGTTTTTTTAATATGAAATTTATTGTTAAATTGGTTTCCATACAACACCCAGTGCTCATTCCAACAGGTGCCCTCCCCAATACCCATCCCCCCCCCTCCCCTCCCTCCCATCCCCCATCAACCCTCAGTTTGTTCTCAGTTCTTAAGAGTCTCTTATGTTTTAGCTCCCTCCCTCTCTAACCTTTCCTTTTTTTTTTTCCTTCCCCTCCCCCATGGTCTTCTGGTAACTTTCTCAGGATCCACATAAGAGTGAAAACATATGGTATCTGTCTTTCTCTGTATGACTTATGTCACTTAGCATAACACTCTCCAGTTCCATCCACGTTGCTACAAAAGGCCATATTTCATTCTTACTCATTGCCGAGTAGTATTCCATTGTGTATATAAACCACAATTTGATGTACACTTTAAATATCTTATAAATTTTACTTGTTAATTATACCTCAATAAAGTGGAAATGGAAAACAAATAAAAAAAATTAAGAAGCTTGAATTAGGGGGCTCCTGGGTGGCTCAGTCAGTTAAACGTCCAACTTCAGCTCAGGTCATGATCTCGCCTTCTGTGAGTTCGGCCCTGCATCGGGCTCTGTGCTGACAGCTCAGAGCCTGGATCCTGTTTCAGATTCTGTCTCCCTCTCTCTCTGCCCCTCCCCGCTTATGCTCTGTCTCTCTGTCTCTGAAAAATGAATAAACATTAAAAAAATTAAAAAAAAAGAAGCTTGAGTTAGCATCTTCAGTGAGATTCAGCCAGATATTGCTACAATTCAGACACCAGTTTATGAAAAAGTAACATTCCAACAAACTCTTACATATTGAAAATATAATTGCCAAAAAAAAATCATTATGGGGCCTCTGGTTGGCTCAATAGGTTAAACATCAGACTCTTGGTTTTGGCTCAGGTCATGATTTCACAGTTAGTGAGTTCAGTGCCTGCATCGGGCTCTGTGCTGATGGTCTGGAGCCTGCTTGGGATTCTCTCTCTCCTCTCTCTCTCTCTCTCAAAATGAATAAATAAGCTTAACCAAAAAAAAATTATTATAGGTTTAGGAAATAAAATTGAGGAAATTTCTCAGAACAGAAATACAAAGGTGAATAAAATGATGGATAAGGTAAGAGACATAGAATATAAACTCAACCAGTATGATATCCACTTAGTATGAGTTTGAGGAAGAAAGGTCAAAGAAGGCAGAGGAAGAAGGGTTATACAAAATGAATACAAGAGAATTTCCCAATGTTCAAGAATAAAATAAGTCTTTAGGGCCAACCAAATGCCCAGCATAAAACATGAGAAAAGACTCACATCTAGATACATAATTGTGAAAGTCCAGAATATCCAAAGAGAAAATTCTTTTTTCTAATGTTTATTTATTTTTGAGAGAGAGAAAGAGAGACAAAGTGTGAGTGAGGGGAGGGAAGAGAGAGAGGGAGACTCAGAATCCAAAGGAGGCTCCAGGCTCCAAGCTGTCAGCGTGGAGCCTGATGTGGGGCTTGAACTCATGAACTACGAGATCATGACCTGAGCTAAAGCTGGATGCTTAATCAACTCAGCCACCCAGGCCCTTCAAAGAGAAAATTCTTATTTTTTCCAGAGAGAAAAACAAGTCTTCTATAAAAGTAGCAAGAATTGGGCTGACAACAAACAATATCTGCCTAGATGCTGCAAAACGACAGAATATTGTTTTCAGGGTTCTGAGAGAAAATGTTTGTCAAGCTAGCATCTACTTAGGCAGGAAACCAGTAAAACATGAAAATAAGATAAATATATTTTCTGATGAATGGGAACTCAGAAAGTTTACAGCTCAAATATCCTATCTTAGGAAGAAACTTGAGGGTATATTTCAGCAAAATGAGGGAGTGAAGTCCTACAGTCACCATTTAGAGCAGAACAAAGCTGAACCATGAAATGGAGAATCTGGTCTTTGGAAACCAGACGCTAACAGTGTGTGAGCCCGTCTCTTGCCATTTCTTAAGTCAGATCTACTCTTTTGAGTAACTATTTTTTTTCTAAGTTGGAGCTGTTTTGCATGCCACTTATAAACAAGAGTCCCAATAGTCACATAACAGATGGAGATAGTTGATGGAATATAAAAGTAGAATCTTAAGAACACTCTCTACTGATGAGCGTAAAAAGTACTATTGGACCCACAGAGGATGAAATGTAATCCTACCAAACTCCTTAGCTCAAAAACAATACCTATATATTCAATAATTTAATGTTTATTGGTTTAAAATTCTTCTAATTCATTGTGGACAAATCACAAAAGCTTTTTTTGTGGTCAGAAATTATCAATAAAAAGTATTTATTATTTGTATCTGAATAAAATTAAATTTACATAGAGTAGAATTTGGAAAGTAGAAGAGGGTGAAGAAACACAGACAGAAGGGCAGGGAAACTTATGCCCTCATCTCACAAAGTAGGTAGTTGAGAGATCTCATCTGGGATGACCAGAATAAGAGGTGGAGAATGTTCCATGTGTACTAGAAAAGAATGCGTATTCTGCTGCTTTAGGATAAAATGTTCTGAATATATCTGTTAAGTCCATCTGGTCCAATGTGTCACTCAAAGCTATTATTTCTTTGTTGATTCTTTTCTTTTTTCTTTTATTAATTTAGGGAGAGAGAGTGAGAGAGTGCATGAGTGGGGCAGAGGGGCAGAGGGAGAGAGAATCTCAAGCAGGCTCCATGCTTAGTGTAGAGCCTGATGCTGGGCTTGATCACATGACCCTGGGATCATAACCTGAACGGATCTCTGGATTCAGCCATTCAACCAACTGAGCCACCCAGGTGCCCCTCTTTGTTGATTTTCTGCTCAAATAATCTGCTCATTGTTGAAAGTGGTGTGTTAAAGTCTCCTACTATCATTATATTATTATTGGTGAGCTTATTTATGTTTGTTAGTAATTGATTTATATATTTAGATGCTTCTAAGTTGGGGGGGGTATAAATATTTACAATTGTTAGATCTCCTTGATGGATAGACTCCTTAAATATGATATAATGCCCTTCTTCTCTTGTTAAAGTCTTTGTGTTAAAATCTAGTTTGTCTGTTATAAGTATGGCTACTCCAGCTTTCTTTTGATGTCCATTAGCATGATAGATAATTCTCCATTCCCTCACTTTGAATCTGCAAGTGTCTTTAGGTCTAAAATGAGTCTCTTGTAGACAGCATATAAATATGTCTTGTAATTTTTATCCATTCTGATATCCTATGTCTTTTGATTGGAGCATTTAGTCCATTTAAATTCAGATTGATTATTGAAAGATACGAATTTAGTGTAATTGTGTTACCAATGGAATGGGAGAAGGTATTTGCAAATGATACATCTGATAAATGGTTAGTATCCAAATCTATAAAGAGCTTATCAAACTCAAAACCCCAAAAAACAAATAATCTAATTAAGAAGTGGGCAGAAGACATGAATAGACATTTTTCCAAAGAAGACATACAGATGGCTAACAGGCACATGAAAAGATGTTCAACATCACTCATCAACAGGGAAATACAGATCAAAACCAAGATGATATACAACCTCACAGCTGTCAGAATGGCTAAAATTAACAACACAGGAAACAACAGATGTTGGAAAGGATGCAGAGAAAGGGGAACCCTTTTGCACTGCTGGTGTGAATGCAAACTGGCACAGCCACTCTGGAAAACAGTATGGAGGTTCCTCAAAAAGTTAAAAATAGAACTACCCTATGACTCGGCAATTGTGCTACTAGGTATTTACCCAAAGGATACAAAAGTACAGATTTGAAAGGGTACATACACCCCAATATTTATAGCAGCATTGTCAACAATAGCCAAACTATGGAAATAGCCCAAATGTCTATTGACTAATGAATGAAGAAGATGTGGTATATATGGTGTGTGTGTGTGTGTGTGTGTGTGCACATACACGTATCGGAGTATTACTCATCCATCAAAAAGAATGAAATCTTGCCATTTGCCATGGATGGAGCTGAAGTGTATTATGCTAAGCAAAATGTTAGTCAGAGAAAGACAAATACCATGTGATTTCACTCATATGTGGACTTTAAGAAACAAAACAGATGAATATATGGGAAAGGGAATAAAAAAAATACAGGAGAGAAGGAAACAAACCATAAAAGACTCTGAGAGATAGAGAACAAACTGAGGGTTGATGGAGGGAGCTGGGTCGGGGATGGGCTAGATGAGTGATGGGTATTGAGGAGGGCACTTGTTTTGATGAGCACTGGGTATTGTATATAAGGAATGAATCACTGAATTCTACTCCTGAAACCAACATTGCACTGTATATTAACTAACTGGAATTTAAGTAAAAATTTGAAAAGAAAAAAAAAAAGGACTGCACATAACAGGTTTTGCCATGCCACCTCCAAATAGTTTTGAGGGCTCATTATGGGAGGGGAATATTTACATTAGTAGAAATATAGAGCCATATGATTTTTCATATAATTTCATATGTTTAAAAAATAAATCTGCAAATTCATATGATGGATGTAAGTAGTCTGATATAGTAGGTGACATCTGTGCTCATTATCTTTTCCCTCTCTTTTGGAACATTTGCTCCACGGCACAATAGAGAAAAAAAATGGGTAAAGAGAAAAAATAGACAGTTTATCCAGGCACAGCTACAAGTTGTAAAAATGTAAAAAAAATTATAAGAAATTAATAAAGTAATGTTAAATGTTGTCAGACTTCAAAGAAATGCAAAGAGTGGCATATTTTTCATTTATTGGATTAGCAGACATTTAAACACGGTAACAGGCCCTCTCATGATCAGCCGATGGTGGAGGAAAGTACCGCAAACTTTCTGGAGTGCAGCTTAGAAGTAAATATCAAAAATATGCATCCCCTTCAGAATGGCGATTCTATCTCTGGTAATGTATTTTCAGGATGACATTAGATAAGTGTACAAAGTTGCAAATACAAGACTGCTGTTGAAACTCAGCTTACAATATCAAGAAACTGAAAATTTTCTAAAAGCCTATCTAGAGGGAATTAGAGCCGTATGGAACATACAAAAATGAATGATGTAGGTCTAAATTTGTTGACATGGAAAGCATCCACAATCTACCTTTTAGTATGTATAGTATAAACCCACTTTTGTGAAGCGGAGACAGGAAACGTTTATGTAGGTATATACATAATAGAAACTCTGGAAATACAGGCCTCAGAGTGGTGGGTTTCAAGGTGGGGTGTGGTGAGCGTAGTCTTTCCCGGAAACAGAAAATAAAAGGGAAGTATTATCTATAACATACTTACAAGCAATAGTGAAAGCCACTAAAATCAGTCTGCTGTTTTATTATCACTGTCCAGTAATTGTAAACAATGTTAGTGATAAAACACTCCTTCCTGAAGCAAACCACTGCACTCCCAGTATCCCCCACCCTTGGTATACCATTCCATCAGAGGTCAAAAAGTGCTAACCCAGTGAGAAAATAAGATCAGAGTGAAGGGCCAGTTTGGTCAAGAAAATTGTGTGAGGTTATCTTTATTTGTGAGAGTAAAAAATGTTGCTGTGTGTTTATTATGCATAGCATATGAGACCAAGTCTAAGACCTTACAATCCTTGGGGCACCTGGCTGGCTCAGTCAGAAGGGCATGCGACTCTTGATCTCGGGGTTGTGAGTTTGAGCCCCCCATCGGGTGTAGAAATTACTAAAAATAAATACATAAATGAATAAATAAATAAATAAATAAATAAATAAAAATAAAAGACCTTCCAATCTTTGTCTTGTCTCCATCTGTACTCTCTCTACTCATCCTGTGCCTCCAGTTTGGCCCCTGGTATACTGGAATAATCCTGGGACTCTGCCTACAGGCTTGCCAGGCCATGCCACCTACACAGATTTTTCCCTTCATGAATGTGCATATTTCTTCTTGAGTCTTACTCCCATTGCATATGAGAATTTTAAAAAAGAATTGCTGATAATGCTATACTTTAATATAATGAATATCTTAATGGTGGTGAATTTAGGCAGCTTGGCTGAGTGATGGGAAAGTTATGTAATTTCTTTAAGAAGTAGATCTTAAAATAGTAAAAGAACTGAGAGGAGACAGAACTTTTGGTAGCACATTTCTTGTTATTTCATATAGGAACCTACTTACTGCTCTCATGAGTAAGACCAGGTCTCTTCGGTTTTCAGGAGATAAATCCTATGTTATCATGAAAAAAAAATCACTGGCCTTGACCTGAGGTCTATGTAGTCTTAAGCCTACACATAAATTTCTTTTTTTTATTTCTTTAGTAGATGGCATCAGGAAAGATAATGATAGCAAAAGATTTCTGGATGAGGAAAAAAGACATTACCAACACAGGCTCAAGTCCTCACTCCAATGTTATCTTCTCAATGAAGCTGAACCAGTTCATTGAGCATCCAACTCTTGATTTCAGCTTAGGTCATGATCCCAGAAGGAGTCCTGGGATTGAGCCCTGTGTTGGGCTCTGTGCTGGTCTCCGTGCTGAGCATAGAGCCGACATAAAATTTTTTTCTCTCTCTCTCCCTCCCTCTGCCCCTATCTCCCACTCATGCTCTCTCTCTCTCTCTCTCTCTCTCTCTATTAATTGACCCACTTCAATCTCCAGTTTTTTAGTTTACTTGTCTTTTTTTCCCATAGATTTTACTACTTCCAAATAAACTATAATATGTATGTATGTATTATTTCTATTGTTTATTCCTCTTTCCCCTACATATAGCTCCATTTCAGCTTGTTTCACTAATTTATCTTAATAGGAGCATCTGGGCAGCTCAGTTGGTTGAGTATCGACTTCAGCTCAGGTCATGATCTCACGGTTTGTGACTTTGAGCCCCACATCGGGCTTGCTGCTGTTAGCCTGTCACCACAGAGCCTGCTTCAGACCCTCTGTCTCCATCTCTCTGCCCACCCCCATGCTTGCACTCTCCCCAAAATAAAGAAATATAAAAAATAGATGCTTAATAAATATTGCTGTCTGAATGAATGAACGATATAGATGATTTGGAGCTCACCTGCTACTCACTGTGGGTCCAATCTAGATAAGGCTCAAGGAGAACACCTCCAGGTGTGACCAGTAAAAGGTCAAGCTCATTATTGTTAACCTAACAATGTTATCTAACGATGGTCATTTAATCCTTGTGCTAGTGCTTAAGTGTGCCTTTCAACATGAATTGCGGTTTTGTTCATTATAACATGGAGCATTAGTAATAGGACACTTTACTGCAGCTATTCAGTCTTTTTTTTTTTTTCCTGAGAACTGAGGAAAGATTACCAGAACTGAGGAAAGATTACTTTATGAGAAGTATCTGTTTTATGGATTAGTAAAGTGGAAATTAGCACAATTCCATGTCTGCTTCTTTCTGACATTCTAATTAGCGAAATTTCGATGAACATGTAACCTAATCAGTTGTGTTCCATTCTGATCATTTTTCCAGTAACTTTTAGTTTAACACACACACACACACACACACACACACACACATACACACATATGCCAGAATTGTGGGTCTATTTTTTGACAAGTGATTTGCCATGCTCATGGTGGATGTTTTGGCATAATAATCAGTTTGAACGGCAAAGCTAAGCTGATGTAGTCAAGGAGTTCTTTGGGTGCCTGTGGTCTCTCGTCAATGTTCACACTGGTGAACTATCATGGTAGAGGGGCTTGTGAAGAAAGATGAAGGAAGCAGTAGGCAGGAGACAGGAAGCGCAGAAGAGGGCAGATTCTGTGAAGTCACACAATCTACCAAGGCATTAATTTATTGTCCTACAATTTGATGCCACAAAACTGGCTAGAGTGAGGCACGACCTCAAACCTACAATTTCTCTCTTGCCAAATACCGAAAGCTAAAGGAACTTTTTATGTGATACTGAGGCATGGTCTTTTATTCCTTAGTAAACTTGTTCCTACCATCACAATTTTTGAAAAAGGAACAACATTCTGTTCCTCTATATAAATCTCCATCTCTTTTTTTTTTTTTTTTTTTTTAAGTAGGCTCCATATCCAGCATGGAGTTTGAACTCACAACCCTGAGATCAAGAGTCAAATGCTTAACCAACTGAGCCACCCAGGCACCCATAAACTTCTACCTCTTGATGGAAAGTAAAAGAAAAGTCCCTTTGTTGAATGCAGGAGGGGTAATGCTTGACTGCAGAGGGCTTGCTCTAGTTTGGCTTTTACTCAACTAATAGAAATAGCCAATGTGTATTATTAGATATTCTCAAATATATTTTCAGGGTATTATCATGAGATATTATATTATCAAATATATTTCAGGTATTGTCATGAGATATTACTTATGCCAGAATCTCCTTATCACTGTGATCCCCACAATATGTCCTTCACTAATTGTGAGGTCTCTCTTTTGAAAAACCCCTAGTCACTGACCTCTCAGTGCTGTGTATTGAGTATCACCACAGTGTCAAACCTACTTTTTCACAGAAGCACAGAAACTTCCATGGTTTGGTATTTCTTTTCTTTTTTTTTTTTTTTTTTGACAGAGAGAGACAGAGCATGAACGGGAGAGGGGCAGAGAGAGAGGGAGACACAGAATCGGAAACAGGCTCCAGGCTCTGAGCCATCAGCCCAGAGCCTGATGCGGGGCTCGAACTCACGGACCGCGAGATCGTGACCTGGCTGAAGTCGGACGCTTAACCGACTGCGCCACCCAGGCGCCCCTGGTATTTATAGTACAGCTGTATCTTAGTTATACACACAATAAAAATACTCAGAAAAAAAAACATATTTTATAGGATTAGGAAAATAAATACTCACCTGCTCTACAATTCTTTTCTACTACTCTTCTGAATTTTACCAAGACCAAAGCATCAGCAAGATGAAGAAAAGAAATACTGTCTTCCTTGTGTAAGATTTTACCCAATCCTCTAACCTGAATGTACAAGTTAGAAAAGTTTTCCCGGAACACAAATCACTTTTAAACATTATATCGCTACAGTTTATATGACAAATAGTAGAATATTTTAGCTATTAAGCCAGTTGCGAAAAACTTCAGTAGGAGACCAAATCAGGTGGAGAATCAAAGTCTCTTAACTCTTAGTTCAGGTCTAAGAACTAACTACCTCATCTTATTTATGGGACTTAAGATGTAGGGAAATAATGGGAATGATGGCTTCCTTCTTCCACTTCCCCAGGTTGTAACATATAAAAATAATCAATTATTTATGGCTTTTTAAGATCTGGAACAGAGCCGTCAGCCATGCTGTGCAGAATTAATTGTCACTAACCTGAATGAGTATGCATGTATGTGCGTGAGAGACAGAGATATGAAGTCACTGAAGAAAGCTAAAGCAGAAATAGTAAAAGCCAACATCTTCCAGAAGAATAACCTTAGATGTTTGAGAGTCAAAGAACTTTATGTGGCAGACGAGCCCAAGTTTTAAAACGAGGGGAAATCTAGATTTCTCTCTTCAAGGAAACTGATTTCCCCTTCTTATGCTTCAACCCAATGAGGATTAATCCCATTTTTTGGCCATACCTTTGACTCAGTTGTCCCTTTGGCCTTTGGGGGAAGTGTTATCTAGAAAGAGAAACATAATGCGAGTGAACAGACATGAAAGAGAGGAAGGTTCAGAGAGAGCTCTGGCCTTGTTCACTTGTGGGAAAGTAGAGTTATAATACACAGAAATGAACCAGAGTCTGGCTGCTGCTTTTCCCTCTTCTCACTTCAAACACTGCCTGTAATTTTGCTTTTGCAGAAGTGAGGCTACTTTATATTCTCTCTTGGGGCGCCTGGGTGGCTCAGTCGGTTAAGCGTCCGACTTCGGCTCAGGTCATGATCTCACGGTTCATGAGTTCAAGCCCCGCGTCGGGCTCTGTGCTGACAGCTCAGAGCCTGGAGCCTGTTTCAGATTCTGTGTCTCCCACTCTCTCTCTCTGACCCTCCCCCATTCATGCTCTGTCTCTCTCTGTCTCAAAAATATATTCTCTCTTAAACTGGGTTCCCTGGAAACTGAGATGGAGAGATGCAAGTAGGGTTTAGTTTATGGGTGGGGTTAGGGGTTGATAGAGGTTGTTCTCAGGAGATAATACCTGTAGAGAAAAGAAGGCAGGTCTGAGCAGAGGGAGACACTGACCTGCAGAACGATTGCAAAGGAAGCCTCATTCTACCCTATGGGGACCTCAGGAGTTGGATTGCTCTTCAGGTTGTTCCAAATGGAGTAAAGGGGGACAGACTTGTGTTTCCTCATCAGTCTGTCATTTGGCTTCAGGCCACCGCCAAGAAGACATAATCCTAGGAAAGGCAGTTCCCCGTAGCTTAAGGTGATACCCACAGAGGGAGGCAGCTATGAGCTGTCAGCAGCCATATTCCCAGGCCCAGGGGGATGGGTGCCTTGGCCCTGAAAAGGGGATCTGGGCAGACAGCCATGGTGTTTATTATGTATTCTCACAAGTCATTGTTTTATCATACATAAATATATGCACAACTTTAGAGATAAGAAGACCTCAGAGAATTAACAGAAACTAAGAGAATTCGAAGTTAGATAATAACTTGCAAGAAGAAAATTGGAACTTCATGTTTAAACTGTGTTTTCTCTATATCTATCTTAAAAACTAAAATGTCTAGAATTGCACTATTCATCTAGCTACAGGTGTCTATTGACCACTTGAAAACGTGGCCAGTTGTAGGAGCCCGGCTAGCTCAGTCGGTAGAGCATGAGGTTGTGAGTTCGACCACGGTGGGCATAAAGTTTGCTTTGGGACGCCTGGGTGGCTCAGCCGGTTAAGCGTCTGACTTCAGCTCAGGTCATGATCTCACAGCTTGTGAGTTCAAGCCCCACATCAGGCTCTGGGCTGACATATCAGATCCTGGAGTCTGCTTCGGATTCTATGTCTCTATCTGTCTCTGCCTCTCCTCCGCTCATTCCCTCTCTCTCTCTCTCTCTCTCTCTCCTTCTTTCTCTTACCCTCTCTCAGAAATAAATAAACATTAAAAAAATTTAAAAAAACAAGAAAATGTGGCAAGTCCAAACTGAGATGTGCTAAAAGTATAAAACACAGATCAAATATTGGAGACTTGACAGGAAAGATATGACCTATATTATTAATAATTTTATATTGATAATATGTCAATGTAATATAACTATATTGAGTTAAAATACATTATTAAAATTAATGTCACCTGTTTCTTTTAACTTTTTAAATGTAGCTTTTGGCAAACTTTAAATTAGTTATCTGTTTCAAACTATAGTTTCATTGCACAGAGCTGGTCTAAACTAATCTTAAAGTCTGCAAAAAGGGTCATTATCTCAGGCCACAGCCTAAGACAGAGCATTATTGGAAAGGGCCACCGAATCAGGAGTGCAGAACTCTCCCCATTTTCAGAAACTCACTTCCTTCGCCTACTTAGAATGGCAGCCTCAAAGCACTTTATTTGGTTCTTGAGAGGCCAAGACAGCACCTGAGTCATATAACCAGTTTGCCCCCATTGGTAGACTGGGAATGGATGTAGGAAGTTCTTGGGAACCAGAGCCTCTGGGAAATAAAAATGTTTGATTTATTCACAAATCAAGAGATTCTGACTCATTTTAAACATTTTCTTCAGGACAAGGGAATTGTATCCACCACAGCTCAGTGATCAGTGTGGGTGGATTAGAAAACAGCTGGGGCCCAGTGAGCAAGTTCTTGGGTGAAATAAAAGAGTTATTCTGTATGCCAGGAATATGACCGCATGTGGAATTAGATGACGACCAAGCAGAATTATGAGTCATACTGAGAGCAAAAAGAAGGTAACGTAAAGAAATTTCTTGTATTTGGTTCTATCACCAACTGTGCTGTACTTTTGTATTTATTTTGTTTATTGCCATCAAGTCCGTATCAGTCACAATTTTTCCAGCTCGTGATTTTATTTCGACATCTTCCAGCATCACTCATTGCTTCCACTCTCACTGCCAATGACCAAGTCCAGATGTTCATCATCTCAGACTCAATGGCTCCAACTTCCTTGATCTTTTTCCTTCCAATTTTTCTCTCTTCAGTATGATTTAGCCTGCTAACTCCTCGCAGATCGTCTTTTCTACCTGCCACTCTACTGCTCAAAAAACTAGAATGACTTCATATTGGTTACCCAGTCAATCCCAGATTCAGTTTGGTATTCCAATAGATATGCAAAACATGTTCCTTTTTCTTCTTCCTTCTTCCTTATTACCTTCATTTAAAGCATTCTTCCTACTCTTCTTCCCTTTTAAATTATTATGAAATATGAACATCTAATATATACAGAGCATTGTTCAAATTTCTTACTCACTCTAATTCAGAAGCTTTTCTCAGTTCTAAAATACCTGTAATTTGTATACCACGTGATTATTGTATACTCATATTTTTTCTGATTATTTTGTGCCTATAATCATGGAACACTCCGTCAATTTGTTGATGCCCCAAGGTCAGAGATTACATCTTATACTTCAAATTAGAGAAAGAAATTAATATTTATTAAATGTTTTCTTTGTGTCACTGTAAAATGTATTAAACATTTGTTATCTGGAATTCTCTGTAGCCACTTTTCCTTGTGTGTGTGTGTGTGTGTGTGTGTGTGTGTGTGTATGTGTGCTTTTCTCTTCACTGTTTCCATATTGCCCTGCCAGACTGCCCTGATGCCAAATAATACCAACTGAAGTATGGAAGTAGCATATTCACTGGTGCTTTGGGACAATGAGGATGGAATTTCCACTGGTAATTTCTACTTGGGCTGTAGCCTCCTGCTTTGCTCCTGAGACTCCCTCTCTCCAACATTTTCTCCCTTCCTCTTTAGTTCCTTCTAACTGATCCTGCTTTATGAAAAAACAGTTTAGCTATTTCTTTGATTCATTATCAATGGAACTATAAGAAGGTCTCATTTTCAAAAATAAACACACATTAGGGGGTTCTAAAACAAAAGTAGTTCTCTCTCTCTGAGTGTTTTAAATCATTTAAAAAATCTAGTATACAGACATTTTCTCATTTAATCCTGTCAATGTCCATTATGTGGTCTTTCATGTAAGATGGGAATTTTGGGTTCAGCTCTTGGCATTATAGAACTGATGGTTGGGATTTAGAAAATGAAAGTAGCTAATTATAAAATATATTCTGTCTTGTTTCTAAATTATTTGGTTAGAGAATTGGTCAGATGCATTTGAGTCATTTCCTGTGTAAAATACAATGTCTACACATAAGAGTAACTTGATATTTAAGCACTGTAACTTCTTGTGAACTAATTCCCATATTTCTTTAGACATGATTGCATGAGTGAGTCTAGTCTGGTGACAGAAACCACAGGTAAAATGTAAATAAATAACTATTTAATTATTAGTTATTATTATTTAATTATTAGTTAAAATTTAATATAAATAGTTATTAACTATAATGGGATTGGAGTAACAGAAAATTAATTAGTAAGAAGTAAAAAGAACTCTGGAGAATATGGAAATAACAGAGACATGAAGCAGCTGCTTCCCTTGTGGCTGAGATAGATAACCAAGCATGAGATTCAGACCTTATTGGAAAAAGCAACTGTAGGTTATTGAAAGCAAAGAATTTGCCAAGGGGCCGCTGGAACTCGCTGAAAGTCTGCCTTTTGGAGCTCGCTGGAAATGTGCCATCTGGGTCCCAAGGAAAGCTATTCATGGGGAGGGATTCATGGGGACACTGTACACAAAGCTCCTAAGGAGATACTGCTGGCCACTGTGTACGGCTGGCTGCCATCAAGACCTGGGTGCCCGAGAAAGCCACATGTCCTACAGGAACTGTATACCAGAGAAGCTACCCACACTTGCTAAAGCTTGCCAAAAGCAAGTGCACCAGAACCAGGAAGCAAAACCTTTCCTTTCTGCATTGTTTCTCCAGAACCCTCTACAGGCAAAGTTTAATGTCAATGCCAGCTGGCAAAGCAAAAATACTTGAAGGGCCCAGCTGTGTGTTTAGAGACCAGATAAAAAAAAAAAGTTGAATTTGGAGATGAAAGATAATAAATTGGTAACAGGCATTGTTATTTTCCATTATTTCAGAGACTAAAAACACGCTAATATGAATATTCACAAAAAAATTCATTTTCCAACGCATAGGGAAGGTGGAAAACACCGTTTGTGGTTCAAGCTTCCATAAAACCAAGGGTAAATGAACAGAGGGAGGAAAAGAAATAAACAAGTAAAATCATGTTGATTTGCATTATAAGAGGAGGAATCTGGGAGGAAAGTAGGGGATTTCAGAGGGGATAACACAGGATTTCAGGAAGGTAATTTCTGAGGAGTTTTGAAGAGATGTTGATGTTGGGGTTCTTCTAAATACAGTATTGTGCTGAGAGAAGTCACAAACAAGACCAGCTTTATTTGGGTGACCATAACATTTTAAAACTTTTTGAGTCCATCAAACCTTTAAACAGCCTGGTTTTTTTCTTTTACATATCAAAGGATAAATACAAGAAAACTTAGTCCAGTATCCTGCACATTAGTATTTATTAAATGATTAGTTCTATATTTGTTATTTCTAAATCAGCCAGTCCCACTACTGCACGGTAATCTTCTTACTCAGTTTCTGATCAGTCACTTTGCATTCATCGAAGCATGTTAAAAATCTTTATTGCTTTCCTTACTTCCCCATGTCCATCCTCAAATCCAAAACCCAACTTGGTAGGTAGCCCAGTGATTGAAGCCAGTAGAAAAACTCCATCAGCCTTCTGCTTTTTTACCTTTACATTAAACTGTATCTTTTTTTCAAATTTTCTTTTTTCCCCCTGCTTCAGCAGCAGCAGAGGCAACTATCCTCATCTTTTCCTCTGCTCTTTATTTCATCCACTTCCTTCTTCCGATGCATTTTGTAACACCAGTTATGCCCTCCTCTCTCCCTTTGAGTCTTGAATCTCTCCCTGTTTCACAGCTCTTACTCCTCAGCCCGTAGACAGGTTTGAAACCTTGGATCCCCTTTCAAAAATTTCTCCTCCTCATTTTTTTCCCCCACAATACCCGTTTAAGGATCGTCTAGGCTATTACATTCATTTCTTCACCTCCTGAAAATCACTCTTTGTTGAAGACTATCTATCAGGAACACTTGGTCTATGCTTTCCTTAGCCTAACCACATGGTGCAATCAGATTGAGCACTCATTACAAAGCACATTTTAAAGTATTCTAATCATTGGATATTGTGAACAAAGATGTACAATGTACCAAACTAGCCATCCTTCCATCTGTTCCAGACAAAACTATGCTTGTTTAGGTATTCTATCCCTCAGATGATTACGAGGTAGTGACCTTACCTGGGCCAGAGAATGACTTCTAGGCCAGTTGCTGAGGACTTTATCCAGGATAATGTTGGATTGGGTCTCAAGGCATCTTTTGAAAAGGATGGATGTGACCAGAGCACAGGCATCTCACAATCTTTCTCCCACTCCTGTCTCCATCTAAAGAAGTCTTTTTTTTTTTAATTTTTTTAAACGTTTATTTATTTTTGAGACAGAGAGAGACAGAGCATGAACAGGGGAGGGACAGAGAGAGGGGGAGACACAGAATCTGAAACAGGCTCCAGGCTCTGAGCTGTCAGCACAGAGCCCGACATGGGACTCGAACTCACAGACCGTGAGATCATGACCAGAGCCTGGAGCCTGTTTCAGATTCTGTGGACGCTTAACGGACCAAGCCACCCAGGCGCCCCTCCATCTAGAGAAGTCTTGACCTCTTCCCATGACTGTTACATCAGAAGCTGGCATCTTTTTTCACTGGTTTCTTTCTTTCTTGAATCCCTTATTGTGGAGTTGAACCTTATTAAAATTAGTTTAACTGTTTTATAATTACTTGGGTAAACAAAGTTTAGTAATATTTTAAGTCAAATGGCATGTTTATCTACAAGATATTTCAAACTTATTATATGCTTTAAACCAAAAATATTTTATTCTAAATACAGTTAGAGTGAATTTTCTTTTTCTAACCATATTTGATAGTAAAATTTTCTTTTATGGATTATCAAATGTTCTCCTTTTTCTTATTTCTATGTACGATCCATCTTCAACTCTCCCACTCTCAAGATGGGAAAACTCTAAATAGGACTAGAAAAAATCTCCTGGACACTCCACAATCCAATGCAGTCTTCTGTCTTCCATCCCTGTTGGAAGTAATCTCTCCTTCCCTTTTCTTGTGGCATTGGTCATTGTCTTCCGTACTGATATTTACATACATGGCTAATCTCTGTAAGTGAATCCTAAAAGCAAGATCCTCATTTTACTCACTATTGAGTAAAAGATCCTCACCACTGAATAAAAAAAAAATCTCTTGAGCAAGATCCATATTTTACTTTCAGTGCCTAAAATATAGTACCTTACAAATAGGAAGACTTAAAATTATTTGATGAGTAGAAAAGAAACAATTGGTCATTTATTAGATGTATCAATATCCCTCAGTTAAATTTATTTTTTCTTCTTCTGTTCTTATTTCTTTGTCTATGTGTCATCATGTGGCTGTCTTTTTAATTTCTTTGCTTCTATTTCATTTGGCTTCTATCTATTCCTTTTTACCTTTATTTTCTCTTCTTTTTCTTCTCTTGCATGGAACACAATGTTTTACATGGAATGACAGGTTTTTGTTTGTTTCTTGAAGTTAGTCATTTGAGGATTGCATTTTATCCCAAAATAAATGAGTGATAACAATAAAACACTGAACCAAGTTGTTCATTACAAAATCTAGGGCCTTAAGTGAGCTATCACCATGAGGTTAGTAGCTTTCTATAGAATAAGCCATTTAATCTAATTAAACACAAGAAACATCACAAGATTTGAGATACACTTGTCAAATGAGATAAATCCTTTGAAAGTTGTGACTGTGAACTCAACAGGTTATCACAGTTATTGGTATAAATTGTGCAAAGTAAAGTCATGAAATTATAAACCTGGGTAAAATGCAAAGAAAAAAAGTAAATTTAGCAATACAAACATTGGTGTGGTACTGAAGTGATATTAATCTCAGGTGGGCAACCCTGTCCAGGATAACACTAAATCAGTTGTTTTGGGCATTTTAGTATTATACAAATCCTTACAGCTTGATGAGTTATGATCATTGTTATGACCTGTTAAGTGAATCAAAATGAAGGAACTAACCATCCAACAGTCCATTCATGCTACGTGTTTAAAGTACAACCTTCGTAAGAGACAGCAGAAGACAGTGTTTGAAGGAAATACTTAAGTTGAAAAAATGCTCATCTTTGGTTCAGTATTATTTTATACATACAACTGAATTAAATACAATTTTTTCGTAAGTGTCAAAATCAAGTCCACTTATGAAATTAGTACGTAAAAACTAATATACTTCATCAAACATAGTCAACTTAAATAGTGGCCCAAATGTATTCCAACTGCATGGTTAAATAGTACTTCCTATAAAGTCTGTTTCTCTTCCCATAGTCCCACTGAGGATCTGGTCTTTAATTTGGATTTTAAAATTATGAACTAATAGGACTCACAGCCAATTTCATCTTCAAATGAGACGCTTCTGGGATGATTAATTTATATAAAGAAGAACTTGGTAATACTCTGTGTGGAGAATATCTAAAAATTACAAAAAATATCTGCAGTGCTTTCCATGTGTATTTCATATTTCATATGCTCCGACTAAAAAGTTTAAGGATTTAGAAACAAATAAAAGACAATCATCATTCATGTTGGACAAAAATTACTGTTGACATGCTACAACCCTTCTCTCCTGAAATTGTTGGGCAGGTCAATACAGCAACACTATCACATTATTCTTGAAGATAAAGACGGGATCTCATTAAAAATGTACCTACATAATAGACCTAGTGAAGTCCTATAACCACTTAATAAATCAGTGCTGATCTTTGTGTTCACGCTGAAACCTGTTTTTCTGTTGGCCTACAGATATGGACATTAAATCTTCCCTCCACTGACAATGAATAGCACATCCAGAGCAATCATGTTTCATTACAGCTACCACTTAGCTCTTGGATAAGCCCTCTAGGTTAAATGTTGGATGTGGGAACTCTAGTCCTGTAGGTAACCTACTTATTATCAAACATAAATCTAAAATTTACTGTTTTTATGCTATACCTACAGCTGTTCTATTACAACTATTGTTGCTCTTCTGGCCACTCTCGCTACTATGTTCTGTACATTAATTCCTACTAAATGCCAAATGCTAGGTATGTTCCATGCAATATCCAAATTCTCATGACAGTCCCTCAAGGTTGGTACTAACTATAGTCTCAGAGAGATCAAGTGACTTGCCCAAGTCACAAAGCTACTGAGGATCCAAACCCAATTATATCTCAGTCCATGCTCTCCCCCACAAAAACAAAGATGTAAAATTCTATATCTAGTATGACAAATTAAGGAGAAATTCACAAACTGAAGGAGACTGAAGAAGCTTATGGTTATTTCATGGTTATTTCAAATTAACTTTATAACTCTTAGAAGGAAATGAAATAGTTTTCTTGGTTTTTTGTTTGTTTTTTGTTTTTTTTTTTTTACTTTACTGCGGTGACTAATGTAATTGTTTATCAGGCTTTGGAAACAAGCACTTTGTTATGCTCAGGGTGAGTGAATATTATTCCCCCTGCATGTTCTTTCCATTCTAGTTCTTCTTTTTTTTTTCTAATCTGCTTCCTTTTATTTTTTATTTTTTAAATATAATTTATTGTCAAGTTGGCTAACATACAGTGTATACAGTGTGCTTTTTGTTTTGGGGATATAGTCCCGTGATTCATCACTTACATACAACACCCAGTGCTCATCCCAACATTCTAGTTCCGAAAACGTGAACTGTGCTAGATGCTGAAGTGCCACATGGGTTTCATCTGTGTGGAACATAAAGGATGTCAGCTGGAGAGATGGCGAAGAAGGGAGAAAGCGTGTAAAGACGCACTGTTGAGAAAGGATCAGGGTGCCCAGAAAAGACTGTAGCAGCATCATTTGTCAGGATTTATCAATAACACCCAACAAGCAATTTACTATTCTCTCACTCTTTATTATTCTTTCCCATCTGCACATAAGTGTGTTCGAATTATTCACATCTTAAAAGCAACAATAATGGGAAACTTTAAATCCTCTTTGGCTTGATGTTCTACTGAATTGAAAATACCACCAGAAGCCTTCTTTTCCCTAAGGCATAACAAACACTCTGAGATATTAAATTGCAGTGCTTTATGCTTTCAACAACTGCTTGTGACATGTACTCATGGTCCTTTGAGCAACCATTTCTTATTCACTTACGTGCTGCCTCAATGCCTTACATTCAAATGTTTGTATGAACTGTAAATTATTGTATTTTAATTTCATAGCGTCTCAAGTGATCTCAAACTTTTGGTATAAAACCTTGACATCTCTTACCCACAAAGTTGGTCACTGATCTACTGGCTTGGGAATGCGTGCTCTAAAATCTCCTGACACTTTCAGGCCTTTCCAACCCACTTTGAGATACAGGACTCCAGCCAATGGACCTTTCCTGTGAGACCCCCACAACTGCCCTTTAGCAGATATGAGTTACTTTCAAATGTGTCATATGCCTGCCAGGTATTTAGCCCACAGTTGATATTACCACAAGTCATGAGACAAGGTCTTAAAATGAAAGCAACCAGGGAGCCAGAAGCATAGAGTATGGTAATGCTAGACTTGTAAGAGACCTTTAATAGCATTCAATCCTGTCACTCATTTTCCAGAAGAGGAAACACAGCACCTGTGGGATGAGGTTGCCCAAAGTGCCCCAAATAACTGAAGGTTTCATGGGGACTAAAACTAGGCCTAGGCCTTCCAACTCCAGGTTGATATCTACATGTCATGAGGCTATCCTGTAAATGATATCCAAATACTCTAAGTATTGAACTGTTCAGTAACGATCAATCAAAATGCTACAATTATTACATGCATCATAATTTGAGTTTTCAGGTACCATCACATATTAAGTTTTATACTATTTGGAACACGTATTTCAAAACTTTGAGGTAAAGATAACACTTCTTTATTGAAAAAAAAATTACTGGAAAACACAGATGAAAAAACCTGATATTTGTTGACACCTCAAAAACAGTCTACATATGTTACAGTAGTACATTTAGCTATTTTATGCATTTGGTTTCCTGCATAGTTTCCAAAATGTTCTAGAAGACAGCAGTACTTTAAATGGAGTCAGCTGGAGGTTTTAAAAGTATTTTAAGAAAACCACAATCTTCTTTGTCCCAAGAGCTCTCATTGGTTAATATTCATCTTTGCTTGGTTCTTATTAAGAAAAGATAATGTTAGACTGAATTTAATCCATCAAAACCACAGAAGAATTTTCTTTCTCATTCCCTCCAAGATTTTGTTTCTCTTTAGTCACAGAAGGTAACACTTTCCATGCAGCAGATCATCTGAGTAAGTGTGGGTTAAAATGGTCAATTGTGAATCAGTCTCAATCATGTGGCTCTTCCATGGCAAAAGAGGTTGTTTGCCTACTGTGAGAATGTTCTGAATGCTGCACCTTGTGCCTATCTCCAAATAATCATACTTACTTCAGAAAAGCTGAAAATATCACAGTCACGGAGAGGTTACCCTTCTACCTGGTGTTAGGGACAAGTGGAGGTAGATATTTTCTCTAATAACATCAAGCATCTGCTCCCTTCTAACATCCTTTGTGAACCCTAGACATCTCTACTGACATAGGTAATCTTACAAGTATTAATAAATAGTCTGGACTTAGCCACCATTCCTGTGTTTATGGAGGGAAAGCTGAAAAAATAAGACTTAAGCTACCTGATGCTGCTTCTTCATAGTACCTTGCCTTTTACGGTGCTTTAATATTTTTCAAAGTGCTTTTCATATGAATACATACATCACTTACTCACAAAAGCTGAGCAAGTGGTATGAGAGGCAGAATTCTTAGAAGGCCTCCAAGATTTCTGTCTGCTGGTGTATATGCCCTCAAAATCCCTGAACTTTGAGTGTGGGCAGGATCTATGAATATGAGATAGTCACTCCTGTGATTACAGTTCAGATTTTATCTTAGCAGACAAGAGAGAGATTGTCCTGCTGGCTTTGAAGAAGCAAACAGCTGTGCTATAAAAGGTCTATGAGCAAGTCACATGATGAGGGCAGCCCTACCTGTTCAGAGTGATCCCCAGTGGACAGCTGGCAAGAAGACAGGAATCCCCATCTTCATCTTCAAGGAAATGATAGCCAACAACTTGAAAGAGCTTGGAAGTGATTCAATGTTCATCCAGTACACCCAGATGAAAAACATCACTTGTTTCATAACTTGATTTCAGTCTCTGAGACCCTGTGCAGAGGACCCTGTCCAGGCCTCTGACCTACAGAACATGTGTAATAATAAAGGACTGTTGTTTTACGCCACTAAGTTTGTGCTAATTTGTTGTGTAGCAGTAGAAAGCTAATGAAAGCAAAGGTAAATAATACTATGACGATTTCACGAATAAGGACACTGGTTCAGAAAGATGAACTGATTTGGTTAATTTCATCGTGAGGATTAGTGTGACAGGACTGACAGTGGTACTTTGGATGCCTCCTTTATATGCTAGCATTCTTTCCACAGTCCCGTAATGCTCCATACTAATGCGTATTACTGCTAGGTGTTCTTTACCCCTGCCCAACAACAAGATATTTACTTGAAAGCATAATACATTATCTTCCTCCATGCAGCTCAACACCGAGTAAGGCAATGACTTTATTAATCCTCACATCAGTTCTGTAGTATAGTAAAAACACTCATCAAAATCAAAGTAAATGTTAAGATGATAATATTTTTTGAAGAGTCTCAAATCGAATGTTAGTCCTCATCACTTAACAAACAATATTCTGAATAGTCAAGATCAGGAAATGTGATCGGTAATTCCACCCACTTTTTGTATTGTTTCTTCGGTGAATTATTTTTGAAAACCACTACAAAATTCTTTATTTTGAGACAAGGAAAATCTAAGCCTTTGTGCACCATCATCGTTCCCCAAGCCTAGAAAACAAAAGAGAGTGAGAGGAAAAATTAAATGCACATCCAATTAAGAATTCCCTGTGGCCAAAGTAAACATAAGCTCACAGCACTTTACTCACTTGGCCACATATTTTGCAGATAATCTCGCCATTTGTTTGATAGTCTACAAACTTCTTTCGTAGGGCTTTGTTTTCTCTCACAATGTAGAGTTCCCTAAAATTATCAAGGAGTAAAAACATACCTGAGAATTTGCAACAGACAAATATGCAAATTATGGGTACATGCTGTTGGACCTGAAGCTCAGCCACCTGCATGCATATCCCACACCTTATCCCCCTTTCCTTCCTGCCCCCACAGATCATCAGGTAGACGCTCCCTTTCCGCATACATCTCTCAAGGGCCATGTTGCTTTTGGTGGCCTCTTTAAGTCTGTAGATTATTTTAACTAGACTTAAGTTGTCCAAAAATTTGAGAACAAATATGACTACACACCAGACTGATGCACCTTGGATCCAAATGGCTCTGGGGCTCTCCCTTCTCCCCCCCATGCCTCAGTGCAATATATTTGAAAAAGTCACATTTGAAATAGGGATAGAATATGGAGGCTAAAGGAGGAGAAGTTCTGAAAAATAATGAACCTCATTTGTACTATTTCGGAAGAACATGCACAGTACAACCTACTTCACTTCTTATACAGAAACTAAAAATTCAGTGTTCCCGGACCTACTTGAATATTGGTGTCATGTTGACATGGTGCATCTTCTCAATTACATGGATGTCTTCCCCAGAGCAGGCTACCACACCGCAGTTTTTGCAAAGGAAACTTATTAACGATGGGTTTTCCTTGTAATACTTTGCGATACTTCTCTTGATTTTCATTTTCTTTTCCATTATACTTTGCATCTGTAATTCCAAAATCTGCATTGAGAAAAAAAAATTCAGTGTTTCTTTCTTTTTTTTTTTTTTTTTTCACAGCTTCACTGAAGTAAGTCTCCTGGAATTCAGAGATCTTAAATAGTTATGAAAATGTACACTTGGCCTTAGTATAGAAAGAAAAATAATGAGGCGATAGCCTCCAAAGAATTTTGCATATAATCCTTTCCTGTAATCATGGAAATGTGTTCAGAAAACAACCTTTTCCATTTTAGACAAGTTCTACTGTGAGAAAGTCCTTAGTAATATTAAAAAAACAAAAACAAAACAACAACAAAATAACACCTCATCCTACCACCTCTCTCCCTTGCCATTAGTTTCAATTCGGTGTCATAAAATAAGTTTAAGCCTTCTTTTACATGGAATCCCTTTGAAGACCTAAACACTATTATGACATTGTCAATAGTCTTCTCTTACTTGTGATAAGCCACCCCTCCCCCGCCACCAATTTCTTTAATCTTTTCTAGACCCTTTGCTATCTTACTCAATCTCTTCTTTACACATTTGTGGCAGAAACACTAGTTTCCCACCCAGAGTCCATTCTTCCTGGGAACAGAACTATAATTTCATCCCAGGTAAAAATATGCTAGCTACATTACAACATTCCAAGCCAGTGGCCAGTGAGACATAAGATGTTGAGTAGAATTTCTAGAAAAGCTCAAGTATCAGATAGTGGCCATTTTGCACTTTCTGTCTTTTCCATCTTCTTCTTTCTTCCATCTAAAATGAGCATGTGACAGTTGAAATTTGAAAAAAAAAAAAAACTCTCTTTGACCTGGATAACAGAAACCAAATACTAAGAGGGCACATAAGAGAGAGAAAGGTCTTGGCTTCCTTGACATCATGGAGCTATCATATGGATCTAGATTATCCACATTTTTTTTATGAGAGAATAAGACCTTAACTGTGTATTCCAGGCCCTGTGGCTAGTGGCAAAATTTGTGTCATAACAGAAACAATGTAGAGACACAAAACTTGAGATAGGCACTGGCCAGGTCTCACACCTACATAACTTCACATAGGAAGTTAGGAAACTTGTTTCTTAAATAATTTACCTCTAAACTAAACCACTCATAGATAGCAAATTTATATTAAAATGTGCAGGATGCCATTGTTTTCCTGAAGGCTGAGGGGAAGTTTGTAGTAAAAGTAAATTATCAGTGCTGATGAGCAAAGCTGAATGGCCCATCTCTGGCTCTCACCTCTGTTTTGGGCTTTGATTCAAGACAGCCATATTTACTACAGAAAGGAGAACTAAACCTTGTAAGCAGCCCATGGGCCATATAATAGTTTAAACAGACAAGTACAAAGACTAGTGTCATGTGTAAATTATAACAACATAAAAAATTGAAGTATTATGTTCCCTAAAAGTTTAATTAGGTTGTTCCTGCAAGATACTATCATTCACTGAGCTGATAAAAGATGATTTGGCATGGGATCATGTATGTGGCAGGCAATTAAGAAACACAGGTGCAACAGAAAAGATAAAAATAAATCCACAGTTAGTGTATGGGTATGTAACCAGGACACCAGAAACTAAAAGATTAGTTTTAAAATAGTAAAGAATAGGGGCGCCTGGGTGGCTCAGTCAGTTGAGAGCCTGACTCTTGATTTTGGCTCAGGTCATGATCCCAGGGTTGTGGGATCCAGTTCCATGTCGGGCTCCACATTGAGCACAGTCTGCTTAAATTCTCTCTCTCCCTCATATATATATATGAGGATATATATATATATATATATATATTAACTGGTTAATTAGTTACAATATTAAAGACCAGTAAGGGATTAGTTCTAAAATAGTGAAAAATAGTAAAGAATGTGAATCGGAGGGGCAACAAATGAAAACAAAGCATCATAAATATATGGGAGGTACAAGCTATAGTCAGTCAAAGTCTAAATAAAATGTAACGAGTTGGAAAAGCTGTTGGGTCATTGCCAGGGAAAATGTTTAAAATCTTCACATTGTTTCTAGAAGTTTGATTCACAGGCTATCAGTTATGTACAGATTCTGTATATGACATGGAAAATAGACCTCACCTTCTGTGTCAAGGCTCACCATTTACTAGTGGCTGTCTGAACATTGTGTTGATACGGATTCTTAACTCAGAAGAAGGGAGTGCTGGGGTCTACCAGCGATGTCTGCTGAGGGAGCTGCACAGAATAGTAGTCAACTGTACCCCCTGCCATCCTTTTCTGAGTTTGTCAGCCTGGAGTAGCTTTAGGAGGGCAGAGCTCTTAGCCAAAGGAAATCTAAAAAGGTGGCCAATTCTGGGGCCCCCAAAGAGACTGTATCTTATTGTAGATATAATCTGGAAAATTTTGCCTCATAAATTCCAGAGATGGCCTAGAGTTTACCCAAAACATCTGGTCTTGAAACATCAATCTTTGAAAATATCCACTTGATTAACTTTCCAGTGGCATTATATGGTCACAGATGTTTGATTTGACATTATCAAATGTTTGGTTTGCCTTGTATGTAAAGGGGTTTTAAAATATAAGTTTGTGTAGAAACCTGGCCAGGAAACCTTGGAGTTGGTTATAGCAATGCACACCAATTTAAAAGCATCCCTTTCGTGAAACTCTATTTAGGGTAGAGCCAATTCCAATGTTAAGAAACTAACATTCACACCCATATGCAAGGGTGTGAATTTTCTTCTAAATGGATTGTTTGCTATTATAGTAGTTACAGTCTTTAATTCAGTGGTATGGGGGATTTCCTGAAATATTGCAGAAATGCATTCTTCCTTCACAGCATTCCTCTTGAAGCTCAAATGACTCTACATTAGTAAACTGAGATGCAGCTAGATAACATATTATGTATTTTCTTATCATTCAAATCTAACCTCAATGTCTCTATTTCTAAGACACTTTCCCCAAACATCCAATCTAAAAAGTACTCATCTAATGACTCGTTTCATGTTGTCTTATTCTAATTCTCTAGAATTTATCCTTATGTGATATATTTCTTGCTTCATTTTTGTTTCTTGTTTCTCCTCTTCAACTCTCACTACGTATACTCTAGAATATAAGCTTCACGTGGCAGAGATCGGTCTGTGCTGTTTGCTACCATGCTCTCTCTTTCTAGAACATTGCCTGGCACAGAGTAGGCACTTCATAAATACTTCTACAATGAAAATTTGTGTCTGTACTGATTCAACGAAACCAAAATTACCAGGTTGGCTTGAATGGGTGAACTGCACTAATCTTTCTAAACAAGGGCAGATTAAATTTACATCATCAAAATTTATGGTTGGTTTCATTGGAACGGTGGCCTGACAATTTCTGCTCATGATGGATCTTGATTCTTTTTGTATGTGAATCTGGACTAAGTACAGCTCATCCAACTGGAACTTAAAATTCAAGCACAATTTCTGTCTTGAGACTTAGCCACAAAGCTATCAATGGCAACCACATGCAGCCACTTTAGAGTGAAGAATAAATTCGGAGAGGTCCAAAAACAATACCTTATGAGCATACTCCTCTGGGTTCATATTTTGAACATGGTCTATAGCTTTATACATCATTTTCTCTCGGAAATCATTAACTATCTCACGTTCAATAACTCCTGAACCACTGTGGGCAACCAGGACGTAGGTACTCTCATCAGCTCTGGCTCGACCTCGGGCCTGAGAACATAAAGAAATCAAATAAACGAATGGCTATGCCTTCTGTCCACACTCTCATCTTTGGTCTGGAATGGTATTCATTGTTCAGTGTGCCAGCCTTCAAGTAATTTCTTTATTCTCAGTAAAGTTAGCTGTTACCCATTTTTTGTAAATCAGTTATTTGAAATTCAAAATGTGCTTTAATGCAGAAACAATGTTCTCAAAACCCTCAAATGCACAAGACCATTCTGTCCACTTTTTTTGTTCCCAGGATCCTCCTCTCAATCCTAGGAACCGGAACCATTGACTTAGACTGGAATGGCATTCCGGCCTGGTAGGAGGGATAGATGGAAAGAAGGGGCATCTGTGACCTTGACAGAAGGACTATTGAAAATGCAGTTTCTGCTCCTGGTATCTATGTTGGATTTTGAGCACATTTCCCCATGAAAACAGGCTCCACATGGTGATAAATTTCTGTAGTCCTCTTTAGAAAGTAATATTTAGGTACATTTTGAGTAACAGATAATGTTGTGGCCTGGCCTAGGAACCTAACTACCAGCTATAGTATCTATATGAAAAATGCATTCAGTGTTACAAGCCACCAACAAATTAACTCTTGAAATCCAATTACTTGCTAATTTGATGGTTGTCTGGTTATCTTAGTCTTCCCTGACTTGTCTCCCATGCAGGGATACATTTCAATGTATTTAAAAAAGATTTTAAGTTAATTTTATAGGAAGAGTATTATATATGCAAATGAAAGGTAACAATTATATTGTTAAAATCGTGTGGATAAAAGATAAAAGAAAATTAGGACATTTCACTTTTGTTTTGCATGTGTAACTTTGCCTCCCTCAACATTTTATGATGAAAAATTCAAAACATACAGAAAAACTGTAAGAATTGGGAGGAGAATGCAGAAATGGTAGGGATCCTTGAGGTTTGTGCATATTGCTTTGTCGGACATTTTTAAGACCACTGCACTTCAGATTCCTAGTCCAGCTGGGAGCTCGCAGACATCCTAGGAATGAAGAGGCCTCTTTTGACTCTTACAGATGGGGCGGGGCCAGTGTCATGTTTCTGAAGAGTCTTGGGACACAGAAATAACAACCAAAGAAGAGTTGTTTAAAAATGCAACAGTTGGGGTGCCTGGGTGGCTCAGTCAGTTAAGCGTCCAACTTCAGCTTAGGTTGATCTCAGTCTATGAGTTGGGAGCTCTGAGTCGAGCTCTGTGCTGACAGCTCAGAGCCTGAAGCCTGCTTGGGATCCTGCGTCTCCCTCTCTCTCTGCCTCTCTCCTGCTTGTGCTCCGTCTCTCTCTCTCTCTCTCTCTCTCTCTCTCTCTCTCTTTCCTTCCCTCCCTCCCTCCCTCTCTCAAAAAATAAACATTAAAAATAAAATTAAAAATAACAACAAAAATACAACAGTTATCTGATTGTCATACGAATCAAAAACAGGAGTATTCAGCTCTTCAAGATTTCTTTTTTTGAATTGAGGTATATTTGACATATAACATTGTATTCGTCTCAGGTGTGCAATATAATGATTTGGTATTTGTATACAATAAGAACCGATTTCTCTTTTAGAAGAATAGATACATTTTTAAAACTGTGCTGTTTTGCTAAAACAATTAAAATAATAACACAAAATAAAAATTTAACATATTAGAGGTATTAAGTGTACCTGGACCATGGCTATTTCATTAGTGACGAGACCATAACGGATAACAATATTACATTCTTTAATATCCAGACCTTCTTCTGCCACTGTGGTAGCGATAAGCAGATTTATTTTTCCAGTGCGGAATTTACTAATGACTTCTTTTTGTTCATTCTGTAGAAACATTTTAATAAATTAAATTTTGTGATGCTAAACACATTATAATCTTCTAATTAGCAGAAGAAATAATAAATTGCAACTGGTCAGTGCAAATCAAAGGATTAGCTCATACACGGATTCACTGCCATCTGTTTTTGGCATTGAACAAAGACATGATGGTAAGACAACATTTGATTTCCAATCTGGGATTACCACACAATAATAAAAATATTTCCATCATCCAGTCTGGAAGTGGGAAGACCATCATTTTTGCCAAGGAAATAAATTGATGGGTAACTTGGGAGGGAGGAAAAAGGAGATACTTTCAGTTGAGGAGAGGATAGGGCAATGAGAAACTAGAGTGGGCTTTGCTCTTTACTATGTTAACTTCAGAATCTTTAGTATTCAGAAAATAAGATGCAGTGACACTTTTAAAGATTGTTGGATTTTGAGTCACAGAGAAAATAATACAGTCTATGCCACATTTGGTCACTTAAAGAGTCACTCGAGCATGAAACCTACAGAATATTTCTGGAAGGATATGTGAAAAATTGAAAATATTGGCTGCCTCCAGCGAGGGAGCCAGAATACCGGAGAGGAGTCGTGTGCCCTGAACCTTATTAATTCTGAAAGATGTGAATATGTTATCTGTTCAAAGAGAAGATTAAATAAAAATGAAATAGTAAGTTATTAAAACATAATATTAATATATTTTAATATAATTAACATAATAATATTAAAACTATAATTAAATGAAAAAAGTCTGAATTTTGAGTTTTTGAGTATATTAATTTCTTAGTATAAGAAATAGGGGCGCCTGGGTTAAGCATCCAACTCTTGATTTCAGTTCAGGTCATGATCTCATGGTCTGTGAGTTCAAGCCCCATGTCAGGCTCTCTCTCTCTCTCTCTCTCTCAGACCGTCCCCCCTCTCAAAAATAGATAAATAAACTTAAAAATAAAAAAGAAAGAAAGAAAACATGCACTCTGGCCCTTGCATAGGAGGGGCAGGTGAACATAAACCCAGCCCCATATGGCCACGGTGGTTTTATTGCCACAACTACTCTTATCAAAGCTGTTGGTCCAGTCTGCCTCTGGTGCATGTTTATGCTGTCTTTTATCCCCAAACATTAAACAAAAATAACATGTCACACCAGCAGTGTGTTTTCCTATCCCCTTCCTTCTCTTCTTAGAGGCAGTGTGTCTTTATTTGACTCCTAAATGCTAAAGCATTGTGCAGAAAAAGCCTCTCTCCAGTCTTCACTGATAATTTCTCCCTCTGGCACTCATGTCCACTGATAAAGGCTTACATGTCTTTGGATTTTAGCAGAAGACGTCTCTGCTATTCAAGAGTACTTTAATAATGAGAATTTCAGACACAGCATCAAACCCTGAAACAGTAGATGCCAACTCCCTCTCCCAAGGAGTAAGGCCAACTCTGTTCACAAGGGGAGGATGTGGGATGTAAGGAAGGTAATTTGGTATGTAGCCCCCAAATCTGAAATGACTTAGGACCAAAAAGTAGCTTGATAACATACTTTCCTTTTATACCTCACCTCTTTTCAAAGAGGAGCTGAGGCCACATATACCTGAAGTCATAATACGAAAGCTAATATAATAGAAACTTAAAAACAGGAGTAAAAGGATACAGATGTATTACTTGTAAGCATTAACCCAGAGGCTGTGGGACTGAACTTGAGTTTTACCTGTGAGCTTCTGGAAAGGTAAGGCAAAAGGGAAACACATTAAGAAAACTAGTTCTCATCACAAAGGAGGAAGTAAGCTCCTTACCCAAAGAAAACAGTTCTTTCTTTCTCTGGCATAAATTTTAGAGGGAGCTTTAACTGAGTATATGTAGTGAGTATATTGAGCATTATCATGTAAAATTTCAAGAACTATTTTTTTTTTCAGCAAACAATAAAACAGATAATTTGCTCCATTGGACTGAATGATGATGACCATGACAGAATTCACGGCTCCTCTTGTCCCTCAAGACTCAAAGTCAATATGACTTCAGAAGAACATTTTACTCTAACAATCCATGCTTGTAATGTCTACAAGTGCCTTTTTTTTTAATCTCCCATGGGTTTTTACTGTGCACATGATAAGTAGTATAATGAAATGAAAACAAAACAAAACAAATCTTTAAAAGGAAAAGAAAATCGCTCATAGTCCCAAATCTTTTAACACACGAAATGTCTTAATTTTTCCAAGTTGCCTTACAGATCTCATCCTATGCAAACATATTCTACATTTTTCTAATTATAATGTACATACTTTGGTGGGGATTTGATTTTTCCACTCGATATGATATTGTAACCAGTTTTGCATTTTGTTACTAGGTTTAAATGTCAATCATTTTTGCAAAGGAAACTCAATTTCCTAAGTTGCTCCAAGTATGTGAAAAACGTGACTCCTAACACAATGTTCAGCTTATCAAATACCACAGATTAGACTGCTATTAAACTCACATTTTATCTTAAGAACACGTGTTTCATCCCGCAAAATTATTTGTGGGGTGTCAAGAGAACAAATGAAAAAAGAAAAAGACTACAATGAATTTGGGAAGAGAAATAACAACATGAGGAAAGAAATACAGGAGATGTTTTCACCTGTGTCATGGGCTTGAACTCACTGCTGTGTCCAGCTCCAATCAGATGATGGGCTTTGACGCCAACTTCAGCAAATTTTTTATTTTCAGTAATCCACTGGGAAAGGGCATATGCACTCTGTCGTGTTTTTGTGAAAATTATTCCTCGGGCTGATTCCTCAGTCCTTGTGTATTGTTCCATTATGGTGTTTCTTAATTTGGTCAGCTTCTCATTTTCATGTTTTGGGTTTTCAGCCAGCTTTTTCAACATTCTATTGTTTTCTTTAAAAAATAATTAGTTTGATTATAAAATACGTGAATAATTACACCGGGAGATTTTATGTAATGAGATATTGAGATACGTAGTTGACCTACAGTTAATCTTGTGCTATATCTAACAATGAGGGTAGCTTAATAAATGTATTGCAGTCTTGTTGATAATAAAACCAGGTGGCTGAATAACTGATCGTGATTACACAATTAATGGCTAATCTGAACCCATCAATTAGAAGGGGCCCCGATATAGGTGGGATTTCTTCTTTCAAAATGAAAGATTATTTTAAGAGGGCCTTTTGGAGGGTGCCTGGCTGGCTTAGTCGATTAAGCATTGGACTCTTGGTTTCAGCTCAGGTCATGATCTTGAGATTCTCGGGATAGAGCCCCATATCAGGCTCTACACTAGTAGCTCAGAGGTTGCTTGGGATCTTCTCTCTCTCTCTGTATCTCTCTCTTTCTCTCTCTATAAATAAATAAATACACACTTTTTTTAAAAGAGGGCCTTTTGGGGAGCTTTTGAGAAGCAGTGGGCTCATGCCAAAGAGGCACATGCATGAGCATACACCATAAATGTCACATTGATTCTCACCTATAAATAAATCCATGAGAAATCTATCTGTCTTATCCACTCTCAAAGGCTTCTTGTCATCATCCTCATCTTCGTTACCATCATCGTTACCCTCCTCACCACTCTCATCGCTATCATCTTCTTGGACTGCAAACTTCTTTTCTTTTTCATCATTATAGAAAGCTTCCAGGTGATTATAGGCATCAATCGTTCGAATTGTATCATTAATTTGTAGGGCCTCATTGTACTTCCTCAAATGCTCTGCGCAAACTCGGTCTTTGCGATTTCCTTCTCTTGCAGCTGTAAAAGAACACATTATACGTAGTGAAATAATGGTAAAACACACCCCTACAATTGTGCTGTGGACTTGAATATGTCTTTGATACTTGTTTTGGAAATGGGCAAGTTAAGGCCCAAAATGCGCCTTGAGCTCTTAAAGCCTTTCAACCCCTGGACTGGCTATCTGAGCTCTGTTACAGCAAGAACACCTACCTGATTCTTGCTGACTCAGAAGAATAGCATGGAAAACATTTCAGTTCAGTTTGCATTTGGAGACAGAAACGTTAATATTTATCTTAATGTGTTAAACATACAATAAGTGAAAGACTCTGGAAATGAAGACAAAAATGGATAGATTGGAGCTTCTTTCCATCAGTAGATAAGAGATTAGAACATGTACATCCGTGTACTACTTCAGAGAAATTCCATCTGATATTCCATTTGCTTTCAGCTTGCTTGAGAATATATGATAGATCATCTGAAATCTTAGCATAAACATGGAAGTGTTAAGTCAAAAACCCAGTTACCTTTTTTTTCCATTTGAATGGTCCATTGTTCATAGGGTTGAGTTCCAAAATCTGACATTGGACTCATTTCACAAAAACTTTGAATCCTGGTCATTATTTCTACAAGTTTATCTTTAAATGGATCCTAAAAATAAATTATACACTTATTCTTACATGTTTATGTTGTTAAAGAAATAACATTACCTTTGTTAACATAATTTCCATGTTATAATAAATTTGGTTCATAATCTTTGTTGAGACAAAGAAACAAGTTAATCTCTGACCACTTCCTCGTATATTTATTTCTTATCCGAAACCCACCCTTAAGCCACACACACACCAACACCATGCACCCCCACTGGAATTCCCATTTTAAAAGTTTTACAAAGATAAAACTAATGAATAATAAGAAATTTGAATGCTAAGAGTAATTTTAAAATATGTAAGTTGAAGCAATACCCCAATTATTTAGAGATTGTGATGTAATTTAAGAAACATTTCCATTTGAAGAACTGGTATGATTTCTAGCAAAATAAAAAGTCAAGAGAGACTTGTGATGAGCACTGGGTGATGCATGGAATTATTGAGTCACTATATTGTACACTTGAAACTAATATAACACTGTATGTTAACTAACTGGATTATTTTTTATTTTAGAGAGACAGAGAGAAAGAGAGAGAGAGAGAAAGAGAGAGAGAGATAGAGAGAGAGAGGGAGAGAGAGAGAATCTTAAGCACGAGCTAGCATGGAGCCTGATGCGGGGCTCGATCCCATGACCTTGGGATCAGGACCTGAGCCAAAATCAAAAGTTGGACACTAACCCACTGAGCCATCCAGGTACCCCTCTAATGAATTTAAGAAAAAGTTAAGAGAGTTTAAAAAACAAAAACAAAAAAAACCAGAAGAGTGCATACTAAATGATTTCCTTTAAATAAAGTTAAAAATCTGTCAAAACCCATCTTGGTGTTAGAAGTCAGGATAGTAGTTACCCTTGGGGGATGAGTGACTGGAAGGAGAAATAAGGGCTTTTTGCGTGTTGAAAATGTTGTCTAGATTTTGACTATACAGATGTGTTCATTTTAAAACAATTCAGCAATCTGTATATTTATGAATTTGTACTTTCCTGTATGTCTGTTATACTTCAATAAAAAGCATACCCAAATTAAGTAAGTTAAAAAGTAAGATGGCAGCTTTTAAAAATTTATCCTAGGGATGTCGTGGGTTTTTTTTTTTTTTTTCAATGATGATGAGTAGAAACATGCATTTAAATTTATCAGGTAAAAGGGAATAAGTAACAAAACTGAAGGAAAATAAAGTATATTCAAATGTTCTAGTTCAGCTGGAATAGACAGTAGTCTTCTTCAGAATTTCCACCAAAATTAATCTATGGAGATTGGTCACTGACACTGGTTTAGTGCCTACGACATTTCAAACACAATATTGTCTATTATACATATTTCATGTCATTTAATCCTAACATCCTATGACGTAGATTTTCAATGACTACACTTATCATCAAGTACATAGAGCTAAAATTTATCATGCTTTTTATATTTTACAAATGAAAGTATTGACATAACATACTGATCATAATATCCAAAACAACTCAGTTGGTTTTTATAATCAGTAAAAATACTCATTTCAAAGGAACCATTAAAGTAAATATTTTACTTCTTTACTACTGTGTGTACTGTGTGTTTTCTTAAGAAAGTAAATGTGCAAATTAGGAATGATTCCCATTATCATTACCAACTGCAATTTGGTAGCAACAAAATTGTTCTGTGAAATGTCAGAAAACTAGTCCTGGAATTCACCAAGAAAGTTAAATGAATAAAATGAACTATAGTAATCTCTCTAGTTTACTTATATATAACCCTCTCTACTCTCATCCCCATGGCGTCTCTTCATATAAACTGGTAAACTAAAAGGATGGACAAGAGAATTCACAGCAGTGCTTTATCATCTAATAATACAAAAGAATAAAACTAAGTTATTTTGCTAAAAATTTAAGATAATATTCTTCGGTTTGTATAAAATAACCTTTGCATGTTTCAGTTGAGTATGGTATTATTAATCTAATAAATATAAAACTTTAAGCACATACTTCTCTGGTGTCATCTGCGATTGCAAACTTTTTGCATGGCTCTTTTATTTGGCCTTTGAGTTGATTTATATTTTCTTTCACAGTTTTAATGGTACATGCATCAAGATTGGCACATATCTGGAAAAGAGATTTTTTTCAATATTCAAATATTTAGTTTTCCTTTTCAATTGATTCAATGTAGAATTATTTTTTCATATAATAAATAAGTACCATGACTTGCTAAATATAGCATTTTAGTATTGCTTTACTGTGGATCTGATTAACCAGTACATTTATCTCAACAGACTAAAAAGAAACTTCTAAATCAGTTGGCGGATAATTCCAGAAAAGAAGTGTATTTATTCTCCTTTCTTAAATTCCATTTGCCAGCTGGAAAAACTGATATGGAAACAATATAGTAAATAAAAGAGATCAGCAGAGAATGGTTATAAGATAACCATATTATATGAGACATTTTAAAGGCCATCTTGACATCCCTGGATCATATTACCACCCTCTTATACCCATAAAAAGGACAATGTAAAGCTAGGAGCAGTTGAAGACTAGATGTGCCTGAATCTAGACTGATGTTAGTCCTTAATCCCATAATAAATTGTATTTTGGAACCAATAATTGTGCCTCTGTCTGTTGTACGTGATTTTACTGAGTCCAACTTAAAGTAAGGGACTTAAAATATAAATGCAATTGCTTTAGTACCAACATACTCCTTGGGTTTCTCTGAATTCATTTAACATTTGAAATCAACAATAGTACTTTATGTGGTGTTACCATTTGGGGTCAGCTGACAAGTAGTACAACTTCGAACAGAGATTTTTGTATCCCCCTTTTCCCATTCAATTTGAATTACTCAGAATCTGAGAATCACATAGAACAACAAAGGCACAGAAGAAAATATGCAATTTTTAAACTCATGGAGTATTGTGAAAATTAGAAACTTTCATCACTTACGCATATTTCTAAATGTTTGTTTATCTTTTTCAGAGAGAGAGAGTGCACGTGTGTGCACAGAAGGAGGGACAGAGAGAATCTGTCAGCACACAGCCTGACGTGGGGCTTGATCTTACCAGTCTCACCGACGGTGAGATCATGACCTGAGCCAAAATCAAGAATCAGATACTTAACCAACTGAGCCACCCAGGTGCCCCTTTTATTTTATTTTTTGTTTTAAAATGTTCATTTATTTATTTTTTGAGAGAGATAGATTGCTTATTTCTATATCAAATGGATCATTAAGTTTAGCAATAAGAGTGGATATTTAAAATTAGGTATTTCATTTACCCCAATTTTTCATTTATTATATCTGCACTCCATAATTTTTGTGACATTTTTATATGCCATAGTAATCAATTAAGGCATATTACTGTTTGGTAGAAGATTGAATATATTTATTTTAACTAAAACACATTGATTTAACTTAATCAATGATCACGAAATACCTTCTGTTATGTACTCCATGGCATTTGGACCTCAATCTACTCAAAAAGCCCAAGAAGCACGGGCATTTGCTTTAGGTTTTTGTTGTTGTTGTTGCTGTTATTGTTGTTGTTGTTATACATAACATATACATATACATATACATATACATATACATATACATATACATTATGTTACATACATAATGGCTTACTTTTAAAATATGTTCTTTGGCTTCAGCTTGCCTTTTGGCTCCTCCAACACCTGGTGAAGCTGTCAGTCCTAGTATCTGAGGTAGGGGAATCACTGGTTTGCATTCTTTCTTGAGTTTATTGTTTCTCAACTTCTGTTTCAAGTAACGCCTCATGATGTTATTATAGACTGCTTCTTTGTTGGTGTGATGGCATTCATCAATAACGATGAGGGAAAAGTCTTAAAAGAAAATCCAAGTGGTTTATTTGTCCATACCAGCGAGGTATAGTGAAGAAAAGTACCTTTAAGTTAGTAAACTGAGGTGCCATGGTGATGTCTTTTCTCGAGCAGAATTCTGGCACAGACCTATTTTTAAGAGGGCAATGTGACTATGCCAGTAACCTGTACATCCAGAGGTCCGTATATATTAATCATGAAACTATTCCTGTTAGATATTGCCCCGATTTAATAGATTCATTTCAGAAAGTTTATAAAGGCACAAAGTGTTATGGGATAGAATTCAATCTCTGCCTATATTCTCCCAAATTAATCAGGATTACACTTAAATTAATTAGGATTACACTTTTGTTCTTTAATAACACATTTAATTTTAAGTGGCTGAAGGCTTTTTTTTTATGTCAAATGAGAACCATACCATTTAAACAGAGATAATTCTGCCTTGTTTTAACATTGAATTTAATTATTATCATTATTATGATGAATATATATACTTCTTTCCCTTTCTCTCACTTTTTCTTCCCATTCCCCCAAAATAGAAAGGACTGTATTTTATTCTACGGAAACATGGCAGATCTAACAGTATCCATTAGCATATGAAAATAACTTGTTGGTACATAGAAATAAAAAGTAAATAGAAAGTCCAGTGAGTGCTTGATTTAATAATGTATCCTTATGTATATAAAGGGATCTAATTAAAAATATACCAAAATCTTTGTACGTTTCCCCAAGAAAGTAGAAGAGTTTAATGAAAACTTAAGCAATGAAAGACAATCTAAATCAGAGATACTCTTTTAAATCAGCATTTTGAAGATTATTTAACAAATACAGCCTCTGTTACTATCATTGATATTACTACTAATTCTTCTTTTACCAAAATACAAACACTTCAACCAACCTGACAACTGGACACCATCATCTTCTCCTATTTCTGAGTTTAAAAGGGAGTTTTCAAGGATCTGGGCTGTACTGATGATAACATCATAGGTTTTGACAACTTCTGGAAATGATATTTTCAATTGGGTATCACCACTTAATCCAATAGTATGATACCATTTCTTCAAAAATGGTTCAAACTCTTTGCGGAAGAGCTGTTCAACTAGTGGTACCTTTAAAAATGCCAAAATTAAAAAAAAAGAGAGAGAGAGAGCATGGTCAAAGCAAAAGGAGTATTGATCAAAGGCCTACTATGTGCCAAGCATTATCAGAGGTGTTTACATTATCAGTTAATTAAGCATAATGACCTATCCAATTTGTCAGTAAGCATTTACTGAACGCCTATTAGGTGTAGACATTGTATCTGAGACACAAAATGTTTAAGATATGGCTGACAACTTCAAGGAACAGTCTAGCTAAGCACATAGACTAAGACTAAACAACAAAAAAGCACAACTTATTAAAACACAATATAATAATTCTCTCATAGAAATATATACAAAGTGACAGCAAAGAGGCAGAAGCAAATGACTGCTCAAAAGAAAGGTTTAGAAGGAATTCTAATCAAGTAGGCCATGAGTCAATGACGAGATAAATGAAAACCAAGGCTGGATAAGAAATAAATTTTGAATTCATAGATCAGGGCCAAGCTATAAAGGGTTGTGAATACCACACAGAATATTTTAAATTTACTATAGTTCATAGGACCTTATGAGTTGTGTTTAGCGTTGATTTATTCCTGCTGTTTGTTTTGGGATGGGGCCAGAGACAATATGCCTAAAAAATTGAAGACAGCAGAGAACCAAAACTGAGGAGGTAAGACATTGCTTCGGAGAGCAGATGTGCAGTGAAGGGGCAGACCACTAAAATGGCTTTGGTGGCTGAGAAAGAACAAACAAGCAAACAGGCTTGGCAAAATAAGTGGAAATCTTTCAGACTTGACTGACATTGTTGAGTGGGAGTATGCTGGCATTGAGGTTACTCAGTGTAATTGGCAATTCACAGTATCGTTGCATTCACTAGCTGGTCAACATGTCACTCTTTTGAAGACCCTGACCTGAAAGACCATCTGGAGATCAGAATATGGAACCCAGTGATAGATACCATAGAGAACATGAATGGCAACATCCAGGATAAAGAAGGCACCCGGACCCCTGCCCCCCAACCCCCGGCCAGCAAAGATTCATCCTTGCAGGCAAGGAGCTGGAAGATGGCCACATTCTTTCTGGCTACAACATACAGAAAGTGTCAACCCTGTATCTGGTCCTCTGTCTAAGGGGTGGCTATTAATTCTTCAGTCTTGCATTCATACTGCCCAATGATGGCATCACTCTGCATTATAGCCATCTGCCCCAATTTAAGTTTAGAAATTACCAGTTTCAGTAACAGCCGAACCTGGTGAAAGTTTTAATAAAAGATTTATTGCATGGTAGTTAAAAAAAAAAAAAAAAAAGAATCCTTTCAGCTGGCTCTCCATATGTCATAGCATCTGCTGAAGGTGGCTGAGTTGATACCTGAATGTTATGCACTGCCCATCATTCAGAATACCTCCTAGATCAAGGGAAAGGAATAACCAGGCCATCTTGAAGGTTATATGCTAGGAGAATTTATACCATGGAAGCCTAGGGATGTACAGTGTGGCAAATAGGGAACTGGCAGGAAGAGTTTCAAGGGCAAGCATCAAAGAATAAGCGTTATATTCCTCATAATGTGATTACCAGATAATGTGATCAATGGTTATCTTTCTATTGGTCTGCAGAACATGTGTTATTCATCTTTTTTACTTGAGGTGAGTCCTACTTATGTGTAAAATGAGAGCTGGCTGATACCCCTGGCTGAGAACAGTGTAATGACACTGTCTTGTATCATTATTTAGTAGAAATGATGAACTTGTCCAAGAGTCAATGTGGAGGGGGAAGGGGTTAAAATGGAATCTATGAATTTTAAGGAAACAGCGTGGACCTAAAATCAAAAACCAAGTTTGATTAGTGGACGAAAATAACACAAGGTGAAAAGACTAAGAAGAGAAACTTTCCGTTAGTATTTGTTTTTGTTTTTGTCAAGGTAAAAGTCTCTGGTCTACCTGCCACAAAATCACTTGAGAGATTTGGAAAATGAAGACTCCTGGGCCCCACCAAAGAACTACTGAATCTAGGCACCATCTCTGGGGACAAAACATTGAAACCTGCGCTTATATGAAGCCTCTCATATGACAGTAAGGCTTTAAAATTTGAGAATCGCAGCTCTTGTCTCACTTACACAAACTCATTTCTGATACATTTTTCTAGAACTATCCTTTTCATTCTACTTATATGAGACAGGGGAAATGATCTGAGGAAGTAAGAGAGATTCTGAAGAAGAGAATGGAAATTAAGCTTAATGGAAGGAGATAGTAAGATCCAGAGGAAAGAAAGTCAGCTCTGAAAATGACTTCAGCCATCTGCTTATTATGTGACCTGGGACAAGTTACTGAATCATCTGAATCATCTCAATTTCCACATCAGTAAAATGAGGATAATGTTAGTCCTACGGTAGAGTTGTTGTGAAAATTAAATGAAATAGAGGCTGTCATTTTCTGGGTACTCATAAAAATTTCCTGATATTTTGCTAATCCTTTTATTCTAGCTGTAGAGTGAAAAAAGAAGGCCAGTTGGCTTCAGAAGGTAAGGATTCAAGTTTCAGCTCTGCTACTTATTGGCAGGATGATCCCTGATGGACCAATTAAAGCCTCAGAGCCTCAGTTTTCTGATAGGTAAAATGAGGATAATTATGGCTACCTCACAGAGTACCTGTGTGGATTTAATGAGGCATGATAAAAACAATTAATATTGTATCACCAAGTGCAATACAATATTAATTATTATATTGTTAATACACATCTCTAATTTCTTAGATTGTAGATTCCTGAGGACAGGATCCGCCTTTGATTTGTCTTTAAACACCCTCATGCTGCTGAGTGATTTAAGAATCTCTGTACCATGGGGTGACAAAGCGACCTGGGGTTCTGCCCGTAAAGGATGAGTCAAGAACTTTCAAAGAAGAAGCATCTTCTGGTCTACAGAACAAAAATAAGTTTTCACAGGAGGTAGCAGGTGTTGGAAATCCTGATACTCACTCTGGGTGGCATTGACTTCCTACTGAAGGACACAGAGAAAGCCAGATGCAAGTCTGACATGGCTAATTGGGAGGTGTGTGGTCCTCTTGGAGCCTTTTCCTGAGATGTGACAGAGTGCCTGCCAAGACTAATCAAACCCAACTGCTACCCACTTCTGCTGAATCATATGGGGCTGTATTATAGCATCTGAAGGAACCTGGGATTTATCTCTCGTGATGTTGAAGCCCTAGATAGGAAATAGAAAGTCTGGGAACACAGGTGGTGTTTTCATTTCTCCCTGCATTTGAAGGCGATAACTTTGGAAAGCATGGAGGCAGGGAGATGAAAGTAAACGGTGTTAGAGGGGACAGGATTTCTCTTTTCCAGATCAAGGGTGATAATACCATCTATTTGGTCAAATACAGAACTAAGCTTATGTGACATACGGAACTAGCGATTTCCTGACTCAATCAAAAAGAACTGAAGCTCATGTGCCTTTAAAATGGAAAGAAACAGGGTAATAAAGTAAACAATTATGACATATATGGAAGAACCAGTGGAGGGATTTCTAGTAATTCTTAGGGAAAAGCAATAGAGAAGCAGATGAGGAATTAGACTTATGTCCTTAAATGTCTACACAACAGGGCAGTGAATATGAATAATTAATGAGGATAATTTAACATTCAAACATGGCTGCAAATGTGGATTCATAAGAATCACCTAGTTGCATGAGATGAATGGTTTGTGATGAGCATACAGCACTGAGAGGGAGTCATTAGTCATTATAAGAAGGAGACACATTAGGTGCATACAAAACCCTGTGACCTGCAATGATCAGTCAACATGCAGAAGATGAAGAAACGAATGTTAAGTATTTACATTTAGGCTCAAAAAATTAACTGCACAAAAATAACTTAAAAGGCTTCTAGTCTAACAGATTTTCGGACAAAAAGAAACTGAGGCTTTTAGTTTATGGCAAACTCCAGATGAGTCTGTGGGTGCTGGCACCGGTGATAAAGGCAAACCTGCTCATGGCTTCGTGTCACATGGGCTTACTGTCTACACTGATAAGACCGTATCTGTAGTATTTTGCCCAACTCTGAGCACTGTATTTTAAGAAGTCTCAAAAAGGATGGGCACTCAGGATGATGAAAAATCTGGAAACCATGTTATATGAAAAAGAGTTAAAGGGACTAGGAATATTTATCCCAGGGAATCAAAAGAAAAATGACACAGGAACCACATTTCTGCCTTCTCTATGTGAAGGGCAGTCACAAGGCAGGAGAATTAATACTTATTGTGTATAATCACAGAGGAAAGAACTCCAACCAATGAGTGTGGATTCTAGAGAAACAGATTTTGCTAGGGCTTTCCTTCTGAGTCAGTTATTCAAAGAATGGATCAAGCTATCTTATTAAAATGGGGACTTTCTGGATATTCCAGCTTACTCAGCAGAGGTGAGAGAACCACCCTGCAATGGATAAGCACTGGATCTTGAAGTTCTCTTTCAGCTCTAATAGTTTATGACCCTGTGGCCTGATAAGAAAAGGGAATCAAAAATATACCTTAGGTGTTGAGGCTTCATGCTTTGGAGGAGGTGGTGTAACTAACAAAGAGATAGATAGAGAGGGAAGGAGAGCCTGTAGGGAGGGTGATGGTGAGGCTGAGGTTGAGGAAATTAAACTGTAGAATATTCAAATGGTATCAAGAACTCCAGCTGAAGTATCTTCAAATCCAGTTAACTCTGTTTTTTTCTCCAAACCTGGCATTAAGACCCTGTTCAACTAGTTAGGAAGTTCCATTTACAAAGTTTTGGAGGTGAGGAAGAGGGAGGGGAAGAAAAACTAATATTCACTGAATCATTCCTAGGCTTTAGACAGATTATCTAATTTAAATTTCAGAGCAGCTGTATAGGGTACTATAATTTTGTTCACTTTACAGATGAGGAAACTAAAGTGAGAGAAGTTAGGAATCTGTCCAAGGTTAAACTACTGGTAGGAAGAAGTAGTAGTCAAAGCTAGATTCCTTTTATTCCAAAAGATAATGTCCTTGGGGCGCCTGGGTGGCGCAGTCGGTTAAGCATCCGACTTCAGCCAGGTCACGATCTCGCGGTTCGTGAGTTCGAGCCCCGCGTCGGGCTCTGGGCTGATGGCTCAGAGCCTGGAGCCTGTTTCCGATTCTGTGTCTCCCTCTCTCTCTGCCCCTCCCCCGTTCATGCTCTGTCTCTCTCTGTCCCAAAAATAAATAAACGTTGAAAAAAAAATTAAAAAAAAAATCTATACTTAAAAAAAAGATAATGTCCTTAATAAAGACACTATGTGAAAAGCTATGGGCAAATAAATTCTGGTGCATCCCTATTGTCACAAAAGAAATAAAAGTATTCTAATAATAGTCACTTAAGCATAAAGATCTTTTGACTTAGTAGATGTATATAGAATGCATTTGGAACCAAATGATAGAAATTACGCAGATCATAGATTCTGAGTATGTTACTTCAGTACTGAAAAGCAGGTTGCAACTAAAACTTTAAGCATAACAGAAATCCAAAAACACAGGAAAGCTGTATAGTCTGTTGCTATATTTTTGGTAAGGGTCATGATGAAAACCGAGTTATTGTAAGTAATAGAGAAAAGACTATTTTGGCCATGGAAATGTATACTCAATTTTACTCCATAAAAGTAAAAATTAATCCACTCAATATGCAAATTAATAAACTCATTTATCTGAATAAAGCTCAAAAAAGTAGATTTTGTTTTATCGTAAAGGGGAATTATACCTGTTTACGAAGATTGGTCTTTAAATATCCCAGGACATAAATTACTAGAGGGAAACCTCAGTTACATTTCAAATAGCATCTTTGTATAATTATTGAAAGTTAGTCATCGATTTTCCTTTTTAACTTGATTCACTTAATTTTCTCTTTATCTTCACATAAATTATACATATTCTGGATAAGGAGGATTTACCACCTTTAACTAAGGGCCAACAGTTAAGGAGACTTCAAAAGACAATATTTGATCCTAGATTCCAGTAATATTTTGAGGTCATTCATGTCCACATACAGTGATAAATTAGTGCCAGTTAACCTTAAAGAATATCTGGGTAAATGTATTCTTAATACCTAAATAACAGCTATTTGATCTTTGCTCTGGTCTTATGAAGCAAAATCATTTTAAAAGCTAATAACTTAGATATCATTTAACTGTAAAAGCAAAGACATAAAGTAAAATAAAAGATCACTCTTAATTACACTAAATCCATTGTTATAGTGTCATTTTACACATGCGTCAGAATAATAAAGTGAAAATAAACACAGTTGTATTATGTGCGATTTGAATACCTTATTGACAAGGACTATAACCTTTCCAGGTTCAGATGCTTTTTTCTTCTTGTCCAAGTGATCCTTGGCAATGTAAACGGCCACTCTGGTTTTCCCACTCCCTGTAGGGAGGCATATAATGATATTTTTCCCCTCCAAGGCTGGTTGGGCAACTTCCATTTGGTAGGGCCTGAGATGCAGTTCTGGCTCAGGGGATGCTCTTTCTGCCACATTTTCTTCCTCTGAAGGAAATTAAAAGGTAGAAAAATAAGGGAATGGGCAATAAAACAACTAACGCGAGGAAGTCTAAAACCGAATATAGGCTTCTTGTGGTTTAAATTCCCTTTCATGTGTGGTCCAACGCAATCCATTTTTCTATTTTTCCATACCAAATGGGTGTCAGCTCTCTTGGCATTTGCAGGATACAACCAGGCACTCCACCATGGAAGTGGCCTGGGGGTGGAGGTTCCTGGGGAGGAAATGAACAGGATGGTGGGCAGGGAGGGGAGGGAACAGGGGAGAGTCTTTTCAGAGAGTGCGCAAAGCCAGGGGAAATTGCAGAAAGGGCTGTAGTACAGGATTGGCAATAACAGTTCTTAATGCGTCAGACTTTCCAATTCTTTGTTGAGCCCTTATGCCCTACTTGTTTCTTTTTAGACTTTATACCTATGAATCAAGAGGAATTGGGAAAGCAGGAGTCATTAGTTCTCTTAGTTCTGTATCTGCCCCTCCCCAGCCCTTACCTTTAATTGCAAAGAAGATATTATAGCTAATGCTACTTTCCTTCATTTGAAAAACTTTATCTGACAACCAAATATCCCAAAGCTTGTTTGTCTGTCTGTATGCCTGTCTATCTATCATCTATTCCCAAACTCTAAAATGGCAAAAAAAAAAAAAAAAAAAAAAAAAAAAAAAAAAAAATTCCTATTTTTGCCATGTGAAGTAGCTAGATTAAACAAGGGTGAAGGGGAAAAACTTCCCATGCAAGCCTTTAGTTGATAGGTTGTCTTTAAAAGATGAAAAATAATTTTGTTGGTTTGAACTGAATTGTGATAAATTTAGTTTTGAATTTTGGTCTTTATCACTTCCTTGTATGTATTCTCCACATGTTTGTATTTTCCTGAAACTCACAATGCAATACATAAAAAAATATGTCCAGTTAATATAGATTTCTGAATTTAAAATTCTGATAAAGTACTAATTCTTTGAACATTAGAATAAAATCATTATAACATATCTTGGTTTAAACATGTTTTGTTTAAAAGTGACCAGATTTATCTATATTAGCCAGGGGAAAAAGATCTAAAAATGTATAACCTATCATGTGGAATGCAGTAAAATAAATATTATATCAATTTAAAAGCCTGTCTTATGCTTTATATAGTCATAAGGAAAAAATGAAATGACAGCACTTAGTACTTCATTACACATGAAGTGTTCTTTCTCTTATCAATGATTGCAAAAAAACTAAACCAACATAATCCCATTAACTTCACAAAAATTGCTGATGGTTCCATTTCAGCAACTGGATGATTCTGTTTAAATGGGTTTTAACTTGTCGTGATAGTCCTATCTGCATAGGTAGGAAAATTCACACCAAATACCACTTAGTAAGAGTCATCTACTAACCTGGCAGGAAATTTGTCTTCTGTATGGATGAGTAAACAAAGATGCAATACATTTAAGTTATCATTGGATCATCTGCCGATTCATTTAATATGATTTTCAGGAGAAACTCATTTAAGATCACCAGCATTTAAAAATATGCATTTACAAGTTTGCTCTCCATGCTTGTTTTGAACTCTACAGCAATCATAATGATTCATCTTCTATTACATTTATGTAAGGTTCAGATTTACTTAAGAATATCATTTCTTCTCTGCTAAGTGGCTTTTATAGATTATCAAAATCGTACCATTCTACCTACATTACCAGCATTGATCACCTAACTTCCAAAAGAGCAAGAATATTTGCAAAGGAAGATGTATTTTAAATTGCGTTTAACACCAAGATCCAGTTATTTACTTTTGCTAAATTGATATTTAATTTAGGAAATTCATTAGAAGATATTAACAGATTCCCTTTGTTTAATTTCACTCCAGGTATATTTTTGCATGGATTTTTAAAAATAATAAAATTCTGGTTCCCTCGTCGTAGTTAAATGTACTTCTTTAATCATTTCCCCTTTTTATTTTTCACACTTCCTACTATATCCTTGGGTGATACAAATTAAAAAGAGAAATTAGAGCAATTTTCTGTCTTTTTCCCAAGTAATCTAAAACTAAGTCAAATGAGCACAACGTCAATACCGCTTATGCGTACTAGCTATTTATTATACCGAAAAACGTAAGATGAGTTAGGAAGCTAAAAGGACTATCATGTTCAAGATTTGATTCTAGAGCCAAAGTTGTGATGTTTCCCTGCTACTTACCTCATCATGCACCACTAATTGATTGTGCAGTAATTATTCACTAGGTGGCTCTTATGTGCCATGCAGCCCCAGGAATGGAGTCCTTGTCTTCAAGGACTTCAGGGTCTAAAGCACTATATGCTGCAGCCACTAACAATGTCTGGCTATTAGACAGATAGCTCTATTAGCTTCCATACTTTTGAGTCAACTCTAGGAAACTTGATGGGTAGCCCCAAGTTTAAAAGAGAAACACAGAGTGAATATGGAAAAAATCAGAGTTGGATTCATTGTGAGAACAGCATCCAAAGAAGAGCTGGGTGAGTGCTAAATATTCAGCCTGATTCTTGCCTTATCACATCCTCTGACATAGGGATGGAAGAATTTATCCACATAAGCAATGAAAAGAGAATTTTCTCTTCTCTGTCACCAGAAGGAGAGAACTGGGCGGGTGTCAAGGAGCCAGGAGCCAATTTCCTTTATAAAAGAAATGTTTGGGTTTTTGTTTGTTTGTTTTTTTGTTTCTTTTTGGCTTGCTTTGAAAAGCAAAATCAATTAAATGCAATAATGAATGTGGTATTTAAAATATGCACAAGCTTTGAATAACACTGTGCCCTTCCTCTACAACAAATATTGATTGAAGACCTTGAAATTATACTATGCCATATAAATGGTCAAAAAATAAAATCAAATAGGACTTAAATAATAACATTTTATTGGAACTACACCATGTGGCACATTTCATTCTCACATTGATTTTGACAGCTGAGTTATTCTTGGAGAGAAAAGGTCTGTCACTGCATGTGTTTGAAATCGACAAAGTATTCCTTTACCTATAGTATGTAACCACGGAAAAATACGCCATTCCAGCTGGACAAACATTAATAGGTATTACCTCAAAATAGTAAGGAAATACTTTCTACATATCAGGCCAATGCGTATTGCCAAAAACATTGCCACTTTGTGAGATGCAGTGTATCTCTCTAAAAATGAGAAACAGAAAAACAAAAAAGCCTTCCCTAGCATAATTAGAATATTTAAACTTTAGGAGCCTTATTAATCGTGTTTTCCTATGATGAAATACTTCCACAAAGGAACACAATGCTATGGTATTGGGTCACATCCATGAGCCTTATGTCCCATTGTGTAACTGTTGAAGGTGGACAAAGGACATATGAAATAGAGTCCCTTTGCTGCCAGCCTGAAAGGTTAAGATATAATCGCAAACACTGTGATGCTTTTTAGAAATTAAATGTATGTTTACCAATTTGCAATTTATCTAAACCTTTTTTGAACTGATTTCTAATTCACTCTACATGATGCACCTGAGGGAAAGAAATCTCATAATTTTGTAAATTCAGAATTTTACTACCCACTATGCGAAGTAATTCTTCATTTCTAAGCACTGACCCCATCTAGAACTTCAATGGGTGCCCTTTGAAAATGAGTTTGTCTTCAAATGTATTTGCCTTTGAAAATGTATTTGCTTTTTAAAAGTAGGTTGCGTTCAGATTTATCACGTCTTTCATGCCACATTGAGGACTGAAAATCAGTAAATAGTTACATTTGCTAACAGCTCTAAATAGACAAAATGGCCAACACATAGGGGATGCCCATTAAATATTTATTGAATGAATGAGTATTGTTGAAAAGCCCTTACTTAGACAAACAAAAATTAGGATGAGGTCCAGAAGCTTAAAACAACCATAAAGATGTTAAATATTAGCTAGAGCACAGTTTGAGCTCTAACAGCAATAACATTTAATAGAAATGTTAATTATTAAATCTAACAGTTGTTTGCATAGCAAGTATAGAAAATTCAGATACAATCCACAGAACTAAGCATAGGCCAATAACTTAATAAACACTGCCTGCAGTGAACAGAAAATGAATTAACCCTTTAAAAGCTTGGAAAGCTTTTAGAGCAGATGACCATTTTCATGTAAATGATTTTGTCCCTTCAGGACTATTCTAGCTAAATTTCTATAATTCTTCAGACAATGCAGGGTAATCTGAAATACACAACATTTTCCAAGTGTTTTCTACAACTCAATCACAAAACAAATGAATACAAAAGTAATTTGTGTTTCTGAATTTGCCAATTTCCTACCGATTCTTAGCTGGCCACATTGCAAAGCATTTTTTGTTTGTTTATAATTTGTTAATTTAATTGTGAGATACTTCAAACACCAGACGAATACAGAGAGGTGTATAACAAATCTCCGAGGATCTATCACCTATTCTTAGAAAATGTTAACATTTTAGTTCAGTAGTAATCATTGGAACTGCACATTCAATCAACAGAAAGAAGCGATATGAATTTGACCAGACTGACAACATTTAGGCAATCTGATAACAGGAAGTATTGCTAAAGTGTGGCATTGAGAAGAGGCGCTCTCGTTTATTGCTGGTGTGCTACCAGCTAATAGAGGGAGCAATTAGGGAAACACCTAATAAAGTTCTCATTTAGTGACAAAAGTGTTTTTGCAAACTCTACTCCTATGCGAGAGATATTTAGGGAAACTGAAACTCTCTTAACTACACGTGTCATTTTTAGTTTTTCATTTTAAAAGGACTCTTGTTATCTGCAGCTAATCTACAGAGTCACCATCATCTTATTGACAGTATTAATGGATTTGTTTTAAAAGTATTTTAATTAAAAAAAATAACGTTTGGAACACATGTACCAAACTGAATACATCATTTAAATGCAGTCAAATTAACTGAAACAGACAGCATAAATAAAATAGATGACATAATTCTATGGAAGGTGACATATGCATATTCTTATCGACACCAAAAAGATAAGTACTGGATCAAAAATTAGAGAGCTTGATTCTAAGACTTTTATAAGTTGTACTTTTGAAGAAAGTGAATGGCAAAGTTCCAAAACTACTTCAACTGGAGAAAAGAATTGCTTTAATTGCATAAATACATTAGGGAGGGTATGAACAGCCCCCATGCTTTCCACTATATGGCGTCTTATTTCACACTTTTTAAGGTTTACACAACAGTTAGGCAGTACCTGAATCACTTCCCATGGTGCCTGAATCACTGCCCATGTTGCTGTTATGTCCAAGACTTTCATCTAAGCAGCTGACACTTCCTTCTGCCAAACTTGTGTCTGATTCTGCAAAGGAAAACATTTTAAAATATTTTAAAAATATTTCTGAGAATAAACGTATTTTAACTGCACACCTCTACAGCACACAGTACATACAGTTCAATGCAAGTGGAAAAGGCACACCCAGACAATTATGAATAAAAGGTAAGAGTTCCTGGCAAGCAACATTTAAAAAGTCTACTATGGATGAGCAGCTGTCGGGTAGTGAATCAAACACATATACCTACTTGAAGTATCATACATCCGATTCGAGAGCAAATACAAATTTGTAAACACGTGTGACTTTTGATGTCCCCCCACCATGTAAGTTTTGTGCAAGAAGAGAAGATCTAGGCTTCATGGTGGCATTGAGACAAAAAGTACTACACAGAAACCACTGAGTTATTTTAACATAATATGGCAGGGAATTAATAAAGGATAAAGAATTGATAAACCACATGGTTCTATTGATTGGTTCTGAAAAGAACAGTTCAGCGATAAACATTACTTCAAAATCTCACAAAGAATTTGCTCAAAAAGAATATCATTAAAGCCTGGCACTGCAGTTGTAATGGAAGCTTCTGTGAGGCTGGAAATAAATGTTTTCCTTTACTACAATTAAACTAAGCTTCCATCAAAAAGTCACCATGAGGATGAATGTCAAGAGCATTCCCTTAACTTGTTAATCCCGATTTTTGGTTTTCAGTACTCAGCATCAATTCCTTTGGAAAATCTTTTTTTCCCTCTAGGGAAGACTTCCCTCTTTACAGTTTATTGCCAAGGATTTATGCCATCTTATCCACAGGGATCAGAACTATTGCTAAGCTGGGAAAAGTAAATGAAAGATGGCAGCAAACGTCAGCCCTGGAATCAGGACTTGTGAAATTTGCTGTTGAGGTTGCTCTGAGCCTAACTTGCCCTCATTTAAAATGGGGCTAGTACAATTCACCCTCCAGAATTTGATAACCAGTAAGTAATATTAGGTACAGTAAACTCTTACCACTGCACTTCAGTGCTGATAATTGGAAAATGAAATAAAAATCAAGTTGTTGATTAGTATTAGGGCAGGAGTTCCATTACATACCGTTCTTCTTACAACTAATAGCATTTCATAATATTTATACTTGTTGCATAATTATCACTTCATGCTAAAGCTCCCAAATGCACAAAACAAATTACATAAAGTAGCCGTTAGCTATTTGAAACTAGTGTGAGTGCCACCCATTTAGGGCTAGTAACAGAACCCGTTGAAACACACACATAGTATATTATCAATAAAATTTCTCTGGAAAAAGACCATATACAACTCCTCAAAACTACAAGTATCTTCTTTTTCCTTAACCAGTTTTTTTTTTTTTAAGTTGGTGTATTAAGGTACAATTTAGATAATATGAAAATCATTCTTTTTAGGTTGTTTTTTTTAGGTAGGTTTAGTTTGTCGACACTGACACATGTATATGGTTTTGCAACCATCATCACAATCGAGATTTTTCTATCACCTCAGAAGTCCCCTCAAGCCCCTTTGTTTTCATTTTCCTCATGCTGCCCCCTAGCAGTCCCTGATTTAATTTCTATCCCTATAGCTTTGCCTTCTCCAGAAAATCATATAAACGGATTCACACGATACGTAGCCTCTGTTTGATTTCTTTCACTTAGCCTAACACGTTCAAGATGCATCCTTGCTGTTCCTATCACTAATCTGTTCCTTTTTATTGCTGACTAGTACTCCATTGAGCATCTACGACATCTGCGACATCTCCCTTCCAATAAGCCTAGTTAGCGGGAAATATAATGGAATTATAACTGATGCCAATCAAATATGTAAGATATCTTTTTTTTGTAAGTTCAAAGAAAGCTGATAAGGAATTTGTGGAAAAATTCTCAACGGACACGCATATTGTTTAAGTATATTAGCACAACACAAATATACTAATTTGAAAATACTGTGCCTACCAGTTGTCGTAGATTAGCTCTCAAACTCAGATTTGAGGAATCCCTTATGACTACACGGGAAAACCTGTATATCTCACTGAGAGATTTTAAATATGGCACTTTGCAATTCCCAGAGGTATGCCTTGTTAGAAGCTTAGAGGCGAGTGTGGGATAGAACTGTCAAGCAGAAGAGCGTTTGGGGCAGATGTACTGATGAAAAGAGAATAAGATTTATAAGGAAAAGGCAAGGTGTAAAATGAGATGGGGAAAATGTCATTGCAAGGATAATTCTAGATCTAGAAATACAGACTAGGATTTCTGAAGCAAAAAAGTAAATTTTGATATGCTTTTCATTTGTTGTTTTAAATAGGGTATGGAGAACTGAAGATAACACCAAAAATACCGAAAAATACTAACAAGTGTTATCTAAAATTAACCCTGTATCTTTGTTTCCCATTAAGTGTAATGCACTTGATTTTCATTTGATTCTCTAATCATTAGCAGTTCAACAACAATCTTAAAACTATTTTGTGTATATGTAAAGTCAAAGTTTTCCCCAAGCTCTGTTCTAACATATATAAGTTTGGGGGAGCTATTTAACACAACGTGCATGATTAATTTATAAATATTAAAGAAAGTTGTGACCCCAAATAGGGTATTATTAATTATGTTTGTTACCTGGATTATTTTGATCTTAACAAACAAATCTGCAGTGTGTTAAGAAAACACTGAGCTCAGTACCTTCACAGATGTAAATTACATTTTAAACCTCAACATTCTGTGTGGTAGATATCCATTGTCACCTCAGTTCTGTAGATGAGAAACCAAGGCTCAGAGAAGTTAAATGATTTATCCTGACCACACAGCCATAATGGGGCCGAGCTAGGAGGCCCCAATTTCTGGATCCGAGTCCAGTCACTATTCCAGTGCTTTTTATTTGACAGCACGCAATGGCTGATGCTTTGTGTGAAGCTTTGTAAACAAGCAAACAATCCTATATCTAATAGTGTTAAGTGAAATGAAAGTTGGTTTTTGTTGTCGTTTTAAAGCATATAGACATTTTCATTGTAATGTCGAATCTTGAAACGGTTTATCTTCTCAAGGGGAAAAAAAGCTAGAGAGATTGTTTTATTTTGCTCACATTTCTGATTTCATCGATAGACTTTCGTTTACTTTACATTTAAACATCCACACTTATTTTTGAAATTTTCTTTTCTGCACATATATAAAAGAGGAACACTTCCATCCTTGTTAAACAAAATTAATTGGAATAATTCTGCTGGAGATAATTATGAAAATGAAAGTGAATATATAGAGGTTTATTTCTTTGTCATTTTGAGGATATATAAAATCTCTACTTTCTCAACACAAAAATAATTTTGTTTCCTAGGCAGCGAATTTTTATGCATTTGATATATATTTTTTTATTTCATAGAAAGAGAAGTACTAGAGGAAATAACTTGAACAATAAAAGAAAATATATTGAAACTCCCATAACATTAAAAATGTCTTTCCCAGAGATTCTCTTCCTGCAGTCACTTAAGAGAAATCATGTTTAAAAAAATCACACACACACACACACACACACACACACACACACACATAAGGTCAGATCAAGTGATTGTGTGATGCCAAAATTAAACCAAGCTATTGAGTTTATAAGCCAAGAATTCCTGTAATTGATTTATATAGGATTATTTTGTTTCATCTTTTGTACTTTTCACAGTACGTCAATCTGGACTTTACTCCTGATGAGTAAAGTCATGTGTCTATGATTTTAAAATAGATCAGATAAAATAGAGTAGTCAATTGGAGGCAGGGTGTTGCCATGAAAAGAACATGTGCTATGGAGTCAAACAGATCGGTCTCCAGATCTGAGCTCAGCCACTGCTAACAAGTGACTTAACCTTTTTTTTTCTTAAAATTTTAAAATACAGATAGTAGTTTCTATTTTCTCATTTATTTTGAGAATGATTATGTTAGATAAAGGAAATGAATCTTGAAGAGGAACAAATCTTAAATTCTCATGAAGTTGCTACTTAAATGGGCTTTTGAATATTGGAGTTACATTATATAATAAGTTTAGTTAACTTTTATATAGCTGTCATTTCCTCTAGGGAAAATATCAAAGCTGGCTACAAAACAGATTAGAAAATGTTGGTAATTCCTAACTGTTAAAAAAAAAAAAAAAGAAAAAAGCAGTTATTTATATCAAACTTTTTTGGAATGAAAGAAAATGATACTCATCCAATTAAAAGATAGGATTTTCTGTAATAACTTTGTAAACAGCACAAAAAAAGAACAGCTCTGAGTACAATGATCTTAAGACCAGTCCGTAAGCCATGGAAAAAATGCCTCATTTTGCAATCACAACTTGAATATTTTACTAATAAGGCAGAAATATTAACTGGAATCTGAGAAATTTCACATTTAACATCTTCTAGACTTTAAATACTTTAAAATATTTTTAAACCATTTAGAACCAAAAATATTGAAGTTAAAAAAAAAATTCATATGAAAAAAACCTCTTGGTTGAAGGCCTTTTTAGATCTATTTCAATGTAAAGTATGCCCTCTACTGGCCAGTGCTATTATAACAATTAATTTGTAAGGATATTGTTTATTCAAACCTAAGGGCTAAGCTTCATTAGGTAAGATACAGATTGGTTCTTACTTCTAATCCTGACAGGTAATGCCCGCCCCCCACCCCACCATTTTCAATCTAGATGTGTTTCTCACCCCACAGAATACTTCTCTTTTTTTTACCCCTGGCTGTCATACACTCTCTTGGCCGAAAAGTGGTTTTGTATTAGAGCAGGAAGCAGTGCAAGGGGCCAGGGCCTGTACTCGTTGAGAAAGAAGGGCACCAGCAGATCCCATTCCCCCTGAGAGGCAATGCTTACAAGGTCTGCAAATAATCTAATTTGACTTGTCACAGTACTTTGATGTTTATTCTAGTTCTGACCTTGTGGTGCATTTTAGCTTCACCTCTTTAGCTCTTCCCTTTTGCCTGGTTTCATAACCCACGCACCCTGGAATGTCGAAGAGTACCCCTCAAGATTCAAACACATGTGCATGTATGGGCATGCCCAAAACTACTGCGTGGGCTTCCTAAGTGTGTTTATTTTCATACTACTAATAATACTTATTTAGTTTTTCTTTCTCTTTCTTCCTTTCTCTTTCTTTCTTTCTTTCTTTCTTTTCTTTACTTCTTTCTTTTCTCTCTTTCTTCCCTTCCTTCCTCCCTCCCATCTTTCTTTCTTTCTTTCTTTCTTTCTTTCTTTCTTCCTCTCCGTGTCTCTCTCTCTCTCTCTCTCTCTCTCTCTCTCTCTCTCTCTCAGGGTCCTGTCTGTTTCAATAGCTCTTACTGGTACTTAAAAATGAACAACAGTTGAGTATTGCCCATATGGAAAAAGCAGGCTTTTTGTGATGTGTACACTGGGGACTAAGATGAACCTTTATCACTTTCTTTCTTTTCCCTTCCTCTTCTTTGAGGAGCTATACTAGCCAAACCCCTCAAGACCACCAATAAAGTTATTCTGGACTCTCCTCCCACTGTGGGTTCCTTTGACTCTGTGCTTTTCTGTGGGCTCCTATAATTGGATCAGACACATTGCTAAGACCTCTTGTCTTTTTTTTTTTCTAAAATGCAAAGTATCCTAACACTCAAACACTCCTTTTCTTTTGAAATAACTTATCCTTAATCTTTTTTGAGAGGAAATAGATGACTTTTATTTTCAGCTCTATGTATATGGATTTGTGCGTGTGTGTGTGTGTGCGCGCACACACACACACACACACACACGCTCACATTTTGGTCTGTCAGATTCTGCTCTCTGTGCCAGGGAACATGTGTTCCCGCAGAATGGAGAGAAGCCACCTCCACCCACCTTGCATATTCTCTCCTGGATCCAAGCTTCTAGGAAATGAGTTCCCCAAAGAGAAAAAACTCTCCTAGAGCCACAGGCCCACATGGCTATCCACGGAGCTCCTTGCTCCTGTTTATAGAATTTATACTGCCGAAATGTTTCCGTCAGAATTACATTTGAATTGTGTGTAAGTAATAGTGTTGGCTTAAATCATCTAGACCCTTTAGCCTTTGGACGTGAGTCTCAATATATAAAGACAGTTATTAAAATACAGGGTTGTGGGGATAACCATATCCACCAGACCCATTCATTCACTGCCAGTCAGTAACAGAGGCAAAAAGTCCCAGAGTGAAAAAGTTATGAGTGAAAAGCTAGATGACCACATGGGAAGTAAGTCTTGGCAGTAACAAGGTTTAGGGATGGCAAGCTAGAAGATGAATTGGAAACTAATTCGGCTGGTAAGCACCCCTTAGGAAGAAGTATTCAAGTTAAGCAGGCTTAAGCAAATGTGAGTTAAGTATGGGGAGATACATTTAAGGTTGTCCTGATAAATGCTCAATGGTCAGCTGTTTGGGGGGAAAAGCCACGATATAGAATGTTAATTTCCATGGTGTAAATATTCCTGCCAGGGCTGATTTCAAGCTCCCAGCATGATGTCACAGAGTGGAGCTGAGAAGAGATGTGTGCATCTGGCTCGTGCAAGCCAGTGGGAGCCGGTTCCAGCTACCCAGAGGATTCACTCCTCCGATTAAGGACTCTCCCACAAACATCACCTAAAACGATCAGGCGTGCACTGTGCTAATATTTCATAATTGGACAAACGATGAATGATAAACTTGTAAGAGTATTTTTTTTTTGCCTTAGAAAAATCATTTATAAAAACTATGGAGAAACCCATTAACACTCATTGATATAAGAAGTCTTATCTCACCCACCCTCCTCCATAAATGCTCCCCTCTTAACCGATTTATTCTCCTACATCCATAGTTATAGAATTTGGCTGTGTTTACTACAGCTAGATTCATTTTGTATAGACTTTTGTTTTCAGGGCAGTTTCAGATTCACTGCAAAACTGAGCAGTATGGAGACTTTCCCCACAAGCCCTGCTCCCACACATGCAGAGCCCCTCCGCATTATTAACACCCCTCACCCTAAACATACTTTGAACTTTCCTACACCTACTCTCTTGCTCACAGTGCCCATGCGGTCTGAAACGCTGCCTGCCACTTCTGTGCACAGACCCAACCCAGGACTGGATGAACAGGGGTCTCCGCTTCCTCCTCGGGGAGGCTGTCTCTGCCTCTTCCTTCCTTCCCAAGTCTTCCCTCCTCGTCCCTGAACACATTCTCTCGCTCTGGACAGATGACTGTTTCTCTTTGGGGGGCCATAACTTGTTTTCTGGAACTGGGTTCTAAACTCTTTGAGGGTGAAGGCAATACCCCCAGGACTCGGTTCTCTCGGGAACAAGACCTAACGAACTCACTCTCTGGCTTCTTGTCTTCATCCGCATGCTAAATAGAGAAGGTAAGTCCCGAGCATCAAACTGAAATAAAACCCGCCGCCTTTGTTAAAACGGTGCTAAAAAAAAAAAAAGTTTTTGGTTTGTAGCCATGAAAGGATGTCAGGAAAATAAATCCAGTATGTCATAGCTGCACACCAGGGATAGCCTTTCTGTCAAAATACCTATGGCCTCATTCCTGAGATATGAACAACAACCCTCGTGGAACTATTAAGCGATTAGAAGTCATATAAGTAACTTAGATAGCTCCAGGTAGGTTTCAAATAAAATAGAAACCCATATTAACCTTTAGCAAACACTAACATCAGCAGGGACAGCATCTCTCTCTCTCTCTCTCTCTCTCTCTCTCTCTGTCTCTCTCTCTCAGCTCAAATTAGTATTTGCCTTTTAGATTGCCTCAGTAGTATTTCTAGTTCTAATAATTAATGTACCTAAATTTAGCAAAATATAGAAGTAAAGGATAGTTATCTGAAGTCAAACCAATCCTGTAATAGTGTGGGTTATTTTGACACAATCTTATTGTATGTTGCTTTATCGATCATCTTTTCCACTGAGGTCTTAAATGCTATATGGTATTTTTTTTCTAGAGATTCTAAAAATCTCTAAATTTCTAGAGGCTGGTGCCATAAAACATTATTCTGGTCCTCAAGTGCAAGGATAAATTTTGTGGCATTTTTACAGAAATTAGTATAGACCAAATCTAAGATTGGACTTTGGTCTATAAAAAGGCAAAACAAAACAACAACAAAAAAAGTGCTATAACAGATTGGGCCAGGGAGAAGGAGGCTGTTTTATAAAGGTCAATTTTTAAACCCCTCCTACAGAACATGATCTATGCAAAATATATCCACAATATATTCCAAAGCATAATGTCACCGGATAAACCTAAGGAGTGGAACATATGGGGGAATATGAAAAAGAAGGTATTAAAGTCTGAAAACAAGCAGGTTGGTAAGCTCATTAGCTGGGGTGGAATTTTAAAATCTTCACGTGAACGAATATATAAATCAAAATATACACATGCATTCACAGTCATGCGCACTGTATATTCACACATGGCACATTCTACAGTTACATTATAATCTTCCACACTGGAACAGTGAATCCCACTCTCTTTTTAATGTAAAAGCGCCCTCTGCTGGCCGACCTGAGGTACTGGCATTTTCTAGTTTTCCTAACCAAGATCCAAGACAGAATGATAAAAGAAGTCTGGGAGATTTTATGTGAAATTCTGCATAAAAGTAAGTTTATTACAAATACGCGTTTTATTTCGTTTTGAATCTCATTTTCTTTACTTTTATTTTATTATAGATCATTAATTCCTGAAATAGTATAATGTAAAGGTCGGTGTAGAAGAACCACGTGCTTGTTTTGAGAAAGCAGGAACAGCAGACTATTAAAAACAGTCTATTAAAGACTATTAAAAATAGACTATTAAAAATTGTACAACCAATTTTACTGAAAGCCTATAGAATTAAAATAATCCAGCTAACTTTGTATTTTCTATAATTAAAATATTTTCAATGGAAGAAAATGAACGTGGGCTTTGTGTTCCTCTGATGTTTTTTTTGGGAGTTGGGGATTTTCCAATATTTTCTCGTTATGAGAGATGGCCAGTGACTTTAGAAAGCAGGACTATAACATCCAGCATTAAAATTCTACTCATAGTCTGAGAACTATTCAAATATCCTTTTGAAATTATTGGGTTAATTTGGAAGAAGGCAAATTTTAAAAATTGGTATATCTCAATTATTAACCAGTTTTGAATGGGAAGCACAGAGTTGGAAGGAGGGAGGAAGAACAATGCCAGCCCCCAGTGTGGAGTCAGGACAAAATCACTCTCCAGAGCCATCTACTAGGGAATCCTGATACATCACCCCAAGGATGAAGGAGAAATGGGATTCAAATTGGTTTCAGAAGGGCTACCGTTCCTAGCAGTAGTAGATCTCACCCTGTCAGGTGTGTCAAGGAGTAAAAAGCGCTAACAAACAACATACAAGGAATCTTTGCATTGAAGCTATAAATAATTACCATTTGTATGCACCAAGACTATGCACTGAAAAAATATTTTAGAAACTGGTTCAGAAATAAAAATTAGAGGAGTCAATTTAAAATTAGAGATAATTCAAGTCACATTTTTTCTTTCTGCATATGAAAAATCATATTTATAGAATGTATGCAGCTTAAGTAATACGTTTCTTTCAATGCTACTTTGGTAGCATTGACTATATTTGAGCTGTATATGAAATCTTAATCCAATATATTAGAATTCAAAATAAAGATTATACATTACCAGTATCGATAAAATACAAAAAACAAAATTATGCAAATGCATATCAGAAACTATGGGATAACTCCTCCTTTATTTTGATTGCTAACTCTACGAAAGGATGACAGGATAGGCAAAATCTTCCTACCGTAAATTTTGCAACAAAAACTTGAAGCAAAAAAACATCAGTAGCTTCTTTGGGCTAATGGTACTTTAAAAGTTATTTATATCCGTCAACTCAGTTCTGGAGAGCAATAAGAAAATAAACACACACTTGGAATGATCCATAGCATCTATGAGTAGTGGTGTCTAAGGCCTAAGGTTAAGGAACTACATTTTAATAAATAAATTACCCTCCGTTACTTCTCTGAAAAGGGCTAGAATGGATTAGACTGACTTGCTCCCATGTGCACAGGGAAGTCCATACGCATAAGGATCCTACAGACCTGAAGGTCGATAAAGTCTGTGGATTGGGTGGGGTCATCAGATCACTGTTAGCATACTATACTTTCACAGGTTCGCAGACTAGCACATGTTTTTGTTGTTTTTTTTAAAATTTATTTTTTCAACGTTTATTTATTTTTGGGACAGAGAGAGACAGAGCATGAACGGGGGAGGGGCAGAGAGAGAGAGGGAGACACAGAATCAGAAGCAGGCTCCAGGCTCTGAGCCATCAGCCCAGAGCCTGACGCGGGGCTCGAACTCACGGACCGCGAGATCGTGACCTGGCCGAAGTCGGACGCTTAACCGACTGCGCCACCCAGGCGCCCCCTAGCACATGTTTTAATAGGCTGTACTTGCATTTACTGTATGACTGTTATTAGCACTTACTGTGCAGCCATATAGTGACTACTGTTTGACTGACGTGCCCATCAGTTGAACGTTCCATGAGAGCAGAAGCCCACCTCTCTTACGTTCCCCCACGGTATTTGCAGTACTAAACACTGAACACTGCATGCCTGGCACGTGATAGTAGTTAAATAAATATTTGTTACATGAAAGAATCAAAAGGTACAGAGATCAAATGGGAGGGAGGGTGAGAGGGAAGACAAGAGGGGTAAAAAAACAAAACAAAACACACACACAAAAAAACCCTTTCTGTCCCCTAAGGCCATTATTACGTTGTAGATTTTTTTTTTCACAAAATGCAACTTAAAGTTTTATATGAACTAGTAAGAAAATAGAAAAATTTTTAAGTTTTGCCTTTAATTTTGTTCACTTTGAGACTCAGAATCCTCTGTAGATACATAAACTACAGGCTGATGAGATGCATTGCTGGCAACCTTTGATGAAAAACTCGCATTTGAGATGCAGGATCGTCTGCCAGCTTCAGTCCTGTCTTTGATTCTTTCTAGTGTGGATTTAGAAAGTAGCCAGTAACCCACGGAGACGTCAGGTAGCCTACCAAGAAAGTATGTTAAAATGTGACAAAACATTTTGGCATTCCTATCAGATCATGATTTCTGAAAGAAAGTGCAGCTGCTCAAATGAAAAAAAAACCCTCTAGAATTCAAGTTTTTGCTATTCTATATATTAAGCCTGACTACCTAACGTGTGGTCCAGGACCAGCAGTACAGTGTCACCTGGGAGCATGTGAGGAACACAGAATCTCAGGCCCCACACAGGACCTACTAAATCAGAATGCATTTCAGTAAGACCGGCTCCCCTAGGTGATTCAGACATACAGGAAAGCCTGAGAAGCATTGCATTAAAAAAAAAAGAAAGAAAGAAAGAAAGAAAAGAAAAGAAGAGAAAAGAAAAGAGAGAAGAGAAGAGAAGACAAGACAAGACAAGACAAGACAAGAGAAGAAAAAACACACAAAAAAACTATAAACAAGGCACAAGCTTGAATAGCAGGGAAACTATAATACACACTCGTGCTACTTATGACAAGATTGCTATCCTACATGTTTCATATAGTTCATATAAACCATCAAGAAGAATATTAATACACTAACAGAAAAATAGGCAATTAGCAACAACAAAAAGAATAAACTTATAAAAATGCTTTTCATTGGAAATCAAAAAATTCAAATTCAAGTAGCAAGATACCAAATTGGCAAAGTTTGAAGAATTACCTCTTCTTGTAGAAGAGACATCAGGGCAATACACAGTCTCTTATACCCCCGAAGAACATGTAATTTGGTACAAGTTTCTGGAGGTAATTTGACATTAAGTATCAGGCATTTTAATATTGTAGAGATCATTTGATCCAGAAATTCCAGTTATGTAATATGCTTTTAAGAATTAAATTTAAAAAAAGGAATTAAATTGAAACATAGATATTAAGGGACTTGTTCACAATGTAGAGATTTTTAAACATCCTAAATATTTAACAATTGATTAATTATAAATCATCCAATAAATGGAAATATTATTAAGTCACTAAAAACCAGGCTGTGGAAGAATACCTAGGAACACAGGAGAAATGCCACCATGTATAAAACATTCACTTATGTAAAAAGATTAGAAGGATAGATAACCCAAATGTTAAGAGTAATAGATCTACATTGCTGCAGTATGGGTGACTTTTTCCTTGTATGTTTTCACATTTTCCAAGTATTCTGCAATGCAACTGTATTACTTTTCTGAAGTAGAAAATAGTAAACTTTGGGGGGCACCTGGCTTGCTCAGTCAGTGAAGTATGGGACTCTTCATCTCAGGGCTGTGAGTTCGAGCACCGCCCTGGGGTTAGAGATTATTTTTAAAAAATGGAGAAAAAATAGTGAACTCTGCAGTGGTGTGATGGAGTCAGCTTAAACGGGCTCGCAAAAACCAATTGTTAAATGTTCAGGAATTTTGTGAGCAGGCTGTCAAACACAGTCATTTTAAAAATTAAATTATATTGGGGCACCTGGGTGGCTCAGTTGGTTAAGCGACTGACTCTTGATTTCGGCTCAGGTCACAATCTCACGGTTTCGAGGTTGAGCCCCATATCTTCGGCTCCACACTGAGCCTGAAGCCTGCTTGAGACTCTCTCCCTCTCTCTCTGCCCCTTCCCTGCTTGCACACACCCTCTCTCCCTCAAGTTCTAGAAATAAATACATACATACATACATAAACGTTAGCAAGTGAATTATATAAATGTATAATTAAATAAATTGTATTGAAATCAAGGTAATGAATACTTAAAACTCATCACTTCCTTATCGTGTTCCTGAAATTTACTATCATCCGTGACGTTGATGCTGTTTAGGCCCCTCGTGTCTGCATCCTGGAAATGCTAACACCATGGTGAGCTCCCTCTTTTCTCTTCCCAACTTAGGGACATGACGTTGGAGGTTTGACACCAGCTTTAGTGGGAACATTTGCCTTGTGAGGACTGGCAAATGCTACAAGTCAGGACTTCCCTTCTTTCCTCCCAGACACTTGCTTGTCCAACATTTACCAGCACACTACAGATCCTGAAAAATTGTTTCTTTTAAATGACTATTTCCTATGAAAATAGAATGTGGCCCTTAGGTGGGGAAAGGGGAAGGGAGAAAGATCTTCCTATCGTGAGAAAATTAGGGAAGGAAATGTAATTAAATTGGTATTATTGTTCCAGTGACTTCTCATATCAGAAAGGTGGTCATGGCGGTAAACAGTTCTGTCACCAATTAGTTACTGCAAATCAAGCCAACCCCAGTTTAGCCTCCCCTCATCTGCCTTTCTACAGCCTTGCTTTTGGTGTCTACAAAAACTGAACCTCTCTGAGACATCCCAGTCTATGAAATAAGAAAAAGATAATGAACGGCCTTTTACTTTCTCAGAGCTTTGGATGAATCAAACTAATTCATACATTTGAAAGTATTTAAAAACTATGAAAAACTATGAACTATAATTAGGTATAGGTATGCTTATAAATAAGGTATGCTTGTAAGTGCCTATCACATCACAAAGACCACGGATACCTTGTAAGGCAAAATTAGAACCAAATGTGTTCATATTCATCACATATTAATATTGCATTAGTTATGAAAACATTTTTAGCCACAAAGAAAAATGTAATCTTGTCTAGAAATAAGATTTTAATAAAAATGCTTGCAAAACCCCAAAGCCTGACTTTTCTCCCTCTGTTTAACAGATCGTGATGTCATCAATCCACCCACTGATTGTTTCTGGAAGTCGTAATTAGTAAAATGCTGTAAAATGTGTGCAGGTTCCAAATACCTGAAGTTACACAAGGATCCGCAAAAGACGATTCCAGTGAGTGAGTCTCCGTGTCCCAACCTTCTTTGTCTGGACTCAGCTGACCCGTGGCTACAAGAACCCCCTCTTTAACTTCAGGGCCATCTTCTTGTGATAAACTCTCAGTCCCTATGAATACAGCATGAGACTGTAAACAATAGTGCCATGCAAGTTTTTATAGAGTCTGCACAACTGTGATTGCTATCCTGAAAACAAAACAGGAGTTCCTAATAGGCATTTACCTGCATATACTGAAGTACTCTGAAATTCTAAACAGAACGTACATTGTACGGTAATGCAAGTTTCTACACAATATAAATAGCTGTTATTGTTATTGTGGAAACCAAGTGGAAGTTTCTAGGAGAAATTTGCCAGAATACACTTTCATACTTTGACATTTTGAAAAGCGAGGAACATATTTTTTGTTATGATACAGTATTTCTATTTTTAATGTGGACACAGTGAGTAATTCTTTTGTAACGGTTAAATTTTATCTAAAAAGACAGTAAGATAAGTATTATGCTAGTCACAAAAAGAGCATGATGATGTCCTAGCTGACCATTACTGGTAGGAGGTAAGCCACGGATGCAGTGATACAAAGTTATATTTAAGGCTGAATTATGAAAATGCAAATTTGGTGGTGGTTTTCTTTAGCTTGCGCTCTTGCCATTTTGTTCCCTCGCTATGTGTTCTATATGAGATGTACATATGCTTTAATGTCAGCCTAAATTCATGTATTTTGGATATCTGGAGATTTTTTAGGAATTCAATGAAATATTCTGTATCCCTCCCTTCTCTTTCCCTCCATTTCTCCCAACGGCCTTTCTTCCTTCCTTCAACCAACATGTTTTGAGTGTTTTCTTAAGGGACTACGTGAGCTACAAAGAAAAATCAAGTTTCTGTCCTCTTGAAGCTACAATCTACCAGCGAAGACTGATCCCATAAATAAAATTGCTTAAAGTATCGTTTTGGATTAGCCCATCTTAAAGAAAGTATGTCTGCGTGTGGAGAATTTCCTGAAGAAAATTGTTGTGACTTTGGACTCTGTTAGATGACTTGGCAATGTCTGCAGGTACACATTTTGTTTGGGGTTCATAATCATAATAATCAATTTATTTTACACTTATCATGTAAATGCGATAGAAGTGTTGAATCATTTAATCCTCAAAGTAGCCCTAGGTAATAGGTAATAGTATTCTCCCCATTGCACAGAGGAGTAAACTGAGGCACAGAGAGGGCAAGGACTTGCTCTAGAGTTACACATCGAGGGAAGTAAAAGAGCCAGGATTCAAGAAGCATCAGGATCTGGAGCCTAGGCTGCTGTAACAGTCAGCTCAGGCCACAATAACAAAATACCATAGACTGAATGACGTAAGCAAGAGAATTTTACTTTCGCACAGTGCTGGAGATCGGAAGTCCTAGATCAATGTGCCAACAAGGTTGGTGTCTGCTATGAGTTTTGCAGCAGGCCGCCTTCTCACTGTGTCCTCGCATGGTGGAGAAAGAGACAGAGATCTCTTCTTACAAAGCCACAGTCCTATCAGATTACGGCTCACCCTTCTCTCTTCATTTAACCTTAATTACCTCCTTGGAGGCCCTATCCATAGAAACAGTCACATTAGAGATTAGGGCTTCAATATATGGATTTTGGAGAAACACAATTTCATCCGTAGCAGCTCCTCACCACAAGAATAGTCACAGCTAACATTACTCTGGTCATTAAGGCCAGAAAAATGCTTAGATTCCCATCCAAAGAGGTACAGTTCAGCAAACAAAACTTAAAGCCCAACTCCTCTGATTAGACATTCTGAGGAAATGAAAAACTAAGCCCTACTTTTTGGAGTGAGTTGATCAGGAGCAACCTGCCTGCAGTCGGGGTGTTGAGATACTGCACAAATGTTGCCCCAGCCAGGGATTGGTGTTGTCCTTTCAACCCTCAGAGGAAGCTCGGTGACCCCTTCACATGCTGCCCCTGCCCTCACGGAAGCCCTCATATCTGGGTCAACATGCGTCACCACTTGCAGTGGTCGAATGAAGGAGAAGCCCCAACCACGAGAGGGCCTGGCTGTGGGACCAGTGAGGGAGGAAGGGGGGATGTGGTGCCACTGTTTTCTTTTCACAAGGCCTTTCCCCCTTTTACAAAGGGCGTGGCCCTGACCAGCCAAGATATGTGCGTGGGCTTAGTCCCTAAGCCATTCTGAAACAGACACATAAAGACCTCATAACAACACAAAGTCATGGCACGCAGTAAAGAAAGGTAAGAGGAAGGCATGTGTACGTGACGAGGTATTAACGATGTAGCTATTACCTGGGATTTACTATATTCACCCACATTACTCTTGTTCAAAGAATTGTAATTTTTAAAATTACACTACCCTTCTAGCAAAGCTTCTTGTCTAGAGGAACTTAAAAATATTTTAGAAAGAAATATGGCCAGACATGTTGTCTATATCAGGGGAATCTAGAAGACACTTTGGAGCAGATCTTCTAGACTCCATCCTGAACAGGAAGCCACTGAACACAACTGTAAAATGGGTAGGTACCATCAAATGTGAGGGACGGATATGACAAGGTCTTGTGACCCGAAAGGCTACCCTTTCTAATATCACTTGATACACTGAGACCAATATTTCCCAGGGAACAAACAAACAAATGTAGACTGCAGCCACTTTCTCTTTGAAATTTAAGCCCTTGAATGTTTGTCATGGATGGCAATGGTTCCAGGAGGTCCTGAAAGGGAACTTATCATGGATGTGTGCGTGTCTGTCTGCCTATCTCTGTGTATATACATACATACAACAGATATATATACACAGATATATACACGTGTGTGTGTGTGTGTGTGTGTGTGTGTGTGTGTGTGTGTGTGTATTTGTAACTACTGGGCAAAATCAAGCTATTTTATAAATAATATAGAATAAAAATATGTTGTTTATTCTAATAATTGAGTACCTATCTGTTTTATTCCACACAAACAACTTAGAAAAGTGTGTACTGTGTATCTTATTCCATTAGAAAGGCATATGTGGCGATAGGAACTTTGCGTGTCTCATTTAAGTCCACATCTATGTCACCTAGAACAGTGTCTCACACTCATTCCATGTTAATCGAACAAATGATGGAATGACTGGATTAACAGAAAAAGTCAAGTAGGCCTGAAGTGACTCTAATCTATTTAAATCATCCATTACCAATTAGCTTTTGATTTATCTTACATATGAGATTTTTTAACATAAGATCCATACCCTGAAAAGAAAAATAAGATGATAGTTTACATTAGATTTAGAAATAATATATGTGCAAGGGCTCTAAAATGTTACTTTTATTATCATATTTGAAGGATCGAAGAAACAGGAATTAATTTGAGATACGCTGGTAATTACTAACCTTTTAACAAATATTTAATAAATTCCTTAAAAATTGATATAAATGTCCAGAAGACTATCCAGCAGAGTTGTAATAGCCACTAAAATATTTTCTTCCAATTTATTGGTTTTCTAATCAATGTATCAAATATTTTGAGTAAAACTTTTAGGTAATCACTGTGTTTCCAATATAGGATGGGTCATAGAAACAGTGTTAGACTAGTGGTCAGCTGCCAATATTCTAGCCCACTTGGCTGAGTTTTGTGACCTCTGGTAAGTTTATTTCTTCCCAGGCAACAGTTTCCTCATTTGTAAAGGGGAAAAAAAAATAGGTGATCTCTCAAATTGCTTCCAGTTTTGAAATTTTGATTCTAACTTAGTGCTTAGTGTTGTGTCTACAGTCTTCATTAAACTCTCAATCACTAGGAAAAATGTAAACTCTTTCTTCGTAAAATAAGATACCTGCATTGCTTCCAAAGCAAGTGGTGCCTGTTAGCTCCTCGACAAGGGCATAGTTTTCTGTTTGACGCAAAACAGTCAGAAATGCAGAAAACCAGTTTTCTTTCTGCACGATCCTTTTCAGTAGCTCTCTTACACCTGATTCATTTCCATTGCTTTCTGCAGCAGAAATCTGTTTTAAGGGAAAAGGAGGATAAAAAGAAAAAACATCTTTTTTTTGCATTTTTATTTTATTTTTTTATTCTAAAATTTACTTTTTTTAAAAAATATAATTTATTGTCAAGTTGGCTAACATACAGTGTATACAGTGTGCTCTTAGCCTCAGGAGTAGATTCTCGTGATTCATCACTTACACAAAACACCCAGTGCTCATCCAAGCCAGTGCCCTCCTCAATGCCCATCCCACAATTTCCCTGCCTTCCCCACCCCCAACAACCCTCAGTTTGTTCTCTGTATTTAACAGTCTCTTATAGTTTGCTTCCCTCTCTGTAATTATTTTTTCTTTCCCTTCCCCCATGGTCTTCTGTTAAGCTTCTCAACTTCCACAAATGAGTGAAAACATATGATATCTGTCTTTGTCTGACTGACCTATTTCACTTAGCATAATACCTTCTACTTCCATCCATGTTGTTGCCAATGGCAAGATTTCGTTCTTTTTCGTTGCCGAGTAGTATTCCATTGTATATGTATACCATATCTTCTATGCTCATGGATTAGAAGAACAAATATTGTTAAAATGTCGATACTACCCAAAGCAATTTACATGTTCAATGCAATCCCAATAAAAATAGCACCATCATTCTTCTCAGAGCTAGAGCAGAGAATCCTAAAATTTGGCCCCATATAGCCAAAGTAATGCTGAAAAAGAAAACCAAAGCTGGAGGCATCACAATCCCAGACTTTGCCTGTACTACAAAGCTGTAATCATCAAGACAGTATGGTATTGGCACAAAAACAGACACATAGACCAATGGAATACAACAGAGAACCCATAATTGGACCCACAAATGTATGGCCAACTAAACTTTGACAAAGCAGAAAGAGTATCCAGTGAAAAAATGTCTCTTTAGCAAATGGTGTTGAGAGAACTGGACAGTTACATGCAGAAGAATGAAACAAGATGATTTTCTTACACCATACACAAAAATAAATTCAAAATAGATGAAAGACCTAAATGTGAGACAGGAAACTGTCAAAATCCTAGAAGAGAAAATAGGCAACCTCTTTGACCTCAGCCACGGCAACTTCTTATGTGACATGTCTCCAGTGGCAAGGGAAATAAAAGCAACAACGAGCTATTGGGACCTCATCAAGTTAAAAAGCTTCTGCACAGCAAAGGAAATAATCACCAAAACCAAAAGGCAACCAATGGAATGGGAGAAGATATTTGCAAATGACATATTAGATAAAGGTGTAGTATCCAAAATCTATAAAGAACTCATCAAACTCAACACCCAAAAAACAAATAATCCAGTGAAGACACGGGCAGAATACATGAATAGACACTCTTCCAATGAAGACATCCAAATGGCAATAGACACATGAAAAGATGATCAACATCACTCATCATCAGGGAAATACAAATCAAAATCACAATGAGATACCACCTCACACCAGTCAGAGTGGCTAAAATTAACAACTCAGGAAACAACAGATGTTGGTAAGGATGTGGAGAAAGGGGAACTCTTGCATTGTTGGTGGGAATGCAAACTGGTGCACTACTCTGGAAAACAGTGTGGAGGTTCCTCAAAAAATTAGAAATAGAATCACCCTAAGACCCAGAAATACCACTACTAGGAATTTATCCAAAGGATACAGGAGTGCTGATTCACAGGGACACATGTAACCCAACGTTTATAGCAGTGTTATCAACATTAACCAAATTATGGAAAGAGCCCAAATGTCCATCAACTGATGAGTGGATAAAAAGATCACACATCTTCTGAACAATTTTAAACAATGTGTAAACATTGTTTAATAAGTGAACAATTAAGCATCAGTGTTAATAAAGGCTTATATTCAAATATGAGAGAAAAGACGAATGTCACTTGTAGCAACTCTGGATCGTAGCGGGGAGCCAATCTCTGGGCCAAGCCCCCTTAAAACTATGCACCATTTTTAAAGCCACTGAGATATTCAAAACTGACGCTTAGGAAATAAATGTTTTACCTCAGCCATTCTGAACAAGGGGTGCAGGAGAAAGTGTCTTTAATTTCTAGTTCTGCTATGTCTATTCGCATTAATTTATTTCGGTATATCCAGGGCTTGCTATTTCTTTTAAACCCATGGAGTCTATAAATAGGAAACCAAATATTGCTTGGCTATCACTACTATGAAGGAATTACTATCACAAGACTTATATTCTTGCTAACTTAATATCTGTAATATGTACTCGACTATAATATTTTTCCTAAATTTGTGTTTATTTAGTATTATGAGACAAAGGGATTTGTGCATACATTCCTTTCTTAAAGTATGGGGCAGAATTATTTCTATATCTATTCATTACAACCTTTAGCCTTCCTTTAATGTCTCTTTTAGATTAAACCAGCAAATCTTTTTAAGTGTGGATCATTCACGTAATCATTATCACAGTGCACTTCCCAGGACTTCACACAGCACCAAACATTTGAAGAAAAGGCTAATACAAGCCACATTTAGACCAGAAAGAAATTAGACACCACACCATCAGCTTGCTGTGCCGTGACGCCAGCCACATCATCTCTCTGGGCCTCAGTTTCTGCATGTGCAAAACAAGGCAACTGAAAAGAAATGTCGTGGCTTCTTCACCCAACCTGCACATTAGACACACCTGGGGAGCTTTAAAAAAACACTCATGCCTGGGATCTACCCTCCCTCCCAAAGATTCTGACTTGTTTTGTCTGTGTGGGGAAGCCAAAACGTTTTTTAAGGATCTCACACTTCTAATTAGCGGCTTCGATGAGAAATACTGACTTACCTACTCTCAAAGGCCCTTCTGAACATTTGTCCACTTTCTACATGTATAATCTGGGTTGATTAGCTAGATTAACTGTTTCTTATTAAATTTGTGTATTTTCGGGGCGCCTGGGTGGCGCAGTCGGTTAAGCGTCCGACTTCAGCCAGGTCACGATCTCGCGGTCCGTGAGTTCGAGCCCCGCGTCAGGCTCTGGGCTGATGGCTCAGAGCCTGGAGCCTGTTTCAGATTCTGTGTCTCCCTCTCTCTCTGCCCCTCCCCTGTTCATGCTCTGTCTCTCTCTGTCCCAAAAATAAATAAACGTTGAAAAAAAAAATTTAAATTTGTGTATTTTCTAGTCCTATAAGTATGTCCCATAACCTTTTAGTGTCAGGTATTAGTTTGCATTTTTGAAACAGTGTCTGACACAAATTCAGTGTTAGTTATTATTATGGATGACTGAAGAAAGCATCTACCTGTATAAACACTTCACCAGGGGCACTACTTAGTACAGAAGTGTACAGCATAATTTCTACCCATTGGGTATGTTAGTCTTACTTAGAGAATACTTACTAATGTTATTATAAAGCGTTTGTATATATTAACCCAGAAATCCTGAAGAAGGAGCCAACGTTAACCCATTTTACAGATCAGAAATCCAAGGCACAGAAAAATCCAGTTACCTTTCTGGAGCCACAAAGCTAGTTAAATGGCAGAGGTAGAATTTTATCCCAGGCAATTGGTTTCAGAGGCCAAATACTGCCTTCCTGAACTCTAATTATACTTACTAATCCTCTCCAACTTTAAGCACATTTTCCAGCAAGAAATGGTTAAGATGACTACTGGATTTAATTAAATTTAGGTGATTTCAGTCCATCTCCCCCATAGCATTTTCTAAGCAGATTCTTGCTCATTTCCTACCTTTTCTCTAACTTCATTAATCTCCTATTAGAAACATTTCTTCTATGGTGTTTGTAAATGTCTTTATTATTATTTGCTAATTTAATAATAGTTGCTAAAGATATTAAGTAAGACTGGTTTAAGCAAACTTCTTTTAGGGGCCCATGGGTGGCTCAGTCAGTTGAACAACTGAAACTTGGTTTCAGCTTAGGTCAGGATCTCATGGTTCGTGAGTTCAAGCCCCACATCCGGCTTCACACTATCATAGTGTGGAGCCTGCTTAGGATTCTCTCTCCTTCTCTCTCTCTCTCTCTCTCTCTCTCTCTCTCTCTGCCCCTCCCGTGTGTGCTCTCTCTCAAAATAAATAAACTAAAAAAAATTTTTCTAGAGCACCTTCTTTTAACTCAACCATTCCTATTTCTAATTACCCCACTCTTTAATCAGCTTTAAATCCATCTGACAGAAGTAATCAGAAAGCATTTCTCTAAAAAACAGCAAGTGAAGCACTGTAATGAATATTCTTACTAAAAATCTAAGTATATTATAGGCACTAAATTTTCTTCCACTATTAATCAGTTAAGTTGATTTTAACTGTAGAATTATATTTGTCAAGCTTGTTTTGTCCTTATTGAGTTCAGGCAGTTGAAGATCATTATGCCATTATTTCCTGCAAGTATTTATATTATTTGAATATGGAACTATATATAACACCTGTGCAATTTTAGCAGCTTCATCAAGATCCTGAGTTTTTAAGAAGTTTTCTAAGTTTGGGTGCTAGAAAGTAGATCAATTCCCTTTGAAGCAGTCATATAAAAATATATATATAATAATAATAAATAATATATAAATAATAAATAAATATATAAATATATATAATATATAAGCATATATATATGCATATATATATATAACTTAATCTGTCATCCTAAAACATACTAAAGACATTAGATTCCAATATTAAGTTTGATTATGGAAACTCTTGGAAAGATATTTAGACTTGAGACTTCAACAGGACATGTAGTGATTCTCACTCATGTTCTTCCCCCAGTGAACATTTTCTCTGAATATGCAGTTTAAAATAGCTATGGATACACTGCTAACTAATTTATAAAATAAATATGAATTTGTGGGTAATACAATTATATGCTTTCACATTCTAAATTCTTTCATCTATGTTTTTTCTTTCCAACAGAAATCAGGAGAGAAAACAGTGATATTTTTCATTAAACACTGGCTTGCCAACACAATTAGGTTTTGGCAACACAGAAAAGTTTGACAAAAATGTTTTCTCTCTTTCATAAAAACCTTAGAGAGCTATTTAAATATAATGGTAATTTTTTTTTTAACACAGCAGACCTTAGCTCTCACACCAGTAAATCAGAAGGCAAAACTCATATGTTAAAAGCAAAGACTTTTTAAAAGCTAGTTCCCCATAAAAACTTAATGTGTTTCTAAATGAATATCTATCATCACATTGCCATAACTAATTTCTTACTAGTATAGTATAGTATAGTATAGTATAGTATAGTATAGTATATATACTATATATACTAGTATATACTAGTATAGTATTTTTTCTTGCTAATAAAATCCATAAGCATCAGAATTTACCTAACAATACAGTAAGCTGGGAGAGACTGACTCAGGTCTTTGGCGGTCACGTAAGGACAACTGGACTTGGTTTCTAGCTGCACTCATCACAGTATCTCTGGATCTCCTATGTAAATGAGACGTATAGGGGGTCTTCCGGAACTATGGATGTTTACTGCTTTGGGCTGGCCAGGATTGGAACATGCACCTCTCTTCAGCTGTTCGGACTGCTCTTAAGACAGTATGGAAATGTTTATGTTATCACCTCTTTTCCAAAATTCATGGCTGTCTAAGTCAATGGATGTGCCAAGAGGTCACTAAGCATCCTTAAAAAAAGCAGGTCAGTACAGGGGCACTCCCTTTCTATTAGGGATCATTACATTACAATGATCTATGAAGTGATTCTTATATTTATTATTGGGCCTCCAGTATTTACAAGAGTGCCTTGCGCACACTAGACATTCTTTAACTATTTATTAGATGAATACTGATCCACACTACAACATAGGCTCCATGAAAGCAGAGACAATATCCGCATTATTATCCAGTCTTTTTACCACTAGCATGGTGCCTGGCACAAGACGTCACTCTATAAATTTAAACCGAATGAATGAATAATCAATCCTTTAAATAGGTTTCTTTGAGTACTTGCTGGACACAAAACTACATCTAGGATCATTTCTAGAGACTCTGATGTCTGGGGCCAGGGGCTGCAGTGATGGACATGAGAATCGTGAACTAAAATGCCAGACCAAGTAGGAAAATAATTAAACTAATTTTTAGAAGTCCTGACTTCTTACTCAAATACTACTTTAAGCTGTCACAAAAGCAAGCTTGGGGATCTTGTGTCCATCATCCATCCATTTCCAAATGCCTGGCAAAGCAATTCATGACGTCATGTGTTCTCATCCCTTATCCTTTATTCCAGACAACTGTTTGGAAATAAAACCAATCAGTCAATGAATTCTTATCGAGTACCAATTCTATACCTAGTCTTAGCTAGATTTCTAGAGGTGAAAGACATAGCTTTTGCTTGGAATGACAGTTTAATCCAGGGAATTTAAGTATATCTGAGCTTCAATGTAGGGGATTTACGTAAGTCTCTGAAACTTTTTTTTTTAATTTTTTTAAATCTTTTTTTTAATTTATTTTAATGTTTTATTTATTTTTGATACAGAGAGAGACAGAGTATGAATGGGGGAGGGTCAGAGAGAAGGAGACACAGAATCCAAAGCAGGCTCCAGGCTCTGAGCTGTCAGAACAGAGCCCGACACAGGGCTCGAACTCACGGACCGTGAGATCATGACCTTAGCCGAAGTCGGACGCTTAACCGACTGAGCCACCCAGGAGCCCCAAGTCTCTGAAACTTTAAATTTACAGGGAAATGTACCCAAATGAATGATGATAGAAGTCATCATCATCATCATATCAAAACAACTCGATAAGACTTTTTTCATAAACATGATTTCTCATTTGCATTCACTTAAGAATTGTGAGTGAGAGGAGACATGATTATGTCCATTTTCATGGGTAAATTTAGGATCAAGGAACTTAAATAACTTGACCCAAAGTAACACACATATAGTAAGAAACAAACATAGATTTGAGATGGGAATGGTTTTCCCATTCCAAATTCTTCATGTTTTTCCCCAGTACGCTTTGCTGTTTTGAGATAAATGGTGATCAATGATCCCCATATCAACATAGATTCCTCTAACCCTACAGCTTCTTTTCCACTGTCATCAATAGTTTAGTTTTGAGACTGATGACACATTAAAATGATGTGTACAAAGACGATTCCAGAATCTCACAGAGACACTACTCCTCCTTAGAAAGCCTCAAATGCATAGCTCCTCCATCTTTCAGAGCCTCTTTTGAAATATGAATTTGAGGGAGAGTTTGGGTTGCTTTGGCTTTAACTGCCACCCAGTACACAAATGTCCCTTTAGTCTACATCTTCTTTGTGTCAAATCCCAAGCTTTACTGCTAGCTGCCTCCAAGCTTGCCAGAATCAAGAAGTTGGATAAAATCTAGCTGGCGGAAATTCAATCCAGGCAAGACAAAAGTGATGCTGATAGGCAGAAGTATTTAGAGTAAATAAGGAGAAGTGCTGTTTCGCTGGCAATCGGGACATCATACCCACCAAACATAAACAGCTTTGTGGTGTTACTGGACTCTGTTGCTTCTGGACTTCCTAACAGCTACTGTGGCTGGAAATGCCATCTTCCATCTCCAGCTGGCTTGAAGGCTGCATACTGTCTTCCAAATTAAGATTCTGCCACAGTGATGTACACATTTGTCATATCCAGCTGGACTACTAGAATGCGTTCTAGCTGGTTCTCAATACACAAAACTACATAAACGTTACAGACAACAGTGTAAAGTAATTTACTTGTTGGGAAAACCAGCCATCAAAATTAGATGCATGCCTGGGTCTTTGGACAGGCCCTATGGCTGTCACGTCTACAAAGGAACACTAACTTTAGTCACTAAAGACCAAGTTACATCACTGGCTCATGTGAGGCCAATGCCAGAGCTTTGTAATGAAGATACAAATAACTGATGAATCTAAAAGGAAGGAAGGAAGGAAGGAAGGAAGGAAGGAAGGAAGGAAGGAAGGAAGGGAAAGAAAGAAAGAAAGAAAGAAAGAAAGAAAGAAAGAAAGAAAGAAAGAAAGAAAGAAAAAGGGAGAAACCTTGTTCATTGGGAAACAATGAACAATGAAACATTACATTAAATGTAAAGTTCCCTGTAAAATTCACCCTGTCAAAATGCCACCTAAAAAATCTACTACTTCTTTGCTAATACGAAAAACTGCAATTGCAAAATAAAATGTTTATTTTTTCAATGAATCATCTGCCACTTTTGATTCCCAGAGAATGTCATAACTTATAACTTTGATTAAAGAAAAAAAGTGTGTGTGTGTGTGTGTGTGTGTGCGCGCGCGCGTGTCGTAATTTCTCCACTTGGACCAAGATTGAATGGCATAATGTATAATATAGACCAAAAATAGGCATTTTTTACCTGTAAAGTCCAGATAATGAGTACTGCAAGTTTTGTGAGCTGTATGATCTCTGTTTAACCACTCTTAAAAAGTGCAGAAGCTGTCCTAGCATGTAAATGAACATGGCAGTGTTCCAGGAAAACTTTCTTTATCAACACTGAAAATTTAAAATGTAAAAACCATGCTTAGTTTTTGGGTCTGCAAAAACCAGTAATAGACTGGACTCAGCCCATGGGTCCATTCTATGGACTATATAAATTAAGACATATACTTGCACACCACCAGGAAGTAGGTCCTTAGCTCTGCCGCTGCTTTCCTGGAACACCTGGGGCAAGTTATTAACCTACCTCAGTTTTATCATCTGTAAAACAAAATTAATAATCTAAAAAATCTTTTTTTTTTAAAGTTTAGTTATTTATTTTGAGAGGGAAAGAACGAGCAGGGGAGGGGCTAGAGAGGAAAAGAGAGAATCCCAAGCAGGTTCTGCACTGCCATCAGAGAGCCCAACACAGGGCTCAATCCCATGAACTGTGAGATCATAACTTGAGCCCACTTCAAGAGTCAAACACTTAACCAACTGAGCCACCGAGGTGCCCCAATAACCTTAAAAGTCATAATGGATTACTGGGAGCATGAACTCTGATAATACGTTTTGCACATGATACCAATTGTCTGCAGTAAGTGCTCAATAAATGTTATCTATTAGTATGCATTACTATTTTGGAGTCAGCTCCTCTTTAGCTTATTTTAGTGAAAGGATTAGAAAAAGAGCTTTTCTTATATTTAAGTTTTCAAAATTATGTTTGTAAGTGCCTGACTAGTCTCGAGAATTCTCAAGGAAGGAGGGAACCACATTTACCCAAAGATACCAAAGAACATTTGGAGTGGGGCAAATGAAGGCGCAACCCCGAGTTACAAAATGTCCCTCCACCTGAGAGGACACCTACCCGATTTCTGTCTTCGTTTGTCAACAGTTTCTCCTCCACACACTTATCCAAGACATCTTTAACCAGAATTCTGTCCACCAGGGAGGGCTGAAGGAGGTTCAGCAGCTGGAGACACTCATCATGAGCGTTCTCAGAGGATGGAGAGGGCAAGTCGGTGAGCTCTGGGTTCAGGTAGCGGGCGGCTAAAACGCTGCCTGCTCTCTGAAGGGCCACCACAAATTGTCTAGCCCAGCCCGGGGGCCAGACTCCCTTCTCCAAGGTGCTCAGAAGCAGTTCCGCTGCGTGTATGTTCCCAGCGGTGACGGCCGTCCTCTGAATCTGCTCCTTCAAGTCTGCAGGGAGAAAGGTCAGGTAGTCCAGTACGGGCTCCACCTGGATGTACGTTTTCACTCTGGTCCTGAAACACGAGAGGAGGTAGCAGAAACTCCTGTCTGCGCAATATCCATTCGACATCTTTCGTTCGTGCTCAGAAAAGGGAGGGGGTTCTCCCAAGTAGACCGACGGTTGCTGTTCTCTGCTCAACAGGTGAGAGGTGCGCGCCGCGGTCCGCTGCCTGGGCAGCCACAGGGTTCACAGCCTGGTGCCTGACGGCCGGGGTGCGCGCAGGGCCCGCGGGCCGGGGCGCGAGGGCGCGGTCGGTCGCACCCGCGGAGGGGGCGGGTGGGCAGGTGGCCGGGCGCGCGGGCCTAGGGACGCGGCGGCGAGACGCTGCGGACAGGCAGGCGCGCTACCTCCGACTCTCTGCAGTGCTCGCCGGAGACCCGCCAGAGACCCGCCGCTGCAAACTCGAGAGGGAGCTTTGAGCCCCGCTTTCCGCCGGGCAGTTCTTGTAGTTTTCCGAACTTCGGTTTCTGTTTCGATTCTCTTCCCCCCCTGCGTCAGGGCTTTCCCGACGTAATCCGCCAGGCGGGGAGTGTAGGTTTCCTTGGGGAGGAGACGCCCTTTGGTTGGTCCTGGCAAGGACCGTGTTTCGGTCGCAGGCACTGTGGGAAACGGAAAAAGAAAGCGAATTCGAATAAGACAGCCCCGGTGGAGTCATGCTTCTTATGCAGGTGTTTTCCCTTCTTTGCAGCGTTCTGCCTCAAAAATCAGATGTCTTTCCCACCGCCGTCTAGCATACCCCTTGTCAGTTAAAACGTGCAGGGCTTGAAAGCGCGTTATGGGGGACTTCCCAGTGCAGAAGCGAAGAGAAGATGCCTGTAACACTGATGCCAACAGAAGGAGGCACCCTTGGTTGGTGCGTACAGGTAGGTTCTGCCTTGACCCGCTGCCCGGTGGTAAGTTGCTAAGACTGCAGGGTACGGGGTGAAGAGGTAAAGCTAAGAAAGCTAAGAAGACATCTTTCCAGAGATGTGTAGACCCAGAACGCCAGGATGAAGTGACCCCTGCACCCTTTCTAGAATACACCTGACTTCCTGTGCGTCCCCCGAAACGACCTCTTTGCTTTTACAGTCTGTGGGGAAAGAGTGAATAATGATAAACACCTTATTTTCTTGCCTCATGTAGTATTTATTTGGCTTTGACCAGGGCCCAGTGACAGACGAAGAGGGACTTTAACCACCAACTCAGCTTAGGAGGAAGCCAAGAATGAAGGTTTTCTATCTCTCAGCCTGTAAGTTCCCCATATTCTTTAATATACAACTTTCCTTTAATAAAACAAAACAAAATCCCCAACAACTTATTTTTGATATAGCTGCCATTCTTTTCTTGGATTCAATACAGAAAGTTTTGGCTGAAGCAGCTAGGAACTTAATTAGCAACTAATGTACCAACTTGTAGTAAACATCAACATTTGTCTATGTCATGAGGGAAAAAAAGACACCCACACTGAAAAATGGCAGCTTCGGTTCAGTACAGAAGCCACATAAAAGTGAGTTCTTCAGGTTGCTACTCATATTCTGCCTCCCTGGGTGGCTGTGGGTAGTAGTGTATATGCTTCACGATGAGAACCTCATGGTCTGGAGTTATGTGGAGGAAGGACGGGGTCACTTAAGCCTTTAAAAAGATACATTTAGGAAAAGTAATCTGTTAGCAAAGCACATTCAGTGAAGTTTGGATAGGACAGGGAGGCCTGGTGGTGCTTTGGACTAGGTAAGAAAAATACTTGTTTTCGTCAGAGGCATACAAGATATTCAATTGAGCTCTTCATTTTATTTTATCTTATTTTATGTTCTAATGATATTATGTAGCTAAGCTTTTTCTTCCTGTATGGATTGTAAGCTGCTTGAAGAGAGGACATATTTACACAGTAACCAGTATAATACAAGCAGTAGTTCCTACCAGTAGGTCCTTGCTGATTATCCCCAATGAGAATTTTATTTGCCTTGACCTTAGCAGCTGGTCCAATGTCAGACACATAGTGAAAGTTGTTGAAGCAAAATGCAACTTTGGCCTTGTAGATGAACCTGCTTTATATTATTCTTTAACGTTTCTTCATAAAACACTACTATGTATTTACTTATTTTGGGGAGTTGACCCCTTAAATAAAAGATATCAAATTAGATGTCTCTACAAAAGTATTCAAATGATCAATTTTAGTTATTGGGTGTATGAAGATATCTTTTAGGACTATTCCAAGAAATTCCCTCCATGCCTGCTCTTCAGGTGCTGTCCGGTTTCACTCAGTATGTTAAGACAAAAACCAACCAACCAACCAAAAATCATTCTGTCCCCTAATACTCGTCCCTCTGTCCTTGAGTTTCAAACACTGGAGGATACAAAGGTTTTGATGGTCAAATATGGGGAGATAATGTCATCTTCTTAACACCATGGAACTGCTGTTGGGGTGACAGAAGGTCAAAAGTAGAAGCTTTGATATTTAGTGTTCAGCTTACCTCATTTGTTCATACAATAATTTGAAAATATTTATTAAGTACCTGCAATATGAGCAGTGCTGCTCTTGTGTAGTTAATAAAACTGAACAAAGTTTCTTTTTTTATGGAGCTCACATTCTAATGGGAGTGGGAGGACAAATACCAAATAATAGAGAACAAATGCTATGAGGACTATGGTAAGATCCATTCCTGTTTCTGATACTATAGTAAATGAGATCATTTTCTTTATTTCTCTTTCAGATAATTCATTTTTAGTGTATACAGATGCTACTGATTTTTGTATATTGATTTCATATCCTACAACTTTGCTGAATGAATTAGTTGATGAGATCTAATTAGGTTTTTGGTGGAGTCTTTAAATTTTTCTCTGTATAGAATCATGTCACCTGCAAATAGAGACAACTTTACTTCTTTTTGTCCAATTCAGATGCCTTGCCTTTCTTTTTTCTTGCCTGATTGCTCTGTTCAGGACTTCTAGTACTATGTTGAATATGAGTGGGGACAGTGGGCACCCTTGTCTTGTTCCTGATCTTGGTAAGACCTAGATAATAATGCACATTATAGTTTCACCGGTTGATTTTCCATATAGACAGCCTCCTTTAAATCACACCATTACCATTCCATAATATCCATCAACAACAATTCATATTTATTCTCAAGTAAGAGTCACTTTGCTGGATGAGGATTGAATGATGAGGACTGAGAATGGGTGGAGAAGCCTGAAGGAAAATAGAAAGGAACATCTTTTTTAGGAATCTTCCATCATCTTGATAGGACCCCTTCTGGAAGAAGGAGATTGGGGGGGGGGGAATCCGAGCCAGTCTCTCAAAACATGTCTTTTTTCTTTATCCACAAGTTTGCAGCATGATTTAGTTTATTTTCTGCTTTTTGTTTGGGCGTTTTCCTCTGTCAATTTTCCTGATAAGTTTCATTTTCATTCTCCTCCTTGTTGTCTAAATATCAGTTTCTGTTTCCTCTTTCCTTTGGGATAGAAAATCTGTTGAATTTTATGTTTCCTTTTTTCTAGACCTGCCTTTTCTTTTGAAGCCCAAAGGAAACATTTTAGGCCCCATCACCTCATCAATTTTAAAAGTCACTTGTTAGCATTTTGTTCTCAGAAACAGCAATTCAGAAAGATACAAGATAACTGACTCCTGCCATTATCCAACTTTTCATCTGAGTTTTGTACAAATGAGAAGTAATTGTACTTTTTTTTTCTTTTTGGCAAACTGGAAGTATAATTTCACAGCTGCATGTGGTTTTAAACTTAATCTAGCAGTATACTGTTCTGATTAAGCATCATGACCCTGAGCCAGGACATCAGAACTCACATCTCAGCCCTGCCTCTATTTTTTTTTTTTTTAAGTTCAGGTATTTATTTTGAGAGAGACAGAGACAGCACAAGCAGGGGAGGGGCAGAGGGAAGAAGAGAGAGAGAGAGAGAGAGAGAGAGAGAATCCCAAGCAGGCTCCAAACTGTCAGCACAGAGCCCGATGTGAGGCTCAAACTCCTGAACCGTTAGATCATGACCTGAGCGGAAACCAAGAGTCAATGCTTAACCAACTGAGCCACCCAGGTGACCCTCAGCACTGCCTCTTAATTGCTGTGTGGTCTTAGGAAAAATCACCTAAAATTTTGCACTTGTGAAACAAGAACACCAGTACCATGCCATAAGGTTGTTCAAAGGTTAGACCGTAAAGCACTTAGCAACAGTCCAAGAAGCGACTGCCAGCATTCTTATATAAGCAATGAGTAAGAGATGTTGCTACCTCTCAGAGAATGCACAATTTATAGTGGAAATAAATTAGTGACGTATATATGTAAACCTATATAGTAACTAGCCATGTAATTGAGTTTTTAGACAGTATCACTTTTTTCAAGAAACAGAAGCTGATAGACTGATTTAGCAGAGAAGGTTATTGAAAGTGTACTGTCACAGCTTTATATTTCAAAACAGGAGTTCCAAAACAGAAAGCTAAAACTTTTAGCTAAGTTTATCAGATCCTGATACTCAGTTCTTAATTATTTTTACCAATTCAGTTGTAAAGGTCTGGTTGTAAGCATGCACATGTAAACGTCTTTTTACATAACAAACACTGTTAGAAAAAAAAAATCAGGTATCAGAGAACATTTTTCCAAACATCTGTTTTTCCAAATGCTTCCTCCATAGCTTAAGTCTTTTCAAAAACAGTCACTTGGACATGTTTTTGTTAAAACAACACCTTTACCTCAAAGGCAGAAATTGGCCATGCTTCTTTTACTTGATTTTAAAACCAATGGTTGAGAGCAAGCTTCAATCAGAGGGATTAGAGCGTCATTGTGTTTTTCCTTGAAATGACGGTTGACATTTAGCTGGTAAACACTTGGAGTTAGATGTCTCAACCTGTGTTCATTTTGATTAAAGCGTTGCTGCTCTAATTACTTAATATCCACCCCCATACAATTAGTCAAATATTTTTATTTCACCTGTTCATATTATAACTGACAAAGTTTTGAAGTAGGTGTGCTATAGAACGAGTTATTGAAATCAAATATCAACATAAATTGAATCAATCTATTTGAATTGCTAAATCACAAAAGGTTAAACTAAGATTTTTTTTTAATAAAAAAGCATTGTCAATTACAAAATACCTTTTATTGTTAACCCACTGGATTATATCAGTGACATTGAACAATGTCATTTCATCTTCATCTGATGCCTTACTATTTAATTTGTTTGTATTTTATGATAAATTATTATAGTTGTATACGTAAAGATTTTTCTAAGTGAGTACATACAAAAGTTTATTATGGTCCACGGTCAACTACTTTTAGTAATAAGGAGTCAAAAACAAACTCCTTGGAGACCTCAGCTCTAGAGAGCCTGAGCACTAGAGGCTGTGATGAATTTGAAGAGCAGAATTAATATGAGTAGAAGAGGAAGATGTGTAGGTGAAAGGAGAGTGAACGTCAGAAAAAGAAGGGCAATTCAGCATTTAGATCTTGGAAGAACATTTCCAGTTTCTAGTATTGCTTTGTGACAAATGTCAGTATACTAAGTTAACACATGCAAACTGAATATATTTCATATCATTGCCAGGCATGCAATAGGATATGAAATGTATTTGGGAATTGAATATTTTAATAAAATTAATGTTTCACGTAAGAAACAGTTTATGTTCACTGTAGAAATTTTGGAAGGAAATAACACAATACTGAAGATGATTATATTAATTACTTGTCCTCCCATCACCCAGAGATAAGCATTATTAATATTTTAAGTGTATTTCCTACCAATATCTTATTATGTAAATATCGGTGTATATGCCTGTGTGCATATACACATCTCTTCAACAGGGAGTGATCTGAGATGAGGAAGAGGTCTCCAAGGAAGAGATCTTCATAGGGAGACCATGTTGACATACCAAGGGGAGAAAGAGTCTGTGGGAGATTCCCAGTAGCAGGGATGGCCGGGATATTTGGGCAGCAATGCCTATTATTGAATAACAAGCACATTCTTATGTTGCACTTGCTGTACTGACCCTTCTTGGTCCCAGATCTTTCATAAAAGTCTGCCACAAAGAACAGCTTTGTGTTGTGATGCTTTGGTGAATAAAGAGAGCTGGTGACCCCATGTGGTACAGCAGAGCTGCATAGGAAGAAAATGTATCTGCTGAAATTGTGACAGGGAACGTGGATTGAGAATTCCATCCAAGGGTGACAATGAGAGCATAAGCCCCCGAGGAATCCTCAGACATCTTAGGGATAGTGCCAGACTTACAATGCTCTGCAGAATGGAAAGGGCCATCTCTGTAGGCATGCTTTCAGCTACAAGATGAAGAATGCTAAGTAAATGTGGTGCAGCCAGAAGGATTGATTTTTCTCACATAACAAGAGGAGTCAGTGCATTCATTGATGTCAGAACCCTAGGATGCGTCTCATGGTTGCAAAATGGCTACAGTAGCTACAAACATTATTTCTTCTCACAGCTTCAGTTAAAAGCTTGTTGTAGAGAGTTGGAGCATCGAGTTTCTCCCATTTGCTTCCTCCCAACAGTGAAGGGAAAAAAAATGTCCTAGGAGGCCCCCCCCCCCCGGCCCCGGCAGCAGAATTTCTTGCATATTTCATTGGCTTGAACTGGGTTGTATCCTTCCCTAACATAAAGTGGTATCTGCTCATAAATTAAACAATTCTGATATTTAATAGTAAGGCACTGTTTATCCTAGGCGCTCAAACCATTTTATTTAAATTTTAAAATACACAGATGACCCAAGGAAAGCTAGAAAATTTTGTTTTCCAGCTGATTTCCCTACTGGAGCACACATATTGCCCTTGGAGAGCACCCCCAGTGGGAAGTAGTGCCAAAGCAGCCGTTCAATTCTTGTTGTGGCCACAGAGTGAGTTAGGAAGTTGTTCTCAAGCCCGGTGAGCTGCATATTAGACTCACATGGAAAGATGTACACAATTATCCACTGCATCCAAATCTCCACTGTTGGAACTTTAGTGTCAGTTATTTTCCCTTTCAATTCCACTTGTGATTCTGCTCTCCAGCCAGAGGTGAGGACGAGGTGTTAGGGCCTCTGCTAGCCTAGTGCTGGCCGAGTCCAGCAGAGTCTCATTATTCATGATAGTTTTGTACTATGAAGTTGTACTGAATCACTGAATACAGAACCACTGCTCTTGGGGATATACAGAATGAGGTCACACTCTGCTCACAACATTTTAAAAACGAATCAATATATAACCTTGATTTGTGTGTGTTTCTGTTTAAAGACCCCTTATGTAATATGTACTGTTGATTTGTTAACATTGAACTCACGCTGAACAGCACTATAACTCATACCTGAGGGAAGCTTATCCAATGCACATTTTCTCTGTGAGATGCATCACAGTTTTCCTGTGCTTGGAAACACCAGATAACACTTCAGGACTCTGCTTGGAGTCATTTTAAACAGTGAAATCACCAACAAAAAGCACAAAAATGCAAAAAATCGGCACTAAATATACCATGAAAAGGACACTTGTTCATAGTATGAGAGCTGAAACAAGAAAGGAAAACTTCGCCTTGTTCAGCCTCGGCTGGGAACATCTGCATCAGGTTATTCAAATTTTTCGCTACTCTGCACAGATCCACCAATGATTCCTCAGAAGTAATGATTTGGGGGTTACAGATAAATTTTAGTGAGTAGGTAAGTAGTTTCCTAGGCTACCCAGGTGAATATGAAAAACTCAGCTGTGCTTTGTGTACTTCCTGGGTCATTCCCATTCAGTGTAGCTAAAGCCAAGATATAAATGAACATATATTTTCAGCACTTTGTTCTGAGAAATGTAGTTTGCAACATTCGTCTATCAAATCCATTGACCTGGACATTGTCAGATATTTTCCTAGAACAAATGAAATGTATTCTACATCACGGAAAATACATACCTCCAAGGCAGTAGCACTGTGAATACTTCAGAATGTAAATCTCCAGAAGATATTTGAAAAAAAAATGGATCATATATAAATTCAACTAAAAAGGTCATCTAATGTGTGTGAACTGGAAAGTAACAAACAAGGGCAGAAAATCTGAACCTGAGTGACGTTAGAGGAATTTTAGCTTATCTTACACCTAACTGTTACCTAGGCTCTGGGTAGTCCCCAACCCATTGGTCCAGCAAAGAGAATCAGCGACCCCTCTGGTTCAAAACAACTGTCTTCCTTATGTTAAGCAACTGGAATTTCTTATACTTCTTCTACCATTAAGAGGGAAATTAGGAAGACTATCAGGAAATCCAAGTTTCACACCCAATAAAGCTCCATTGTGTAGCCACTGTTATTCCAAGTCTGTCATACCCTTGGTGACTAATATTCAAACTGTACTTTGAGGAAACTTAATATGACATAGTGACACCTTAGAGGGGTATGGAGAGAGGCTCAGTGGGCAAGGCTCTGGGCCCCACTCCTACTCCAAAGACAGCAGATCATCTTTTATACACTTTATACTTTGGGACTGAGACTAGAGGTACATTTGGAGAAGAAAATCACACTGGTGGTGTCAGAGAATCTGGTGGTCATGCTAAACAATCCACGAATATCTACGTGTACAATCAACTACAGTAAGAACTTTCCTCTGGTCCAAGGAATAAAGTTTTAAATAGGCCTCACCTCAAGTCTTTCTGGCATCCCTGACACAATTTCTTCTGAGGAAGACAAGGGACATTAACTTTTGCCTGGTAAAAGGCATGATTTTGAATATGACAGTGGCTAATCCCTGATGACCTCAAGGCCATGACTAGGTCAAGAGACTCATTTAAAAAAAAAATTGTTGTGAGAAAAAAATTCCACATTTTTCCATATATTTGGACAAGCATTTGAAAATTTCTGTGCTGAAAGACCAGAACATGATGTATAAAGAATTCTTTAAAGAAATAGAAATATTGTACCAGAGACTTCTTTTTTCATTTTATAGAGAGAAGAAGAGAGAGCTCCAGAGGGGAGGGGACAGAGAGAGAGGGAGAGAATCCCAAGCAGCCTTCATGACCAGTGTGGAGCTCTACACGGGGGTCAATCCCACAACCTGAGTCAAAATCAAGAGTCCAGTGTTCAACCGACTGAGCCACTCAGGTGCCCCAAGTAGTACAGCCTTCTTGAACTGTCTCCCAACAAGTCAAAACTCTGAGTTTAGGCTGGGCAGCTGCCTTTGCCCCAGCCATTTTTTCACAGAACCACATATGAGAAAATTTGGGCAAGTTCTGAAAACAGTATACCATATTGTTGAGGGAGGGAAAGGGACTTTGTTGAGGGAGGGAAAGGGACTTCTACGCTTGTTATAAGTGAAAGAAGGCATGAGTAGAATCAGTCAGTGACTCAAAGAATGACACACCAATTCACTCAGGCTGCAAATGATACCACATTTTATAAAGCAAATGATCCTAAAATGTGTAATGATTTCATATTTGTACAACTTATGATTTACTTTTTTAAATATTTTAAAATATCTTAAAAATACTTCTGTAAAATATTTCCTGATTCCTGCTAAAATGATTTAATCTTTCTCCTTTAAATTCCTAATTAGGACGTGTGTTTGTACATTGCATTTGCTTGTCTATAATGCATATTTGTGTTGAAGGTGTATAGACTTAGGGAAGTTTGCATAGTCCTTCCCAACCTTTAGAACTGGTGCAAAATTTTTGGAACTTAGTTAGCACAGATGGTGTTAATTCATTGATTCTTTCTCCTCCAATGCAGTAAAAGATTCAAGAGAGACATATTGTGCTATGTGGGAATTTGTTTTTAGTTACAGAGCGGTCCAAATTATTTTATTACTACAAGTGATGCACTTAAAAATATTTCAAGATGAAGGATTTATGATTTTAATAGATGGATAAATGTAAATAAGGCTGCAAGCATCGATTGCGAGTGGTGTTTGATTTAATACATTTTATAAATATTTTCTTTTTCAGGAACAGACTAGTTATGTGCACATAAATGTGCTGTATGTCACTGATTAGGAATTAAGAATAATATTTGGGGCGCCTGGGTGGCTTAGTTGGTTAAGCGGCCAACTCTTGGTTTTGGCTTAGGTCATGATCTCATTCATGAGTTCGAACCCCACATCAGGCTCTGTGCTGACAGTATGGAGCCTGCTTAGGACTCTGTCTCTCTCCCCTCTCTCTCTGCCCCTCCTGCACTCTCTCTCAAAATAAATACATAAACTTAAAAAAAAAGGAATTAAGAATAATATTAACATTTAATATTTGTGGAATGCCACAATGAATTGTAGAGAAAACTTGAGCTTCTTCACAAAATGAATTCCAAAAGCTGACCCAGGTTCTCAGGTGGGCCCAAGAACTGCCTGTGGCTCATTAAGTACCTGGAACTTTGATGACAAGTGACTCTCTGAGGAGGTGGCAGACTCAAAGCAGCCCAGGCCAAGTGGTTGACATTCGGCTGTATCTCCCCATTCTCAGAAAGGTATTCGGAAAGGGGAAGCCAGACCTTGCTTCCTTCCTCAGGCTCTTGTATACAACCTGCTTATAATTGTGTTTCCTCTGCCGCCACCTTGTGGGGTTTTTACTATCAATATTAACTGTGTCAGAACCGATTTGGCTGGTATCAATTAAGTAAAATCGCAACTATGAACGATATAGAATTTTTAACACATAAAAGAAAAGGTAGGTAATCTATATTTCCCAATAGGAAGATAAAGATAAAGATAAAGAGAATTTGGTATAGACTTATTTTATAAAAGCAGAGAACAACATAAAGGGGACTAATGGATCTTCTAGAAGGGAATATCCCCATTTTCCAGAGGAGGAACCAAGATTCATAAAAGTTTTATTACATTGCCCAATGTCACAGAGCCAGAAGATAAACTTGGAGTCAATTATAAAGCTCTAAACTATTTATTGCCCAGTTCTTTTAGGCGTTAGCATAAACAATTATGACTAGTACCAACTGTTTTAACATGTAAATTTTCTTATTTTTCCAGTATGGTAAGGCCAACAGATCAGAGGTGACTGCCATTGGAAAAACAGTTTGTTACAATTTCCAAGAAGAGGGGCACATCACCCATGGAGGACCACATAGAGAAATGCCAGGGTCAGTCAAGAGGCAGAAGGAACAAGGGAAGCATGGGCAGAAACCTTTATTGTGGTTTCTATGGGAAAGGCAATGCGAGGTAAGGTAGGTAGGGTTAGAAATGACGAGCTTGAATGATTTTAGAGGGCTCTGGGCAGGGAGGTTATCTCTAGCTGCCTGTTGTCCAGCCCCGGGGAGATTAATGCAGAGAAGTACTGTCCTTTGGGGTGAAAGAGCCCAGAAAGGAGGTAGTTTAGGGCAGGGACTGTGGATTGCCTAGTTTACGTATGACAGTTGAGTCATTTGCTATCTCTAAGAATTGGCTGTCTCTAAGAGGGCCAGTCTCTCTCGAGGCGGAGAGGCCCCAGATGCCTGAGAGTCAGGAATACAGAAAATAAGAAAATTTGGTACATATACCAATTAACATATTCCCTTGAACTCACAATGTGTGTGTAAATAAATGAAATCAGTAGTGATAAAGAGAAATTATCCTAACTCTGACATTGGTATTAATTTATGACATTGGTAATTAATTTATTGGTGTTAACCACATGATGTGGTTAGCTGATAGTTTTACACATAAATATTACCAAATATCAATCAGGAGGAAATACCAAAATTGATCGAAGTATCGGCTGTTTTTTTCATTATTGAAAAACTATGATAGGGTCACAAACTTAAAGATAAATGTTTTCCTGCAAGGTTGAGATTATACTTACTTTTTTTCAAATTTAAAATGAAAAGGATCTCTTTTAGGCACATGCTTTTCCAGCAAAAATTAGTTTTGTTTCCTTCTAAACAGTTTTCACTTTATGTGAATATTTATTTAAAATAATGTGTAAAAAGGTTTTACATCAGAATTTGAATATTAAGAACCACATGATCTTTCTTTCAATTTTTTTTAATGTTTATTTATGAAACAGAGCATGAGCGGGGGAGGGGCAGAGAGAGAGGAGACACAGAATCCAAAGCAGGCTCCAGGCTCTGGGCTGTCAGCACAGAGCCCGACTCGGGGCTCAAACTCACAAACCGTGAAATCACGACCTGAGCCAAAGTCGGTCGCTCAACCGACTGAGCCACCCAGGCACCCCACAAACCACTTGATCTTTCTTACCCATCTACTTAGATATTAGTTCTCTCTGTCCCCAGTCAGCGCTTTGGTAACTTCTCTTTATTTAATTATGCATTCTGATATCACTACCATTTTCAACAATTTATGAGCAAACCGTTTTTTAAAGCTTCTGTTGCTAGGTTACATTATCCTTTACTAGAATCATGGTGGCTGAATAAAAACTTAGGTTCATGTTCGCTCTCTCTCTCATTCTATCTTTTCTATCTCTGTCTCTTCCTCTCTTTCCCTCCTTCCCCCCACCTTCTATATAGCCTATTTGTTTAATCATCCCTTTGGATTTAATTCACCATTCAATATAATTATTCTATAAATATTTATTGTATGCAATTTGCCTGGATTTTTGCCTTACCTTACAGAAAAATTAAATGGGTTGAGTTTCTCATTGAAAAGTTGTCAAATTCTGGCAGGATTGTAAGTGTAAGTTGTGGAATTTCTTTTTCTTCAACGTGCATGATATTTTCCACTTGTTCCTGAAGACCCATGCTCTACCCTCTATTTTGCACTGTGCCCTGGGATGCTGACCTTTAGGGACTGCATCCATGAACTCTCTTTCCCGCTGGCTTCTGATTGAGATCAGCCAGTGGAAGCACTGACAGGTGATCAGAGGCAGGGAAAAGAGTGAGGTTGTAGTATTTGTTCCCTCAGCTCCCTTCTGTGTAGTTCATCATGTATCCTTCTACTAAAGGTCATGTGTCAGATGGCTGTCTCTGTATGGCTACTCTCTTTAGGTTTCAACACTGCTTCTTTGCCTTGCCCTCTCATCCTAAGGGCAGTAATGGATTCTCATCGTAGCTTGCTCTGAGATGCCCCATCTTCCCTTTTTGGGGAATCTTAACTGCATTAACACCTTTGTAAATGGTGACTTTATTGCAGTTTCTCAATTACTATGCTTGAGTGTGCCATCTGCTGTTTTCTGATGGATATGGCAGCAACTGAGTTTTTTGGCTAAAGGCAGGAGAGCAAAACAAATGTCCGAGGTGGGTGAAATGAAGCAAATCTTGGATGGGGCATTAGCTGGGCTTGTTACACCTACCCAGGTTGCTCCTGACACCATTTCTGATCATGAGTCCTCATCAATGTTAGTATATATCATAATCCCAACCTCAGGGACTATATACACAGAGAGCACCCATTTTTTTTCTTTTTATTTAGTTCAGTTTTTTTTTTAATTTTTTTTTCAACGTTTATTTATTTTTGGGACAGAGAGAGACAGAGCATGAACGGGGGAGGGGCAGAGAGAGAGGGAGACACAGAATCGGAAACAGGCTCCAGGCTCTGAGCCATCAGCCCAGAGCCTGACACGGGGCTCGAACTCACAGACCGCGAGATCGTGACCTGGCTGAAGTCGGACGCTTAACCGACTGTGCCACCCAGGCGCCCCAGTTCAGTTTTTAATTTAGGATAACTCAAGCAATAAAGTTCTACCCAGTTTAATTCTTTTTTTAATTGTGTTTTAACGTTTTTATTTATTTTTGGGACAGAGAGAGACAGAGCATGAATGGGGGAGGGGCAGAGAGAGAGGGAAACACAGAATCGGAAGCAGGCTCCAGGCTCTGAGCCATCAGCCCAGAGCCTGATGCAGGGCTCGAACTCACGGACCACGAGATCGTGACCTGAGCTGAAGTCGGACGCTTAACCGACTGAGCCACCCAGGCGCCCCTACCCAGTTTAATTCTTAGTTTAAGCAACTTAAAAAGCTCTAAGCATGGGACTTCATTCATATATTCATTCATTCATTCATTCATTCATTCATTCAAAACTATAGGAGCATTGTAGGTTGTCATTTTCCAAACATGAATAAATCAGGTCATGTTTTGTTTTAAAAATATTTTGCAACTCTTTCGATCTGTGTCTCCCTCCATAATTCAACTTATTACTATCTTAGTTTCCTCTTAAAATATAATTGGTGCTACTAATTTCACAAGATTTGGAGGAAACTCAAATATGATAATGCCCAAAATAGCTATGAAAAGCATCATGTGCTATATAAATAAATAGGTTGTAGTTGTTAAAATTTCTATTACTGGGTCTTATTCCTACCAATAGTTTCACATTGATGAGAGAGAGGGGCAATCTTATCTTCACACATATGCAAAACAACTAAGCATTAGTGTAGAAATGGAATGATCTCAGCTTTTAGTTAGTCTGTAATGTGTTTAAGCACTTTTATGTTTTTGATCAAAATATTTTTGTTTTTTTGTAACAGGACTACTCTAACTTAATTCCCATTGTATGTGAGCAAGTTACTAACCAAGGATAAGCACCAGCTAAAATAAGTGTTCAGTCAACATTAGTTTTTTCTGTATTTCTATAATTTTGAATGTATATGATCCCATGTTATTAATATGGAGTCTAATTGATATTCACAAGCATGAAACCTGGATTTAACATGTAAGATGGGTATTTTTCCAACATTTCCTGAGTAACAGATTATTTTATCAAGGTTATTAATCAGTATTGCAGCTTGCTCTTTTACTTTCTTTCTTTTTTAAGTAGGCTCCACGCCAAGCGTGGAGTCCAATGTGGGGCCTGAACTCACGACCCTGAGATCAAGACCTGAGCTGAGATCAAGAGTTGGATGTGCAGTTGACTGAGCCACCTAGGCGCGTAAGTATTGCAGCTGTTTTTGAGGATTTTTTTGTGGACACATTTTGTGGTCAACATTTTAGATACAGTTTTAGAATTTCTAAAGAAGTTTGCATTGAATCTAGATTGCTTAATAGTGCCTGATGATCCAAGTGAGGAAGTATGTATTACGAAACTACCATTCTTCACCTCTCTGAAGAGCCCTGTTGACACTTTTCATATATGCATTACTCTTTTTTAAATTGCTTTTGAGTTTGTGCTTCTGCCAAAAGAGTACTTAATATTACGGAAATTAGAAACAGAAAAACTGTTGTCGAAAGCTTAGCTGAATAAGGGCAGTTTGTCAAGTGGCTGGTCTCAGTAATAAAAGACAAATAATATTTACTTCTGTCTTATTTGTGAAGCTTATTTTTCTCTGTCCTCACTAGTGGGCATTAACCCTTCGGCACTTGCAATAGTTTGATAATAAAATTATTACTGGATAGTTTCATTTTATACTGTCACATTTTTATGCCTTGTACAAATAATACATACAGAGCCTTCATTATTCCATACGATATGTTATTCCACAAAAACAATAAATAGTTTCCTCAAAAAGTATGACAATTATTGCATGTATATAAATTAAAACCATGGCATGAAATCTGTATGAATACATTTTAGCATAAAATAGATAAACAAATACTAGGGCAGCTCTAAGGTGATGACACAACAGTGGACGTTATGACTAACGTATGGACATATTTCCTCTTCCTCACCTTCCAGATTTGGTGTGCTATATAGATGGAACTGTGCCCCCCTAAAATTTATTTGTTGAAGCCCTAAGCCCCAGTGTAATGATATTGGGAATCATTGGATGTTAATTAGGTTTAGATGAGATGAGGAAGGTGTAACTCTCACGATGGGAGTAATGCCCTTATAAGAAGAGACAACAGAGAACTTACTTCCTCTGTCTCTCTCCACCCACATAGTCAGAGGACAGAGCAAGAATGAGGAAGAACCATGTGTGGATACAGCAAGAAGGCGGCCATCTGCAACCCAAGGAGAGAGTTCTGACCAGACACTGCCCCTGCCGGCACCTTGATCTTGGACCTTCAGTTTCCAGAATTGTGAGAAATAAACTCCTGTTCTTTAGGTCAGCCAGTCTATGGTGTTTTGTTATGGCAGCATGAGCTGAGACATTGTGTGTGTGTGTAGTTTCTCAAACTACATGGACTTAAAATTTGCCAGAATCATTTTGCATATGTAATAAGCTATACCTTTTATCTACTAGGTCATAAATCTATTTCTGTTATTAATTTCTAGGAAAATGATGTAAGGGGTATTCATTTCTTGGGCCTCTCTTATTTCATTACCAGCATTAGCAATTAATTTTCACTTTAAGACCACTTTGGAGGAATACCTTCCACGTCCCACCAAGTTCTTCCCTACCTCCCAACAGTTGCTGCATATGTAACAAGTGGAGAATAGCAAGGTTCATTAAGATACAGATGCTGGGTGGTTGGTACGAACCATCACTAGCTAAGCTGTTCACTCCATCCAGCCTCTTAGATCAACAACCTACCTCACACTATCACCTAGTTTCACAGACATCCCAAGTCTCACATGTACCATATTGAGTTTTGATTTGGCCACCCCAAACAACTCTTCCTTGGTCTTTACCATTGGCAAAGATAAACAAAGCAGGACTAAAGTGGTAAGGATGATTTTAATCCATAATATACTATTTATACTAAATAATAGGGAAATATTTACAATAACAATAATGGGGAAAAATGTCCAGAGTGGATGGAATTCAACTTTGATTTGTACAGAAGTGACAGGGTATTTAAAAGGGAGAGTGAGAGAATAGGAAAGGAGTAAGTGGGGGCTTTATAGTGTCAGGAAAAAGAAAAATTACCAAAAGCATTAAGAGGGGTTTAGTCAACGTGAAACACATCTGGGTTTGTCTGCTGGCGTTTCTCCAAGTTAGGCTCCTACCCTCTCACAGAGACTAGGAGAGTAGGCCTGATCTTCAGATGTTGGCTGGAACAAACAGTAAATTCTTTTGGCAAGCTTGAGTTCTCTCGGATAAGTACTTTAAAGGGAGCTACAGTCATCCTAGGGATGCAGCCTGGAGCTGTCAAACTATGTTAGTGTTTGTTCAATTCTTTATAGGCCAGGATTAAGGCTTAGTCAAGAAGAGAGCTCAGAAGAACCCGGCTAGAGTTTGGTCAAGGAGAGAGTTATTTATCACCATGTCATTAAAGGGCAAATCTAGGGGCACCTGGGTGGCTCAGTCGGTTAAGTGTCTGATTTCAGCACAGGTCACGATCTCACTGTGGGTTCGAGCCCCGCGTCGGGCTCCGTTCTGACAGCTCAGAGCCTGGAGCCTGCTTCAGATTCTGTGTCTCCCTCTCTCTCTGCCCCTCCCCAGCTTGCACTCTGTCTGTCTGTCTCACTCTCAAAAATAAATAAACATTAACAAAAAAAAAAAATAAAGGGCAAATAGAAAACATCAGTACCTTACCTTAAAAATAAAAAATAATTTCACCGCATCTCCCATCTCAGCTGCTAACCCTGGTAAACACCACCGTCTCTAAATTACCAACAGATTGCTATCAGATCTCCTTGCTTTTTTTTTTTTTAATTTTTTTTAATGTTTACCCATTTTGACAGAGAGAGAGAGACAGAGCATGAGCAGGGGAGGGGCAGAGAGAGAGGGAGACAGAATCTGAAGCAGGCTCCAGGCTCTAAGCTGTCAGCACAGAGCCTGACACAGGGCTCGAACCCATAGACCTCGAGATCATGACCTGAGCTGAAGTCGGACGCTCAACTGACTGAGCCACCCAGGCGCCCCTGGATCTCCTTGCTTCTATGCTAACCCCCTTCAGTCTATTGTCAACACAGCTGGAAGAGTGATCTTTTACAAATTAAATCATATTATGTTCTGCTAAGGCCCCAAACCCTCAGTGGGTTCTTAATCTCACCCAGAGTATAAAGTCTTTACAATGCCTAATAAAGGCCCAGGGTGACCTGCCCCATTCCCCCTCCTCTGTAACCATTATTAGACTTTCCCTCTGGCTCCATCCACACCAGACTCACTGGCCTCCTTGCTGTTCTCTGACAGGTCAGAAGGCTTCTGCCTTACAACTGTAGCTCTAGTTCTGCTGGAACATTCTTCCTGCAGGTTACTACATGTCTAACTTACTCAGGTCAAGTCTTTGCTCAAACTTCACCTTCTCAATGAGGTTACCTTGAGCAACCTGCTCTGTCACCTTACTCCCCCACCCAGCTTTTGTTTTCCTTTTGTGCCACGCACTTATCCTCTCCTAACATACCACGGACTTGATTTATTGTCTTCACTTTTTGTTTGTTCTCTCTGCCAGAATGTAACGTCCAGAAGTACAACACTTCCTCCAACCCTGGTGTATTTTTTTTTCTTATTTAAACCAGTGCCACATTATAGATGTTCAATAATTTTTTTGAATAAATGAATCAGTCTAAGTGAAATTTCTTAATGATATAAAATAAGCTCCTGTAATGTTGGTTTTCATTAGTCGGTATGTCTTGTTATAGTATTTAGCATATATAAATAAATTCTGTGAGAGAGGTAGCCTTTGGCTCTGCAACTGAAGTTTGCTGAGGAGCATTAAAATTTTACGCTTGGCGCTTATGTCCCTGTCTCTCCTATCCCTGCTCCCAACTCCCTACTCCCCCACCCCCCTGTATAGAGGGAAAGAAAAATGAGGTAGCAACAGATAGGGAAAGGAAAACATTATTAATTCAGTGTTTGTATTTTACTGGTTAGTTTAATATCTAAATTTATGGTAAGACCAAAGTTCAAGAAGATTAGGAAGAAATACCATAAGTAGACATAATCATGAAAGCTTAAAGCTCACCAGAAAACTTGTATCTTGTGTAAGAGAAGTAATTTGATTGGCTCATCTTAGTCAAAACAATGAATTTTCTTGTCTACTTGTCTAGTTATTGGTGTGCTGTTTTTCTACTCCTTAAACCATTTTCTCCTATAGTGTAAATCATTTTTACTGTATTTTAAGATGATACAGGGGGGAGTGGGCAGGGAAGGGAAAATGCATTGTTAGAGATTACATTCTGCAGCCAAGGTGGCCTGAGTTCTAATCTCAGCTTTGCTACCAACTATGCAACTCTGGGCAAGTGATATACAGTTTTCCACCATACTTTTCACATTTGTGAAATGGAGATAATAATAGTATATACCTGATGGCGCTGTTTTGAGCAACAGCTCATCACAGCACACAGTGCCTGTTACACAGTATTCACTCTGTAAGCAGCTATTTTTATAGAATAATGGAGTGTTTTCAGAAAAGAAAATGTGTAATTTAAGATTGGATGTTTTTTTTTTTTTTACATTTTAGAAATGTAATGTTCTATATATATATATATATATATATTTTACAAAACATTGTGTTTTTACATTTTCATAAAACGACATTGGTCATGTAATACTAACTGATTCATGGAGGTAAATTTTCATTACTATATACTTAAAAAAAACCCTCTTTATGGGCTCATTTGAATTTTTAAATTCCTATACTAGAAAATTTATAATTTGAAATACTAGGTTTAGAGAGATGCTACAGACAGTGGTGTTCTGTACAAGAGGTAAAGTAATTCTCCTTTTACTTTTCTGAGTTCTTGGCTGACACCCCTGTAATAAAAAACAGATTACCAACAGAATAAACCCAGATATTTAATTACATGTATCCTCACGTATACATGGGAGATACCCAGGGAAAAATTAATAACTTTCAGAGGTGATTCAAGCTTAGATACCATTTTCAGCTAAAGAGAAAAGGAAGAAAGGTGAGGGGGATACTAATTGTGGGGAGGTTGCCTGGAAAAGCAGTGTAATCAAGTGTAAGATTTGTTATGCAGATTTATGTCTGCATCTTCTCCGTTGATAAGGGTCTAAGTTGTCACAGGAATCATCTTTGTCCTTCCTGGTAGAGAGGGAAGAAGGACACTTTTGTAAATTTATGGCATGATTTTAGGCAAATGCAGGGAGGGCAGGAGCTTTTCTTGTATCTGCTTCTTCTCAGTTGCTTTCAATTCAAAATAATCCTTACGCCAAAGTGGCATATTTTGGAACAGCATCTTCTGCTACCCTTTGGTAGGAACTTCCCTAGGTAGCTCTGTAGCTCCACTGCCAAGAACTGTGAAGGATTTGACATTTTATCTCACTTGTAAGCCAACAAGTAGCCTGTCACAGTTTCATAGAAGTTGCAGATGCATGAGATTCCTCGGTCAGAGACAAAGGATTTTATTATTCATAGCACAACAGGCAGTGTGAGCTTCAGGCTCCCATAGATTCCTCATGCTCCCAAATCCCTCAGCGTGAGCTGCACCTGCTAGGCAAGTGCTGTGCAAGCAGTTAGTTTGTATCAGAATGGAGGAACACAAGTTTTGGAATTTCTTGCTAGCAAACCTACCCAAACTTTGCCCTGGAGGGAGAGAGTATCTTTGTTAGCTTGCAACAAATTTCTCTGCCCTTGAGGGAAATACTATCTCTATCTTTGAAAATAGATTTGTAGCAATGCAAGAGAGCTAAGGAGACTTGATCCCTGATATACACAAATGCAATACAAACGCAGTCTATTATGATGAAAACAAAATGCACAAAAATTCTGACCAGAGATTTAGACTAACACTGTAGATGTAAAACACTCAATCCTTTCTGAGCATTTGAGTATGTAGTTAATCATTTAGAATCAGACCTTGCTATGATTTGTTTTGCTTTGTAATGCATTATCACTTGATGCTTTAACAGTCATGTTTTTCCTTTTGTCAAGTAGGTGTTATCATCTTTTTATTTATGCCACTAATTTAACTTTATAGCCTAAAGTATTTCTTATTGTGTTAGAGGAACTAAACACACACTTTCTCAAGAGTCTCCTGTACATTAGCAATCTTCCTTTCTCTCTGCCTCTTCCTGATAAAATTTCAGAAGGTATGTTTCTTCTTTGTTGTGTAGCTGGGCAATTGTTACTCAGCTTTGCAAGGTTGTTTTCCTCTGCTAATATATATCTAAATCTCATCCCCCATCCTTAAAATGTTAAGATACATTTTATTGGTTGTCATATTCTTCAGATCTAATATCATCCTGCTCTTTTTTTTTTTTTTTCCATTTTTAAGCTAAAGCTACAGCTATCCTGTTCTCTCATGCGTGTATGTGCATATGGTCTTTTTAAAGCCAGAGCTACAAAATTCATTTGAGATCCAGAGAATAGCAGAACTATCAAATACTGTTACTTAATACATTAAAATAACTTTTTTCACCATGTGATATAAACCAAGTTGTTGGCTAGGTGCATATAATTAAGGGGCATATCCGAAGAGTTTGCCTAAAGACTCTTCCGACGAAGAGTCATTGGTAGAGTTCCCAGAAAATATACAGGCCATCCTGTGTACTAACGTATAAACAGCGAATGTTTCAGTATAAGTGTATATCTCCTGTGATATTTGGGACCTGCATACCTTAAAAAAAAATCATCGTTTATTTGAAAATGAAATTTAACTGAACATTGTGTGTTTTTATGTGCTAAATCTGGCAACTCTATTCGCCATTTCTCTATCAAACTACAAATAACCTGGTAAAATTTCGCATGAAGTGGGTTTTAGCTCAGAAGCACTCCCCTTGGGGCAGAGATGATGAAGGTTTCAAAGTTTGATGATGTGACGTCAACATTACGCAAAAATAAATGTGAGTAACTGAAAGTTTTGAAATTCACAAATGTATATTTGGAAGCACAGCTCAAAAGAGTGGAAAAGTAGGTTAAAAGAAACCATGGTCCGGCGGGTTTAGGGGTTCTCAGGAAAAGGAAACTTCAACCTGGAGACCCTTGCCAAAAAGAGAGTAAGTTACCGGAGCAAAGCCTTCTCTGCAGTTTGGTGAGGAGAGAGCGCGAGACCTGAGCGAGCCAATAGGAACTGAGCAAGAGGGGGGCTGGGTGCGTGGAGTCAATCAGAGATGAGGTGGGTGGGATTAGATTCCTTGAAGGCGCTTGTTTCGGTAGCTTGGGCCCCGAAGGACGGGACTCAGCCAATCGGAGCCGAGCAAGGCGGGGTTCGACTCCGGGAAGGGGCGGTCGCAGGGAAGTAAACCCCGCGGCTAGCGCATCTTTCTGCCTCACTTGCTTCTGCATCTGCCCTGCCTCTGCATCGGTTCCTCCTCCTTTCTTCTAGTTGGGCGGACGCTGACTCAAAGGCTGACGGGGGACGCTTATTCAACTCGTCATGGCCTACCCGGGATACGGAGGAGGGGTGAGTCTTGGCCGCTTCTCCGCAGCCTCCGCCCCTGCAAGGTGGAGCGTCCCTGCGGGCGGTGCCAGCCTGAGGGGTCCGCCTTCTGTCTCTGCTTCGCGTGGCTAGTCTCCCGTACTCAGCGGGGCTGAGACTGCACTGTGCTGGAAGCTGGGATCAAGGGGAGCGGGGAGCCACAGGTTTTCTGGTCCCTGAGGGGCACCTTAGGTGCTCCTTGTGGAGCCAGGGATGTGTTGTGCTTTTAGAAATTGCCTTCTTGGTTTAGAGGAACCAAAGCACCCTTTTCCTGTTCAGTGATGTTTTGTGGTGGACCCACACCTTCCTCAGTTTTGCTACACGTCCTCTTTCCGATTTTTTGACCACTTCTTGTTTTCTTCCCTTTAAGTTGCTTATGAATAAATAAGGTATGCTAAAAGTCTCCTAATTTTTGCTATTCTACCAAGGGCAATCAGTTCTAGATTTTTAGGGGGAAGTGGTCAGGGTTAGGTTACTTTTTCTTACATAACTGTTTATCCTAAATCACCTTTGAGAGTTGGAAGTTGTAATTGTGGTTATATACTCTTTTTAATTCCTAAATTTGGCCTGTCTTTTATTGGTCTCTTCTCTTCAAAGAAGTAACTTAAAAAACAAAACAAACAAAAAAACCTCATCTATTTTTGTTTGTTTTTTATCCATTATATCCTTTTAACATTTACCGTTTACTTTCTTAATTGCTTCATGATCTAGTCATGCGTTTCCTGGAGTTTGAAGTGCATTTCCTGAGTTCCAATACTTCCTCCATACCTTTGCCCTTTACATATCTAGTGATGCAGTTCTTCAAACTATTGGTAGTATCCTACCTTTTTCACTCTCCTCCTCCCCCCAATTTAGAATTCTTTTTTTCTTTTCATTCTGGCAGTCTCTACTCATCCTTCAAGGATCAGGTCAAGAGTTTTGTTCAAAATGGAATAATGAACAATCTCGATACTTCTTTCTCCTCCAGACTCATAAAAATGCTCAATAAAATGCCTCTCTGAGGTTTTAAAAATGTATACCAAGTTCCAAAGTGAAAAAAGTAGAGAGAAACCATACCGTAGCAGGAAACAAACATCAGACTATCTACATTTTAACCATGGTCTTACTTCTTACTAGTTTAGGAAACCTTTTGAAGTTTTAGGTCCTCAACTGCAGAACGTACATAGGATTTTCATACTTCATAAATTTGTTGGAAAATCAAATCACATAATGGAAAGTATTTAGTACCTGGCCTATAAAAAGCTCTCAGTAAATATTAGCTGTACATTATTATTGTCGGTATTCGTATTGCTATTCTTACTAGTTTTGAAGACTGTGGTTGGAATTATCACTTTACCTGTTTATTGATGTCTTAAAAAAATTTTTTTTAAGTTTATTTATGAGAGATAGAGACAGCACCAGTGGGGGAGGGGCAGAGAGGGAGGGAGACACAGAATCCAAAGGAGGCTCCAATCCTGAGCTGTCAGCACAGAGCCTGGCTCACAACTGGAACTCACAAACCATGAGATCATGACCTGAGCCAAAGTCGGAGGCCAAAGTCGGACAGAGGCACCCTGGTTCTCCTACTGGTGTCTTTTTAAAAGGATATTTTCTGGGGGAGAGGATGTTTGCACCTTATGCAGTTGCCCATGACTAGTTCACAATTTCGTTGCATTTACCATGTATTCTTCTGTGTCCGAGGTATACTACTTCTTAGTTTGACTGTAGGTGAAATTTTCTTGTATTTCTTTGCCTTTTGTTTATTTCAGTGATGTTGATGGTAAACACTTAAAAATTGTGTGTCATGTTCATCTGCTAAGTTCCTAAAGGTTAGAGAGTACTTTCTTCTGTTACATTTCTTTGATGCCGGATAACATATTAGTGAACTGAATTATGTCCTAATGCCAGACATCTAGGATTTTTTAGCAAACAGCTTTTGTGACAGCGAATTTGGTTGCTTTTTAGGAACTCTTTCTATCCTTACTTTTCAGTAGACAACTCATAAATATTACTTTAGTGGATAACAAATAATGTTTGCATTTATAATCTTAACTTTTTTCACTCTTATAGTTTGGAGATTTTAGCGGTCAGATGCCAGGAATGCAGCTGCAGATAGGACAACCAATGCCAGGAACAGGGCCAAACCTGCTCCCTGGTGGATACCCAGCGTATTCTGACAGTTATTCCTCAGCAGGAGACCCCATGTGGACATACTTCACTGCTGTTGCTGGACAGGTGAGATGCTAAATATATTGCACAGATATCAGGGTTTTTGTTTTTGCTTTTGTTTAAAAAAAATTTTTTTTAATGTTTGTTTATTTTTGAGGGAGAAGGACAGAGACAAAGAACAGGGGAGGGGCAAAGAGAGAGGGAGACACAGAATCCAAGGCAGGCTCTAGGCTCTGAGCTGTCAGCATAGAGCCCGACGCAGCGCTCGAACCCACGAATGGTGAGATCATGACCTGAGCTGAAATCCGATGCTTAACTGACTGAGCCTCCCACGTGCCCCACAGATATCAGTTTTAAGAAGTGATTGCTTTTTAAAAGAAATGTCAACTCTGTTACTTAGTGTGTCATTTTAAATGTATATGAAATTTGTATTTAAACTTACCTAGGCCGATTTTTCTCTTGAGATCAGAGATGAGGGTAGTCATAATTACTTCATTTTTTTAAAACTCTGTTAGTGTGATACTGACGCATTGTTCATTTCACTGAAAGAGGAAACAGTGTGGTATGCTGCATGGTGACTGAGCCAGAGAGGATTGGGGGAAAGAGGTCTACGTGTAAATCTCCTTGAGGAAGCTGGGGCAGAGCGTCAAAAGGAGACTTTTCAATTGTGAATAGTTTGGGAGAGACTTGAAGGTAAAGCAAATTGGGAAAGGGTAAAGAAAAGAGGGCAGAAAGGAGGTTCAACTACCAGACAAATGAGAAGAGACAGGTTCACACTGAGTCTTAGTCACAGTCCGTATCTCTTCGTTTATACTTATCGATGAAAACTTTTTGAGTAGTTAGAACTTCACAGAACTTTGATAACACTTTTCATTCGGTATTCTTTCGCTTGAGTGTTCACCAGGTCCCATATACTTGGCTGGAAATAGAGGATACACACAGAATTATTATATGTGGCAGACACTTTGTTTTCATGACCCCAATTCCATTCACAACCTCTTTTTCCCTGGTGTAGTGGTGGTTGGAAAAGCCCCAGTGCCATCCCGGACACCTTTGTGATTAGTAAAGGTAGCCATGTGCCATAGGACGGACCCTTGAGATGTAGGTGCCGTTTCTTAAGGACACTTCTCTTTTCTAAGGGAGAAAATCCCTCCTGGGAACTGGTGTTGGCCTTTTTTGCTCCTTACTTCTTGCCTAGAAAGGGAACTTGAAGTTGGGAGGTGCAGCAGTCATCTTGGTACCTTGAGTCAACAAGCTTGAGATAAAGTCCTTTGGATGGGAAACGTGGGAAAATACAGAGATCGATGGCATCTTAAAGCTGCCTTACAGTCCTGTTCTGCCTGGCCTTGGACTTCTTGTGCAAAACAATGAACCGTTATTGGTTTAAATCTCTTTGGTAGTATTTTCTATTGTTTGCAGCTAACTGTAATGCTAACAGTTACATTATACCATTCCAATCTGCAAAGAACTCTTAAGTACTGTAATGCTGGGAATAAGTCTGTTATCTATAACTGACTATATATTAAATCTATTTTATAAAATTATAACTTAAAACATAGGAACTGGGCATATTTATTTAGAGACTTTTATTTGACTTCTGAACTCTTTCAGTGTTAAAATCGTCAACACTAATTTGCTGTTTGTACTGTTCCTAGTTTCACTCTCTTCAAAAAGGGTTAACAAAGACTAACGTAATTTTTATACTACTTAACCCGAATTTATAATGACTTTTCCTGTGTGTCTTTTGAACCTACTGCTGTTCAGCTTTGCTTCCTCTGTAATCTTTGTTCTTTCCCTACAAAAGAATTTCCGTACTCTTCAAGGTTCTTCTGTGTCTTTGAATGTATATAATTCAGAGAAACGTCTTCTGTACACTAAGTGGGCTTTTCCATGAAATGTTAGAGAAGCTCATGGTTGAACAGAAATCATCATCAGACCACATGGGACTGATTTCCCTCATTTTAATTGGATTGGTCAAGGTTTTTAGTAAATGCAAATTTCTCTTTTCTAGAAAGTTTTAAGTTTGAGCCTAATGTTTCCACAATGCATTATTTCTTATAAATAAGAAAACAATTGATGAAGCTGAGTAATTATCACTAATGTTAGTCTTGGGTGGAGTATCATTTTCCCACTTAAGGAAAGTTAAAGGTGATTTATAACCATGTTATCTTAAGCGTACTAGAAGATAGAATACATTTTTTTTTAAAAAAAATGAGAGAAAAGTCATTTTCTACCTTTGCTTCTGATTTAATAATTTGTAAAAGATTGTCTTTTAAAATTTCCTGTGCAATAACTGACAATGACCTGGCATCTGTGCCATCATTTCATGGAGATACTATTGACAGTGGCAGCTGTAGACTTCCTTGATTGTTTTTATTTGTTTGTTTGGTGTTGTTTACTGATGATTTCTTCTCCAATCATGTTAGAAGTGTATGCCTAATTTTTCAAAGTCTTGAAATATAATAGTGATTTGATATAATAGGGAGGTAGGCAATTGTTTACATAAAAATTCCTTCTAAGGTCTTTATCATTGGAGGAAAAATTTCTAACCCTAGCTTTGCTTCTAAACAAATGGTGATTTTATAAAGTACAATTCTCTTACTAAAGAATTTAAAAATGTATAAGAGAAATCTCAAAACTATGCGTGGCAGAGAAAGGAACACTTAGATACTCTTTGTAGGCACATAGATGATCCATTGGAAAGAATGCTTTTTATTCCTGCTAGAACTACTGGAATTTTTTCTTCTACCGAAATTTTTGTTATAAGGAATTCCCTGCTAAAGATCCATTAAGATATGAGTGTTTATGATACTTCTTAGAAGTAGTTTGGAAACATTTTTTTTTCATTTCTTGGGTCTCTTACAAAAATGAACGCTTAAAAAGTTTGTGTTTTAAATTTGCCCCCCTGATCCTTCCTCAGAGCTAATTTTTTTGCACTTATGACAATGTCTGTGATGCTTCCAAGTAAATTGCTCTGTATATTTTTATAGAAAATAGGGTGACGTACTGAAACATAATGAAAATATTCAACCTGTTTTACTTGGTTGTGATTTCTTGTTTGTGTTTAAAAAAATTTATTTCCCACAATAAGTTCAAACAAGAATGTTTGGGCAGTAATCAGAAGAATACCAACAAGATGCCGGATGACTAGGGGTAATGGTGGAGGGGGGAAGGGATTCTCTCCTCCCGGTTACTGCTTCAGTGGTTACAACCTCAGTATCCCTTAGAAATAATGCCCCCCATGAAAGGGGCATTAAGGGAATGTGTCTGAGACTGTTCTGAACACATTTTGATCAATTTTCTGTTTTAGGTAGAGTTCCAATGACTCTCAACAGATGTTATTTTGACCTACTATAGGTCAGAATGATTATGTTTTTTCTCAGGAGTAGAGAAAATAGATTGTATTTGAAGTGCTTACAAATTAATAGAATATAATTTGTGAAAAATTATTTATTTTGTATGCTCTTCTGTAATTTGCCTTTGTTGTCAATACTTGTCTCTGTTAATTTTGTAGTTGATAATAATATTTTAAAAAATGTGTGTCTGTTGATTGGCCTAGAACAGCCAGTCAGCACTTTAATATGATTTTATACAGCTGTGCATTAAATCAGACTATAATTATTTTTTAACAGGATGGTGAAGTGGATGCTGAGGAACTTCAGAAATGTTTGACACAGTCTGGAATTAGTGGAACTTACTCTCGTGAGATCTCCCCCACCCCCGTATTTAAAATGTTAAAAAAAATCTTTTTATCACAGATATACATGCCCATAATTTAAAGAATCAAATAATTCTGCAAAGCTTATTGTGAAGATAACTGTTCCTTGTGTTCCTTGTACATAACTGTCTCCCTGACATTAACTATTCCTAGACGAAATTTCATTCAGCTTTTTCAGGTGACTCTTGAAATTTGCCTCCAGATCTCAAAATAACATACTTTTATCACTATAGATTTTAGTTTTCTTTTTTTAAAGTTTATTTATTTATTTTGAGAGAGAAAGAGAGCAAGAGCAGGGGAGGGAGAGAGAAAATCTCAAGAAGGCTCCATGCTGTCTGTGCATAGCCTGATTCAGGGCCTGATCTCAGCAACCCTGAGACCGTCATCTGAGCTGAAATCAAGAATCACATACTCAACCAACTGAGCTATCCAGGTGTCCCCCTTCTATGAGTGTTTTAATTCTGCTATCATATTCTTAAAATCCAAGAGCTTCTCTTCTTTTTTCATGTAGGTGAAGTCTTCCCTTATCTCTCTGAAACTGTTAATGTATTTTTCAAAGTTTTTTCTTCTTTTGTAAACTGTGTTTTCTCCAGTTTTTTTTTTTCCAGTTTATTTGTTTGGTTGTCTTTCATGTTAGATGCTTTTCTCAGGTGTGCTGATCCTTGTCATACATATTTAACTGAAATGCAGGCGAGAAGCTCCGAGGTGTTGGTTTGGTATTCACTATAGGCTTCAATGTCTGGTAGTCTGGTGGGGCAGTTTGTCGTGCAACAATGAGAATCAGCGTATTTTGGGATTTCCTTTAGGGCTGGTTGTTTGGTAGGAAAAGAGGATAGAGGACCCAGGAGGGTTCTCAGTCTTTGATAAACAGTTATTTAAATACCTTGTTTTTGCTAGATAGGTTAGTGTTAGTGTTAGAGTTTAGGGATAGGGTTAGGATATGTGCCTGCAGTTCAGAGACCTCTCCAGAGAATAAAACCCCAGACTGCCCCTGGAGTGAGAATCAATGTGGCAGCCATCTACTGATGAGGCGAGAATGGGCTTTGGGGCTCTAAATACTTCTTAAGTAGGTATTCAGTTGATCCTTCTGTTTTTATGTCTACCTTCACACCCATTTTCAGAAATACTAGCAACTCTTAAGTGTTTGAGGTCTTTTCCAGGATAACTAGGCTGCTTCTCAGCTTTTTTGTCGTGTGTTTAGGAAGCCACTTTTTCAGATTTAGGGTTAAGATTAGGGTGAGGGTTAGGGTTAGGGTGTGTGTCTGGTATTGTACAGTTGAGAGACCTCTCCAGATGGTTAGAGTTAAGGTTCAAGGTTAGGAGTTAGGGATTAGGGGATGGAGCTTAGGGGCTTGGGTATGCCTAGTGTCTTGGAATTTAGAGACCTCTCCAGAGTATAAATTCCCAGGATTTTCCTGAGGTTAGAATAGACATTGCTGACATCTTAAGGAGCTAAGGCAAGGAGGGGATTTGGTGCTCTAAATATTCCATAAATAGATATTCAGTTGGTCCTTCTGTTTTTATCTCTACCTTCACACCCATTTTCAGAAATACTACCAATTGATAAATGTTTGTGGGGTCTTCTCCAGGATAAGTAGGCTGCTTGTCAGCTTTTCTTATGTGTTCTGAAGCCATTTTCTCACATCAAGGGTCAGGGCCTAGCATTGGGGTTAAGATTAGGGTTAAGGTTATGGTTAGGGTCACGGTTAATGCTAGTGTATGTTCCGGGTGTTTTGCAGTTCAGAGACATCTCCAGAGGGTGGCAGTTAGGGTTTGTTTTAGTTAGTGTGTATGGTTAGAGGTTAGGGGTTAAGGGTGGTGGGTTGTGGATTAGGGGTTCTACTATGTTCCTGGTGTCATGCAGTTCAGAGATCTCTCCAGAGGTTTAGGATTAAGGTGAGGATTAGCATTAGGGCTTCAGAAGTAGGGTTTAGGGATTTGGGTATGGACTAATATCCTGCAGTTCAGAGACCTCGCCACAATGTAAGTACCAAGACTTCCGATGAGGTAAAAATAGACATTGCAGCCATCCTCTGAGCTGAGGCAGGGAGGGGATTTGGGGGCTCTAAATTGCTCTTCAAGTAGATATTCGATTGGCTCCATGTTTATCTCTACCTTCACACCCACTTTCAGAAATATTACCAGTTCTTAAATGTTCAAGGTCGTCCCCAGGACAAGTATGATGCTCCTCCGCTTTTCTTATCGTGTGTTCAGACGCCACTTTCTGATCTAAGGTTACAGTTAGGGTTTGGGTTAGGGTTAGGGATAATGTTAGTGCATATAACTGTTATCCTGGAGTTCAGAGTCCTTTCCAGAGGCTTAGGGTTAGGGACAGTCTTAGGGTGAAGGTTAGGGTTAGAGGTTAGGGATTGTGTGTTCAGTGTGAAAGGTTTGGGTCTTTGCCTTGAATCTTTCAGTTAAGAGACCACTTCACAGAATAAAGTCCCAGAGTTCTGCCTGGGTGAGAACAGACATGTGAGCCTTATATACAGCTGAGCTATGGATGGGATGTGGGGCTCTAAATACTCGTTAAATGATTCTCAATTGTCTTCTTATCTGTAACTTCACATTCATTTTCAGAAATACTACCAATTTTTAAATGTTTGGGGTCTTCTTTATGATAAGTATGATGCTCCACAGCTTTTCTTATATGTTTAGAAAGCCACTTTCTCAGATCTTGGGTAGCGTTAGGTTAGGGGTGTTAGCCTTAGGGTCAGGGTCAGTTTTAGGCAATGTGCTTGGTATCCTACAATTCAGAGACCTCTGCAGACAATAAATCCACAGACCTCTGCCGGGGTGATAATAGACATGGCAGCTATCTACCGATCTGAAGCAAGGAGGGGATTTGGGTCCCTAAATACTCTTTAGATAGATATTCACCTGGTCTTCCCGTTTTCATCTCTACCTTCACACACAGTTCTTAAATGTTTGGCATCTTCTCCAAGAGAGCTAGGCTGCTTCTCAACTTTTTGTATCATGTATTTAAAAGGCACTTCTCAGCTCTAGGGTTTTGGTTAGGGTTTGCATTAGGTTTAGGGTTACTGTTCTTGTATTTGCCTTGTATCCTGGAGTTCAGTGACCTTTCCAGAAAGTTTGGATTAGGGATAGTCTTAGGGTTAAGGTTAGGGTTACAGGTTAGAGGTTAGGTTTGAAGACTTTGGGTGTGTGCCTGGTATCCTGCTGTTGAGAGATCTCTCCCAACAGTAAATCCCTGGACTTCTGCTAGGGTGGGAATAGACATCGTAGCCATCTATACTGCTGAGGCAAGGAGGGGATTTGGTGCTCTAAATACTCTTTAAATGGATATTCAATTTGTCCTTCTGTTTTTATTTCTGCCTTTGCATCCATTTTCAGAAATATTGCCAATTCTTAAATGTTTGGGGTCTTCTCATGGATAGCTAGACTGCTGCTCACCTTTTGTTTTTGTTTTTTTTTCTTCTTTTTTTTTTAATCAGAAAAACTGTGCTTAGAAAGCCCCTTTCTCATCTCTAGGGTTAAGGTTGGAGTCAGGATTAGTGTTAGTGTTAGGGTTAGGGGTTGTAGGTTACTGGTTAGTGGTTAAAATTAGAGTTAGGATTATGGTTAATGTTAGGGTATGTCCCTGGTATCCTGCTATTCAGAGACCTGTCCAGAAGATTAGTGTTAGGGTTAATGTTAGGGTGATTGTTAGTATCAGGGTTTGAGGTTAGGGCTTAGTGGTTATTGGTTAATGGTGAGGCCTTTGAATATGTGCCTGGCATCCTGAACTTCAAAAACCTTTCTGGATGGTAAATCCCCCAACTTCTGGTGTGAGCATAGACATGACATCCATCTATGGAGCTGAGGCAAGGAGGAAATTTGGGGCTCTGTATCCTCTTTAAATAAATATTCAATTGGTCCTTCTGTTTTTATCTCTACCTTCACACCCATATTTAGAAATACTACAGATTCTTAAATTTTGAGATTCTTCCCCAGGATAACGAGGCTGCTTCTCAAAGCTTTTCTTCCAATGTATTCAGGAAGCCACTTTCTCCTATCTAAGGTTAGATTTAGGGTTAGACTTATAGTGAGGATTAGGATTAGTGTTAGTATTAGGGGTTAAGGGTTAGCAATTAGTGTTAGGATTATTGTTAGGGTATATAACTGTTATCCTGTCGTGCAGAGACCTCTCTAGAGGGTTAGTGTTAGGGTTAATGTTAGAGTCAATGTTAGTATCAGTGCTAGAGGGTAAGGGTTACTGGTCATTGGTTAGTAGTTAGGGCTTCATATATGTGCCTGATACCCTGAAATTGGAAGAACTCTCCAGACAGCAAATTCCCAGACTTCTGCTGATGTGAGAATAGACATAGTATCCATCTACAAAGCTAAGGCAAGAAGGGATTTGGGGGCTGTAGATACTTTTTAAACAGATATTCAATTGGTTATTCTGTTTTTATCTCTACCTGCACACCCATATTTAGAAATACTATCAGTTCTTAAACATGTTTGGGGTCTTCCCCTGGATAACTAGGCTACTTTTCAGCTTTTCTTATTGCGTGTTCATGGTCACTTTCTCCTATCTATGTTAGTTAACTTCCATTCATCTTACTATTTTACAATTCTTTTCCTTTATGTTCTCTCATTCTCTTTTTTCTAATGGTTTATGACTTTAGAAATTTAATTTTTTCCCATTCCAATGGGGTATTAAAAATCTATGACCTTTCCTAAAAATTCTTCTCTATTCTTTGTCAAAAATATTTAATCTTCTATACCTATGCATTCAATCTTATTATATGATTGAAGGTATGCTTATATGAAGACTCAGTTCTTGCCATTTGTTATCATCTGTTGAGATTCTCCCACATAACGGATGGGTGCCATGTTAACTTGAAAGCAAAACATACCATTTGCCTGACAAAATGATGGAATGCCATCCAGGGATTGTTCATGGAAACTTTGCCACCCTGCTTCTTCCCACCTGAACAGGATTTGAAGGAGGACTGGGCTCCTGTATTGACTTTTCCACTTACTGGCTCTATGACTTGGGAAACTTTATTATTCTGGGCCTCTGTTTCTTCATTTGTAAATTGGGACTATAATACCTTTGTATGTTTATGTAAAATCACAAAATCATGCTACCTGGCTCATAGTGAATACTCATCGAGTGTCTGTTGAATTGTCCATCTGAAAATATTATAACCACCTATTCTAACATTGACACTGTATTAAATAAACATTTAAAGAAAATCAGCTATTTTAACTTGTAGAATGTTTTATGATTTTTTTTCTTAATAGGTCTAAAATTTAGCTGAAATATTTTTTCTTATAAAAATTTCAAAATATGCTAACATCAAATAACAAAATAAGATAATTTTAAGCATTTTTATTTATTCATTTATTCATTTTAAGGAGTGAAGAATAAGAACTTGGTAAGCTTACCTAAACTGTACTGACGTAATATTTCTTTTATCAAGACTGATATAATAAGTCTTGAGGTAAATCAGCATACTAATTCAATATAATTGTGGTAAGGATTAGAAAAATTCTACTTAGTGTGAGTCTTCAGTTATAGTTCTATAAATATGAAAATGTTAATATTTCTAATAACCCATGATATTAAGATAGTTTATATTTATTTTTTCTTCCTGCCTTTTCCCTTGCCCAAGGGAAAACAGCTGCTTCAGATCAGAAGTTCATATTTTTACTTGATTGATTGCAGTAAACTAGCAAATGATTTACCTACATCCGGGTTCATCTTACTTTACTCTGCAGTCTGTTTAATGTAAATGAGTGTTTCTGTAATGGAAATTTTAGAATTGCCCCTCTGCTCTGTAAAATTCTTCAGTGACTTCCCTTGGTCTAAATCTTTAGGGTGGCATTCAAGACTTTCATGATCTGACCCTCTTCTCCCTTTAGATGTCATCACAAGCCAGTCCTTCACCTCAAACTTTAATCGCATCTCTACATCTTTTGTGTTTTGTGTACTCCCTTTATGTCAGATTTCTATTTAAAAACCTGCTCCTCGTTTGTGTTGGGAAGATCAAAGCTCTCCTTTCCCCTGTGACAATAATTTTCAGTTATTTTATAATTGCTTATATAACTACCAAATCCCCTTACTAGATGTGAATAGTTTGGAGTAGTAGTAATTTTTATTTTAGTCCTTTTTTTTTTTTTTTTTTTTTTACTATGGATGCATAAGCATTCAAAGTTTGTTGATGGGGTGACTGTGTATTTTTGGCAATTTTTAAACATTTTGTTTTATAAAATAGTATAGTAATTGTCATAATTTTACATAGATAAAATTGGGCAGACTCCAATTCAAATAATAAATATGTTTTACAGCCTTCAGTTTGGAAACCTGCAGAATTATGATCGCCATGTTGGATGTATCCTTGAATAAAAATAGAAAATACTAGAATATGGAATAATTGTTTTCTGAATATAACTAAGCAATTGTTGGCTGTAGATGACTAAAGTAAATTAGAGACTTTAAAAATACTTTGTAAGATTCTGTTTGAATTCCATGCTCTTCCATTTTGAAGTAGAAATCTATTCATATGCTGAATTTAGCTAACTTGCAGAAGCATACTAATAGTTTTTTAGTCAATGATTTACAGCTTTGGGTCAAGTAAATTCTCATTGGTATCAAAATTTATTTTTATTAATAAAACTATCAGAGAGATTACACAGGAAAAATGAGGTTTAGTGAATTCAAAGAACTTTGGGCAGCTCTTAATGCCTGGAAGCAAAACTTCATGACTATTGATCAAGACCAAAGTGGCACAGTGGAACATCATGAATTGAATCAAGCCATCACTGCTATGGGTAAGAATGTTAAAATTCTTTAGAATCTATCCAGATAATTGTTCTTTGATGAAATGAATCTTAACTGTTTTAATTTGTTAAGTGACAAAGGAATCTATTATTTCACCAGCTGTTGCCCAGTTTGATTTGAAGATTGTAGATGAATTCTGATTGAAGACTTTTAACAAAACCATTTTATCTATGTTTTTTTTTCAAAAGATGATCTTTTTTATACATTGTGGTTGATAAAATTAATTTCTGAATTTCCTCTGTTGAGTATATTAAAATGCATTCCTCTAATTGTGGGTAACCACCATTTATAGTGTATTCTTTTTTAATTTGCTGAGGTGTCTAATTATTTATTTTATTTTTGCCAGATTTTGGGAAGTATTAATATGCAGTGTTATATTAATTTCAAGAATACAGCATTTCTATTCGTATCCGTATCAGGTGTTCAAAAATTCTATACATTACTCAGTGCTTACCACAAGTATATTCACCGTCTGTAACCATACAACATATATTATGATCTTATTGACTGTATTCCCTATGCTGTATTTTTCAGGGTGACTTAATTATTTTGTTTTAAATTTTTTTTAATGTTTATTTATTTTTGAGAGAGAAAAAGAAAGCAAGAGTAAGCAAGGGTGGGGCAGAGAGAGAAGGAGATACAGAATCCAAAGCAGGCTCCGGGTTCTGAGCTGTCAGCACAGAGCCTGACATGGGGCTCAAACTTGTGAACTGTGAGATCATGACCTGAGCTGAAGTTGGATGCTTAACCGACTGAGCCACCCAGGCACCCCTTTTTATTTTTTTTTAATGTTTGTTTATTTGTGAGAAAGAGACAGAGCACAAGCAGGGGAGGGGCAGAGAGAGAGGGAGACACAGAATCTGAAGAAGGCTCTAGGCTCTGAGCTGTCAGCACAGAGCCTGATACGGGGCTCAAACTCATAACCGGCGATATCACGATCTGAGCCAAAGTTGGATGCTTAACTGACTGAGCGACCCAGACGCCCCTGGGGTGACTTAATTATTTCGTAACTGGAAGTTTGTACCACTTATCTCCCCTCTGGTAACCACCAGTTTGTTCTCTATATTTAAGGGCCTTTTTTGTTTGTTCCTTTTTTCTTTGTTTTGTTTTTTAAATTCCATATATTTTTGAAACCATATGGTATTTGACTTTCTCTGACTTATTTCGCTTAACATAATACCCTCTAGGTCCATCCATTTGTCGCAAGTGGCAAGATCTCATTCTTTTATATGGCTGAGTAATATTTCATTGTATATATGTACCACATCTTTTTTATCCATTTATTGGTTGATGGACACTTTGGTTGCTTCCATAATTTGTCTATTGTAAATAATGCTGCAGTAAATACAGGGCTGCACATATCTTTTTGAATTAGTGTCTTCCTTTTCTTTGGAAATATTCCAGTATTGGAATTACTGGATTATATGGTATTTCTATTTTTAATTTTTACTTTATTTATTTATTTTGAGAGAGAGAAAAAGCAGGGAGGGGCAGAGAGAGAGGGAGAGAGAGAGAATTCCAAGCAGGCTTCCCCATTGGTAAGCCACATGTGGGGCTCGAACCTACGAACTGTGAGGTTATGACCTGAGCCAAAATTAAGAGTCTGAAGCTTGACCATCCTAGCCACCCAGGTGCTCCCCTCTATTTCTGACTTTTTGAGGGCCCTCCATACTGTTTTTCACAATGGCTGTACCATTTACATTCCTAACAACAATGCAGAAAGGTTTCTTTTTCTCTACATTTTCACCAATACTTGTTATTCCTTGTATTTTTTATTCTAGCCATTCTGACAGATGTAATGGAATCTTTCATTGTAGTTTTAATTTGCATTTCCCTGATGATTATGAATGTTGAACATTTTTTTGTGTGTCTTTTGGCCATATGTTTATCTTCTTTGGAAAAATGTCTGTTTGGGTCTTCTGCATATATTTCATTGGATTATTTGGGGTTTTTTAGTGTTGAGCTGTCTAAGTTCTATATATTTGGATATTAACCACTTACAGGATATGTCATTTGCAAATATCTTCTCCCATTCAGTAGGTTGCCTTTTCATTTTGTTAATGGTTTCCTTCACTGTGCAAAAGCTTTTTATTTTGGTGTAGCCCCAGTAGTTTATTTTTGCTTTTGTTTTCCTTGCCTCAGGAGACCTATCTAGAAAAATGTTGCTTCAGCCAATGTTAAATTACTGCCTATGTTTTCCTTTAGGAGTTTTGTGGTTTCAGGTCTCATATTTAGTTCTTTAATCCTTTTTGAGTTTGTGTATGATGTAAGAAAATAGTCCAGTTTCATTCTTTTGCATGTGGCTGTACCATTTTCCTACACCATTTGCTGAAGAGACTTTTTCCCATTGTATGTTCTTGCCTCCTTTGTCATAGATTAATTGACCATATAAGCATGGGTTTATTTCTGAGCTCTCTATTCTGGTCTTTTCATCTGTTTATCTATTTTTGTGCCAGTACCACACTGTTTTGATTACTGCAGTTCTATAGTATATCTTGAAATCTGAAATTGTGATACCTCCCACTTTGTTCTTCTTTCTCAGGATTACTTTGGCTATTTGGGGTCTTTTTAGTTCCATACGAATTTTAGTATAATTTGTTCTAGTTCTGTGATAAAATGCCATTGATATTTTATAGGGGTTGCATTGAATCTGTACATTGCTTTGAGTAATATGGACATTTCAACAATATTGGTTTTTCCAATCCCTGAGTATAGAATAGTGTTCATTTGTGGTAAGAGCTCTAATTTGATAGCAAAGGCTTATCTCAATATATTACTGGTTTCCATATTATACTCTAGCTTTTCAACAATAAAAACCATGTTTTCTAAATTTTCCTTCGTTTTCTTATGTGGTTAGTATACACAGTATATGCCAAAATACCTCAGAATGCAAAGTCTGCATTTTAGAGTATTTTAAAAGAATGTAACTTTATTTTTATCCTATCTTTGGTAAGCTGAGGTTCTCAGTCTGCTTTCTTTCAAAAGTGGTAATATAAAATGGTGTTTAACCTGCTTTTACAGTTCATGTAGTATTCCTAATTGTGTTTACCCTTTGATTTTTTTTTACACTCATTTGCAAACAAAATACAGTTGTAAGAAAATTAACCTTTTGAAATTTAAAATCTGAACCCAATGCAAATTATCTCAAATTCCAATTTAAAGAAGCTAAAGCTAGTGATTTGTTTTGTTTTATAATTAGACATTTTAATTTAATAGATGGTCATTTTAGAGACAGTCCTGGACACATCATATATAGTTCAGTTAAAGCATTAATACCTAATGGATTAAACTTGATCCTTAATTCAACATAATGTAGAAAAGGTACTATAACCTTAGGCAAAAAAGAAAACTGCCAGAGTTCACATAGGCATTTGAGTGCCATAGAGAGATATTGTGGATTATTCAAATTTAAGATCTTCAGATACATGTTAAAGTATTCAAATTATTTTGCTGAGAATGCTATGGGAAATAATAAGAGTTTTATCATTACACATTCAGATCATAACTCTCTACTAGGAAGCTTAAAATACATTTGCATATAATTACATAAGTTTCCATACTTCTATTAATTTATACCTTTCCATTTATTTATTTATTTATTTATTTATTTATTTATTTTTAGCAAGTTCCCTGGATTGTAGCTACACATAAAATTTTCTCTACGTTTATTATTGTTTTCCTCTTTGAGTAGATTGTCCAAATCTGCTAATATAGTAATATATAAAGACAATAATTCTAGGTCAGCATCCTTCACAGTAAAGTATGCACATATTGGAAAGTTGCTAAGAATAGATCTTAAAAGTTCTCATAACAAGAAGAGAAAATTCTGTAACTATATAGGGTGACAGGTGTTAACTAGACTTATTATAGTGATCATTTTGTAATATATGCAACTATGGAATCATTATATTGTACATCTGAAACTAATATAATTATATATGCCAATTATACCTCAATGAAAAAAAAGGCAAAAAGGAAATAAAGAATTTAAGTGATAGCAAAAATCACTAATAATCTTTCCTTGATATTCTTTAAAGAACTATGAAATTACAGAATTGAAATATTGGAGCATTAAAATCTATAAAATATTCTAGACATTATTTAAAAATAAAAACATATTCTAAAAATACAAAAACATAATTTTGTTTTTTCTTAGCTATGACTTCATTACAGAGCTAGAATTTAGATGTTTATGTACCACGTAACCATTAGTGGTAAAGCCTTTGTCTGACAAGTTTCAATATGAATGTGTTTTATTTTTAGTATGTATTTTTATGGAATGAATTTTGGAATTTTGTTTTTTTGATTGTTTTTAAAGAAAATACAATGCTGTGATGTTCTTATGGTGTTTGGTGTTAGAAGTTTTAATCTGTTAATTCTTATTTCTAGGTTATAGGTTGAGCCCTCAAACATTAACTGCTATTGTTAAACGGTACAGCAAGAATGGCAGAATCTTCTTTGATGATTATGTGGCTTGCTGTGTGAAGCTTCGAGCACTGACAGGTATTCATCATTTAAAAATGGGTATAGCGTTATGTAGCTATTTTTCTTTTTCTTTTTCTTTTTTGAAATTACTGATTATTTTTAAGTTTATTTATTTTGAAAGAGACAGTAGGGGAGGGGCAGACAGAGGGTGACAGAATCCTAAGCTGGCTCCGCACTATCAGCACAGACTGATGTGAGACTTGAACGCATGAAACCGTGAGATTATGACCTGAGCAGAAACCAAGGGTCAGACACTTAACTCGCTGAGCCACCCAGGTGCCCCGTAGCTATTTCTCTGAAAAATATCTCTTGTTTTCTTCGACAAGTTTGTAATATTATGTATTTTTCACCATTATTCACTGTTAAATTTGATCAGTTTTAAGGCTTTAAAACTTTAGCAGTATTGTGAAAAAAAATTTAAAAAAACTTTAGCAATATGAATACTGAAAGATTGTTGTAGCTCAGTTTTGGAAAGTTTTCATGTCTCAGTTGCCTGGGATATGAAATCACTTGATTTAATTGAGTATGAAGAGAAAGAGGGAAGATGGCAGTGGAGTAGAAGGACCCTAAACTCATCTTGTCCCATGAACACATCTAGATAGCTATCAAATTATCCTAAGTACCCCAGAAATCAACCTGAAGATTGACAGAACAAACTCCACAACTAAAGGGAGAGAAGAGGCCACATCAAAGAAGGTAGGATGAGTGGAGACATGGTTGAGGGGAGAAATGGATCATGGGTGGTGTAGGGAGGAGGAAGCTGTAGTCATGGAGAAGGGTGAGAGAGAGAGAGGAACAAATGGGAATGCATAAGGAGAATGTTTCCCCAAAGCATTGGCTTGGAAAATGAGAGAGGCTGAATTTCACGAGTTCTTGCAACTAGCAGGGCTTGAAGCTTAGACTTTTGAAGGTCAACAGACTTGACTAGGATAGAGTCCAGAGGGTACTGCACTGCTCCTGGAGAGAAGGCAGACACACAACCTAGGGGCAGACAGCATGGAAACAGTGATTTGAAGGTGCTTGGGGTACACAGTGGGGAGAATATTCACTCTTCTTGCACATCCCTGAGAGGCAGCATTCACAGAGACACCTCTCCAGGAACAAAGGAGCCAGCTGGTGTCATTTCCCTCCCCCACCCTTCAGCATAAGCACATAGCTGCACGTGGGAAGTGGCATAGCACGTACACGGGCTGCCTGATTTCCTTATACCAAACCCCACACCCCTGTGCTCTAGCAGGACTCACTTCTCAGTCAAGCATGCCTTAGTCTCAGAATGGCAGGCTCCTTCCCCAGAAGCCCAGCACAAGCCCCTGCCTCCACCACATCTGACAGAAGAGTTCTATATGGCCTCAGTTCTGGTGCAGGTGGTGTCGGGTCTCATTAAACAAGCAGACTAGAGCACACCTAGTTAAAACTTGACACGTTCCGGCCAGCGACCAAACACTGCCCACAGCAGGTAAGTAGAACCTCTACAGATGACTGGCCAGAAGGATAGAGCAGCCAAAACATAAGAGCAGAACTCACACAGCAAACATCAGAGATAATCCTTGAAGCACCAGGCCCTGGATACTACATGACCTCTTCTCCATAAAGCTGTTACTCTCAGGAGCAGGAGAATTAACTGGCCTTTCTAACACAGAAGAAGACTGAGACTTAGACAAAATGCCAAGATGGAGGAATTTATCCCAAATGAAAAAACAAAATAAGGCCACAGCCAGAGATCTAAGCAAAACAAATGTAAGTAACATGCCGATGGAAAATGTAAAGCAACAATCATAAGGTTACTCACTGGGGTTGAGAAAAGAATATAAGACATCAGGGTGACCCTTGTCACAGAGGAAAAAGAGTTAAAAAAAGAATCAGAGATGAAAAATGCAATAAATGAGATTGGAAATAGGCTTGATACAACGAACAGCAGGCTGAAAGAAGCAGAGGAATGAATTAGCTATTTTGAAAACAAAATGGAAAATAATGAAGATGAACAAAAGAGACAAAGAAGAATTATGGAATGTGAGAATAGACTCAGGGAACACAGTGGCTTCATCAGATATAATAACGTTCATATTATAGGAGTCCCAGAAGAAGAAGAGAGAGAAAAGAGGGCAGAAAATTTATTTGAACAAATAAGGGCTGAAAACTTCCCTAATCTGGGGAAGGAGACATCCAGATCTAGGAGGTACAGAGAACTCCCATCAAAATCAACCAAAGCAAGCCAACACCAAGACATACTATAATTAAATTTGCAAAATATAGTGATAAAAAATCTTAAAAGCAGCAAGGCAAAAGAAGTCCTTAACTTATAAGGGACAACCCATAAGGCTAGCTGGAGATTTCTCAACAGAAACTTGGCAAGCCAGAAAGAAGTGGCATGCTGTGTTTAAAGTGCTGAGTGGGAGGGGCGCCTGGGTGGCTCAGCTAGTTAAGTGTCCAACTTCGCTCAGGTCATGGTCTCACAGTTTGTGAATTCAAGCCCCACGTCAGGCTCTGGGCTGACAGCTTGGAGCCTGGAGCCTGCTTCGGATTCTGTGTTTCCCTCTCTCTCTGCCCCTCACCCGCTCACACTCTGTCTCTCAAACAGAAACATTAAAAATAAATTGAAAAAAAAAAAAAAGTGCTGAGTGGGAAAAATCTGCAGCCAAGAATACTTTATCCAGCAAGTCTATCATTCAGAATAGTTGAGTTTTCTAGACAAGCAAAAACGAAAGGAATTAGTGACCACTAAACCAGCTCTGCAAGAATATTAAAGGAGACTCTGAGTGCAACAGAGAGACAAGAAAGGATGGGAGAAAAATCTCCAGAAACAATGACAAAACAAGTAATAAAATGGCACTAAATACATTTCTCAAGGACTATTTTGAATGTAAATGGACTTAACCCTCCACAATCAAAAGACATAGGTTGTCCAAATGGATTAAAAAACAAGACTCATCTATACATTGCCTATAAGAGACTTGTTTTAGACCTAAAGACACCTGCAGATTGAAAGTGAGGGGATGGAGAAAAATGTATCAAGCAAATGGATGGCAAAAGAATGCCAGAGTTGCAATGCTTATATAAAACAAATAGAATTTAAAACAAAGACTGTAATAAGATATATAGAAGGGTACTTACATCATAATAAAGGGGACAATTCAACAAGACTATCTACCAATTTGCAAATATTTATGTACCCAACATGAGAGCAGTTAAATATATAAAACAATTAATAACAAACATAAAGGAATTAATGATAATAATACAATGATAGTAGGGGACTTCAACATCCTGACTTACATCAATGGACAGCTAATCTAAACAGAAAATAAACAAGGAAACAATGTCTTTGAATGACACTCTGGACCAGATGATTTAACAGATATATTTGGAACATTCCATCCTAAATCAGTATAAAACACATTCTTTTCAAGTACATATGAAACATTCTCCAGAATAGATCATGTTAGGTCACAAATCAGGCCTCAATTATACAAAAGGATTGAAATCATACCATGCATCTTTTCTGACTACAACACTATGATACTAGAAGTCAACTACAAGAAAAACAACTTGGAGAGATCATAAATATACAGACATTAAACAATGTCATACTAAACAATGAATAGGTCATCCAGGGAATTAAAAAAAAAATACGTGGACACAAATTAAAATGAAAACACAATGGCCCAGAATTTTGGGATGAAGCAAAAGTAGTGCGGAGAGGGAAGTATATAGCAATATGTGTCTATCTCAAGAAGCGTAGAGCCAGAAAAATTAATCCTCAAATGTTTGTAGAACCACAAAAGACCCTAAATAGCCAAAGCAACCTTGAAAAAGAAAAGCAAAGCTGGAGGCATCACAATTCCAGACTTCAAATTAGATTACAAAACTATAGTAATTGAAACAGTATGGTGCTAGCATAAAATTAGACATATAGATCAATGGAACAGAATAGAAAACCCAAAAAATGACCCCACAATTATGTAGTCTGTTAGTCTTTGGCAAAGCAGGAAAGAATATCCAATGGGAAAAAGACAATCTCTCCAACAAATAGTGTTGGGAAAACTGGACAGCAACATGGACCACTTTCTTATACCATACACAAAAATAAATTCAAAATAGATTAAAGACCTAAACTGTGAGCCTTAAAACCATAAAAATTCCAGAGGAGAACACAGAAATTGGCCATAGCAACTTTTTTCTAGATATGTCTCCTGAGGCAGGGGAAACAAAAGCAAAAATAAACTATTGGGACTTGATCAAAATAAAACACTCATGGGGTACTTGGTGGGTTCAGTCAGTAAGGCATTCAACTCTTGATTTCAGTTCATGTCATGATCTCATGGTTTCATGGGTTTGAGCCCTGCATCGGACTCTGCACTGGTGGCATGGAGCCTGCTTGGGATTCTCCCTCTCTCTCTGCCCCTCCCTCACTCACATTCTCTATGTCTCTCTCAAAATAAATAAATAAGCTTAAAAAAATAAAAAAAATAAAACACTTCTGCACAGCAAAGGAAACAATCAACAAAACTAAAAGGCAACCTATGGGACTGGAGAAGATATTTTCAAATGGCATGCCTGATAAAGGGTTAGTATCCAAAATATATAAAGAACATTATAAAACTCAACATCCAAAAAACAAGTAATCCAATTAAAAAATGGGCAGAAGACATGAATAGACTTTTTTTGCAAAGAAGGCATCCAGATGGCCAACAGACACATGAAAAGATGCTCAACATCACTGTTCACCAGGGAAATACAAATCACTACTACAATGAGTTCCCCACCCCTAACAGAATGGCTAAAATCAACACAAAAAACAACAGGTGTTGGTGAGGCTGTGGAGAAAGGGGAATCCTCTTGCACTGTTGGTAGGAATGCAAACTGGTGCAGCTACTCTGGAAAACAGTATGAAGTTTCCTCAAAAAGTTAAAAATGGAACTATCATACAATCCAGTAATTGCACTACTAGGTATTTACCCAAAGAATACAAAAATCCTGATTCAATGGGATACATACACCCAGATATTTGTAAGAGTATTATCTATAGTAGCCAAATTACGAAAAGCCCAAGTATCCATCTATCGATGAATGGATAAAGATGTGGTATGTATACACAATGGAATATTACTCAGCCATCAAAAGGAATGAAATCTTGCCACTTGTGACATGGATGGAGCTAGAGAGGTTCAAGCTAAGTGAAATAAGTCCATTAGAGAAAGACGTATACCATATGATTTCACTCACATGTGGAATTTAAGAAATGTGCAAAGGGAAAAAAGAGGCAAACCAAGGAACAGAGTTTTAGCTATAGAGAGAACAAACTGATGGTCAACAGAGGGGAGGTGTTTGGGGGGATGGGTTAAATAGGTGATGGGGATTAAGGAGTGCACTTGTGATGAGCACCTGATAATGTGTGGAAGTGTTGAATTACAATATTGTACGCCTGAAATTAATACTCCACTGTATGTTAACTAGCTGGAATTTAAAGAACAACTTTAAAAAAACCTTAAAAACATTTATTTTCATTTTTATTAATTATTTTGAGAGAGAGAGCACAGGAGCAGGGGAGGGACAGAGAGAGAGAGAGGGAGAGAGAATCCCAAGTAGGCTCTGCACTATCAGCACAGAGCCTGACACGGGGCTCAAACTCACAAGCCTCAAGATCTTGACCTGAGCCAGTCAGATGCTTAACCGACTGAGCCACCCAGGCACCCCTAAAAAATCCTTTTTTAAAAAAATTGAGAATGAAATTAGTCATTTTTTAGAACCTAGGGGCACTAAGCATTTACAACTATATATTTAAAATTGTAATAAATTTTTGTTTGTTTAAAGATTTCTTTAGGAGAAGAGACCACTTGCAACAAGGGGTTGTGAGTTTTGTATATGATGATGTAAGTATTCTGGTATTTACACTGTTCCCTAGATGTGTTCATAATTGTTAAAAAAATTTAAGAGGTCTCTGGTACCAATAATGGGAATAATATATTTTATAGACCATATTCCTTTTCTGAATTTATCAGCTAAATGCAAATAAAAGGTTAAATACTTGTATAAATATCAAGTTGACATTATATTATAAAGGTACTTCTAAATTTTATGACATGTTTTTGGCAGTTTACCTTTCAAATCATTTTTAAGGGCAAAGCTACCATTTTTATAAAGAGTAGTTTATTTTTTGGTAATCTTCAAGAGGAAATTTTCATCTATGATGATAAATTATGAAGCTGTTCATTTCTCATTTCAAATGGTTGCAATTAACCTGATTCCAGTGTTTTTTTTCTAATTGAAACTAATTATATTTCACATGTACTTCAATGTTTCAGGGTTTTTGTTTTGTTCTTGTTATGAGGAAGTTAGGGAGTCAACACTTCCCTGCTAGTACATACTGGTTTAAATTACAAACCTTGGAAACTTTAAAAATTTCCCCTCGTGTGAAAATGTTTTCATGGAGTGTAATTAATCAAAAGCAAAAAGACTTTTGTTGTTACCAGCTGATGATTTTGCTTATGTGTTAGTTTTTGCAGGGTACTATGGCAATTTGAATGTCTAGAATTGGAAAGCTGAAGAAATACTGTGAATTTTTTTCCTTGGAAGACATGAACTGGACTACTTTGAATTTAATGCTTTTTTGGCTTTTCCATGTTTCTACCTTGTTATAAGTCTGTCCTATTTCTATGTGTTTTTACTTTAGTGCATAATTTAAAGCAATACAAGAAGTGTTTTTGTATTTGGAATAGTAGTGCTTTTAGGAAAGCTGTTCACTTAACATATCTTAGTATCATAAAACATTGGTATATGATGAATTGATGTAAATACCTTTTAGCCTTAATTTTTAACATTGTAAATCCAGAAGAATGTATTTACAAGATAGATAATATAAGAAGCCAAATGTGAAAGCCTAGATAAAGCTAATGTATACTTACCTGAAAGTTACAAATTATACATTGAATTTTTTTTCCTCGTTGTTGGTTTTGAAGGTGAACTAGAAGTCTGGATTTTGTGCCATATTTGTAGAAGGGTTTCTTTATTCCTTGATTGCATAATTTAAGAAGAGAAACTCACTGGTCTTTGCCTATGAAGAAGAAAATCGTAGTTCCTAAAATTTTGTATTACGTCACCTTAAGTAGACTGCAAATTAATATATAGAGAAATAAGGCTATAGGAAGCATTTTTTCCTTTATTTTTTTCAGTGTATATTTTTCTTCAATATGCTTTATTATCTTCTTTGGAAAAAAAAGTTCTTAACAGAACATACGTTTTCTCTGCATTTTTTTTTTTTCATTAGTGATGACCTAGAGGGCCTAAAATGGCATCTTCCTTTTAAATCTAGACTTTCTGGAAGTGACACATATTTTTAATGAGATGTCAACATTTCAATGTATTCTATTAAACTAAATTGTTTCATATATAATGCCAACTGTTTACAAAGTTAAAAAAATCAAGTAATCTACCAATTTGTTTAGATATACAGAAACTGTAAGTTCACCTTTCTTGACAACATTAGCCGCAGGTTTTGGCATTGCTAAACTGGCAAGTCGTTGAACACAGGTGTGTAATGTGGGGGGCACTGACCACAGCAGGCACCACACCCTGTTTCAGAGTGGCATCACTGTGGAAATTGCAAAGTGGTCATCACATCCTTAGCATTTCAGATCCCTGATATGAGCTGTTGTAGTTAATCCTGCCCCTTTCCTTGCAAACACTCTTAAGTCTTTCTTAATGAAGATTTGAAACACCATGTGTTTTTCTCACACCTTAACTGAATGTCTTCCAGCTTCAAATGCGAGTACAAATTGATGTAATTTTAGTATGACTGGTGACCAAATTATTCTTTTTAGAAAATTCCGGGTTTCTTAAAGGATGGAGGATGAATGGTAGCATCTTGAAAAAAAAAAAGTTTCGTAAACTTACAGAATTTTAAATCCACTTTTACTTTCAACAGTCATGGAAAGGAAGTATTGGGTAGTCATTTTGACATTATATTTTTATGTAATTAGCTGTCAGATTCATTTGGTCAGCAGTATAAACGTGTGAATAAATAATCCATATACTTTTGTCCTCTGGCTGCTAATTTTTTTTCCATGAACATATATTTGATAATGTGAGAGGATGTTAACTGAGGTATAAAATAAAATACAGTATTCTAATTAGAAGTGTTGTAGAAGAAACTAATGTAAACACACTCTTACATCATTCATGTTGAATGAGGATGATAATATGACTCAGCAGCCTGGTATCTTAACATCCAGCTTATAGGTAATTGCATTGCTGTACCGTTCGTGACGTCAGTTATAATTTTTCTTACTCGTAGGCTAATGGTTGAGGCTACAAACTTTAAAAATGATATATGATATTATTCATTTAAGTTTCTGCTAAATGACACTTTGTATTAGAACTCTTCATATGATTCTGTAACTCGTCCTTTTTCCAAAGGTGTTTCTGTGAATTTTGGTCATGGTCAGTCTGTGAAGCCGTTTCAGTGACCAAACATATTTGGGAAATTCTCACCCTTTTCAGGGAGCTTGATAAAGCCTAAGGTACAGAAAATCCTGTTTACTTCTGTTTGACATAGTTCCAAAAATTTTTGACCACAGAACTCCTTTCTCTAGCAGAACTAATTTTCCATGCCAATCCAACTTGTCAGACAGTTCTTTTGCACTGTCCATTAACTAGATAATCTTATAAAGCGTTAGGCATAGAGGATATTTTAGATGGAGTTTTTATACCGAAATGCAACTCACTTTTTGATGCTTTAAAGATAATTGATGTAAACAGACATCCATTACTAAAGTAAAAATTAAATAGTCTTATGATGAACAAGGACTGGAATATGAATATAGTATGGTAGTTTGTACTGGTTAACTCACACCCAGTTTTCTTGTAAAGAGTAAAATATTGAATAATGTACACTCTTAACATCTAAGTGCTTTTATTTATACAGTAAACATGTTTCCATGTCATTTTGAGAATTTTTTAATAAACATTCAAATAGCTTGCTGTAAAGTTTTGTATCATACAAAATCTGTTAACATATATGAGATGCTTCAGTTCAAATAACAGTGCAGTTAATTCACCTCCGCCTAAAAAACTGCCAAATGGTTCAATGTCAGATATTGCACTTCTATTTTGAGTGGCAGTTTACACCTTTTAAATTATATCAAGGGGAAATAAATACTGTTGGAATCTTAATTTGGTCCACTTTAAAGTAATTTCAAGGACTGTGCTCATTTGATCTATTTAAGCATGCATTCAGAAACAAAAAGTAATTTAAAAGTGTCAAATAATATATTTATTTCCAGAAAAGGTATTCACCCTGGAAGAAAGTAGAATTTATTAATGAAGTTCAAAGTCTGTGCAGTTTAAAAAATGACAAACATCAATTTATAATTCTTTCTCTAAGGAAAATATACAAATCAAGTTCACTTGTACTCTTACGGCATTACTAAACTGGACAAACTAAATGAATACAATTTGTCAGAAATGTGCTTTTCTTTTGTACTTTTGACAAATTCATAGATGATATGTTTTCTCGAATTTGTAGCAGTTTTCTGGGAAATTAATAGGAATAAATTTGTGAACATCTGGTAATTAAATCTAGTGAGTAAAAATCCAAGACTTCTTTCACGTTAGCATTTTTTCTTTTCTTTTAAACTTTAAAATGCAGCCATGGGTGTTTTATTACTTTGAAACTTGTATTAAAAAACCACATCTTTTTGATTTTGTAAGCACTTTGAAATAACTGTACAATTCTAAGCTATCATCTAAGAGTATGTCTAGACTTTATAATAAAATTAGATGACACAAAGAAAAAACAAATATTTAAAACTTCTGTTATAGTGATGAATGCAGAGAAGATTTTAAATGAATACTGTTTAGGTAATTTGTAGTATAGAATAAGGTTACAACATCATATATGTCCATATATTAAGTTAAATATTTCCTGTAATTTAGAATACTGAGCACAAAACTACTTTCCAGCAAAACATTAGGACACTTATGAAAAATTTGTCTGGCTCACTATCAACTCATTATTTGGATGCTGGGAAATCTGTGCTTCTGTTTCTTGCCATTTCTTTTTCTACTTGTTTTAAAAAACTTATTTTACCGGCATCTAATAAAGAAAAGAGCCTTGTATTGCTTAACATTCCTTTTACCCAGGTAGCTTGGCAATGTACAGCTTTGTGTATTATTTTGTGAGCATTCAGGAATAACTTCAGGTGTGCTTCTGTAAATCTGAATGTAGAGTAAGTAGACATTGGCAGCACTCCTACATTACTATGATGCACCAGACAGGGGGTGAGGAGGGTCCTTGCCTATGTGCTACTTACATTTCCAACCCTTCCACAACATCAGAGACGGTGGCGATTTGGAAAGCTTACAGGAAATGAGAATTTTGGCTATGTCATCATTTAATAGCTATATTCAGAGACAAATATGCCAGGAATTAGTACCTTCATCAGATAACACTGTTGGGGGGGGCGGATCCCAACATTTTCCCTTAAGCATGAAAATATAAATATGTGCTTTATAGATACATGCAGTCATTTGCATTTTAGCTGGCTATATTTAATCACATTTATATTGCTATGATAACTGAAATTTCAAGAGACAACCTGAACAGGTATGTATGTTCCAGAAACATACTAAATAAAGATCCATATTCTTTTGAAAATTATAGGCCATATCAGAAAATTTTCGGGTTAGCCGAACTTTTGGATGCATATTTAATTTCCCAAAGCTATCTAAATGCATCACCCTCAAATCTCTCTTATGGCAAGAGATTTTAAGTTTTTAAATAGCTTATTCATACTTTGATTCTTTTTCTAATCAGCCTCACTTAAAGATAACATACACGTTTGTTTCTGCTAATCTATATTTGATTTGATTTTCCATTTATTAAATAGCGAAATGTTCTCTTGGCTTCTTAAACCTAAAAAAATGAATGGTGGAGAATCTAAACCACTAAACAGAGTAAATAGTCCTTAGCTTAGAAAATGCCACATTATGACCAACTGATTTTGTGGAAAAGGTTTCTCTGAAGATAGATGCTTTTTCTTAAATAATAGATAAATGATTCTAGGGGAGGAATTAGAATATATGAAACATAGGCAAATGAAAATAATGTTATCTGGATATTTTCATTCTTGACGAAAAAAATGAACCATCCACGCATTATACCAAATGTGTCCCATGTAATTTGAAGCCTGCTCAGTTATCAGAAATTTTAAATAATGGAACGGTAGACGTTTTAGTCAATTACCACTGTGTGCTTGACAGTCAATAGTAAGTGAAATGTTTTTACAGTTCTTTAATTTCAGACGTAATGCTTTTACCACCCAGTCCAGTTTACTAGTGTCCCAGTGAACTCCGTAAAACCACGGTGGCACTGTTGCAATTACGGGATTTCGTGAAGTACATCAGCACCACCATGCCTGTATCTAGCACTCTACCTAGTAAAATGTTGGAAATAGTTGGCTTCTCTAATAAAAGCTAGCTAATGAGATTTACTTTCTTTTTCCCCAAAATAATTTCTTTTACAAATTCTTGAATTTTCATGTATAAATAGATCAGAAAGTATATGCTTCGTTCTTAAATTATGTATATATACTATATTTTCAATACAACTTGTACACTTTTAGCTACCAAAAATCTGCCACCATTTTTACATGAAATTTACATTTTTCTTATTTACAGTTATTTGTAGGTTATTGCAAAACTAGTTGTGCAAGTAGATTACACTGCCAATACCACATACCAATCTTTGAAGAAAATATTTGCTAAAAAATAAATATATCCGCACAGAGTATTTCAAAAGCGTCATGATTTCATGCTACATTATGTGCATAAAGACTAGGAAAAAGTATGTGTTTTGGTAGATTGTTTCATTACATTTAAAGCATTCCAAGGTACTTACTACTTAACCAATGTGAGTGAACTTCTTTTTATCAGATGACTGACATTTTCAAATGATTACACACATTATTTTTTGAAATGTATTATTGAACTGGCAAACATTCTGGTATATATTTTTCTATCAAAATCATAGAATGCAAATTTCAGCTAGAAGGAGGTGTGTCTAATTAAAGTCAGTAGGTACCCCGGAGATGAAAACTAGGGATTCCTCGGTGTTTTTATGTTTGGAAAAAGGGTGCCATGTTCAATGTTATTGTAACATTGTATCTTCTGAAGAGACTGTGGAGGAGGTAAGTATAAGATGACCAGTCCTTAAATTTTACTCCAAAATAAATGAGGTTGATGAGATGGTGTGGAATTTTCTTACATATACTCAGAATACTTAATACAGTGTCAATACAAAAAGTATATGATTTAAGTGCTAACAGGTGTGATTATTTTTCATTTAAAAATGATGCATACAAGGGAAACACCAAAAGTGAAGGTTAAACATACAGTGTTTTAAAACCATAGGTGTACCAAATTATTTTGTATCTCTCAAAATATAAATTAACTAACGAAAGTCACAAATGTCATGACTTCGTGACTACCAGTTAGGAATTCAGCTAAATTTCGACATTAGCTTTTCAAGAAAAATCATGTTAAATTTGCCACTTCTCATAATAAATATTTTATTGGGAGCATTTCTCTAATACTTGCTACTCATTTAAAAGTTTGATTTTGATTGCTAAAACAATGAAATCGGTCAGTTGATCATATGGTTCTGTGTTCTTAACATTGCATTCCTACAGATGTTTCATCCTATTCATAGTGATAATGTATTTTAAAAAATGTCTTGTTAGTCATCTCTCTCAACCTCCACTTAATAGTTTATATAAATAGGCCTTGTGATAATTTCTTTTCATGCTGTCAATTATTAATAATTCATGTCTTCCGTGAATTTTCTGTATTGTATATTCTTAGAGCAAGTGTATTTGTACTACAGAACATGTAATGAATTATTCTAAGGTTGGGCACTGATCAGTCACAGCAACTAATACCTTACAAAGCATTTTAAAACATCCTTTTAGTTTTTAAAATGGTAAATCACTTTGTTGTAAGTTAAGTGGAACCCAGAGACAGAAGCTTTGAATGAGAACACTTAAGAAGTGAGGGGGTAAGGGGTAAAGTACTGCATACCTAGAAAACCATCACAACTCAAATATAGAATTCTATGGATGTTGGACACCGACAATTTTTGACAAATACAGGGATGCTATAGCAGAGGATAGCTTTCCTAACACTGGTGTTCTCCTACTCTGAGTAAATAGATCTTTGAGAACCGTGTGAGAATCACTGTATAGATTTTTGTCAGAGTGGGAATGCTGTCAGTGTTGGGTAGGGGGAGGAGCCATGGAAGGTTTTCAGAAGACCTAGGTCATGCTACGGCACTGCCACCATAATGACACTGTATTTGTGATGACGCACAAGTCACATAAAGAGCTTATAGTTACACGGTGCTTTATGGTTTACAAAGCACTTCCATATACGTACTTCAGAGGCTCCCCAACACTCCTCAAGATATTTAAGACATTGCCTTCATAATTTTGGCTACTGGGGCTCACTGAGGGTTTGTCCTAAAAGTGGAGAAGGTAGGATTTTAATTCAGGTTTATGACACCAAGTCTCTTGCCATTTCTACCATTGCACACTGGACTTAGGCAGGCAGTCTGTTTAGCGTATCTGTGCATGACGGTGTGGGCCTAGAAGCCTGCAGAGGACCACTACAACTATAAATTCTATTTTCTGAGAAAATAGAAAGTGTATTTTCTTTCAACACTATTTTGAAAATGCATTTCCAAATACCCATCTGGGAACTACGTCATGGATCTAAAGAGGGGCTTCCCCAGTGAGCCGGTCTTTACAGACCACTTTTTAGTAGCACTGAATTCAACAGATCACTGATTCAGAGTACAGAGGTTTGTAACAATGACATTCATACTCTCACTATCATTATAAATAGTATTACTTTAAAGCTAAAAACCTAATAGTGCAAAATGCAATTAGTGAAAACAATAGCTACTCTTGTGTCTTCTGAATCAAAACCTTCAGTCTTGTTAATGGCTATTTAGCTGGAGGCATAGCACATTACAGAAAAGCTTTATTGTGGAAAAAATTATTTGTCTTCCTGATTGTTTTTAATATCGTGGTCCTGGATGAGAATCAAAGAATCTAGCATTTTAGGGGCACCTATGTGTGCCAGGCACTTTACTATATGTTATCTCACTTCTTCCTCAAGCTTCTTTGAGGCAGGTACCATTATCTCATTTTTACAAATTCAGGAAAAAGACTCAGGGAGGTTAATTAAATTGGTCAGGGTCACACAGCTATTCATGAGAGAACTCCTGAGACCCACGTAGGTCTGACTGCAGAGCCTATGCTCTACGTTAGTGATTCTCAAAGTTCTTGTGTTTATGGAGATCATATAGAAGAGAGCTTGCTAAAAGATGATTGCTGGGTTCCACCTCTAGAGTTTCTGAGTCAGTAGGTCTGGGTGGGGCCCATGAATATGCATTTCTAGCATGATCCCTGGCTGTTTCAGTACTGCTAATTCTAGGCCTACATGGGAAGACATCATCATCTGTCTTCCAAGTGCCTCTGAACTTACATGATAGACACATTTTTCTATCGTGCAAAAATCAAGATCTGAAATTTTTTGTAATTTATAAAAATTTTGATTTGCAGTAGGAATCTCCTCAAATATATTGATCTACTTTTGGTTTCAATCATGGATAAGCAATTTAAAGACTACTATGTTCTAAATCAGTGTTACGACTCATTTTTAATGACTAGATCTCCCACATTCCTTTTTTTAATCATGAAAAGCCTTCAAGGGAAAGATTTTCCTGTTAGAATGATTGTTTTAGGTATGCCGACGAGGTGATAAACTTTTTCCTTTGATAATATATGAAGGGATTTTAAATGACATATGGTTAAAGAAATGGTTCTTTTAGGCTTTTGGGAACCACTGTTAAAGATAAACCTCCAAAAGGACCTGTAAGCAGCTGTCATATACATATATCCAACCTCACACCAAATGCCACTAGGCCCTGATACGATACCCATATCTTCTGACTGGAAGAGTGGGAAAATTCATCTCTGATGACCAATCCATTACCATGGACATAAGAAAAGGAGGCTGTCCCAAATTTGCCCCTGCCTTCTCATGTCTGTTGAATGGGTGAATTTTAATTTAAAAATCCTGCAAGAACATTGCTTCAACATTTTTCATTCCTAGTTTCCTTATCAACTAATTAGAACTTGGGACTCCTCTCTAAGGTAAAATGATATGTCCCGCTCTCTGCCCAGCAATAACAGCAGGAAAACAACTCACTCAGATAAACTTCAGATTTTAGATGGAATTTTATTTAGGCCTGAGAACCAGATCTCACTATTTTTAGGTGGAAAGCATCAGTTGTATTAAGTGCTTCGAATTACCTAGGAGGACAGCAGTGCTCCTACTGCCAGGACTGATGGGCAGTCAACCCTGCCTCTCAGGAGGATCGCCAATGGAGGGGTCAGACTGTTGGCCACAGCAAGCATGACAAGTGATTTCAGGCATTGGACCTTTGACTGGGATAAGGAGATGCATTTTGTAAATTAAGATAATTGCTTTGGTCATCTCTAAGTCATTTTAACCATTGAGCCTCTGACATTTCTGCCTAATCACATGTTAGCTTTTCCAGGCTCTTGTTAAGCTAATATCCTAGAAGAGGGGACCTTCTTAATCCTGTCCAATTCTCTGAGACTTAGATTTTAATATCAAGGAATTATTTTATGTCAAGACATTAAGAGGAAGAATGTTTGTCTTATGCGAAACTTTAAGCAAGCTGGAAACTTGTATACTATTCCCCATCTTTCCGTTCCCTCAAGCTCAATTTTTATTTATTTATTTTTTTTCATGCTCAGTTTTTAAAATGAAGTATAGAGGCTTTATGTGGGATTTTATGCACGTCACAGCAAGTGTTGGAGCTGAAGCATCCACTAATCAAACAATCAGATCTAAATTCCTCACCTGCCAAATCCTCACTCTCTACAAATGACAGTCTCTGATGAATTCATTCTGACTTTCCCTGGAGCTTAGGCCGGCAATCCTTATGAAATTTGTTGCAGCTGCAAAAATATGCCTAAATATAGATATAAAATCCTCAAATAGTCCTCTGAATCAACGTTAGCCATTTGCCTCCCCCAGCTAGGCATCCATAAATGTTTGTTGAATGAAGGAAAGAAAGCATTAGTCCTTAAATTTGTATCTGCCTAACACCAAATGGTTTGGGAAGCTAGTTAAACTTGTTCTGTTTTTTACTGAATTGACTAGTCATTTTGCCATACATACTTTATCGCTTATGTTTTCTTTTTTTTCGAACATTTAGCAGGGATAAGAATATGTTCACGCCTACAGATTGCCTCCCACACATGTGACCATTTAAAAATATATAGGGGGCAACTTAAGGTCACTTTCATCATTTTAAATAGTGCAATAGCTTTGTAAATTTAAAGGAATTGCTTATATTTGAAACCAATAGTGTCAAAGGTAAAAGTAAGTCAATAGATTACATTTCTATCCTGGAGGGGTGGAAACTAATCCATTTAATAATGTACACAGATATAATATTTCTTTAAAAATATATGTGGGTGTAAGAATTATTAAAGAAGGAAGAAACTTGCAAAAAATTTCAAGATTTCATTCAGAAGGAAAGGATATAATAGATCAGCCCATAATAAAATTAAAATTGTACTCAAAGGAATTGAAAAATAAAACAACTAAAAATTGACAACCAGAATCTTAAATTAACTTGCAGTTTTTTCTGTATCCTGATTTTATGAGAAGCATATCTTACCCCCTCCGAAAAAGTCTAACAGTTAAAGATATTAAAATATATTCCATTGTATGTTCTGATATTCTGGGGTCCAAATATATTCAGCCCAATTCATACAGAATGCATTTTCATTTAATCTTTGATTAACAAATGTGTTTGAGTAACTGAACAAAACAGAAATTTTACTGCTGGTGTCTTCATTTCCTTTACAGGCAGGTACAAGCATATTGTTTTTCCACAGCTGGGATTAAATCGAAAACCGTGGAACAACATATGCTTAAATGGGAGCTAGTTTTGCCATGCAAATCCACTGGGTTGCACATTTTTAAAAAAGAACCATGTGTGTCCACTCTTTTGCTCCAATTCAGGATTGCCCTAATATATGAATCAGAGGAAAGCTGTAGATACCACTTTGTGTCAGTCACACCTTGGCAGTTCTTGAGAAGACTCCCTTCCCCTCCTCAAAAAAAAAAAAAAAAATAATAATAATAATAAAAAGAGAGAGAAGCTTGTTTCTACTTGTTTCTAAATATGCAAGGAAATGTGCCAGTGAGAAATATGTTAGGTAGTTTGTAAATGCAGTTAGAGACAATTTTCAGTCGAAAGTCCTTTTTGTCCTTATTAAAGCTGGCCTATATTCATGTATTTGGAGATGGACACCCAACGTGGTCGAAGATTCAGAACTCTAAAACTATTTTTTTTTTTTCAGTGTGGTGAAATGGATGTAATTAACTATAAACCTCTCAGAACAGAAGGGTATCTGTTCTGAGTGACTTAAGTTCCCTTTCTACCCCTGGAACTTCTGTGAGTTTAGGATCTTCCATGATTTGCTTCCATGAACAATGTCACCCCTTGGTTTCTTACTTGCTTGGAAGGCATTTTCATAACAAAGTACAGGTTTAGTAAAAGTAGTAAGTAGGAGTCTCCATGCAAGAGAAATTGGAGTTTCCTAACATGCACATGATTTAAAAAAAATAAATAAATAAAAATAAAATAAGATGCCTGGAGATGCTGGCAGTTTTAACATTTGGAACAAAAGAGTTCATATGTATATTTACATCCTAATTGCTCAATTTTACCTTACAAGCTTCAATTTAGGAAAATATACAGTACTTTTGCATATAATGGTACCTTGTGAGCCCCTGAGTCAAGTAGAGAGGATTTAAATACAAAAAAAGGAAAACAGCCATTAAAAGCACTTACATTGTATGTGGAGTAAATAGTACAAAATGATTATTTCCCCGGAAGACCAGGATCAGAAACATGCCTATGAAGACCCAAGATTCCTACAGTGCTTAGGGATGAATCTGTCAAAGAAGGATGCCTAATTGGATGAAGGTAAGTTTTTCTTTGCCGCGGGTGAAGCTCTAAAGAGAGATCACTGTCTTGTTTTAAAAGTGAAGTCAAGTTGTCTTCCGAAGCTGTGTTCAGATGCACCCCACTTGAGAGGGAGTCTTTGGATTTAAGTTTAGATTTTTCAAGGTCTAGAAATTCAGGACACTGAGAGAAAGACAAGAAAACACGTTTTTACAATTCATTTGGACAGATTTCTAAAATTACACTCACGAAATCAAAATACGTTTGATTTCCCCATTAATCTATATTTGATTAGTGGTATTAACCAAACTTTCCCTCCCAAGGCCGGATCAAGGCTTTGGAGGTTGGGCATCAGTTTATCCTAAACAACCATTCTAAGAACTTTAATTTTGCACTGAAGCCAGATCAGATTCATACAGATACATACATACATACACACAATTTAACATTGAGTTTGAGTTTCCAGATGAGTTTTAATTCAAAATTCAAGACAAAACTAAGATCAGAAATGTGTGTCATTTGGTGACTAGACAGTGTAAGGAGGAGAGGGGAAAAAAAACAAACGAAGGAAAATCACCCATCCTTGGTCAGAAAATATTACCTAAATCCACTGAAAACAAAGAACAAAGTACACAGTTTTGCAAGATCGGAGACATTCAAAACTAGCTAGGGATAAAAAAATTTCTACTTTCATATCTCAGAAAGATTTCATTATTTTTTTTCTTCACATTTCTCCCTGTTATTAATGTAGCTTAATTTCCCATAATATTTTGCACTAAATTTCCAAACTTCTAAAAAAATCTTACAAGACTGTGCTGGGTCCACCTTCCTTAGAGTCAGTTTGGCTATTCGGCTTAAGTAATTAAAAATAATTTGCCATGCAGACCTTCATATTAACATAAGTCAAAAGGCCTTAGAAGTCTTTAGGGGCATCTGGGTGGCTCAGTCCGTTAAGCATCCAACTCTTGATTTCAACTCCGGTCATGATCTCATAGTTGGTGAGATCGCACCCTGAATGGGGCTCTGTGCCTACAGTGGGGGGCCTGCTTGGGATTCTCTCTCTCTCTCTGCCCTTCCCTCTCCCAAAATAAATAAACATTTTTTTAAATTTATTAAAATATTTTTATTAAAAAGACCTTAGAAGTCTTCAGAGGCAAGATAAAGGACACTTTAACATTACTCCTTTTACTATCATGGAGATGTGAAAAGTTTAGAGATCTCTGGTGATGGGTGGGGCACAAATGAGATTACTAGTCTGATCTCACTAGAACCTCAGATCCTCTGTGGACAACTGCTCTTTCTCCTCCCCTTACTTCCTTCTGGAGACGGTGCCCAAGAGCACCTCTTGTCACCATAGTAAATTACAGACCATTCTTTGAAGTGCTTTTTGGACCCAGGGCTACAGCTTTCAAAGCTCTACCATATATAAACTCAAGCAGATTGATTCTTGAAAAGAACTTTTTCTTAGGGGAAAAAAAATTACTAGTGGTTTAAAATCATTCTTAGAGGTCCACTGTTCTCAAACTTGAAATAAACATAACCAAGGGATATGGGCATTTTGTTTCAAAGGGACACATGCACCCCAATGTTTATAACAGCACTATCAACAATAGCCAAAGTATGGAAAGAGCCCAAATGTCCATTGATGGATGAATGGATAAAGAAGATGTGGTGTGTGTGTATATATATATATATATAATGGAGTATTACTCAGCAATCAAAAAGAATGAAATCTTGCCATTTGCAACTACGTGGATGGAACTAGAGGGTATTATGCTAAGCGAAATTAGTCAGAGAAAGACATATATGACTTCACTCATGAGGACTTTAAGATACAAAACATGAACATAAGGGAAGGGAAGCAAAAATAATATAAAAACAGGGAAGGGGACAAAACAAGAGACTCTTAAATATGGAGAACAGAGGTTACTGGAGGGGTTTGGGGAGGGGGGATGGGCTAAATGGGTAAGGGGCATTAAGGAATCTACTGAAATCATTGTGCACTATATGCTAACTGGATGAAAATTAAAAAAAAAATAAAAATAAATGAACAGAAGAATTATTGGGGGGCTGGTTTAAATTCAAATTCTAGGGGCTATTCCCAGAAATTTAATGGAGCAAAAACAGATGGGGATGAGACCTTTATTTTCCCATAGCACCCCAGATGGTTCTGACTCATGTGGTCCCCAGAAACACCCAGAGAGAGACTCTCGTTTATACAGCATCTACACTTACTTGTGAGGAAGGACTGAAACTTCGATCAGTCTTGATGGATGCTGCTGGATGGCTGGATCTCATCAGGCGAATAATGGGTCTCTGATACTCCGCTCCGGCAGTTACCATACTGTAGGCGGGGGGAACCACAGTGGTTTGTTTCTGCAGCAACTGTAAGATGGTCTGGATGTCAGCAGTCATTTGGGATTCAAGTCTGCAGGACAGACACAAATGGGGGAAGACAGTCCTAAAATAGTCCAGGATTGCAAAGCATTTGAGAAAATTCAGTACCACCAACAAACAGAATTATGGCCCTGCTTTAAACAAGAAGGACAGGAGAGGGAGCACACAGATTCTCTCCTGGCTGATGCTCACTTTCTGTGTTCCACTAGTGGTTCTGATAAACACCATTGCTTTCCTGCTTTCCTGCTTCTTTAATAAGATCTTAATGGAAAAGCAGCTGAATTGAAATAGACTACATTTTTACCAACCTTTATTGATTTCAAATGTAAAACATACTGAGAATCCATTGTTAATGATAATTTTCTTTGCTTTTTAATCAGGCTTTGCCAGTTTCTTGAGAACATTTTGTTTACTCTTTAAATATGGACTTGGTAGCACATTTCTTTCATAGCTGCAACAATTGTGTAATTTCTTATGTATTTCAAGTTTACCTTTATTTTACCTTGTTTCTGTCCTATTCACAGTATTGCATGTTATTCATTGCATTCTTTTTTTAAAAAAAAATTTAAATTTACCTATTTTTGAGGGGGGAAAGGAGGAGCAGAGAGAGAGGGAGACACAGAATCCAAAGCAGCCTCCAGGCTTCAAGCTGCCAATGCAGGGCTTGAACTCGTGAACTGTGGGATCATGACCTGAGCCGAAGTCGGACACCTAACCGACTGAGCCACCCAGGCACCCCCCATTGTGTTCTTTATTGTTAAATGCTGTTAGATGCTAAATTTCTAACCAATTTACAATTCCAGGCCTTTGGCATTTAAGAAACAAACCAAATATACAAGTTCACTTGCTTCTATGACCCATCTGGCTTGCAAGATGCCAGTCTGATATTTTTTTCCCCAAAGCTCAGAAGGATCCAACTGGCCTGTTAAATTCATTCTCATTTTAAATTAAAATTTGAAGGAAAATAACAAAATACAATAGGACTAATTTTCTTTTTTTGCATGTGTTAACAGCACTTTAAAAAAGGAAAGTTTGTGGGCATAAGAACAGAAAATTTGGACTGTATGCATCTTTAGAAAACTTTAAATCTTACTTGTGCTATTTTGTCTCTGAATGAAAGATGCAAAGAGAAGGTAAATCTTACCAAAATTTTAAAATCATAGAACTAATTTTGTCCAATTATATACATGCTGCATTTGTTTGTGACATTTGAAGTGGAGACAACTTAGTCTTTGATTTAAGAAAAGGTCATTTTGTTTTTCTTTTTAGTTCTTAATCCTGCCACTACAGATCTTCCTCCTGAGAATCATAATAACATCATTCATACAGGTTTTCTATTCTTGGTATACTTAACCATATAGCTTCCTGTCTTCTAAACCAAAAGCTATAAATTATACATGATTGTGCCTCACAAATGTCAAAACCACACACTGAAATGAGACAAAAAAAGGAGTTATCGACCAGTTTATTTATCTACTTGTTACCTGTAGGTCTGATCTATTTCTTTATGGTGCCAACTAACTGGAGAAGACTTATTATTTTGTTGTCATATGTCAATTTTTCCTTTCATTTCTCAAGCTCCAGTTCAAATTTTATCTGCACCCGAAACTCTTTCCATCTTGGACTCATTCAGAATTCATTTCTCCCTCCTTTGCACCCCCAAAGAAAAGTCTGCAAACAGACTAATGTTTAGGGAGTGGCTTACAAAGTATTTATTACATTGAATATAAATGGACTTGGGGGTGGGGGATGGAATAAAAATTTCAACACATGGGATTCAAAATGCAACAGAGAATAAAAAATCATGATACTATTTTTGAGTCCTTTATCAAACAGCAGTGGTCTCTGAGAAATGGGATCTTAATATCATGGATTCTATTTGAATAGTCTCCATGAAGAAGAAATCTGTTGGAAGGTGGGTCTTCAGTAATGGCAATGTACTACTGTAAGTAGGGCTCATGCATGCAAGAGTTCCCTGGCAGGTGAAGTAGCAGGTGCAGGGTGAGAACTGAGACTGTGTGGACCACTTCTGTCACCCTGACTTTGTTGTTCGTTCCGGGAAAACCTTGCCTGAAAAAAATAAGACTAAATATAAACTTCACTTCACTTCTTCAGGAAATTTCTATAGACCAACTCATTGGAGACAACAGTCTGCTCATCTGAACAAATAATTTGTTTATCAAACAGATTTTATTTATTCAGATTTGCTTGAAAATCTTCACCTCACTGTGTTCCTCAACCTGGATTATAACAGCATGAACTTTGCCCAATTCCAATTAGTTCCCAGCCTTGAAGGGCCCAGATTTCAAAGTCCTAGGAATGTCCTACTTACTTCCCCTCCTGAGACACCACTTAGGCTCTTTCAAGATAGCATTCTCTCTTCCTGCAGTAATTTTGAATACTTAGTTTTTGTTTATTAACTGGTTATCTGATATTTTGGGTAGTTCAGTGCAATGGCTTGGATGTTTATATACTCAAAATTCATATGTTAAAATCTTAACCCCCAATGTGATGGTGTTAGGAGGTAGGGTATTTAGGATGTGATTAGGTCATGAGGGTGGAGCTCTCGTGAGTGGGATTAGTGTCCCTATAAAAGAGACCCCAGAGAGCTTCCTTCCTTCTACCTTTTACCATATGAGTACACCCCAAGAAGACAGCCACCTATGAATCAGGAAACCAGCCTCACCAGACACTGAATCTGCTGGTACCTTGATCTTGGACTTCCCAGCCTCCTGTGTTGTGAGAAATGAGTCTCTGTTGTTTATGGACCACCCAGTCTATAACCCGGTTTTAAAACTTTTTTTTTTTTGGTCAACGAAAGGTTCCGAAATATGCCACTTTGGCATATTGATTATTTGAGTTGTAGGCACATGAAAAACAGAAAATGCAGAGAGAGGCTTTCTCTGAACTTCTCTTATCTTCCTAAAAGCAGATCCAAAAGGAACTCAACTGTGATAAATTCACTCCTCTGGTATTTCATCAGCAAGAGAAGATTGGCTCTTGTCACAAGAGAAAAGACTGGAAGCCGACACCACACTGAGACAAACTTTTTCACAAACTACCATATCTTCTACCTCTTCTTCTGACTATCCATTTACCTTTCCTAAAAATCATTTACTCTCCTCTAAGAGGCCTACATCCCCCTACACTTTCCCTTAACAAGGTGGTATCTGATCCTGGATTCTAAGCGACCTTGGGGATTTACTCATTTTCCTCTGTATATCTCCCATGTATACATGAGGGCAATGTGTTAAATAAACTTATTTGTTTTTTCTTGTTAACCTGTCTTTAATTACAGGGGTCTTAGCCAAGAACTCAGAAGGGTAGAGGGAAAAATATTTTTTCTCTCCTACATCAACATAACTATTCAGCTGCATAAAGTAAATGCGTTCATGATTTAAAGATCCACAATATACCAGGCACTTTGGTGGGCAGGAAGGTGAAAAGGAGAACATGATGATGATATATGTAGAATCTAGTCTAAGGTGCTGAGAGAAGCTGACCACGTAGGAAGGAAAAAAGAAGGAAGTACATAAATAAGTATAACACTAGGTGAAGCACATGCTCAATGCCATACTAACGGCACACACGTAAATTGCTCTGGATGATCTGTAAGACATGAAATCATTATTAAAAGCTTTTACATGCTCCAGAACTCCCTACCTGTAGCGTGGTCAAAGCTGGGCGCTTGTTAGAATGGAGTTCTAGATCTACGGGACTTAGAATCTGCGTTTTAATAAGATCCCCAAGCGATTCCCATTCACAGTAAAGTTTGAGAAGCCCCGTTTTAGGATCAAGTGCTATTGCCCTAAATATGTATGTCTGTAGACATAATATATAAATATGTAAGAACCCTCCTTTTGTAAACCTTTAACCCTACATATAGTTTAATGGTCATTAAAGCAGGAAAGTGGTAGCAGCAAAGCTGATTCAAGATAGACCCATTTATATCTGTTCTTATTGCACAGTTTGCTTAATATGAATATTTGAAGGAGACAAACGGGGTTGTGATTCACAGTTCTACATCCGAACAGAATGCTGAAGCTAAACAGGGCAGACCCAATTCCAGAAAATGTCCCAGGATTCCCACTCAAAGTCAAAGTTTGAGCTGAGTTACCCTCTTCAAACTTGTTCTTTATACTTTTGCCTTCATGAGTAAAGTGGAGGAAAGATGTTGGAGACGCCAGTGCGGTAAAAATGTAATATTTTGGGTTTCAAATCCAAAAGAGGCTAAGCTGAGTTAGGCCATAAAATGTTTGTTGAAAATATTGGAGAGAAATAGAAGTAAGTCAAAGTGAGAAGTAGATCAAAGGACATATAGATGCTGGGACTATGTCAAAAGAGATGCCAAGATAGATTTTTTAAAAATATGTTTATTTTGAGGGGCGCCTGGGTGGCGCAGTCGGTTAAGCGTCCGACTTCAGCCAGGTCACGATCTCGCAGTCCGTGAGTTCGAGCCCCGCGTCAGGCTCTGGGCTGATGGCTCAGAGCCTGGAGCCTGTTTCCGATTCTGTGTCTCCCTCTCTCTCTGTCCCTCCCCCGTTCATGCTCTGTCTCTCTCTGTCCCAAAAATAAATAAACGTTGAAAAAAATTTAAAAAAAATGTTTATTTTGAGATGAAGAGACAGAGAGTGCACACACACGCATGCACGAGTCGGGGAGGGGCAGAGAGAGAGAGGGGGGAGAGAGAATCCCAAGCAGATCCTTAACGCTGTTAAGGCAGAGCCTGATGTGGGGTTTGATCTCATGAACTGTGAGATCATGACCTGAGCCGAAATCAATAGTTGGACACTTAACCTATTGAGCCACCTAGGCGCCCTAAGAAAAATTTAATTGTACTTTAGAGATGAAAAGTTTCATATAAAAATCATAATAAGTAATGTAATAAGATAACAATAAAAATTATTATTACTAATGGGCTATTGCAAATCAAATGCTCCTTGATGGGTGTGCCCTTAAGAGTTTACACTTTTGGCCCTGGGACATATTGAAGACATACGTTTTCAGTAATCTCCGACTTATCTCAGCAGCAATGATTGGTACCCCTGAAAAGTCAACTAAAGGGATCCTAACACCTTAACTTTAATCCTGAAGAAAGGACTAAAGGAAGTAAATATAAACTAGGAGAATACACTCAGGAGGAACACCAATAATAAAGTAGAGTTCATTGTTCATCAGATATTACCTAGCTGCTGGTACAACCCCTCCCTGTGTGAGCATGTATAGTTTCCACATATCATATCTTAGTCCTTAAATACCATTGCAGGTGTGTATGAGTCAAAGACAGAAACTGAGGCTAGAGAACCATAAACCCTGTACATAGTTAAGTAGCAGAGCTATGACCTTAATCTAGGCTAACCGCAAGTATTTTGTAAAGAAATCACCGCTGTCCCTGTCAATTCACTATTCATTCATTCATTTTTATTTATTTATTTATTTTATTTATTTATTTTTTTTAAATTCACTCATTTTTATACCCCCTCAACAAATTGAACACATTTTATGTCCTGGCAGTAAAGAAACGGACACTTATTTTCCCTAAGTCACAGGAATCAAAAAATTCAAGTCCAGAGATCACACATATCAATTTTTATGTGTGTACAGTATATATTTTTGTGTATGTTGTGGCTAAAGGATCAATGTGACTTGGCAAACAAGGCAAGGAGAGTAAAAAAGCAAATGTATTAATTAAGCCACTAAATATGCTTCTCTGACCAATAATAAGTATTACTATGGCAAGTTCTTATACTTGAATTAGGGATTGCTGACCCTAAGTAAATGACACGATACTTTAATCTTCTCAGGTATGTTTCAATTTTGTAAGACTTGCATTTGGCACTTGAAAATGGTGTACGGACCTTAGCACCAGGAGGTTTTAAATTCAACTAAAATCCATGAAAAGACAGACTACAAAATAAATCTTTAGCTCCTGCAATATTTTTGTACTTTTGTTTGAAATGAACAAATTTATTTGAATTTACAAATCTGTAGATTTTCTATTTGTCTGTTTTAATTCCTAATTTATTTTTTTGTGGCAATGTATATGTGTGTGTACACGCATTTTAATGTGCTTACTGTATTGTTTGTCCGTATTCATTTCTGGCATAAACATTAAAAAAAAAACCCATGAAAGATAGATATAATGGATAAAGCACATAGGAAACATTAAGCAAGTAGTTAGTAAACCAGGAGCTTATGTGGTGTAGGCAAAACTCATAGGACGTGTTAGTTAAGTATAGATAATGAGTAAGTAGCTTGCTAAACGTGGAGAGAATTCATAAGGTGTATTAAATACAGACAGCATGCGAGGTAACCTGTAAGACCTTCCAAAGATAGAACAGAAATAGGATGTAACAAACCAGAGTGTGGCATACAGAGACAGAGATAGAAACAAGAAATTATTCTCAAGTCAACTCAGGACAGACAACTGTCACCCCCAAATTTGGCCATCCAGTGGTGACACACAGCATAGGCTCACTCCAGCTCCACATTGGCTTTACCTACAAAGAGCAAATAAGATACATAGTTGTTGAGCAGACTAACTGGAGAGCCATGGCTGTGGCCGGCATATCCAGCCTTACATCTCCGTGATAGAGCAAGTGTGTGTCACTGGAACAGATTTTTTTGTCTGTGGATGCTTTGTGCAAACTGCCACTGTCGTCCTAGTCACCACACATCAGGGCAGGATGATGCAGCATATATGAACATGTCATAAATCAGGATTTGGGTAGTGTGTTCCTTTTACCGCGTGTGCACTTATTAGAAATGTGTTAAGTATCTCATCTAGCTTTCCTCAACTCTCATTGTATGTTTTTTTTTCAATTTTTAAAATTTTTAAAATTTTTTAATTTTTTAATTTTTGAGAGAGACCCAGTGAGAGCGGGGGAGGGGCAGAGAGAGAGAGGGAAACACAGAATCTGAAGCAGGCTCCAGGCTCTGAGCCGTCAGCTCAGAGCCCGACGTGGGGCTTGAACTCACAGACTGCGAGATCATGACCTGAGCCAAAGTCGGACACCCAACCGACTGAGCCACCCAGACGCCCCTCTCATTGTATGTTCTACATTGATTTAGTAAATTGTGTGATTTGAGCATTTTAGTTTAATCCATGAAGCTTTTCGTCTATGAACACTGCCTTGCCTGGTGGTGTATTCAGAGGCTACCTTTGAATCAAGGTCAATTCCCACGTGAAGCACAACTAAAGCAGTGATATCATACTCAATTACATATTTTTTTTTTCCTGACTTAGTGACCAGTTTGATTTTACGAAATCTACACAGATTGTGTTAAGGAATTCCATTCTCCTTAAAACCAACATTCATGCCTCATCTTAAAAGGGTACAGATCAAAGACGGAGGGAAAATGGAAAAGATCTGGGCTTCAACGCTGTGCTATTTTTGATTCAAATACATTTTTCACATACTGACTGAATATCTAAATGTTTAAATAATTTTGTCTATACTTAAAAAAAATGCCATCACACATAACTAAGTTACCAGAAACAACCAAAAGTGTAAAAGCAGGATTAAAAGAGGGTGTTAGTAAACAAGCCAAATATGAATTATTTTGAGGGACAAAAAAGATTTTTCTTCAGCAGCTGGTGTGGGTGATATACTAATTTTATGACAAGTAAAGAAAAAATAGGATTTATGTTGCCAGAAGCATGACGTGTTCTAAATAAATGCTCCTTGCAACACAGATTAATAATTCTGTCAACTTGTAGTCTTATTTTAAATAAGTGAGCATATATGAAAACTACGAGATTATGGTAGTAGGAATTTGCTATTTACAAGGAGAAAAGCTAGACCCCACCAAGGGTTTGAGTGATGCTCTCTCTTTGCCTTGCCGTTACTTGTACCTGTTAAGCTGTTCTTGAAGCAAATCTAATCTTTGCTCCACTTCCCCGTAAGTGAGGTCACTTTCGGTTTCAGAGATCCCCCAGGCAGCTCGCTGAAGTGCTGAGGGGCTAGACTCATCAGCCTGAGTCTGCGCGTTTTCTTGCTCCCAGCTTCTGGTGTCAGCGATATCTGTGGGAAATAGCAAGATGGATGTCAACTTCTTTGGGTGCCTCTTTGCCTCAATAATACAGAGACTTCTACAAGATAAGCAGGAAAGGACCTCAGAGTAGAAGCCGAAAGACCCAGGAGAGTGATTCAAGGACCTGTCCAGGGGCCACAACCAATTGGTAGCTGAGCCCTACCCTCACCCTGCCTGCCACCTCCTCTGTCCATTTCCATATGAATGAACATACAGGAGGGCAAGAGTTTTGAACGTGATTTTGTCTCTGATTAAACAAACTAGATTACTTGGGAAGAAACAGCATATTTTGCTTGTTTTACTGCACCTTGCTTTGTTGCACCTCATAGATCCCGGTTTTTACAAATCAAAGGGTTGCGGCAACCCTGTGATGAGCAAAAGTCTATGGGCTTCATTTTTTTTTTTTTTTTTCCAACAGCATTTGCTCACTTCGTGTCTCTGTGTCACATTTGGGTCATTTTTGCAATATTTCAAACTTTTTCATTATTATTATATTTATTACGGTGAACTATAACAAGTGATTACAGCTTGCTGAAAGCTCAGGTAAACTTCAGCATATTTTTAGCAATATAGTATTTTTTTTTTAAGTACGCTTCACACCCAGGGCAGAGCCCCATATGGGGCTTGAATTCACGACTCTGAGATCAAGACCTGAGCTGAGTTCAAGAGTTGGATGCTTAACCGATACACCTCAACAACACAGTATTTTGTAACTGAGGGATTGTACATTGTTTTTTAAATAAAATGCTATTGCACATTAAAGAGTGATATTCACTTTTTTTGCAGCTGTCTGGAACTGAACCTGCAATCTCTCTGAGGTATGCCTGAACTGCTTTGCCTTGCATTTAAGATTTTAGGGCCGTTCTCCCAGGATAATCAGCATACTGTGTGATTCAGAATGGGCCCAAGGAGAAAGCCACAGAAAAGTGCCGAGCTTCATGGGATTCCCTTGGGGCAACTCACCTCATAGTGGAGCCGTTAAAGATGGCAAGGGCGTTAAATGTCCTGTAGGCCCACTACATGTTTTTATCTTTCCTTGTAGCTCCTTCTGCACTGCCCTTTACTATAGTCACATTAATTTCCAATATGCTTTCTTGTGGCGCTTTCATTTAGAATATTTTTATGTTTCTATATTTGAAACATACCGCTTATCTGTTCAAGTCCACTTTTCAAGTGCTCTCAGTGTCTGTTATGTCCCAGACACTCTGCTAAATGTGGAGGAATTTAAGGCAAAGAAGACAGGCCCTACACCTGAAGAATTTGGTAGCAAGGTTCTGATAGTTTTCGTACAGAGATTCATCTGTTGATTAATCTTTTAATTTACTGCTTCTCTTACGATCTGTGCTTGCAAGTTATCACTATCTGAGGACGGATGTAATATCTTACTTTTCCTCTCATTTATATCATATACTTTGATGACTTTTGCTCTGCTTTCTTACCCTCTACATTCCACAAGAGAGCATATAAAATGATTAAAGGGTTGGAAAATAAAGCCCATGAAAAATTACTCGTGGAGCTGGGAGTTTATTTCAGGGATAAAGAAGAAGTGACATCTTCTCACTGGGAGGGTTGGTAGGAGGAAAAGAGTATCTAAAACTGGTCTTCATTTTCACATGGAAATAGATTTGAATTATAGAAAGTGATTTTGGTTTGATAGAAAAACTTTGTTTTTCTTTTCTTTTCTTTCTTTCTTTCTTTCTTTCTTTTTTTTTTTTTTTTTTTGGACACTAGCTATGATTAAATGCGGACAAAAGTTATATAAACTTAAGGAATTTATATCCGTAGCTATTTAAAAAAATGGGTAGAAAGTAACTGATTTGGGAAGATTAGGTATGATTCTAGAAATAGGGAACAGGATTTGCAGGGTTTCTTGTAGTCCCTTTCCTGCAGTTTCTCCAAAAGTACAGTCAGATAGCTCAGACGCATCCCCTCTCTTTAAGGAGCAGAAAGATCTCTGTATTCTTTCTTCATGCTTTTTTTCTATCATTATCTCTTTATCATTGAATACACAGAAATTTCTCTTAATGAGAGGCCTACAATTGCTGTCTCATTTGGGTGAAGCTGTACCAAAGGAAGCAGCAGCTTCAAAAAAAATTTTTTTAATGTTTATTTAATTTTGAGAGAGATAGAGCATGAGTGGGGGAGGAGCAGAGAGAGAGGGAGATACAGAATCTGGAGCAGGCTCCAGGTCTGAGCTGTCAGCACAGAGCCCGACGTGGGGCTCGAACCCACAAACTGTGAGATCGTGATCTGAGCCGATGTCGGCTGCTTAACCAACTGAGCCACCCAGGTACCCCAGGAATCAGCATCTTCAAAGACAGCATTAGAAAAATAGAAGGTCGGGGTTCCTTGTTCTCTTGAAATGGGCAACAGATCTCATAGAGCTTGTTAAGCATTCCAGAATGGCTCTTTGTGATTAAGGCTTCTTAGCCTATGAGATCTTTGGTGTTTTGTTTTGTCTTTTAAAGGGACGGTATATGATTTCTTTTGATATTTTACCAAACACAACAAAAGGAAAATGAACCTAGAAAAATGACAGTGCTGAAGTTTTGGGTAATAATATATCAGCAGATTTTCACTGAAAAGTATGATTTGCCATTCACAGAATTGTGACTCTATTTAAAAGGAAAAACAATAATATAATGTCTTAGTACACCAGTTTTTCAATTTTGGAGCAGCAATGTCCAACATTTAGGGCACACATATAATGGTTTGGGGATGCCAATCCTTGTCTCTGTCTAGCTACCTGCTAGCCGGCTAGGAGGAATCTTTACAGAAGACAGTAAGAATCGATAAGATGGAAGTTACATATTATGCTCAGAAGTTTTGTGCCAAGAGAGCGTACAGAAGTTCTGCCTGTGCTTAACAGCTCTTTCATTCTCAAATCATGTATAATAAATTGATTTTTAAATAACAATGGTGAATCGCATGCAATAAATTATGTATGATTATATATATATTTTTACTGCTCAAGAAAAAAACTGATTATCTTCTCAGCAGAAATGAATAAAGTGTAAACTATCAGATAAAGGCTTCCTTAATTGTAATTTACTTTTTTATTAAAATCTGGCTATGCATGATTAGCTTGTTTTAACAGTAACATAGAAAAAAAGTTCAAAGGGGAAATCCTGGTTAGTGGTCTTAATCAAAATGAACGTCCTTGTAGACACTTTCTAAATATAGCTCAGAAAGAATCTGCACTTGGTTGCCTTGGAAAATGTTGCTATAGTTGCAAGACGCATTTCTGGAAACGGATGTACAAAAAGTAAACTTTCACTTTGCTCTGGGTACACGATATTTCTAGAGTTAACTTTTGGCCTCAATCTAAGTAGGGTCAGAGTCCACTTAATTTGCTTTTTTTCTTCTTAGTTTTGCCAAAAGGTGCTCTTCTGTTGGATTTAGCATGATAAGTACCAGGAATGTGAGTAAATGGAACTTCCTATTGATGATAAAACTAAAATTTGCAGGGATTTAGTAGTTCAAACTGTAGCAGTTACAGCTACATCCTACGTATTATTCAAATTCTCAAACATTCCATAATACTTCCCCTTAAAAAAATCATTAGGGAATAAAATTTGCAGTGAATGAAGTTTTAGAATTCTCCATCAGTTGATCACATTAATTAACCAGGTTAACCATGTGTCACAATGCTATAGGCCATCAATTATTTTATTCAATTGGCATGAATATTTAGCTATGTATTTCCATTCAAGGTAATGATTTATGACTTGAATAGAGATTGAATTGTACATTTCTGAAAATTAAAAATCTGGGGATATTAAGATTATTTGTTAGAATACTTTTTTTATTATGCACGTAAAATAGCTAATTAAAAATAATTGGAAGAAGCGGCCAAGAAAAATACAAGATGAAGAGCATGACAATTCACTGTCAGCAAGAGTCATGATAAAGTCAAATAAAGTCCCCCAAATATATCTTCAGTGCCCTGTCACTTGAGACTCTACAACTCAAGAAGAAAACAATGGAAGGTACTTTTTAAAAAATCAAGTCCATATTATGCTGACTTTTGGAGAAGTAGACATGGCTCAGTGAGCTCTTCAGGACTTCTGACTTCGATGATACAACCTTTTCCTATTTTTAGCACTTCCCAGAATCTGATTTCATAAATAACTAAAATGGGACATTTGGTAATCACATCGAATATTCCATTCTTCCATTGTGATAAATGAGGTACTATTTTCATTCACTTCATCAAGATTTTAAATTGTCCAGAGAACATTTGCATATATTCTTAGCTTACTTCAACACAGGGTCATGGCAAAAGCTAATTTGATACATGATAGGGAAAGATGTAAAGCCTAAACATCCAAAATTCAATGAAACGATTATTGCTAGGTATAGTCACTTCCAATAATGGTGACAATGATACGTAATATTTATTTACCTGGTGCCATAATTTTGCTATCCTGCCAGGCCAAGAGCATCCTATTTTTCCTTCAATTCTGTTACATTCTTTTGATTTTTTTGGCTACGCATTCTTTATTTCTACATTTCTATAGCTCTATTTGTATAGGCATTTTATATATACATTCAATAATTAAAAGGTTAGGAAATAAAACCTGTGAGACAATACTAGACTGATTTAGGGATTTTATTTCAGAGAAAGTAACTTATGCATGTTCTCCTGTTCAAAAATTGCAATCAACTATTGTTGGTTAGAAAATGTTATTGTATTTGAAAGAGGAGCAAGCTGGGGCACTTGGGTGGCTCAGTCCGTTAAGCATCTGACTCTTGGTTTCAGCTCAGGTCATGATCTCAAGGCTCATGAGTTCAAACCCCACATCTGGCTCTGCTCTGACAGTGCGGAACCTGCTTGGGATTCTCTCTCTCCCTCTCTATCTCTTGCTTGCTCTCTCTTTCAAAAATGAATACATGAACTTAAAAAAAAAAGCTGAGCAAGCTGAGCCTTAGTGGGGTCTGTCAGGTCACTTATTCAAAGACATAAAGGGGCAAGTGAACAAAGCAAAGAAATAAAGGGAGCCAGGTTGGGACCCAAACACCTGTTCTTGCACCCACTTAAAGGTTAGATTTAACCACATCTGTAGCTCTAGCTCCTGTTATGCTAAGTTATTTGTTCTTCCATGTGATAGTTCTCAAGTTTTCCTAAGTTTCCCATCCTTTAGAACCAAATCTGCATACGTTAATTAAGCATTATTATCCATCTCATGCATATTTTCTACACCCCCCTTCCCCCCCATATTCCTTCTGGTAGAGACGTTAAACAAATGTGTTTAAATGAGTTGGATAAAGCACATACTTTATTTACGGGCATTTCTTCCCATTTCTTCAAATTCCCTATAAACAAATTCTTCTTGGCATGTATTATAACGTTACTGCATTGGCTTTTCATGCTATAAAATGGCTGGCTTGGGAGTGAGGAATAGGTACAGAGGGTACATACAAGAATCAACTGGTGAGCTCTCTTAAAATACCCATTAATCCCTCCTCTCTCTTAGAAGCACAATTGACCTTCCCACAGTGTTCTACGTGACATTATGTTAAAGCTCACTGCCACAAAAACCTCTTACACTATCAATGTTTAGAAATAATTAACACTGTTCCAGAATTGCACAAATGCTTCGTAGATGATCTGAGATCTGAACTCTGCAAATATTTCATGAAGTTGTAAAAGATCAAATTAACACGTGTCAGTACAGTTCTTGATTTGTGAAAAGCCACCGTTCTACAATTAGCACTAAAGGGAGACAACGTGACTCCTGAGAAACTTGATTACCTTTGCAAGAGTGACTTCTTTTATCTATGTGAATTCTTCCTGAGGTTGGGACTGTTTCTTCAAAATGGAGTCCAGCTGCTTTCCCTATTCCTGGAGGAGAATCTACTATTCCTGAGAAGAGAGGCTTTTGTTCATCATCAATGGATGAGATGAAAGATGAAGATCTGCTTTTTTTCTCTTCAAAGTGTTTCTTGGAACTCTGATAATGTCTTATGGTATCTACAGAGTCTTCGGGACCATTTGTACTGTTCCCTTTGCCAAAATCTATCAAAAAAATTATTTTATAGAAGATAATCAAATGTGAGACTCTATGCATATTATACTGCCTAACTATATATAAACTGCCTTTTTAAGAGTTATGGCCTTTAAATAACTTTAACATAGAATTTCCTTTAAAACCACCAGAAAGGATGTTCATTCTCCTTTTCCCATTGAGAATGTAGCTACCTAAGGAGAATTTTTTTTAATTCAAAGGACATTAGAGTATCTTTGTGAAATACATATTTGTTTCAGAGTTAAAAGAATATCTGCAATAGCAATAATGCTTATATCTCAGAAAAAAACGATAACATAACCTGATTTACACATGCTCAACGGTCATTTGTATTCTTAAAATCTGGTGCACTATCTCTTTAAGGAAAGGGAATAGGGAGGGAAAATATGTCCCAATTCTAAAATACCACGACTATGCACCTTGTTTGTTTTTAGCCTTCATGCTCTCTCATGTGGCAGCCATTCACGCATGGCAAAGGTCAAAACAGGAAGCCTCCTCGTAGCAAAGGCTGAAGGGATGAATTTCAACCTTAGTTCAAGGTACGTAAAGGCCTTGACATTCCAGGTAGTTTGGTCTTGTGGCATATTGCAAAGAATATAAAGCTTAAATACAGTAATTAAGGTGAGTTTACCTAATTACATTAAAACCAGCAGTGCATATTGGCTGTATTATACTGAAATGTCAGGATAATTTTAGCCCTGAAGGTTGTGTTAGAACATATTTCAGCAGGAAAAGCTCAAAAAGACAAATCCTGAAACTTGTTTCCATTAGTGTCCTGGGGAGACAGTATAATTCTCCATCTGCTTGTGGCTAATAACTAACCAACACAACTCCAGAAAGTATAGTATTTTCAAGAGAAATGGTTAAGATGGTGTCCCCATCTACTTAATGCCTGATTGCTTACTCTCTTATTTATGGAAGAGGCCAAATGAACTGATTTATGGCCACTCCAGATAAACTACCAACGATTCTTTAAAATTCTTATATGGCATAGAAATTAAACATAGAATTTTTCCTTTATTTAAAAAAATATATATATAATAATTTAAAATCTGAGAAACCAGGGACACCTGGGTGGCTCAGTTGCTTAAGCATCTGACTTCGGCTCATGTCATGATCTCACCGTGGTTTGAGCCCCACATCGGGCTCTGTGCTAACAGCTCAGAGCCTGGAGCCTGCTTCAGATTCTGTGTCTCCCTCTCTTTCTCTGCCCCTCCTCACTCACTCTCTGTCTCTGTCTCTCTCAAAAATAAATATAAACATTTAAAAAATTTAAGAAAAATAAAATAAAATCTGAGAAACCAGAAAGCAGCCCAAAGTAAAAAGTGAATAGAGTTTAAAAATCAACTTGATGTGATTAAGGACTTAGTTTATGTCCTGTCAATTAAAGTTAAATGTGGCAAAACCAGACTGCTTAATTTAAGATTTCACATTTGCTCAATGATTTCATCGTTGAGCAGAGAAGATCACAGATCGTTCTGGTTTCCAGCACTGTGGGCAGCATTGGTTTCTCGGTGTCGCGTTTCCCCACTGAAGCGCTAATCTAACTGCCTGTAAATATTCAGATCAGCATTTTCTTTTCTCTCCAGTGACACGGACATGACCCTTCTTAAACTTCTAGAGTTCATTATTGTCATCTCACCCTCTGTTTTTTTTGGTTTTAACTTCTCCCCTCCTGAAAATTTGATCCACATTCCCCATCTTATGAACATATTTCATTCCTCAAAAATAATAATTGTTTCCAACTGTATGCTAGTAAAAGTAAAAAAAAAAAAAAAAAAAAAAAGCTTTCTTTTCTAAATTGTCCTCACATTTGCTTAGTGAATTGCATCAGTTTCTTGTACAGCAGATAGGTGCAGTTTTGGGCAGCAGTGGGATTTGAGTCAACTCTGGCTTGGCTTCTCATCTTCTTGAAAATGCCTTTTTAAAAAATACTTGCACAGAGTCTTTTTCCAGTATATTCAAAGGTAAACTGAATTAACCATCACTTCTCATGCCTCCAATCTAAGTATGGATAATGCTAACATGGATCTTTGTCATGAAAGTACCTCACAAATTACACAACCATTTTGTCTTCTTGGCTTGAGAGGTCTTAGAGTTCTCTGTGGATTTTCAAATCCTCCCAGATGGTAAATGTTCTGTCCTTCCTACTACCTGGGCCTCGGTCTTAGTTTACTATGACTTGATTTTGGATGCTTAGGCACAAATTCATCATATTTTTTAATTGAATTCTAACTTGTTGATTTCAACTCAGGACAAGTATTTGCGACATGTGGTGAAGGAAGGATCATTATTTTGTTCTCTTGTAAAACAGAACAAATTACTTAAATTTTTTTTTTTAATTTTTAAATGTTTATTTATTTTGAGAGAGGGAGACAGAGTGAGCAGGGGAGGGACAGAGAGAGAGTTTAGACACAGAATCCGAAGCAGGCTCCAGGCTCTGAGCTGTTAGCACAGAGCCTGACACGGGGCTCAAACCCATGAACTGTGAGATCATGACCTGAGCTGAACTCTGACGCTTAACCAACTGAGCCACCCAGGTGCCCCAGAACAAATTACTTTATATACATGGTCTCTAACTCCTATAGTAAAAATTCCAGGGAAAAGCAGAATCATGAGAGAAGAAGCAAGAGTTAGGTATCTTTGAACTTTTCCAGTATGTAAGGAGAATTACCCCACATTTATTCTGGGTTCACTGCCACTGGATAATAAACCAGCTGCTTCCTGGAACACAGGCCACATGGACAAGTTTCTTGAATGCAACCTAACTGCAACAACATTTTCTTATTCCTTATTAGACAAGTCAAAACTTCACATTTTATCATATAAAATGAAAGTTGAAAAGACAATTTATTTATGGCTTAAAAATGGAAACTGCTCAGGGTTAAGCTGGAGGTGGGTTGAAGGAATACATGAAATTAGGCTAAATGTATTATAATTAGCCTCTGGGTACCTCTAGATTTTGATGGACTGTTCCATTTCTGTTTTTTTTTCTAATTAAACTGAATTCTTTGATAGATATTAAATAGTATTAGATACTGTTTTTTCTTAATACTAATTTTTTCTTAATGCTACTCTTATTCTATGTAGAAATAGTACTCTGAAGTAAGCTGAGGGAGTTTTACATTTTCCCCTTTGCTAGAAGTGAGATTGTATGTTTGCTCCTGTTCCCACCATTTCACAAAGAAAAAGTTTTGCTTGTCGATCTGGAAGCTTGTGCTTGTGCTCACTCCATCTTTTATGGAACGTTTATTTCAGATTAATGACCATTTTTATTCATCAGACCCGATAAATAGGTGCAAATTTTGGTCAAAGGGAGGCATTTAATGTGCCCTGTCAGCATTCGAGTTTTGTATTTTCTATTGGTAACAGTTTTGGAATAAGCTGAGCATTTTCCGGCTAGATGCATTTTAAAAAGTTATTCCATGAAAAATTGAGGTCTGAGATAAATTTTTTCATTTTATTTCAAATACCTTAGTTCCTCTCTAGCTTCAAGGAATGTTGAAAGGGGACTAGTGTCATTTTTCTATACAAATGCAAGATAAGAAACATTTAAGCTATCTTAAAAATGAAAATAAGCAAATCACATTTATATATCACTAAAATGCATAACAAAAGCTAACTACTGTTCATATTGGAGGAGATATTCCAAAAAGATGCCAAAGTATATCACCAACATATTTAAGGCTTAATTTAATAGAATTAAATCACCTTTATTCTATAAAAATAAGTTCAACTGCATATATTTACTACTTACTTCAATAACTTTCATACTACTCTACCACTTTGATACTGCATATTCTGTGCATAGGAAGAGTTGTGCAGAATATTCCAAATATTTAGTCACAAAACCTTATCGGTTAAAACATACATGGGTGTGAATGTGTATGTGCATATCTCATGTGCTATTATACATGCTATTGTACTTATAGACTATGTATTTTATAAAATAAACACAACATAAAATCTTAATTATTATTGCCATCACCCAATGAATCATAGCGTCATACTCTGAAGTAAGCACAACTTAACTCTGGAAACTACTTTAATCCAGACAATTTTTTAGCATGTTCCAAATGACTATACCTCATTTACTTCTGTTCTGTCCAACCATCTTAACAAGTCCTTAATAAAGGCCACTAAATAGGTCACTAAAGCATCATTTTTCTTCTTCACTTTCTGTAACAATGACTTTATTTCCATCTCAGGAACTGTAGGACCTCTTCCTACAATGACCTTAATTAAGTTGGGGGGTTCCGGGGCACCTCCAATCCAGAATTTCATGAAAGAAAGAGAACTACTTGAAGATTACAAAAAAAAAAAAAAAAAAACACCAAAAAAACACTAGATATTCTGAAACTCATGCCTAAACTAACAACTCTCTCTTGTTGAGAAGTAGGTTTATTTCATCAGAAGAAATGTGAAGCTCATGAGGACAAGCACGTTTATTAACACATTAATTCTAAGAGATAAGTCCAAAATGTCTAGCCTCTATTTTGTTCAAGTCAACTTGCCAGGGATTCTATATACCTTTTCTTTTTAAATATTTTTTCTTTCTTTCTTTCTTTCTTTCTTTCTTTCTTTCTTTCTTTCTTTACTATTTTTAATGTTTACTTATTTTTGAGAGAGAGAGAGAAAGAGAGAGAGAACGCATGCAGGGAAGGGGCAAAGAAAGATGGAGACACAGAATCTGAAGCAGGCTCCAGGCTCTGAGCTGTCAGCACAGAGCCCGACGGTGCAGGGCTTGAACTTGTGAACTGCGAGATCATGACCTGAGCCAAAGTAGGATGCTTAACTGACGGAGTCACTCAGGCATCTCTTAAATATATCTTTTTGAATGCAAGCTCCTTAACAACATGTAGTTGGCATGATTGTAAGGGGTAGGGGGCGGTAAGGATTGAAGTCTGAAGAGTTCTGGTGCCTTAAGTAGATAGTGGACGGCACTGTAGGACTCAGCCTCTCTCTCTATCCCCAGTGCTCAGCTTTGTGTTCTTCTGTCTGGTTCTTGGTGCCTCTGCTGAGTGATTCAGAATCATCGGCGCTCTCGGATGTCTATGTTTCACACAAGCAGTAAACAATCGATGCATTTCATGGGCAGCTTTTAGTTGATGTACTTCCACAGTATTCAGCGTCAATAATTTTCTAAAAGTTTCCTGTTCTTCATACTAGTGTATGTGTTTTTCTCTTACACATTAATTCTACACCAAGATACGTATCAAATGAGTGGCCACTCATTTGTGGAACATTAAATTGAGTCCATGGGGACTAAATTGCTTTCAGCAAATTTTATACTTGCTGTAGTGCTATGGAGTCCTAAAGACTAGTGCTAAAGTCTAGAATCGGTTCTCAAGCTGTGTATAACCAGAGTTAATTTGTGTTTTCTCATTGCCCAAATCATGCTTACTCACTGACACACCAGGAAATTTCAAAGAGAGGCAGGCAGGCAGGCATATCCCTTACTATCTACACTTGATATAAACTAAGTCTCAAAGATTAAGACTGTGATTAAAGGAAAAGTTTCCAGAATTAATAGAAATGTCTAGTTGCATGAGCACAATATACATTGTGACACGCTCTGAGGGCCTTATCAGGAGATAAAAAACAGATTATTTAGCTTGAGACTGAGGAAACTAAGCGAGATTGAAAGGAGATTTAATAAATCTTCAACTGTATGGGGAACATTATTATATAGACACATTTTCAAGTTTTCTTCATCTCCAGAGAGATAAAAATAAGAGATTAACACCAGGATAAGGGATTTTGGTTAAGCCTACAGAAAAACAGCTTGACAGTAATCGTGCTGATTTTAGAAAAAGTTACCAAGAGAATAATGAAAGACACTGCAGAAATAAATTAGCACCTATCTGAGTGGCTTATTGTTCTGCGATCAGCTAGAGGACTCAACAATTAGCCCAATTAAGCAAATATGTATCAACCATTCTTTGTTAAAGGAATCTACATTTTTGTAGAGAAAAAAGACAATAAGCATTAACCACTGTGCAGGGCATATTTTGACAATATCACCAAAGGAAACTGGCACAGGAATTCATAAAAGGAATAAAATCTATATATTTGGGCAAATCAAGAAAGAGTTCATGTTGGGGAACATCTCTCTACTTGTTAGATAGATGCTGCCCAATTCACGAATTGCTTATAAAACGAATTACATCTCTCTCAAAAAAAAAGAGAGAGAGAGAGTTCATGTTGAATCTATCATTGGAGATTAACCATGACTAAAAAAAAAAAAAAAGGTAATTTTGGATGGTGGATGAAAACAGTGGTGTGGTTGCATGTGCCTAAGCTTGAGGATAGGGAGGTAACTTCTGATTAAGGGAATGGCAGAAGCAAAAAGACACATGATTTACGTGGAAGAGAGGGAAGTGAAGTTTACTCGAAGTGTAGTGAGTGTTGAAGCTAGTAGACAAGCTTCCCAAGGGAAAGAATTCAGAGAGAAAAGGGCCAAGGAAAGAACTTGGATGAAGGCAAAAGAAGAGAATCAAAAGGAAGATGCTCAAATTCTAGTTCATTATTAATTTACTCTTTCAACAAATATTTGCTGAATACCTGCTGTGAGGCAAACACTGAAGTTATAGATGACTAAATATTTCCCACCTTTATAGAGTTTATAATCTAGGGACAGATAGCATCAATTAAATAATGATGCCAATGGACATAGAAGTACAACTGGAATTAATGCTGCAAAGTAGATGAGCTGCTGGGAGAAAGCCAGATTAGGGTTGTTGAGGGAAGGGGAAGTCCTTAGAGGGCTTGAAATATGGGCATGACATAAACATAACTGCATTTAGAAAAAAAAATCACCAGTGGTGCAGAAAATAGATAAGAGAGGGGCAAGTTAGATCTGGGGAGGTGAGTTGGGATACTGTTTCAGTATTCCAGGTGACAGATTATGGTAGCTTGGCCCAGAGTTGTGGCTAAGAAGGTGGAGAGAAGTAAACCAAAGGGACCTCATTTGAAAACTAAATGAACATGTGGGGCACCTGGGTGGCTCAGTCGTTGGGCGTCCGACTTCGGCTCAGGTCGTGACCTCGCAGTTTGTGGGTTGGAGCCCCGTGTTGGGCTCTGTGCTGACAACGCAGAGCCTGGAGCCTGCTTCGGGTTCTGTGTCTCCCTCTCCCTCTCTGTCCTTCCCCTGCTCACACTCCGCCTCTCTCTCTCAAAAATAAATAAACATTAAAAAAAAAAAAAAGAAAACTAAATGAACATGTAGTGGAGAAACAATAACAAGAATTGATGGAGAGGTTGAGAGAAAGTCACCTCCTAGATAGATATTGGATTAGTGCAATTGATTGGGTTGTGGTTCCATTTAGAGATCTGGTAAATGATGGAGAGAGGTTTCCAGAGGGCCATGATGAGTTCAATTTAGGGAATGTTCAGTTTGGGCTGCCTTTGAGATTTCAAGTTAGTGTTTTTTTTGTTTTTTTTTTTAATGTTTATTTATTTTTGAGAGACAGAGTGCAAGCAAGGGAAGGGCAGAGGGAGAGTGAGAGAGACACAGAATCCAAAGCAAGCTCTGGATTCTGAGCTGTCAGCACAGAGCCTGACAAGGGGCTCGAACCCACCAATTATGAGATCATGACCTGAGTCGAAGTCAGATACTTAACAGACTGAGCCACCCAGATGTCCCACAATTCGATGGTTTAATAGGCAGTTGGATATATGAGATTGAAGCTCAGATGGTCTGGGATTACAATGTGAATATTCACATCTCTCCTGTGAGAATATAAATAAACTCAATATAAATGAGATCACCCAGGAAAGAGTTCATCTAGAATGAGACGAGAAGAAGAGCTAGGGCCACACCTTGAGAAAATCTAATAACTAATAACTGGTTTAGAAGATAATGATCCTGTAATTCTCCTCAGGGAATTACTGAGCATAGAAGGAAAATAGGAAGAGCGCAGTAACACAGATGCCAAGAGAATATTATTCAAGAAAAAGAGCGGACTTGTTTTAATGAGAGCCAAATAAGGTGAAGAATAGAACACTTATTGGATCAGCATGGGAAAGGTGTAGATGCTTCTCCAGAAAAGCCTTCATTCATCTGCCCACGCACAATTAAATATACCTTCATCTGGGTTTCCATCGAGGTTATTCTGTTACAGCACCTGCTGTTTTTATTCAGAATTATAAAAGGTATGTGCCATCTCTCTTCCTAGGAAGGGTAAGGGCTGTTTTACACAATTAGTTTCTCAGAAATTGAGTAGTTCTTTAAAAATGTGAAATGTTAAATATTTTTTGAATACATGAGTGAAACATAAAGAATAGTTAGAAGGGCAGAAAAACCCAGAGACGAGTAGGAGTGGCAAGCACTTCAGAGGGTGTAAGGATGAAGAGACCTAAAAAATACCACCTTCATCCATGTCACACACGCCTGTGAGAGGGTTTAGCACTCTGGCTGTCACAAGGGTCCTTCTTCCAGAACACTCTGTTCAAGACTTTGAGTGTAGTTATTCATCTGCTATTAATTGGTCTCCTTTTTTTTCTCTCTTTTTCTTTTTTAACCAACCTACTCTATATCTCTATCTGTGATGTCCCAGTAGATATCAGATGGCTTTGCTGAATGACATCATTGATAACTATCAATCAGAAAACACATTATTAGCTACTGAGAACAGCAAAGGATTTGCCTTTCTAAAATCCAAATGAAACTTACCCATGAAATCAGTAGTAAATGGGCATTTAGTAAGAGGAGCTAATCACCACATGCTCTACGTTTAAATTTTAGAAATAAAATGAATTACCTTTGTCTCCTTCACTATCAAATGAAAATTTCCTTCTTCGTAGCTTACAGTTGTCTCCTTCAGAATCATTCACAGACTGTGATCGTAGTAAGAGATCAGCCTTTGTTAATGGACATGAAGATAAAATGGGAGATTACTCAATTTGAACATATTATCAGTAACTTCTCTACTGTTTCATATCATTTCAACCACTTTGAGACTTAACTATTAGATTGCAGGCAAATAGCTACAATACTTTGTTTCCTGGTTGTCTCTAAATTATAAAATGGACTAATAGAATAATTCAAGTAGTTTCACCATCTGATGGGGAAATCATAGTTGTGTAAGTTATTTATCAGAAATGTTTAGGAATAATGTCAACATTTAGAGACAACATATTTCTTCATGTAGAATGTATTTTATTATGTAACGTGGTAAAGTTAAAATAAAAATAATAATTAAAAAAATTGCAGGGGGCTCCTGGGTGGCTCAGTCGGTTAAGCATCTGACTTTGGCTCAGGTCATGATCTTACGGTTCATGAGTCTGAGTCCTGCATCGGGCTCTCTGCTGTCAGCACAGAGCCTGTTTCAGATCCTCTGTCCCCCTCTCTCCCTGTCCCTCCCTTGCTTGTGCACACACTCTCTCTCTCAAAAATAAATAAATGTTAAAAAAAAAATCAGAATCTGTATTACAGCAGGGAAAAAAGTGTAAGCTAATTATAATTAGCTATGATGTTTAAATACATGGTAATGATTACAAAGTTAAATTTCACAACAATAAATATAAAGTTAAGTTCAATGAACACTATGCTGTAAGCATTTTCTTATTTTGAGCTATTTATTATTTCTCCTTCCTCCCCTTCTGGAAATTATGATCACTTCTGTAATAAAAATGGAAGCTCCCAAATAAATAAAACAAATGGAAGTTCCTATTTTCTTTATTTGCTTGCTGCTTAAACTTTTTTTTTTAATGTTTATTTTGAGAGAGAGAAAGAAAGTACACATGTGCAAGGAGCAGAGAGAGAGAGAGAGAGAGAGAGAGAAGCCCAAGCAGGCTACACACTGTCAGCACAGAGCCCAACATGGGGCTCAAACTCATGAACCGAAAGATCATGACCTGAGCAGAGATCAAAAGTTGAATGCTCAACCGACTGAGCCATCCAGGCTCCCCTGGTTGCTGCCTAAACTTTTTATGTGAAGAAGTTATCTGGGGAGTCTGGGTGGCTCAGTCCCTTAAGCGTCCAACTCTTGATTTTGACTCAGGTCATGATCTCATGAGATCAAGCTCCATGTTGGGCTCCACACTGAGTGTGGAGTCTGCTTAAGATTCTCTCTCCCTCCCTCTGCCCCTCTCCCCTACTTGTGTTCTCTCTCTCTCTCTGTCTCTCTCAAATACAAAAATAAATAAATAAATAAATAAATAAACAAATAAAAGAAGTTATCTTGTTGTTCATCAAGGCAAAATCAGAATGAGGTTGGTGACATTAAACAGATTTTAATAAAGTACTGAATTCAAACCATTATAAAAAATATATGCTCTTGATAACTTGAATCTCTCATCACCTAGATATTTTTCAACTTCAGTGTTTTGAAAAGAAGCTATTTGAGCTGGTGCTTCAGATTATGAAGTGGTACCCTGGTGACCTTACAAGTTTATCCTCTTTAAGTCTCTCACAGTACCTGGGAATGACTAATTCTGGGGAGAATTAAATGTACTACCTTTTACCTAACTATTGAATTGAGGATTTTTTCCTTCCAGACAGTATATTAGTTAGCATTAACAAATAAATAAATAAATAAATAAACAAACAAAAAAAAAAAAACGCAGGAAAACAACCCAAAAAACAAACAAACAAAAAAAAAAAAAAAAAAACCAGAAGTTTCAAAAGCCCTAACGTTTGATTTCTGGCAAAAAGCTGTTTAGAATCAGAGCTGAGGTGATGGGGTTTTGGGGAGGAAAGAAGGAGGAATAAACTAGTAATAAATTGTAGACTGCAATTCTGTATTCTTAGCATAGTGATGTCATAAAGACACATTTTTAATAGTAGTAGAGAGTGAAAGAGACAAAGGCTACACTCTTAAAATTCACTCAAGGTTAAATTATGTGTAGAATCATTTAAAATATTATTTCTACTAGACCATATGCTATTCATTCTATAGCACTAATTTTGACTCAGGTTTAAGCCTGATTTGTTTATATTTCTGTGATTTGGAAATTGTGTGAAATATGGACCTAAACTTGAGTGAGTTTAAATGTTTCATTTTTATTGAAAAGACATTGCTAACCCGTGTGTGGTATAAATAATAGCTTGGAGAATATTCTAAGCCTTGTGTAAAATAAGCTCTTCTAGGGGACTTAAATAGCCTAAGATCATTCATATCTTACAAATAATTGGCACACTCAATATAAACCAAGGCTATTTTAAATCAAGTATGTCACCTAAGTGTTTCTGAAAGGTCAAATTTAATTGACCTCCTTGAAGTTATTCAATATATTTGAAAGTAATTAGACAGAATTCCTTCCCTATAATTTAGAAATTCCAAAATTAAGAGTTGGTATCCAAATATTCAGAGTTGGTAAAGTTTTGCTATATTTTGCTTGATATTGCAGAAGAGTTTTGGCAATCCAAGAATAAAATAAAATGTCATAAATCCAAAAATAAGTAAACCATTAACATATACCTTTGCACTCTCATGCCTTAGGTTAAAAGTCAACTCTAAGTTTGTGAGAAAGTGGTCGGAAAACTCGGGATACATATCCAAAACCTCTAACAAGTCTTCTCTCTGGATCTTATGCAAGTCACAGTACGTGAGAGCTCTTACGTCTGCATTAGACTTTCCAGGTTTGGCATAAAGATGAACCATTTCTCCAAATATATCGTTTTTCCCTAAAAATAAATAAATAAATAAATAAATAAATAAATAAATAAATAAAGGAGGTAAAAGGAATGTGAACTTAATGCTTTCTTTCTAAAAATACAAGGGGACCAGTGACCAATCCATGGGCCAAGGAATTCAAATGGAAGATCCCCTGGCCAACAGACACTAGAGCCTCAAAATTCTAGTACCTCCTACTGATTGCCTCAGTCATGTTTGTTTGCTGAGTGGTATTTTGCCTCTTAACATACTGGTCCTGATATAATGACTATTATTTCCATGTTTTGATTTTTTGGCTACATGCCTAGAAATGTAGCAAATATGACTTTAGTCTGCTATGCCTTACATGGCTAGAAAAGGGTCTTGCCATCCAGTAGGTGTGGTCCAATTTTGTCAATCCAGGAATATGAGAAAGGCAGCAGTGAGTCAGATTCACAAACTTTCTATCTCAGGATGGTCTCCAGGGGTGATGGCAAACATGGGGGTATAGTGGCACACTTTCAACACTTAGAGGACTAGGGGTATAATTTGAACATACCTTGTTTCCTTTACTAACCACTTTCAGATTTGCCCGTAATGACTCTGTCCAATTATTGAATATATCTAGCTTTATTTATAGTCTTGCTTTTTACCAAATGGCCTTTACTCTAAAAGTGTGTCCTCCTTGCTTTCTTGCCAAACCTGGGATTATCTCAGTGTCTGGCTTCTGATGGTTTCTCCTCATCCCCTCTCCCTGGCCACATGCCACCTACTTTTCCAGGCTTTGTTTAATACTGAGGATGATGACAGCAACAACAAATGCTTATTAAGAATTAAGTAGGTGCCAGGCACTGTGTCAAATGCGTAGGTGAATTATCTCATTCAATCCCTAAAATAACTTCATAAGGAAGTTACTCTCTATTATTTAAATACTATGACTATGAAAAGATTGAAGAGGTAAACTGATTAGACCATGGTCACCAACTTAGTTGGGTGAAGGGAGGGAGAGAGTAGCCATGTTTAAATCCCATGCATTCTGACTCCAGTCAAAACTTTTTCACACTTGATGTGTTTATCTCCTCCCAATATTTTACCTGAATGTCATGGCCATTTAGGTTTTTCTGTCTCTGAATGTCAAGACACTTAAAAATTATAGCTGTGAAATAAATGCTTAATAACTACCAATAAATTATCTATCATACATCTTTTAAAGATCATCAGTGTAAAATGGTACTTTCTTATATATATCCTGAAGCTTCTTTTCAGATTTAGAAAAAACTTTTTGGATCTGTTAAGTTATTTTTTGACAGACAAGCTTATATATACCCAACTACAGAAACTATCAAAGACTTTTAAATGATAAAATTCTAACCAGTCAAAAAATGCTATAATGTTCTTATTTTAAATGTGAATTTAATGGGTAGAAATCAGAGAGCACATCTCTATGACAGAAACTGATATGGGAGAGAATACATTAACTTTGTTTTAAATAAATACTTAGCTTCAAAATGGAACGAAGAATCTTAATTTGTGAGGATTTTAGGTGCAGATTTACATGGAAATGGGGACAGGAGAAAAGAATCTCTTGAAATTCTTTATAGTTTTAATACTTCAGTATAGATATTGTCAAAGAAAAGCTCTCAACTAAATTCAGCATGGGCTTTGCATCTTAATTAGTTTACACGACTGTAAAAATGAGCAAAAACTAAGCCAGTCAGCGTGTACTGCTTAACTACACTCTAAAATTACTGTTTTATAAAGCAAGAAGTCTTGTTACCTCCCTGTAGAAGGTGGGGCAGGCTCATTCTAAGATCAGGAAAGCACTGAAGCATGCTTCTTCCCTGGCAACATACAGAGCAAACTGTCAAGGCCGAATGTGGTGAAAATCCAACTTACTATGTAGCCACTACCTGATTTATGTTTTTATTCTTTGCCTTATGCATCTTGTCAATATGGGATTTTAAAAAACCGTCATTAAAATAAAATGATCAAAATATATAGGAATCACTAAAATTTCTTTGTCCTGTGCTAGGCCATACTCTGGTCCTACTAGGCAGCAGAGAAAACAGACAACATCCTGTCCTTTTGGATGTTGACATCAAGAATCTAGTGAAAGGAAGTCATTGAATTACATGTTCATTATCTAAATGGACCTGGATTTAATCCACAGGAAAACAAAAAAGTGCAAATGTTCACAAATATTGGGAGTGGATGTTCCCTCAGGGAGACTGAGTCTTAAGGCTGCTGGCTAGGTGTTAGGGACTAAACACTGATCTCCTTTCTCTCTGCTTCCTTCCTCTTCCCCACTCTTCTAACAGTCCAAAGAAATCCTACAAGTTCACACGGACTGAATTTGCTTTTGAAGACACAGATTGGATAGACGGACATTCTTTTGCACCCAAACCAGTTTAATTAGCTAGTAATTTTAATTTCCTCAACACCTTTATCCCTGAATGCTAAGTTCATAGCTCATAGTTCATAGGTCATAGTTCACAAGTAAGGACTATGTAATTCCATTTGGTGGGACACAGCAAGTAAAAGTGCAGAGCATATAGATGAAACCTATCAATACATAGACACAGTTCATGACAAGACATTGGCACATGCTAGCAAGTAACCCACAATGGACACATTTTATTTAAGGTGTTAAGGGATCCGAAATGAATCCAAGGCCCTCCAACATGAAAAGCGAAATGCTGACTCTTTTCATACATTTGGGTTCTGATGTTTAAGTAGCTTCCAAGAACTAAAGAGAGTCATGGAAGTGTTTACACATTGGAGGAAAAGTGAGATAGTCAAGAAAACGTATTTTCTGCAAGGTCAATTTGATTTGAATTGAATTTTAAATAAAGCTTTAAAATTACTATCAGTCTTAAATAGTACTCATAAAGAAACAGATCAATCCTTTTTTTCTATCATTTTAAAATACACATTGCACCAGCTAACAACTGAATCTGTCACCATCCAGTTGTAAAACACTCACCCAGAATAGCTACCACAATGTCATCTTTGAGGATTTCGATGGAGCCTCTGGATAAGAAATAAAGTGCAGTGAGAACATCCCCACAGTGAACCAGGGTGTCTCCTGGAGGTGCATGGGTGGTCTTGAACTTCATTGCCAAAGCTCTAAGGCAACCTTTACTTGCCCCCCGAAAGGCTTTGCAGTTTTGCAGCAAAGTCTGGTTGAGGTGTAGACAAATATCAGCTTGTAAACATTCTGGGAAACCCTTTAGGACCTGAAGAAAAAACATAAAGAGTTTCATACTACCAGTGCACAGGGTACATCCACTTGAAATAAAGTATATTTCTTGCTCCCAGAACTGCAGGTGTAGTCATTGTCACACGAGTTCTTACAATGCTTCTACCTCGCCAACCTTAATGAATACTTGGTTTGCTAAACATGTCAGAATTTTAACTCAAATACTTGTTCTCTGAATTAACTGCAGGCATTCAGACTCAACACAAATGCTGTCTCATTAAAATGTGATGCCGATGTTTCACACTGCTTCTCATTCCCTGAATTATGTGAGGTAGCATCATACTGTGCACATATATAATGCAATGTGACAATTAATAAGACATAACTAATGAGAGGCGGTACAGCTAGGAAGACAACCTTTTGAAGGAATCTCAAGTCAATTTGGATTGCTATCTCTGGTATACATTTTAATTATAATTAGTAAAAATAATGATCCTGAAATAGCCATGGCATTTGTAAATGTCATATACAAGAGAGTGCTCTTAGCTAACAGTACGTGGAATATTTATGTTTCATATGCACACTATTAATACTAAATATTTTGATAAGCACTGAAAATAGAAAAAGGGAAGGATAACAGCAAACATACTTTAAAAGTATAGTTCTGTTTTCAGAAATGGAAATCGTGCCAGAGTTTACAATGCAAACATAAAGCTTCTAACAGCACTACTGTTTTGACAACTTATTCAGTAACTGATTTAAAACTTGTAGAAGAAATTAAATAATAACTTGTGACAAGTGCTACTCAGTTTAAACGGAATAAAATTGTATATTATTTTATAAAAATCCCCAGGATATGGGCCAAAGACACTCAACTCTTACTTCTCTTTGTGTGTCTTAGTTATCTTGGGTGTCATATCTAGATTTTAATTCTCATGTTGACTTTCCTCTGTCATTAAAAATAAATCCATTTAAATATGCTTTGGAGTAGAGGGAGGAGGCAGCACATAGTACCTAATAACGTAATTTTAGGATTTCCTAACCTTTGGGTCAACCTTGCTATTGCTGTCCGATAAAGCTAAAAATAATCATGAATCATTTGTACAGATAATTGAAATGTATAGGGTCCATAGGAGAACTTCAACTTAGATCATATTTGAGTTACCTTACACTTATTTCTATTTTACATGTTAAAGCAGCCACAGGTCAACTGCATCTGTAGGACCACTGTGTGATGCAATTGGTCAGACCAGTTGTGGTATCATACAAACGGATCAATTAGAGACCTAAAACATGGCAGCCACTATCTGCAATCTTGTTTCCTTCATGGTAACGTCACCCATAGAAATGGGTCAAGGGTGTTTTAGAAGAAAACTCACAGAACATGAGTTCTGGTCATGAATTTGCCACAGGTTGACACTTGTGCAAGTCACTTGATCTATCTGTGTTTCTTTGCCAGAGAATAAGAGCTTTTACAATTTTGAAAATTGCCGTAAGTTACCAATGCATAGTGTGCCAATTGCTAGATACCGCTTACACAGCTCCAAATATCTGTAGGAATTCAGACATTTGTCCCGAAGTTTCTGTATTACCTGGCTCAGACCTGAAAGAAATGAGCCTTTCTCTGAGTTCCTGGGCACTCATCTGAACCTCTGTCCTTAACTCTCCCTTTCAGACTTTGTCTACATGACTGGACTTCTGCCAGATTTCCTGCATGGACGGAAGACCTCTCCAAAATGATAACTTGCCTAGTCTTTGCCCATTTTTGCTTTGGGGGGCTAGTGGATCTTTCTGCACTCTGTCAGATCCTACACAACCCAGCTCCTCTCCTAGAGCCAACCCTCTGGTACGTCACCGATCCCTCCTACATGGGATTCTTTGGCAAGTTATGCTAGACTAGAATTGAGTGATGTTTGTATACGGTTTTCTGAAATGGGACCACTTTATTTGGAGGTGTTACAGTGGGAAAAACCCCAGTTCACTGGTCTTCCTGCACACTTTTCCTGCCTGAAGCCCATTGTTGTGGTCTTGGCATGATTCTCAGATGTCCCCAACCAGGTAGAGATGTAAAGGGCCTCACACCAAGTAACAAATTAGACATGCTTATTTTTCTCCTAAGATTTCGCTTATTTATAATAAGGCACAAAAAGACATTTTATATTTCACATAAATGGGGAACTAGCACTTCTATAATAGTTGGAATGAGATTATTGAGTTTATAGCTGCTATTTCTGGCATTTTCCTGAAGTTCCTCCATTACACCTTCTGAGTATAGCTTGCTTATAAAAGGAAAAACTGCATGTGTGTGTGCGTGCACACGTGTACACAGGTGTGTATGCATGCTTTGAATTGGAAGGTACAGATAAGATAGACATAGGGACTACTCATTTCTCTGAGCACATTAGATGCGCTATGGAATCAGACAGGCATGAGCTGAAGTTCTAGTTCCATCACTTACTAGTTGGGACTTTGGTCGAGTCAATTCAAATTTCTTGAGATTCAGTGTCTTCAATTGTAAAAATAATTAATAATATCTACCTCACAGGGTTGTGCTCATGATTAAATGTGATAATGTATGTAAATCATCCTATCCATTGTAGATGTGCCATAGACAGTTTATTTCCGACTCTTTTTTTGTCATACATATTTGTTGTTCCTGAAGAGCTGGTAAATTATCTTTAGCCAGAAATTGAGATATGCAACATCCAATGTATTCTCCTTGGTCTCTGGTGAATAGAAAATTCACCACTAACTTTTGTGTTCCATTGTCTCAACAGAGTTTAAGATTTCTTTTTTTCTCTCCTTTCTAACTTCTGTTTCCTGTTTCTGACTTGTGTTAAATGTTTTGGCTTACTTGCACTTAGGTTTTCACTGTGAGTGTTCTTAAATTCTTTTTGAAAGTAGGCATTTACTAAATTAATATAAATATGTTATTGGAATTCCGATATTTTTAGAAACACTCAGAAGACCATGAAAGGCTCTTGGGAAAGTCTTTCAACATCATTCTACTCTCTTCTCAAGTGTCCTTGTTAAGTGTCATTTTCCTAGCATTTATCCTATCAGATGTGACACCCACTGGGAAGACTGGTCTCAAGTTGGAGGTACCATAGAGTTTCATGGAGAAGTCTTTGCTTGTCCACAGAGAAGATACACACCTGTTAGCATGAAGGACTTGTCCAGATTAAGGAATTGTCCTGCGGGGTTAGTCCTTCACTGACTTTCTTGATTTTCTTAAGTCAGTTATGTAGATCACTCAAGTAAAATTCCATAGAAGTTAATATTTAGTAATTGAATGTCTTACTAGCCCAGAGATTTAAATGTCATACATAAGTCAGCAGCTTATGTATGAATCTGGGGCATGCCTAAGTAAAGAGACTTTATAAAAGCAGAGTTAAAAGACAGAAACAGTAGAGAAATAGAGGTAGAAGAACCAGTGGAAAGAGGGAGGAGAATGGGGTAGGTTTAAATAGTAGTCATCGGAGACACCCATTTCCATTGGTCCCAGCAGTGTTCCCTTCCTTACTTCCTACTGATTCATTGTACTTTTATTTGTCAGTTTTAGTTCCTCTGCTAAATTCCCTGACACAGAACTTCCTCATTTAACACTCAAATATTGGCATTTTTACCAGGCCTAGAAGATCTGGTAGTAAAGGGTAGCTATGTCAAACACACAGGTACAAACTAAGACACAAGCTGGCTTTGTGATTGTTAAAATTATTTCTACTCCACGCAATATAATCTTCTCTGTCAAGTTCTGAAGCTCTGAGGGTACACAGCACCTTTCACTGTGTATCTTGAGTCATTATTTATTGAGTTAATTAGATTTCAAAGACCAAGGAACATGACAGAGAATCAAGTTCATGGCCTGCAGCTTGGAAAACTAGCTCTCACTCTTTTAGCAAATATGTAATAAGTATCTACCCCTGTACCAGGCACTCTACTGGGTATAGAAGCATAACTATGAACACACACACACACACACACACACACACACACAAAACAAACAAACAAAACAACAACAACAAAAAAACATGTTCTGAAAATATCCCTGAAAATTTACCTAAAGCCCAGATTAAATATATATATATATATATATGTACACACACATATATATATATATATATACATATATATATATATATATATAATCAGAATTTCCCATTGTTTGCTCTGCATGGACATTTATAGCACACATTTGGACATTTATAATAGACATTTATAATACCAATGGTTGTTCAAATGAACCCTCAAAATACAGTTAGTTAATTTAAGGTGAATGAAAAGCTCTCATTTAACTTTTCTAATATTTGCAGTTATGAGGGACTTTTTAAACTTTCTGATGCTCCAGAAAATTTTTTCAAGGCTAATAAAAATCTCATGTCTTTTTTATGGTATAAGGTCACTTGAATATTTTACAAATGTAAGGTTATCTCCCCTTTACTTCACTTTATGTGAATAAAACTCTTTGGGATCCTCAAATTATGTAAGACAAATGAGACATTCATTCTTTTGAGTTTGAAATGCTTTCTGTGATTGTTAAAAGCAATCAACCCATAGTTTAGTATCAAAGGACCCAAAGTTTAAGGGCATTCAAAGAAGGATAACCCAACAATTACAAAATACAATAGCATGATCAAATCAAACTAAGACTCTGAAGAGTCACACAAAGAGCAAAAATGGAAATAACTATTCTATTGTAAGCACCTATCAAACATGATTGAATATTAATTCAGGAGTATTTAACTTTACAGTAAACTTCTCTCAAATGTGAATTTGCTGACACACACCTAATGGAATAAATACTACAATACTGTTAATATTTGCAATTATGCAGTGTGTGAAGTCAAATTTCTTCCATACTGAGCAATGAATACAAAATTTAGAAAGGAATGGAGGCTGAGGTTAATATAAACCTGCAATTTCTGAATTGATATGAATGTGCCCATCAAAATGACATTAGCCTCATTTTCTTTTTAGTAAGCAGATCTTAAATTAAACTTTTATACTTAGGTCAATAAAAACAATTATAGTACCTAATTTATGTATTGGGGTTTCAGTGAAAAACAAGTTTGGCTCAAGTCTATGACAGATTATAATTAGAAAAATGTGTCCAGGGCTTCCATCAGTGGAGTCTAAGAAAACAGATATTAATGAATATTAATTAAGATGATTATTATTGTCTTTTATATGAAACTATTATATCATCCTTCAGGGTGAGGGACTGCTGTCTATTGGATTTTGCTCTGGAAAAAGTTCTCTTGTAATCATACTTCAATACAACTTTGTCTTTTAACAGTAACTATATGTCTGGTGGGTAGGGCAGGTGACTTATAGTCTTAAAGCCACATTCTCTTCCCCATCCAGAAGTTTAAGGCTTCCCTTTATTCTATGAGTCTCCACGGTCCTGGCCTCACCCCTATGTGATTAAAAGAAGGTAGAGGTTGCAAGAGAGAAATGTTGTTAGTTCCTCAATCAACGTTTACCTGGATGCTGATAGGTAAGGATTTTCAAATTAAGTTAAATATTCACAATATACTCTATTATTCTTTCCTCAAATTTAAGATACATGATTCAATGTTTGCTGTTTCTTAGGCTGGACTGCCAAATACTCTTTTATGGTGGGTATACTTTCTAAGTTCTGTTAGAAGACGTCAACAATGGAGTTTTTTTATGAAGATGTTCTCCAGACACCATCTATAGTGTTTTAAACCCTCTATTTGCTCTGGAAAGAATCACAGTGTATTTTCTTATAGATATCCTCTATCCAGATAATATTGGAAAGTTGGTTTATGTTGTAATGAATGCATTTTTATTTATTTCACTTAGCATAGTTGCAGAGAGAAACATTCCTAAAGGCAGGCTGAAAAGAGCACCATTGAAGAAGGCAGTCTGTGTCAAATGATTCCCCTAAACAGCAAATTAATCTTATGAACAAGTTTGGTAACGATGATAACTCACATTAGGAAATTTTCTGAGGAGCTTCTCTGGTTCATTAAATACACTTAGATCTTGACAAATTAGGATTAATCAAAACACAAATTAGCACTCCCCTTGAAACACTAATCCTCAAGTGTGATTATCAAATAGATGATGCAGGCAATATATTAAATCTTAAATCTCTGCCCTTAAGACTTTATAGCATTTTCTGATTCTGATAGAATCACTGTTTGCCATGTGGGCATTCAGCATTTGATAAATCCTTACCACTTACAAGATACTGAACCTTGCTTTTGTTGTTTCTAGAAACTCATGCATTCCCTAATTTTGAGGTCATCCCAGATCATGTTATTGCTATGGTTATGGTTTATCATTAAGGAATAGGAAACATATAGTTTTCATCTTTCCTTGGAGATTACATGTTTAATACTTCATGTTTACCCACTGATCATGAAAAGTGGATTGTTTTAGGAGTTATAAACATTCAAGTGTATGCAGCTGTGGTCTGAAGCTCAAACTGCTTTGCTATCTGCTTTCTTATTTTACCTTCATGTGACTAATGAGAATAAGGAGTTATTTTATTGTATAAGGATACCATATGTGGCCAGATTGTTGGCAAAGCAAAGTATCCTGCAATCCATGATAGGGGGCTTTATAAACCTTGAGAAAATTAACTAATTTAGAAACAAAATCATGAACAGAACAGAAACTTGCCACATGTAGACAGGGAAACCAATGTCATAAATCCTGAACCACTTTTGATACAAGTAATGATTCCCTGAAAAATGAAACAGTTTTCCCTCCTGCTTCTTCTCCTTGCCTCTCTCAGTTAACAGCATGATATGTGAGATGCGTCTTTGCTTCCAGAAGGACAACTTTAAACTGACTCCGATTAAGTCAGGGCCAAGGATGAGTTGGAGTGTGGGTAATGATGAGTAGGCAGAAAGGATTTATTGCTTTTACATCCATGTCCTTGTTACCCAGATTCTGGAGTTCTGCTGACTCAGCAGAAGACTGATTATTTTTATTTTATTATTTTTTTTAAAAGGTGCATTAAGATGTATGCAGTAAAATCTCAAGGGAAACCCACGGAACCCACTAGGTTTTCTTAAGGTAACAGGAGGAACCCGGAAACTGAGAAACAATTGCAGGACCTTCCCCTGAACCCAACTCCTTGAGAGAGGGAGCGAGGGCAGGCATTAACAGAATAAATTACAGTGGGGTCTATTGGATGCTTTGAAAACACTTCTTCCAAAATGGATGAATTGTAAATGACCTGAGCTTGCTCACAAAGAAAGGAAAAGGGAGTGCAGTCTGCCAGGTAATGAAAAGAGTGATTTAAGTACCACCCTGTATTTGATATGCTGTCTTGAACTTAAACCTAGTTTTGTTTTCAGAAACCTTTCTCATGTGATAATATTTTAGAATCAAATGTTTTGATTCAACTTTATATAAAGCATAGAGAGTGGTGATTACCTCATTTTTTATATGTGAAAGCTTAAATATAAATGCATTAGGGATTTTATTTGTGGAGGAACTAAGACTTCAGACTTAATCTAGGGTTCCTTCAACTATTTGACTTACCACAGCTGTCCATTACACTGGATTTCTAAAGTTGCGTCTAACGTGGTGACAAAACGTTCCCCATTCATTTCATTTATTGGTTTTTATCAATAATTAACAAAGAATAGAAATGTAGCATAAATGTCATTTTCACTCTGTACCAGTTAGGGTGTTTGTTCCTTCGAATGGTTAGGGTCAGACAACGATTCCAATTGTTTCCTAGAAAAAGTGATGACTATATCAGCAACTACCAAACTTTTCACAAAATAGGAGAAGCTCTCAAAATAGCAGAAGTTCTCTTCCTCCATCTATCCGATTCCTCTTCTGTAAAATGTATTGATTCTTGTTACCCCGGCACTCTAATAAATGTTTCAGATATTGTTCCTACACATTTCTACTTCTGCCAACTGAATTTTAAACCAGCTGTGCGTGTTCTGAAATCTATTTATGCCAGCTGTACTTGTTAGTGGAATCATGTAACTTAATCATGTTGCACATAAAATAATAAAATATGTGTAAAACAAGAGAGCAGTTTCCTTCATCCCCATGAAAATAAAAAGCTAAATGCTTTGGAAAGACTTAATAAAGATAAGTCATCTTAAAAATTGCAACTACAGATAGTTTTTACATTAAGTGTACGTGCTTAAACATTTATAAAAGTAGAAATGTTATATAGTCCATTAACTCTGACTATAATCCAAAACGTTTTAAAAATTATTAAAACATGACCAGAAAATCAGAAATACATGGATATTAAGAACCATACTTTATGATAACCTTTGGATCAAAGAAGAAATAATGCAGAAAGCAATAAAAGGAGAACAAGTCATACCAAAACCGATGCAACCACAGAAAAGCTTTCATTGAAAGGAAAATGTACAGTCTTAATGCCTTCGGTATTACAGAAGAAAGACTCCAACAATAAAAAACCATAATACAATCTTGAAAATAATAGACCAATCCAAAGGAATAAAAAATGGGGAATTAATGAGGGCAAACTCTGGAAATAAAAAGAATAGTGGCAAGTATAAATTAATGCAAAGGCTAGTTCCTTGAACAACATCCAATGAAATTCATAAATCTTTTGAAAGCCTGCTAAAGGAAAGTAGAGAGAACAAAACATACAAGTCTAGGAATGAGAAGGCAGATGTACCTACTGATACAGAAAAGACTGGGTTAGAAGAGAACCCTACATGCCATTTTACAACTCTGAAAGCCTAGATGAAATGGACGAAGGCTTCACAAAACAAACATTACCATATTGGCCAAGGAAGAAAAAGAGTAAATAAATACCTAGTAGAGTTGAAATGGTGATTAAAGACCTATATGAAAACCTCCAGGACCACATGGTTTTACAGATAATTTCTTTCTAACATTAAAAGAGCATATAAGTGTATGCCATATCAAAATAGAGGCAAAATTCTAAATAATTTACTAACCAACAGAATCAAAAAAGAATAAAAAACTCAGTGACCAAGTAGCGTGTATTTCAGGAATGCAAAGATATTTTAAAAGTATTAGTCTTAATGGTGAAGTTATTTTTATTGAAGTCAGCTATCACTATTCAAAATTGTTTTGGAAGATCTAGTGAACTAAAAATCATAATACATAGTATTTAAAAAGAGAGAATGAATTTCTTTCTTTTTGATGCTGATATGACTGCACACCTAGAATATCCAACATAAATGCTCAAGGAAAATCCTCCAAAACCCCAAACCAAACCAAATTACATTAAACTAAGAAAAAGTCCTATCAAAACAATGTAGGGAATGTACTAGGTTGCTGTAAAGAAGATAGTTTGACTGCTTATTATCTATACACAGGTAAAAATGGAAATGTGTAATATATGTCATTTGTTTAACTGACTATGCTGTACAAAGTTGAAGAATAAATTTAATAGCAAAGATAAGAATTTCTTAAAAAAAAATTTTTAATGTTTATTTATTTTTGAGCGAGAAAGAGAGACAGAGTGGGTGTGGGGGACAGGCAGAAAGAGAGGGAGACACAGAATCCCAAGCTGGCTCCAGGCTCTGAGCTGTCAGCACAGAGCCCAACCCAGGGCTCGAAACCACGAACCGTGAGATCATGACCTGAGCCAAAGTCAGACGCTTAACTGCCTGAGCCACCCAGGCGCCCCCATACATTCTTTTTTTTTTAATATTTATTTATGTATTTTGAGAGAGAGAGAGTCTCTGCACTGTCAGCACAGAGCATGATGTGGGGCTCAATCTCACAAACTGTGAGATCATGATCTGAACTGAAATCAAGAGATGGACGCTCAACTGACTGAACCACCCAGGAGCCCCAAATTATATACATTCTTGACATTGTTGGTAAATCTTGATATTGGTTACAATTTCCGACTCTCATTAGCCAGATCTGACAATCTCATCTTTGGATTATCTCAAGTGTCAATGTGGACTTTGTTGTAATTGAATGAAAACAGTCATATATCTTATCTGGAAGAATAAGAACTCTCAAGTAGCCAGGGAAAATAAGAAAAACAAGATTAGTTAGGGTTGACCTACTTTGTCAGATATTAAAGCATAGTATAAAGTCACTAAGTACAAATTATTATATTGCCATAGGAATGAACAAATAGAGCCAATTTGAAAGTAAAGATACGTATACCAATTATATCTGACAATTTAATGTTTAAATAAGATGGTATTTTGAATCAATAGAAAAATAATGACTTATTTACATTCTACCTTCTATTCAGATAAAGAAAATAATCTACAAAGCTACATTTCAAACAGAATACAGAATTTTCTTTCTAATCACACAACAAAATTTACAAGTAAATCTGGCACGCTACTTGTATAATCCATATGTTTCATAGGACCTTTGAAAATCAGGACAAGATCTCTGAACTATATAAGTTGACTAACTGGACCATATTTAAAAGAATTTAAAAAAAAAAAACATTTTTAAATCTGAAGGATATTTTTAACAAAATCAATATATTGAAAAGAGATTAGAAACAAATTGCAATATAGATGACAGACAAAACACTATTATCTATAATTCACAGAGATTTCTTATAAAATAAGAAAAAGGTAACCAAAAAACTATACAAAAATGCTGCGTATAGGTAATTTATAGAGGAAACATCTTGATTAACCATACGTGCTTTATTATAATGCTGTGACCTCAGTGTTTTGTGTGTAGTGTTCAATATGAAGCATTGGTCATTGACAAAGCAGACAAAATTAGAGTCAGATTCTGGGCTAAAGTGACCATCTTAAAATATGACTAACACCCCAATTTCCTGGCATCCACACATAGTGATTCCACTGTTAGAACAAGCTGAGGGTGGGGCGCCTGTGTGGCTCTGTTGGGTGAGCGTCCCTCTTGGTTTTGGCTCAGGTCAAAATCTCACAGGTCCCGAGATGGAGCCCTGCGACCAGCTCTGCACTCATGGCGCAGAGCCTGCCTGGGATTCTATCTCTTTCCTCTCTCCCTGTCCCTCCTCTGCTTGTGTGCACTGTCTCTCTCTCAAAATAAATACATAAACCAAACCAAACCAAAACAAAACAAAACCAAGATGAGGGCTAGTAGAAATGGAGCTCTATGATTCAAATACAGGAATTATACCCACACGGAATGAACCTTTGACTTATCTTCTCACCCTCGTAGGTGTTTCTAGCTACTGATATGTTTCAGTTCTGTGGTGGTGTAAAGCATTGTGATCTAAGAAGATTCCAGTGGAGTGGGAAAAAAATGAACAGCAGCACTTATATAAATGATTTAGCACAGCTCCAGAGTATGAAAATGTACTATCTTAGGTGCTGGAGCCTGAATAAGAATGATTCTTATCAGTTCTTAAATTGAGTGTAGACTTCTGGGGGTGACCCGCCTGACCAATAGGAGCCCCAAGATGCAAACAAAAAGAGGTTTTTAAGGAACATCTGCTATAAAAGAGGCAAGGATTATATATTTTTTCCACTCACACTCATCCACACGGATAGCATAATGTCTAAACCAAGAAAACAATTAAAAAATATGTCAATTCCTTAAGTACTACTGCCTTAAGACTATAAGAACAATTGAACTGGATGAACTTACTCTTGTTTGTTTTTACCCCTAAAAACTGATATAAAAAAACTCTGACATCTGTTTGGATGTATATTAAAAAAATATATTAAAAAAAAAAAACACCTAAACTCTGACATAGTGGGTGGACTATTAACATATCCATTTCTTTCCTTCTTTCTTTTCTTTTTTTTTTTTTACACATCCATTTCAATATAAATTTCCAGGTTCCTGCAATGTCTCAGATAATTCTCCCACTAAAGAAAATACTGGACTTTATTTTGTGAGAAATTGTGAATGGCTTGATTTCATTAAGTTTGATAAATGCTGAATTACTCTGATATTTGAATTAAAAGGGACTTAGTCATATTTACAGAATGTTGTAAAGCTAAATTTTGATGTCTTTCTGTATTTTTTTAAATTATAGGCTAAATCTGTGTTGAATAGTAAGTGATCTCAAACTGAATGGAGTTTGAATTACTCCTGTGCTTCTAGGACTCCAGAGAAAGTGTTTGGAAACGCATCACATGCTCCAGCAGGAGGAGTTGCACTCTAGAGTCCTGTTTGAATAGTACCATTATTTCAAAGAGCTAAAAAAAATTGGACACATCATTTCCACTATCCTATTGCTGGGAGAAGAACATTACTAATGAACGGAAGAACTGCAATACGTTCACTGCCTCAGTGTGGTGTTTTTGCAATGACTGTTTTTTCATGCGTAAAGCCCCAGGCCACGTTGTCATTTCCCGTGGTTCAGGAACCACCGAAGATAAAATCCCACTGTTAAGAGCCCCCTTTGCACGGAAGCAGCATGGTGCCAGCCGTAAATAAGTCCTTCTTGATAACGGTTGGAGACAAGGATGAAGTGACCATAATCATTTGTGAAACATGATGGAGCATATACCATTTGGGACACGAAAATACCAGATGCCTGTCTGAAGTGTGCTATTGTGCATGTCAGGGGGCTCCAGATGGTACTTACTGTTCTGTGTGCTATTTTTGAGACTTTAGAGTAAGTAGCTTGGTAAAAAATAGGGAAGACATGCACCTTGCCCTTTGTAAAGCACATATGGTTCAGGTACTGGCTACACTAGGCAAGCACGTGTGCTAGGAGATTTCTTGCTAGCGAGAAACTTTGCTGCCTACATAGTTTCTGTAGAGCCAGGCAGTTTCTGTTAACTAATCAGCATGCAGATGAAAACATCTTCTAAAGTACATTGTAGACAGCTATTTTAATACAACTCCTAAATAGTACCTAGGTATTTCCTTACAGAAAACTAAAAGATGTCTCACCAGTCCTGATGGGATGAGCCCTGGGTGTTGTAAGTGATGAATCACTATATTCTACTTACTGCTGAAGCCAAGACTATACTGTATGTTAACTAACTTGAGAATAAAAAAAAATAAATAAATATAAAAAAAAATAAAATAAATGCAGGTTTTTGCCAGTCTCCATGCCCCATTTTCAAATGTGTGAATTGACTCACTAGTCTGTGTAGAGAAGCAACATGTTTTTTTTTCAAATTCGGCAATATCTGCAATGCTTTTTGCAGGCTGACTGCTGATTTTGAAACTATGCTTTTTTGTTAAGAATATTACCGGTCAAACAAACAAACAAAAAAAAACATCAATGTAAACTATACACCGATGTGAAAATTGTGTTGTGCTATTGGTATCTTTAAATGTCAGTGATTTTCTTCTCTGAAGAATTCCTAGAATCCTTGCCTGCTAGAGGGGTAAATATGAGGCCACCGTAATTTTAATCATTTTTTTAAACTTTATGACTAAAGAATCAAAGGTTTTCCATTGACCCTATTTATCAACTTGGCTGCATAAAGGATCCTTAGACAAAGTTAAAGGGGGATGAAAACAATATGGTAAAAACAAGCCATGCTGTTCTGTATATTTTGCTTAACATTTCCAATGGGGTTTAATGTCACAAGGACTGTTTCTATATGAATGGCTGACTTGCACAGGACTGAAAGAGCTCATCATTACCTTTCACTATGGTGTATCAAAATAGACTGTGAGTGGAGGAGATTTATATAAAGGCCTGGCATAGATGAAGTCATTTCAGTTAGCATAGAGAATGGGTACAACAAAGTGTTTGATGGCGTAGAGTTAGATCATGGATGCAGAAATAATCAGTGTTTGTAGTTAACAATTAAGTAGAGAGTAGTCAGCAGTCAGTAGTAGTCATAGGTAGGTAGTAGTTAGTACTTAAGGTCAATAGGTAGAGTTAACAAATGATTCTCTGAGGGATAGCAGAGGAGCTGGAGAAGAGCCGTTGAAGGAAACCAGATTTTCACTAAGATGCTTCTTAGACATCACATCAACTCCAAGGAGTAAAATTTCTATTAAACAATATGCTTATCATTTATTTGTCTTTTCTCCATTTTGATTGGCTTTGTCTGTTTGGGCTATTATAAAAGGATGATTTGTCACTCCGAGTCCTATTTTGGTTCTAAGCATTTTTAGCCTACTCAGTTGACTCTTGAATGAGATCCCTAAAAGTTCTCCCCGCTTCTTCAACTCTTCTCCTATTTTATACCTCCTTCTTTCTGAGGACTTAATCTACCCTCTGCTTAACCAAGGAGATTGGACCATGTGGTGCTAATACCATTGAGTTTTCTCCTTTTGTCCTCAAAGTCAGTGCCTTTACCCTTTTTCTTTTTGTACCTGCCTGTCTTTAAGGAAAACTTGTCTATCTACCCTGCTGAAACATTCATCCCTCTTCCTAGGTTCTCATTCCAACACCTTTCTATGTCTCTTTCTCAAAAATTTCTCCATTAATACCTCAGGATAAAAAAAAATGTCAGTTGCTCTCTTTCTTCCTAAAATAAATTAAACAAAGTTGTTTCTGCACTACCTGCCTTAATTTTCTCTTGTGCTTCCCCACATATGGGACTCAATTCCTGTCCTAGTGTTTACCTGAAATGGTTCCCTTCTGTTCTCTGTCATTGACAATTCACCATAAAAGAGAACCAGAAGCTCACTACAGATAGCAAGGAAGCAGGCAGCAGGTAGGTTTGAATCTCCATCTTTAAGCAGAAAATCTCCCATAATAATTGTTCTATATGTTTAGCATATTTGAGTTCTGGTGCTTTAAAAACATTTGACAATGACAAGTTTCATGAAATTACAGAGAGGTTAAGTGACTTGTCCAAGATGAGTGGCAAATTGAAGAGCTGGTATTTAGGTCTTCTGAATGCCTGTTCTTATTTTTTTATATTATTAGGCATAACTAGGGGGGCATTTTTAAGATAAGAAATAAAATTCTCCCTCAGTTGTTCATAAAGGATTGTCTTCCATGTCAATATAATTTTAAATTATGAAGTCGTTTCTGTCATGAATGATTTATTTCCCTCCCTCCAGGATGATGTATAGAGCCTGGTCACAAGGCCAGGCCCTTGTGTGTAATATGAAGAAATTTGACTGTATATTGACTTTCAGTTCTTGACAATGTTGTAACTAAAATCAATGTGGGATAAGGTCAGAAAGTTTCAGACTGGATCAGAGGACAGCTTTCAATTTGGGAAAATCCTTGAGATACCCTTTCTCAATCTTAATCTGAGAAAGTATCTCCTCTTCCTAACTGGTCAAATTTGGAGGAGTAGAAGGGAGAGAGTTTTTCAGAATTGACCTATAGACATTTTTGAGAAAATTGTCATTATTCCTAAGCTTGACATCAGATACAAAAGAACACTATCCTTTCTTTAATTTCATTATCTTGACTCTTTTCCTTTTGTACTCTGAACCATTTGGTTCCATTGAAAGGGAGCCCATAAATGTCCCCAGAATACTTTTGGTTCTGGAATATTGTGACAATAGCTATTTCACAAAAAGCAAAAGATCCAGGGAATAAGAAATATGGCTGCACATTTTAGGCCTATTTCCTATGTTTTGAGTTCTGTCAAGGAATCCCATGTTTTGGGTTATGAAAAATAATTTTGAGTCAGTTAATACATGTAATTGGAAACCTTATACCTCATTTTGACATGGTTGGACAGTAAAAAAAAAAAAAAAAAAAAATGACCTGAAATGTTTCACGAGAAACTATGTCTAAGGTTGTGCTTAAATGAAATAACATGAAATGCTGATGTAAAATACAACAGTTTGATGTACTTTTATGTATCACAATACATAAATTTAAATCACTTTAAATTATTATTAAATTACTATGTGGTTAACAATAAACTAACAAGACACGGGGATTATAAGAATGTGGTTTTAGAGGTAAAAAAATCTACTTTGTTTTTTTTAACCTCTCAGTAGTCTAAGAGTACAGTTACTTTTCTCTAACTTTGTTTTGTTTTTTGCACATTGTGTGTAACAAGCAGGCATCTTCCACTTGCTGAGTTTTCAGTTATCTTGCACTTTGATTTTTTTACTCACTTTGCAGTCACAAGATGAGAAATGTAGACACTGTGTACAAACAAGAAGTTCGTGCAAAGTCAAGCTCTCAAAACCACATGCAAGACTCAGTGGCACATGGTTTCGAGCTTACACACTCCAGGATCATGTAATTACAGGCATGCAGATGGAAGGAAAGTAAAGCACCTACATCATGAAAATAGAGGATGATGAAAGAGAATGACATTTTCTTTATGACAATTATCTAATGCAAACCGTATACCCATAACCTTTATCAGAGTGGAGGAAGGAGCAGATAAGTGACTTTTTGTGGGGAGGGGGAAACTGCATATAAATATTACTAGAGGTCAAGTTCTTGTTAAACTTAAGGATTTCTATTCTGTACTTGGCCTCTTCCAGGTTATCTTCTCCAGGTCCTTGCTTTGTATTTCCTTTGCTACATCATGCAAAAAAGATCAGAACTAACATTGGAAATCACTTAACAAGCTCTAAACCTGACAGATAACAAGGGTGTTCTCCACAATTTACACGAGAATTAAATTGGATATAAATACCTCCTGTTCTTACCGGTGGGTGTTGTGATTCCATGTATTAAGGTGTGAAGCAGACAGGAAAGAGATAAATCTTTCATAAGTACATTGTAAATAGGCAAGTGGTATATAAACCATATTCATAGGTAATAGAGTCAAACAATGAAAGCTAAATAGTTGTCAAAAAGAGACTTTATCACAAAAATGGTCACAAAAGTAGTTATATGGAGAGGGGATGTACAATATATAATTGTTTTATTACTGTTAGTGAAATAATCTGGCAGTATGGAACAACAAAATTGAGTGACACGTGTTCTGATTAAAAAGTCTTGACACTGCTTCAGCCAACCCAGAGTTACAGAATCCCCAATAGTTTCTGAATGCTGGTATCTTTGTTCAACAATAATACAGATGGAAGCATCGAAAGTGATAAATTGGTAGGTGCTTTCTTATGAAATTTAAGTTATATCTTAGTGATATAAATTTATCAAATGAATTTTCTCAAGTAACTTTGGGATAATTAGAAATAACTCATGGAATTCAGTTATGCTTTTATATGAAATGTACTAACTGATTGGCTTATCAAACGTCAATTTTTATACCGCCATGTCCTTACTTCTCAAATACATCACATTTGGCTTTAATCTGCTTATCCTTACATGGCTTTCAAATTGGGCAACATTTGCCATGCCTTCTGCCCTTTGACTGCTAATTTTGAACCTTTGCTTTTTTGTCAGAATATTACCAGTCAAATAAAAAATGTCAAATTAAATTGGATAGGCTTACTTATGCAAAAATTGTATTATGCTGTTCATGTCATTAAATGTGAGTGGTTTGATTTTCTGAAGAATTCTTAGCAACAGGGTCCTTGCCCACTGGAGGAGTTGACACATGGGAGGCCATCATATTTTTAATCTTTCCTAATAGATCTGTGATATGCCATAGAATTTGGGCGTGTCACATAATTTATCTGTAGGAATCAGTCTCTGTAGCTATACAGGTAGGTCAAGAGAATGTGTGCAATTCACCTAATAATAAAAAGAGCTCTTTATGCCATGGTGATGTCCTTAATTATGTTGATTTTTAAACATTGATAGACGTGGGAGGAATTACGAAAAGTGATTGTTGATGTTGAATTTGCTTAAAAGTTATGAAGAAATCCATATTTCCTCCTTGAAAGGAAAGATGCATTAAACCAGGTACAGTAAAAGGGCACATAGTTAATTGTTGTAAATATAGAAAAATTTGTCCTTAACAGAAATATGAAACTTCCAATCATAAAATGTTTATGGCATGCTGAAGTTCCCTAACCTCTCCCACAAATCCTCAAAATGTCCTGTTTTGTTTTTTTTTTTTAAAGGAATGTTAACTTTGGATTTCTGTTTGGGGGCATCAGAGTGATTGTTACTATTTACTTGTCAAATCTTAACACACATGGGTCCAATTATTTTTTTGGGTGCTGGAAGCTAGGACAAGTGCTGAAAGCCCAAATCCTATGTTAATCATGTTCTCCCTAACCAGAAGTGGGAACTCTACTACACAGTTATATCAGTTTGCATCATGTTATAATGCCTTTGCCACACAGTATAACTAGATATAGCACCATGCAATGCCATGAATTGAGAATGAGAGACTATCTCCAGGGGAGAAAATAAACATCCGAGAGGAAAACAAAAGCAAGGGGTTCAAAGCTGGTGAGACTGGCTTTCCCATTTGAACTGTAGCTATAATGCCTGAAGTACTTCCATTTTGGAAAACAGAAATACATACCATGTTCATGTCAATGCCATTGGTGTATGTCCATGCATGCTGGAAATATTCTTCAAGCCGTTGCCTCAGAGGGTTGGGGATTTGGTGGAAGCGAATGAACTCTTTTACTCGAAGCATCTGCATGTGGTACCTGGCAGTTCCCGAGTATAGTCTTTGGATAATTGCAGATACATTTCCAAAAATGCTTGCATACATTAGTGCTGGATTGGATAAAAAACAAAGTTATAGGGGAAGACTGCACTTGGGCATTTTTATATCTTGTCAGAGTCTCAAGTTTGTAGATTTTTTTATGATCTCAATCCAGTTGTAAAGATTTATCACTGGCCAATGGGGAAAAAATTAAGTTAAGCCAATATTATAAATTTTATAAATTTGATAATAAACCTGGAGAGGAAAAGTCTCCAAATTCACCATGGATTCTAAATTAGAATATAAACTCAGATTGTTTACATTATCAACCTATGATCTGGAATATTGACTACAGAGATAAAATGCCTTTAAAATAAACATTTTCTTTGTAATGTAATAAGGATATATGTCACAGAGTTACCACAGATATGTTTTCTGGAGCTGGATTAAAATGTTTATTTTTAAACTGTGACATCTCTGCCTCTCAGACTCAAACCTAACCTTTTAATATTAAAAATCTATTATAAATCTCAAGATTATTTTGAATACTTTGGGTTTGCTAAGGAATGATACATTGTTTTAAGGAACTCATACTTTCCTTATTTATTTGTATACGATTTTTAACCTATTAAAATTCAGTTTTACAGTATTTTTACATGAGAAACAGATATCTCAGGCTTGAGTATGAGGACATCATTTTATTTTTGTAGAAAAAAATAGAATATACATTTCCCTTTTGTCTGTGAGAAGAAAGAACTGCAATGAGAATCCTTGCTATACATTCCAGTACTTACGTAGAATACCCTTTTAAGTGTTTTCCGGGCTAAATCTTTGTGATTTAACGTAAGTTCTTTGAGTATCTTCTCTTTACTTTTATGTTTGTATTGTTTCCAATAATCCTAAAACAGTGCTATATTCTATACAGAAAGTCAAATCATGATACATGGACCGTATCCTGATCTCTGGGCATGTGTCAGAACCGTAGAGAGAGGGTAGCATATGTTTAAGGCACTGGGCCTGCAATATCCTGAGCACGTGGTAAAAAATGACCACAGCGTTTGATTCAATTGTATTCAACAAACACATTCCCCACCCGCCCCCCACCAGCACAATACACTTTACAAACCTTTACTTCTATAAACCCCTTAATCGTTTTTCAAGTGGATTTTGACCAAATTCGGCTTAAGCATTTTAAAACAACTTATCTTCTTGGTCATTTGCTTAATTTTCCATCTGATCTTTGTCTCTTGGTTCATATGGCGTTGTATACCATAGATATCTCAAGTCAGAGAATGCCATAGAGAAAGGAGTGGCCCTTTGTTTTTATCTATTTAAAGAGATGAAAGTTGGGGAGATCTGTAGTGAGCCTGACCTGGGATGTGTGAAGGACAGTAATTCTCAGTAAGGTAGACAAGCTGTTTAGATTGGACCTTCCAAAGATAAAGACTCGTGCCTAATTTGAGTAAATGAGTAGTTGATTAAGAAGAGAGTTAGCAATACTTGCCTGAAACTGATTCCTGTGATCCAAGGAGATTCCTGTGAAAAATGCATTTTACTCTTCCTAACTGTAGTGTCAGAAATATTTATGCATGCTGTTGTGTCTCCAAAGTATCTATCATTTTCTCAGCAAACAGTTATAGGTAGCACACATTAAGTTCATTTGATTTAATCAGGGGGACATAATCAATGCCAGTTATTTTTTTTTTAAATTTTTTAATGTTTTTATTTATTTTTGAGACAGAGAGAGACAGAGCATGAGCAGGGGACGGGCAGAAAGAGAGGGAGACACAGAATCTGAAGCAGGCTCCGGGCTCTGAGCTGTCAGCACAGAGCCCAACGCAGGGCTCGAACTCAAGGACTGTAAGATCATGACCTGAGCTGAAGTCGGACACTTAAACAGGTGAGTCACCCAGGTGCCCCTCAATGCCAGTTATTTTATTTAAACCACATAACTACTTGGAGGTGGGTCAGGGAAAGCACTCTTAATTTGTTTGTAATACATACTATGGTTTCATTTCTACATTGTGGCTTTATCTCCATACTGCTATGAAAATGAACCAAAACATTAGTCTGGGTCATAGACAGGTATTTCTATTCATTGACAAAATGGCAAAATCTAGATTAAAAGCATGTAGTTTAATATATGAATAACATGTATTTCTCTTAGGCAATTCTATGTGGTGGCTTTTTAAGTTGTAATGAAGGCACAAATTATTTTTTCTGATTTTTTTTTCAGGAGCAACTGGAGCCGTAAGCAAGAAAGAAGCACAACATAGTTATATTCTTTATACATTATTCGGTTAATGCTTAACAATTGGCATACGAGTCAAAAGTAAGATGGCAAATATTAATCCAAATATGAGTCAAAAGCAAGATGGTAGACTATATAAAGGCATTTCTCTCTTCAACTCAATATTTTATTTAGCTTTCCTCAATAGATGTAATTTCACCAGATGGTTTGTTTTAGGCTTGGATATTATAGAAACAAAACAGGTATATCTTAAAACTTCCTTTGGCACACCACACCTGAAATCTGATATGCTAACCAAATGAATGTATTTAGTAGGCCAATAAACATGAGCTGAAATGTACCAATAGAGCAAATACACGTTTTCTACCTAATACACAAACTTTTAAAAAGTTTTAACCTAAAAAATTAGATGTTATAGGTGTGTAATTTACATACAATAAATTAAATAGGTGTTAATGGTACAGATCAATTAATTTTTACCAATGTATACGCTGCTATAAGCACAATCAAGATATAGAACATTCCATCACCCGAAAAGATTCCCCAGTGTTCGTTGGCTGCCTGCATACTCACTTGAGAACCTAGACAACCACTAAGCTCCAATGTATGTCATGAAAGATTAGTTTGCATTTCCTAGGTTTTCATATAAATGGAATCATGATGTATACATTCATTTGTGTTGACTTCTTCTGTTCAGTATGTTTTTGAAATTAATCCTGTTGTATAAATCATTAAAATGTTCTTTTCTTTTTTTTTTTAATCACTGTGCAGTATCCATCCAATGGCTCTACCAGTTCAGTTCATCTCTTCTGTTGACAGAAAGCTCATTGTTTCATTTTTGGCTACTATGAGTAAAACTGCTGCGAACATTTGTATACAAGTCTTTGTATGGGCATATACTTCCATTTCCCCTTCAAACACCTAGGAGTGGAATTGTGTGGTATGTTTAACTTTATAAGAAACCATGTGACTGTTTCTCAAACCTGTGTCAATTTATACTCCCTCCAGCAATATGTGACAGTATCAGTTGTTCCCAAACCAACAGTTGGTATTGCCAGTCTTTCATTTTAACCTTGTAGTGGCCACGTAATACCTCCTTAGAGTTTTCATTTGCATTTCCTGATGACTAACGACATCTTTTCCTGCACTTATTGTCCATTAATTTATCTTTTGTGAAATGTGTTTAAATCTTTTGCTACTTTTTAAATTGAGTTGTCCTTTATTACAGAGTTGTAAGAATTCTTGATATATTCCAGATACAAGTCTTTTTTTTTTTTTAGGTCTAAGTATGGAGAGTATTTTCTTCTAGTCTATCATTTGTTCCTTTTCTTAATAGTGTCCTTGGAAAAGCTGAGGTACCAATTTTGATGAAATACAATTTATCAAATTTTATTGTATGGCTCAGGATTTTTTGTTTCAGTTTTGGTAATTTGTTTCACTATGGAGCTTTTCTGTCACATCTAAATTGTCATATTTATTATTATAAAGTATTTCATAATCTTATTTTATTATTCTTTTAATATCTTTATAATGGATAGTAAGATCTTTTCTTTCATATAAGACATGCTAACTTATGTCTTCTCTCTTACCAGTCTAATAGGAGGTTTATCAATTTTATTGATCTTTTAAAGAGCCAGAATATACTACCATTAATTTTCTCTAATGTATGATTTCTATTTTATTAACTTTTGCTCTTATCTCTGATATTTCTTCTACTTATATGTTTAATTTGCTTGTCTTAAAAAAGAAGCTTAGATCCTTGATTTTTAGATCTTAAGACAGAAGCTTAGATCTTTGATTTTTAGATATTTTTTTTAAAAATATAAACACTTAAGGGGTGCCTGGGTGACTCAGTCAGTTGAACGTCTGATTCTTGATTTCAGCACAAGTCATGATGTCATAGTTGTGTTATCGATTAAGCCCCACATTGGGCTCAGCACAGAGAGTGGAGACTGCTTGGGATTCTCTCTCTCTCCCTCTCTCTGCCGTTCCCCCAACTTATGCTCTGTCTCTAAATAAATAAATAAACTTAAAAAAAATAAAAACACTTAAAGGTACACATTTCTCTCTGAGCACTGTTTTAGCTGTCTCTTACACATTTTGATACATTTTATTTTCTGGTTCCCTCCCCCATTTTCAGGGAATCCACATACACATTTGTTTAAGTGCTTGGTATTGTCTACCAGTTTCATCATTTCTGTCAATTCTGGCTCTGAGCTTCATTTGTTTGTTTTATTAAGATATGATTGACATATAGCATTATATTAGTTTCAGAAGTACAAAGTAATGATTTGATATTTGTATACAGTGAGAAATGATCACCAAAATAAGTCTACTTAATATCCATCACCACAGTGACGAGAACTTTTAAGATCTACTTTTTTAGGGGCACCTGATGGCTCAGTCGGTTAAGCATCCAACTTCCGGTTTAGGCTCAGGTCATGATCTCACAGCTTCGTGGGTTAGAGACCCACATCAGGCTCTGTGTTGACAGCACAGAGCCTGCTTATGATTCATTCTCTCTCTCTCTCTCTCTCTCTCTCCATCTGTCTCTGCCCCTCCCCCCCTTTTTCTCAAAATAAATAAATAAACATTAAAAAGTAGCCTACATTTTTTTTTGGTAGTTTAGGGGTGCCTGGGTGGCTCAGTCGGTTAAGTGTCCAACTTTGGCTCAGGTCATGATCTCACAGCTTGTGAGTTCAAGCCCCATGTCCAGCTCTCTGCTGACAGCTCAGAGCCTGGAGCCTGCTTCTGATTCTGTCTCCCTATCTCTGCTCCCTGCCCCCCGAGCCCCGTTCACGCTCTGTCTCTCCCTCTCTCTCAAAAACAAATAAACATTAAAAAAATTTTTTTGGAAGTTTATAAATGTTAGTTTAAAAAAATTTGGTAGTTTAAAAAAATTAAAAAAAAAGATCTACTCTTCTAGCAAGTTTCAAATGTACAATATAGTATTATTAACTACAGTCACCATGCTGTACATTACATCCCTATTTGTTTATTTATTTATTTTTTATTTTTTTTAATAACCAGAAATTTGTACCTTTGATTCCTTTCACCCATTTTACCTACTCCTCACCCCAGTCTCTGGTAACCACCAATCTATTCTCTGGATCCATAAGCTTGTTTTTTTTTTTTGTTGTTGTTGTGGTTGTGGTTGTGGTTGTATCTTACTCTACTCAGTTAACTAAAGTGTTTTCTCTTTTCCTAAAATATGAAAATTGTCTGAAGAAACCAAGTATTCTTCTTAAGGAATCAATAGAAATAGCTTAGTGCTATATTTAAGAAGGAAGGTAGGAAAGAAAGGAAAAAGGTAGGAAGAAAGGAAGGAAGGTAAAAAGACTGCCAACAACCCTGATTTAAGGATTAGAGATTGGGTATAGGCCAAATAAAGAACTGGGTTTTCTTTAATTTAAGATAATTCACAGGATAAATAGTAGTATGTATTTAACAATCCTCCTCACAAGTGATGGGTATTCCCTAAGTGGTGAGCAGGTTAAACTTCAGTGCATTTGAAAAATTCCTTCTTGCAAATTCTAAGTTTCAACATGCAGGTTCTGTTTTCTTTATGAAAACTATATATATATTTTTTCTATACAGATGTTTAAGTAATTAGGAACAGACTTTTAAAAATTTTGTTTGCTACCTGTTTCACTAAGATTGATAATCTCTGTAAAGTATTTGCTGGCAGTTGTAATCACAGAGTGGGTGGGACTGTGCTTGTTCCGAGAGATTCAGTCTCTCTGGAATGAATTTTTCCATTTTTCCCAGTAGGTCCCTCTTCATTTCCTTCTGGGTACAAGATTACGTCTGTGTTTGTAGTGCAGACTTAGCCTGCATCTGTAGAATATCTTGGGTTATTTGAATATAATACCATTTGCCTATAGCAATCCTAGCATAATAAAAATACTAAAACATACATATGAAAAGTAAATCTGAAATACATTGAACAATAAACTGGGTGAATTGATTTAAGTTTCATAATAAAGGTTATCTAAGTATATTTCATTAGTTAATGTGTTAACATTTAAAAAGCAACTCTGGATCTGTTTTCATATTTGTATACAATCTAAGGATGATGCCCTTTTTTATGCATTCAAAATTCATTATATATATATATATATATATATATATATATATATATTTCTATCTATCTAGAATATAATGTAAACTAGTCTTTCCCATTGTAATATGACCTCAGCTTAAAATAGAAAATAACCATTGGTAACAAATTACAGACACTTTTACAGCAGTAAAAGTGAACTTCAAGTCTCAGTTCCTGGATCCCAAGATCCATGTCACTCCAGTTTTCAGTTTTTGGTTTTCTGAAGTCCTGAAAGTCCTTCAGTGTCTCCCTTTCACAGAATCAGTTTTGATAGAATATAGTACCCATATATGTAATCCCATTATCTCTGCAGTTTCCTATAATTTTTTCTTTGCCTTATTCTTAATGCTCTAGAGATATCAATTTTGTGATATTATCTCATCCTAATAGATAACAAAAGAGAAATCTACTTACAGCCAATCAACATGACACAGATTGAAAAGATTTTCTCCGAATTGGTGTTAGGAGACACATTCCCGAATCCTACACTGGTTAAGCTGCTGAAGGTAAAATAAAGTGCTGTGACGTATTTGTCTTTAATGGATGGTCCAGAACTTGAGTCACTGTCATTGTAACGTTTCCCAATTTGTTGTCCTAAGGAATCCAACCATCCGATTTTGTCTGTCAAGTAGGGCCTTTCTACATTCCCAATTGCATACCAAATGCAAGCCAGCCAGTGAGCAATCAAGGCAAATATGCACATTAAGAGCATTAGAACAGCAGCGCCATATTCTGAATAGCGATCAAGCTTCCGGGCCACTCTCACCAGACGAAGGAGTCGAGCTGTCTTCAAAAGACCAATTAATGTTGTTGTCTGTGGAAACAAATGTGTATGGTCAGAAACAGTTGGCAAACAACTCAGTGTATGTTCCTGTGAAGCAAAGTAGGTAGAAACAGGTCAAAACAAGATGGTAGCATTGAAGATCAATGCATATTTGAATGAAGTATTAAGGTTAGTTTTTGTTTGTTTTAACTTTACATCTGCTTTGGAAAATACTTTGAAAGTGTGTGGTACATTCATATCTTGGCATGCGAGACCCATGGGACAGACACTCCATCTGTCTAGCTTTATGCTCTAACCAAGTGCCTTGGAGATAATGAATAGTCAGTAAATCATTCATTCACCAAGAAACATCCCCTGTGTTACTGGTGTGCCTAGCAAGTGCCTACACACTGGGATTATAGCGTTGAGCAAACAGACGTGATCACTTTTATAATAGAAAGATATTTATTTACTAGACAAAAAGCTGTCTCTAGTGAGGAGAAATGAGGTCCACTGTCTCGAGGGGAGAAACAGATGTTTTTTTAAAGAAACGAACAATAGGATTGTTTCAAGAGTAAAAAAATGTGACAACAATAATAAGACAAAGTGGTATGATAGAGGGTATTTGAGGGCATGAGTCAGGATGGAGACTGCTTTGGAAAGAAAGGCCAAAGAAGAACTTGCTGAGGAACTGATACTAGAATTGAGAGAAACCTGCATAATGAGAAGAACCAGGCAAGCAGATAATTGGGAAACTTATTGGATGATTGCATGTATGCCTTAGACACTATATTTAAATTCATTTTTCCTTCCCAAATGTGTTAAATTGATAAATTGTTTCTTGAAGTCCCAATGATATTACGTATTTTTCTTTGGGGTGTGATATGTGTAATTAATTGTATGATTATTACTGACCAGGTATCTAATGATAGGACACTTCTATATAATAACAGGATACTTCACTGGTTGTTTGGATTTGAAATCTGATAAGTACAAATTACAAGTTCATTTCTTAGGTTTCCTAAATAATGTCAGCTATAAGTACTATATAATTCACAGGGCATATAATTATTCCATAGTTACATGGTGTTTACCAATCAATTATTGAGTCATTTTATGTGTTCATTGTTGGTGTTTATTTTGCAAAGTACATCCAAACGCATTAGGAATACTTATATTTTAATTAAAGAAATAGCACATTGCAGAACTATCACCCTCTATCCATTTTGATTTGGTGGAAAAAAAGCACTAAATATTAAGAAAAATAGTTTCATCAGAATTCTATAATAAGTGTTGTAGTTTCTTTCTTTTTTCTTTTTCTTCAGAGTGGTCACTAAGAGGAGGGGAGATCCCTTGGTCTCCTCTAAATTCTTTTTAAGTTTGTATTGGAACCTTCTAGAGGTGAGAGGAGCTTGTGTAGTTGGGATGTGCTTATCACATTTGGGCTCTGGTCTTTGTTCATTATGGGATGTGTGAAGAAGTGAGTCTTCTCTGGTCCCAATGTTGAATTATTGTTTTTCAAGGTGGAATAAAGAAAATAGCATTTTTTTCTTCACAAATGTAAGAGTTTATCTCTTCTCAACAAATAAAGGGAGAGTCTAAGTTATTATTAAGTAGTTTTCTGGAAGAAAAACTTTCCATCATTTGAATTATTAACATTTTAGATGATCAGTTTTTTTTTCAAATTTCGTTGGTTTTTTGTTCAAGTTTTTGTTTAAACTCTATTTAGTTAACATATAGTATAATATTGGTTTCAGGAGTAGAATTTAGTGATTCGTCACTTCTATGTAACACCCAGCGCTCATCACAAGTGTCCTCCTTAATACATCACCCATTTAGCCCATCCCACACCCACCTTCACTCCATCAACCCTCAGTTTGTTCTCTACAGTTAAGAATCTCTTATGGTTTTGCCTCCTTCTGTCTTTTTTTTTTTACATTCTTTCCCCTATGTTCATGGGTTTTGTTTCTTAAATTCCACATATAACTGAAATCATATGGTATTTGTCCTTCTCTGACTTACTTAGCATAATACACTCTAGCTCCATCCACATTGTTGCAAATTGCAAGACTTATTCTTTTGATGGCTGAGTAATATTCCATTGTATATATAATGGAATATATATATATATATATAGATAGATAGATAGATAGATATAGATATAGATATATATATAGATATAGATATAGATATAGAATATATATATAGATATATAGATATAGATATTTAGATATAGACATAAATATAGATATATAATGGAATATATATAGATATATATAGATAGATATAGATATATCTATATAGGTATCTACATATATATATAGATAGATATAGATATATATAGATTTATAGATATATAGATATCTATATATATATATCTATATATATATAGATATAGATATTTAGATATAGACATATATATAGATATATAATGGAATATATATCTATAGATATAGATATTTAGATATAGACATAAATATAGATATATATATCTATATTTATGTCTATATCTAAATATCTATATCTATATCTATATATATATCTATATCTTTACCCAGTCATAGTCAATAGACATTTGGGCTCTTTTCATAATTTGGCTATTGTTGATAATGCTGCTATAAACATCAGGGTGCATGTGCCTTTTTGAATCAGTATGTTTGTATCCTTTGGTATAAATACCTAGTAGTTCAATTTCTGGGTCGTAGGGTAATTCTATTTTTAAATTTTTGAAGAACCTCCATACTGTTTTCCAGAGTGGCTGCACCAGTTTGCATTCCTACCAACAGTGCAAGAGGGTTCCCCTTTCTCCACATCCTTGCCAGCATCTGTCATTTCCTGTGTTACTAATTTTAGCCATTCTGACAGGCGTGAGGCAGTATCTCTGAAGTTTTGATTTGTATTTCCCTAATGATGAGTGATGCAGAGCATCTTTTCATGTGTCTGTTTTAGCCGATCAGTTACATATTGGGACTTTGGAACAAACAAATGGATGTATGAATTCTGTATCCACACCCATCTATCATCTTGGAGAAGTTGTTTACTTCATCTCTAGACCTCAAATTTTTCATCTGTAAGTGAGCATAATAATGCCTCCTCATAGGTTTGTAGGTAATTCCCAGGAAATAGTAGCTTTTTGTTCTTATTTAAATATCTCATAAGCTTTAGTTTCTATCAGTAAGTGGGAACACTATATTGTAAAATGGATGGATACATACATTTTCCAAATGCATTACTTCGATATCTAGAATTCCAAATGGAGGCTTTTCCAACACTGGCCTTGGCATCCTCAGGAAAGGGTGGGAATTTTAAAGACAAAAACATCATCTACATGCACTCATTGCTTGGACTTTAGTAGCAGGAATCACTGGTTCAACGTGTCTCTTCCTACACTTCACAGCTTGTTTGTGTGTTTATGTTTCCTCCATGCTCTGTTACCTATTTACTTGTGTTGAGAAATCAGAAATATTGAAAATTATTGCTTAAAACTTCTTTTCTTTGGAAGAAAAATTTTCTCTCAACCTCAAAATAAGTGAAATATAATGAAAATTCTCTAAGGTATTTGGTTAATGAAGTGAAATGCTTCAAAACAAATGAGATGTTTTAATAACATCTTGTGATAATAAGTACTAATGACTCTTCTGGCTGCCAAGATAGTAAAGCAAAAATGATGTTATATAATCCATCCGCTGTGTAGGCCAGCTTCCTCCTTTTTCTCTCCCTTCAAAGAAACATCTGATGTTTCTTCTAGGATTATATCAAAATAAGGCAAAACCTAAATGACAGTAAGTTCTCTAAGCAGATAAGTGAATATAATTTATATAATAACACACAAATGACATCTTTTCTGGACAAAAAAAAAGCTTAACAAATATGGTACACGATGAAGTCTCAAACCAACTGACATGATACTAAATGACTGCAAGGGTGGAGAGAGGGAGATGGGGAGAGAGGGAGGAAAGAAGAGAGAGAGAAAAGAAGAGGGAGAGAAAAGAGGGAGAAATTTCTAAGCAGTTGTTTTATCTTTCAGTTGCTTCTGAGGATGAATGAAAATGGACTTCAACAGTCAAAGCCATTCCCTTGTGATTCCATAAGATGTACCCAAGCATAACTACATATGTTGTTTGGCAATGTAACAAATGACTTGATCTTATTTGTATTGTTATCAAGATGCTGCTAACACACCTGGGCTTTCTTCCATAGCTACTGTTGTGTGCAGCCTATCTTGTAGATAGATGACATGAGACTGCAATAACACTTTTCTTCTTCTTTTAATTTCTCTTTAAAGATTTAAAGGGTTTTTCCCATTTTACACAAAGGAAAAACGACTGCAGCAAAATCTCAGAGAGCAAAGACTAAAGAATGATCAGTTTCCTCTTGCTGATTTGTTGGCGACTATTTGTCCCTTTGTTTACTTCAATGTACTGTCTTGGTCTTATGCATAAATGAAAAATGAGACCCACACCTACCTTATAGCTGTGTTAACATGAGAACATGGCTGAAGGGAATGTTTTTGGCATACATGTTTCTCTGACCATATACCTAATTTCATGTAATACTCAGCGATACTATGTAAATTTATTTTGTGTTTTTTTTTTTCCAATTTTTGAAAATAGAAATAAATCCATCCTTACACTTATCGCAACAATTAAAAAAAACAGTAGAGGTACAAAGAATCTTAGGTATTATTTTTTAACTTTCCACTGGTATCAGAAAAAATATTGTCTGCTTTTTGCTACTTTGGGTAGACTAACCAAGCATAAGAGCTCACAAGAGGTATGTGTGATTATGCACTACAAAGATATCATGACAATAAATAAGATGGAGAAAGAGGTGAGCGACTTGGTAGTAGATGGAAGCAAGGTACTTTGTTTTTGGGTCATGCCCATGAATTGCAGCAAAGGAGACATAATGAACTCTAATAAGTCATGTCTCTGCCTCATCAGTACCTATGCCACTTCAGAACTCCTTTCACTGTGATTGAATGGTATTTCAAACTCTTTTTGCCTGAATGCCACAGTAAAGAAAGTGTACTTGTTTAAGACTTGTATTTTTAATGTATTTTGTCAAAACTTTTTAAATGTAAAATGATTTTTCCCCTGGAATTTCAAATTATTGACATTTTTGGGTGGCTGAAGCATATCATCCAATTTAAATTTTTTTAAAGACCTACCCACATCCATAGTTTATTAAAACCCTGGATACTTTCTTATACTGAGGTAGAAGTTAGTCTCCGTTATTATGGATGACTTTCTTAATGAAACTTTATTTAAAAATATATCCCTTAAGCAATTGAAATTTTGTAAACACGTTAGATGCCAGACCCAGACTCAAGATATTTTCAAATGGTTCAGGCAATAATCTCTCTCAGTGTAAGTGGGATTCATTTTAAAGACCTGAAATTAGAATAGGGGATTTCTTGCTAGTGTCCAACAATTCTCTACTCAAGAATAAATTTGGCTACAGTCAAACTGGGAAAGCCTCCTCAATACGAGAAAGTCTTATGCTCAATAATTTTTCAAAATAATTCTACCTTTTTTAAGTGAGCACTTTCAAGAATCTTACGTGTAAAATACTTTATTTCAGAGGCTTACTCTTCCCAACTTTCGCCTGTAGTCAGCGGACAGAATTATTCTTTTATAAATGAGGAAATATAAGTATGTGATCTTCAGTGTTGTCTACAGGACTGAAAGAATGAATCATCGTTGAAAATCTCTACTTAATCCATCATTCTGTTCTGTTTGTCAAGAAATATTTGGGTTCAAGTGGAGAAATGGGAACACTTAGTGAGTAATACATTTCATAACTCTGCATTCCTGTTTTGCTTTAGATTTCATTTCAATTCCCTCCTAAGCCCTGGTACTTGTATACACCATTCCATGAATTACTTATCCAATAAAACCCAGTAATATTGAAGCTAGTTTCAAGTTCCTTCAGCTTGAGCCACATTTTTTCAATATTTCTAAGGACACATTCACTAATACAATAAAAAAAAAAGCCATATTTGAATATGTAAAAAACCTTAAGGAAATCACCTAGCTTATCCTTTCCTTATTCGTACCAAAACCTCACAAATCCCTGCACAAACTGTGGCTTTCAAACAGAAGGTTTTACAACCTGTCTGGGACAGTCACTCCAATATTTAACAACCTTTACTGTCAAGATGCTTTTATACTTATTTTGTTTATAATTAACATTCTATTTTTGCTGCAGTTGGAACTCACTTTCCCTTTCTTTAGTTACAATAACATGGAAAACTGGTCATCAAGTGATTTCAAAACAGCAGTAAGATATGTTACAATGAATAAAAGATTATGGATGTTGTATTTTTAAAATGGAAATTTGACTTGTTTTGAGAAATATATAACCAAAAATTGAAACTTATATCATCTCTAGCAAATTGTAGACAATAGATGACATATACATGATGAATAAATGATCAACTTTGTGCAAAATATATTTTTTGATGGAATGTTCTTATCTTTCCTTGGTTCAAAAATTACTGCACTGGGGATCCTGTGTCTCTCACTTGTCATGCCACAAATTTCGGCAGGCATGACCGACAGCCTCAAATACATGCCAATGAAGACATCTGCCTTAACTCCCAAAGAACTATCTAAAGAGAGATGCAGTCACTTTATGTGTAGAAATATATTATGTATACAGGTCTTCAAAATGTATTTTTTTTATTTAAATTTGAACATGAGTGTGTCTAATGTTTTAGCAATTCACTTCTAACAAACTAATGGTAACTGTAGAAATCAGGTTCAGAAAAAATGCTGACAAGATGATCAGAATTGCTATACAGATACTTCCTAAGTTTTTCCTTGTATCCATTCTATGATGCATCTAACAGACTAATGAAGCAAACATACCAATGTGAATAGAAACTCCTCTTTTCTATTAAAATTTCCCCCAAAGAGCACTGTAAATACTTAGGTTTCAAAAACCTTGCCTGCATTCAGGATTCATGAAAAATAACAGTAAAGTGGGAATGGAGAGAGGTTGACAAAGCAAGCGATGAATCAAAAGAACACCAATTTTCAGGAAAGGAAGAGGTTAATGAAGTGTGTAGCTAAAGAGAGTCCTCTAGATTCTAACAGTTGATCTATCTGAAACTAAGATTTGCCGCAGATAAGCAAAATATGGGAACACTTGAGGCAGATAATGAAAAGTTGAGTTTTTGGAGACTGAGCCAATAGTGTTATTCTCTTGCATCAGTGATATTGAGATAATTGTCTATGGATGGCGTCATACTTGACGATGTAAAAATTAAGAAATAGAGAATCCCTTCCTTCCTGGCTCCGACTGGATGGCACTGACATCAGGAAGATATTAATGACACAGGCAAACCGAGTTATTGTTAGTATTCCTTTCTTAAACATTTTTTAACATTTAAAAAGATTAAATGGTTGTTTTGAAAAAGTGAGCAATTCTGCTCATGTATCTGCTTCAGTAAAAATGTATATGTCAAACTTCCCTCAGCATTGCTAGCGTGTATGTATTATAGCTAAAATAATATAGATCCAAAATTTGTAAAGGTTTCCTTCTTCGGAGTTGAATGTAAATGAAACTGAAGTGTCACAGTCGCTTACCACTTAGAGAAATTGGCAAGGAAGACACTAATGTTTAATTGGCATTGACAAAATTGTTTTCTCTAAGGTTATCCAAGAGGCTGTGATGCATAGAAAACAAACATTTTAATAATTCAGCTAGAATTAAGCAATTATGAAATCATGACGGTTCTTATATTTAGTTTTAAAACACTCCTTCAGTTGATAATTTATGTCTTCATTTCGTAGAAGTGTTCGCCTATGAGCACATGAAAGCCCTCTCCTGGACTTCCTCTTTGTCCCAGATAAGGCCACCAGTTCTTGGCTATCTAAACAGCAGAATCGTTCCTGCCATTTTTAAAAATGCAGGTTTCAAGGCTTTACTTTAGACCTACCAAATATGAATCTACAAACTTTTTTATAAGACCCACGCAGAAATCAGTGCATGGTCCTGATGGAGAAACACTGATCTAAACCAATCTTTACCATGATTTCATCTAATTTATGTATAATTTAATGGATCTCACTTCTTTTTCTTATATTCACATATATATCTTCTAGATGCTCATGGAGTCCTTGACTTGCCTACATGCCATCTGTACTCGGATGACTGAGAGGCATCTCAAACTTCACATGGTTCAAACAGGAATTTCTACCCCATAACGCACCTTCTTCTCCCCAGGCTTTTCCCATTTGGATACATAAGTGGCCACCTATAAAAGCCGCTTACGTAGTCTCCATCCTCCAAAATATTTCAAACAAGAAGAAAGAAACAACAAAATCTTTGAACCATCATTAATTCTGCTTTTTTTCTTACTCCAGCAATATTTAGTCCATCAACAAGCCCTAACAGCTCTCTTCTACCATTTTCCAAATGTATTTACATCTCTTCACCTCTATTGCCACCATGTGGTGCAAACCCTTGTTGTTTTGTCCCTGCTACATTATAGCAAAAGCTCTAATATCATTCCTCTGCTTCTACCCTGACTAAACTTTCTGCAGACATCCACCATGAGGTCTTTAAAACTGTCCATTATATCATATTATTCCCACTCATAAGGCTCCACTGCAGCCAGAATAAATACCAAATGTCACTGCTCCTTGTGATTTGGTCCCTGTCTCTGCATTCTCATAGCTTAGCACTCAATGGTTCAGCCTAGCTACCACTGGCCTTGTTTCTATTCTAACACACCAAGCTTGCTCCCCAGTTCATTTTCACTAGTGTTTTCTTCTGCTTGAAATGCTCTGCATGTGTTTTCATGAGGCTCGTTTCTTTGGATCAAGTCTCAACTCAAACGGCACCTCCGCAAAGGTCTTTCCTAATTTCCCCATCCAAATTAGCTACCCGCTGAAGTCGCACTGCACTACATGGCTGTTTTCTTGTCAGTTCACAAAGTTCTTAAGAGGAAAAACAAAATAGCCTCTCTTCACCATGTGCAACCTTCTAATACTGCTCTTTCCTCTTCTCTTTATTACCAAGATTCCAGCAGGAGGGAGTCCTACTCCCTGCCTGTTAATTTCTGAAGCTACTTCAGTTTGGCTTGTGACCAGTATCTGATCCATTTGCTACCAATACATACTGAATTGACACACCCAGTGACTTGTTTTCAGCCTTCATCCTACTTTATATATTTACAGTATTTGACACCATCTTCTTGAATTTTTCCTTACTTCCTAGTTGAGTGAGGTAGTAGAAGTCCGGTAATGCCTACAAGTGGTCTCCAACAACAGCAGAAATCTTCTGTGTCCTATATAATTTTTCAATGTATCACAGTCATTTGTATGGGCAAAAATGAAATTTATTTACTAAGTGTCACTGGGTTTTAATATAACAGATATTCACTTTTGCACATTTTAACATTCGTGAAAATATCCAGGAATTTAGCTACCATGTAAACTGAGAGATAATGAACTAGTCCAGTTTGGACCTTCATTAACAGGTGTTTGCTATTTCAGGAAATTACATCTTCAATGATATCAGGTCTTGTAGTACGTGTGTACTGTGCATATACATCATGGCTCTGCCAGTCTATGAGCACCATGAGTCTATCTCACAGTCCTGAGATTTCTAGGTATGTTAATATATGCATGTATATACGTATCTACCTGCATATTATGTATGTATGCACATAAAAACCTATATAAGCACATACATATATATTGAACCCTTATGTTAAGATGAAAATATAAAACCAATAATGTTCAGTTTAATGTTTAATTTATTGCTCAAATATGAACTTCCTCATTATAACTAAGTACAAGCATCTGCTAACTCCATTATATCATTTAATGTAGACCTATCTGAAACATTTACATATTCAACTAGGTATTTTATGAACATTTATTTCTTCTTTATATTAAGGGTGGACATTATATTTCATATTTGTGAAATTATACGTATAAGAAGGCTATACTATCTATGACTCTTATTTAACAATAGTAAAAGGGGGGATTACAAAATATTTCTTATATTGGTTCTGATAAGACTGGGAACCGACGCTTTATAGCTCCATGCTTCTAGTGGGCTTCCTCTGTAACTGGCTTGGCTTTCCTAAACTCTATACCTGAAAAACTTCTACTGGCAATCAGGAACCCTTCCTTCCATGCTCATATGTCCTCCTGTACCTAACATTATGAAAGCATTTATCAGATAGTACTCCAGCTGCTTATCCACTGCTCCCCATTCTAGACTGCAAGCTCCCAGACAATGGGATCTTGTCTTACTGTTTTTGTTTTGTTTTGTTTTGTTTTGTTTGTGTAAATACAGGATCTAGCCTGTTGGCACATAGTTTGTTCTTAATAAATGCTTATAGAATGAATGAACCCACCTGAGTGGAGGCTACCATAACACTTTCTGGGAATGGCATAATGAATTAAGTCAATTCTCATTCAAATTTGTCAAAAAACTACATGAAATTCTAACTGGTAAAGCAGATAAAATCAAGCCAATCCTTTTTAGTGGAGGTGGATGGCTCTGAGTCTTATCAGTCTGTCTTGATGTCAACTCTTGAGGGCTTCTGAACTCAGTCCAACTCTCTCAGGCACCTCAGTGATACTCCAGTTTGAAAAACACTGCACTGGATAATTCTCATCAGAGTGACCTCTAGCCTAATGATTTTAGGATTTGTCACTTAATTTGGGGTTAAAAATCCCCAAAAGTCTTTTTTTATTCTATACTCATATGATGAAATGTCCAAAAATAGTTCCTTTGAATATAAGAGCTATTTTCTCTGGAAGCATTTTCTTCTTCTTCTTCTTCTTCTTCTTCTTCTTCTTCTTCTTCTTCTTCTTTGCAAGAAACAAAAATGAATGCTGTATATTTTTAATACTATTATTACATGACATTATACACTTTTGGAAAAGTATTATTCTGAAATATCATTATGTACTGAAAAGCCTGATTAAGAGTTTCATTACAATTATATACTATAGTTTGTATATAAAAGAAGTATCTTCTTTATTACTCTTGAGAAATGTATGAAGTAGTCCAATCCATCACAGGTATTATTACCTCTCGTAGCTGACTCAGCCCAATAGCTGATACCCTTAACCCCCTTCCAGACCCATCCCTGCACTTGCTACCTTTGATGCCCACATACTTTCCTCACAATATGCCTCATGTTCCTGTGCTTTGCAATCCAGTAACTGTCCTCAAAATATTTTCTTTCTGTCTCCCATTTCTTCAGGTTTCCTATGTGCAACTAGCTAATCTAATACTATTATATGATCATAGATAATAAATATTTGTTGAATAAATGCCTTATTAAAGTATTTGCAGATTACTGTGGTAATGTGTACGTAAAATGTAAGTAAAATGTAAGGAAGACTTCATTAAGAAACACAGACTTTAATCCAAAGGGATGGGAAGAAGAGGAGTAACCTTTGGCAAGCACATATTACGTACCTAGTACTGGGTTAGTCTCTTCATATATGCTGTTTTTATTTTTTTTTATTAAAAAACTTTTTAACATTTATTCATTTTCTTTTGAGAGACACAGAGAGACAGTATGAGTGGGGAAAGGCCAGAGAGAGAGGGAGACATAGAACTCAAAGCAGGCTCCAGGCTCTGAGCTGTCAGTACAGAGCCTGATGTGGGGCTCAACCCCATTAACAGTGAGATCATGACCTGAGCCAAAGTCAGACGCTTAACGGACTGAGCCACCTAGGCGCCCCATATGCTGCTTTGCTGCTTTATTTTTAAAAAATCACAAAAGCCTACCTTTCACCATTTTACAGAAAAATAAATGAAATCTTAATAAACTAAGTATCTTGCCAAAATATAGCAAGTAAGTGGCACAGACGAAAACCAAACCCAGGTCTGTCTAAGTCCAAAGTCAGAGCTCTTCACCTATCAGATCACATCTTAAAAAAATGAGAGGCAGCTTTGGGAACATGGGGGAAGCCATGACAGTACACAGGCTTTGGAGTGTACTGTCCACACACATGTACTCCACATGTCCACACACATGTCCACACACATCTTTGTACTCCACACACATGGGAGAACTGGCATTGCTTTCTTTAGGCAAACTTCACTTTTTCCTTGATGATATATGGGAAATGTGGTCCGGAGACCATTTTTTTCCAGAGACTATTTCATCCTCTACTAATGTGAATCACATAAATTTTCTCCTGTTTAAGCTCTCTTAAACTCTTGCCTAAAATAGTGATTATCTAAATTGCATAGGTTAACTTTATTATTTTCAAGTGATATAGTAATGGGATTAAACAAGTCAAATGTTGCATCCTAGAAATTCTACCTTCATGGTCATAATCAGCATATCCAAATACCCACTGGTTTGATTATTACGGATTAAATCTCATCAGTAAAGCAACTACACTTAACAATCCTATTTACTTATTTATTTGTTCATCCATTCTTCTATTTCACCAAGTTGAAATTTAATTTGCTGTTGGTGTACATATTTTAAAGTTTGGAAGAGTGAGATTTTATTCTATTGTTTACCAATAAGAACATATTTGGTTTAAGTACATGGCTCACCCATTGTAAGAAACTCATAAAGATAAATATCTATAAAGAAGTATTTCACTTTCTTCCCTCTTACTTAACAACCTAAGTTAGGAGTATCTGACATGAAAAATCCAACTGGTTTAAGAGCAGCTAACTTTTTTTGAGTATATTTCTAAGAGTTTCACATGCATTATCTCCCTAGATCCTCAAATTAAAAATTAATAAATAGGGGCGCCTGGGTGGCGCAGTCGGTTAAGCGTCCGACTTCAGCCAGGTCACGATCTCGCGGTCCGTGAGTTCGAGCCCCGCGTCGGGCTCTGGGCTGATGGCTCGGAGCCTGGAGCCTGTTTCCGATTCTGTGTCTCCCTCTCTCTCTGCCCCTCCCCCGTTCATGCTCTGTCTCTCTCTGTCCCAAAAATAAATAAACGTTGAAAAAAAAATTAAAAAAAAAAATAAATAAAACAATGTGGGGGGGGGGGTAATATCATCCTTACAGAGGAGGAGAGTCAGCCTTGAGGCTTTGTGTGAGGTTTGTAGAACCAGGAAGGATATATTGCTTCATTGCCCTGCTCTTAACTGCTCAGACTTTGACAGGCAGGGTCTGTAGGACAAAATTTACTTCAAAAGCAATTGTTCCTCTTGGCAGAGGAGGATTCCTTAATCGGTCAGGGAGCAACATCTGCAGAGGCATTTTTGATATTTGATCTCCTCTTGAAAAAAACAAGAAAAGATGTGGTTTACCCTGAATTTTAAAAATTCAACACACTGAGGTTATCTTTTTTTAAGTTTATTTATTTACTTTGAGAGAGACAGAGAGAGAGAGAATGACCTGGGAGGGGCAGGAAGGGAGGGAGGGAGGGAGAGAAAGAGAGAGAGAGAGAGAGAGAGAGAGAGAGAGAGAATCTCAAGCAGGCTCCAAACTGCCAGCATGAGACCCAATGAGGGGCTCGAACTCACAAACTGAAAGATCATGCCCTGAGCCGAAATCTAGAGTCTGACACTTAACTGACTGAACCACTCATGAGCCCCCACATTGAGGTTATCTTTCCCAAGCCATTCCCTTAGAATTACTTTCACATCTTCTGTAAATCCTTCCATGACAGAATCCAGGAAACTTATTTACAATAAAAATTAGTGGCAATTAAGTGGAGGGGACATTAGGAGAACTTCTTTTGGATCAAAGAACCTTTTGAGAATCCGATTAAAGTTATGGATCCTCTCCAGAAAATGCACACAGTACATGTACTTGTCAGATTTCCTTGAAGTTTCCAACTTTATAAGATATTGGGGACACAGAAGTATTTTCCAACATAGATAATATTTAAGAGAAAGAGTTTTGAACACGACATTTCAGGAGATGCCTCTTCTACATAATTTGAACATAAACTAAGCTCTGGCTGTCTCAAACTGCAATTATGAGTTAAGAAAGAAAGAGACTTTATACCCATGAAGTTAACATGTAGAGACTTTACATTCTGGAAATGTGTTATGTGTTATGAAACACTTTTCCTACAGTCTGTTTTCTTGGTTAAAAGATAAATAATCTTTAGTATCTCTTAGTAGAAAAAGAGAGAACTGTGAATTGTTTGCACTGGCAAAATTGTTCCATTTCATTTTATAGCATTTCCAATGAAGTGAATTTCATCTCTGAGATATAGGACGTTTGTAAAGCAACCACTTGTGGTTTTTTGGCAGTCAAGATAGATGCACTTTGGTAATTGTGATTTCTCAGAAAATAAGAGTCTTAAGCAGCTCTTACCTCATCAGAACCAGATCCAAAAATCAGCAAGTCAAAAGGAATTGCTGCCACCATGTCGATCAGGAACCAGCCTTTGAAGTAATGTATTGCTATTTTGGCCGGGTCACTTACCACTTCTTCATTCTGATTTACATATGTGGTTCTGAAGTTTATTAGAATATCTATGATGAACATAATATCCACAATCAAGTCCACCACATTCAAAGGGCTACAAGAGTAGCCGCATTCTCGTCTTTTCTGTTCTTCTCTGTCATTGAGGAGAAAGGCTGCAGAGTAGGGCGTGAATATAGCAGTATATATGACCAACAGCAGAATAAGCCAGTCCCAGACTGCCTTGAAGGGGCTGTAGTGCAGTATTGTAAACTTGTTGATACGTGGTGTCTGGAGTTTATATTCTGGCAGGACATCTGCTCCTAAAGAGAGAACCTGAACACAGAAGAGAACATTACACAGTATATAAAAGTGTCATTATGTAACCTCTTAACCTATAAAAATATGAAGGTAATTATATGTCAAAATCGATTAGGAAGAATGCATGTAATTGTGAAGTGTGTAAGTAAGAAAAACACGTACATTGAAACGAACCCAAATACCCCCCTCCCACTATGTGGTATATTTGACCCCAGAAAACTCCATTGGTATTTCTTGATAAACATTATTTGCACTGAAAAGTAATGGATATTGTCACTCTGATAGCAAGGAATGGTTACGGGTTCCTTTGAAACATACTACTACTCAGAAATAAAAACACATACCCGTTTTTAGAAAATCATAAAATCAGACTGATACACGAGTAATTCAGTTTTCAAGCCTTAGAAAAGATTGTCTGTAATGAATAGAAACAGCCTACTTGGATCCAGATTCATATTTAATTTACATATATTTAATTTATAATTAAACCCTGATAAATTAAACTCAACTCATTGAAATCTTTAATTACAATTTTTCCACCTGCAATCTGTTTTTAACCTTGGGGGGGGGGGTGTGGAAAACACAAGAGATTAAAATAAACACAAAGGAGTCTTTTTCCTAAAAGGTTGAGAGAATATTTTATAACCTGGGACAAATGTACTTTCACCCAAACTCCTCCATCACATGTAGAGAATCATGAAAACACAATGGTGCAAAGAGATGTTCAGAATATCAATCTGGAAATGTTGCAAGATTATTATCACCAAGGGGTACGTAAACCCTGAGATTTGTTCTACATAACAAGACACTGGGTAAAATAAAATAGCTCATCTTTTAGAGTCTTGATTGATCTGAAAAAATGAGAGCTCAGTTTGAATCATAACCCAGTAGAAAATTTCATGAGTTGGTAATTTTTTAACTTTTTAAATGTTTTATTTTTGAGAGAGAGAGAGGGATAGAGTGTGAGTGGGGGAGGGGGAGAGAGAGAGAGAGAGAGAGAGAGAGAGACAGAATCCAAAGCAGGCTCCAGGCTCTGAGCTGTCAGCACAGAGCCTGATATGGGGCTTAAAGTCACAGACTGCAAGATCATGACCTGAGCTGAAGTCAGACACTTAACCAATGGAGTTACCCAGGTGCCCCCATGAGTTGGTAATTTTAGACTAAGTTTCAAGAACAAAGCTCAAAACAAGAAGGTTACCTAGCTACCTAGAAAATGTAATTAGTCTAAATATATGGGTTTACAAAAAATAAAACATTTTGATGACTCCACAAATGGCACATAAAGACATGTTTTAAGGGAGCAGTGAGTTATAATCTTGTATTATGAATATCCCACCTATACACAATGGCCCTATTTCAGAGTTAATTTCACTAAATAAAGTTTCTTAGGCTAGATTCTTGTAAATACAGCTAATATATGCTCATCTTTGCAGTATGAACCTCAGGCAATCTCCTATTGGTTAGAGAGTATTATTTCTGCGTTCTTGATAATTCTATCCCTGTAGGTTTTAACTTGATTATAACAATATCTTAGGCAAATTTCATTCTTAAATCTTATTTTCATTGTCACATCTCACACCTTTTTTCTCCACATATAATGAGTTACCATTCTTACTTTAAAAAAAAACTTGAGAAGTATAGTAACAAGCACAAGTGAGGTACAACATGATTTTTAAGTATAACAGAAGAGTTCAGTTAAAATAGGCAAAGATGTTTGAAGATAAGAGCTAAACTGATTTAATTCAGTTTAAAAAAATAATAATAATAACAAATCCATAATAATAATGAACTTAACTATTTTTTCAGTCCAGAGTAAATCTGAACAGGAAATAGGGCTTTATTTTAAGCTATTATGAGAAAGGACAGGAATTAATTATTGGTAAAAAAAGAAATATAGAAAAAAGTGATTTCATTGTTTCTGGAAGACTAAAAATCTTCAGAGTCTAAGATTTCAATCTCGATCTCTAACTCTAAAGAGGAATATGTTTGGAAAATCTGTCAGTTGATGAGTGCAAACTGATAGGACTCTAATCCTATAACGGTCAGTACAGAAAACAAGCCTATAACATTTTGGTCCAGAAAGAATGGATCAGCTCTTAAGATGTCATTATATAATGTCCTTTTCTAAAAACAAAACAAAACAAAGCAAAACAAAAAAAAGCAGGGAAGATTCGGAGCGTAAGAAGTAAAACCCAAAACCTTATTTTGCCTCTCAAAGTCATCTAAAACATGGACCTATTATATCTTTCCAGTTCCCTCTCTCAGTAGATTCTTTTATACACTCTGACAAGTCTTGGCTAAAATTTTTGAACTGTGGAGATCTTACCAAATCCCTAAATTCACAAATATCTCTCATTAAAAAAGGGTATATAGTTATTCAAAGAGAATGCCCAAAAAGTCATTTTTAAAGAAAGGGATATTTGTTTAAGTTTGTTTCCTGCTTAAGTGACATTCCCCTGATACCAACCTCCCACAGAGGGCAGTTTGAATACTTGTTTTAGCAGAAGTCTAAGTTAGAATGCATTCAGCACAATGGAGCATCCCCTGAGAAGTGAAAACTGTGGATGGAGCCCTTTCCATCCCACACACGCAAGCATTCTTTTAACAGTTAGATAACCACTGTGCTAAGAGCTGGAGACTGAAACCTTGGGAAGATACTGTCCTAGACATTGCAGAGTTTACGGTCTACTGGGAGAAAAAGACATGCAGGAAAATGGGAGCCCTGCTGAGGTCCACTTGGTTCATTTCTGGAGTTGGTGGTGGTGCTGATGAAAGGGGTCTCTAGAGAGGACTTTGAGGGAAGGATGTCACTTGAACTAAGACTTCAAGTGGGAAGAAGAAAAGAATGCAGCTGGGGAATGAGGATACTGGCAAGGGAAGAATAGTACAGGTAGAGGAAACAGAATGAACAAAGGTAGGGAAGCATGGAATAATCTATTGTGTGTTGAAGAATTACAAGCTGCCTTATGCTGCTGATGGATAAAAGGCAAGGGAAGCTGTGGTGGGGATGGCAGTGCCGAGTGACAGTGACAGGCTGTGGAAGATCTAATGTGATAGAGATATGTAGCTTTCTCCTATAGGTCAGTTTCTCACACTTGAATAAAGTACAGACTCCTTTTAAGGGAAAGATACTTATTACAGGATCTCAATGGTAATGGCTATTATTTTTATTTATAGTGTTAAGGAAATACATGCAAAAGTAAAACGAAGTTAAAACTCCTTATGTTTATATCTCTTAATATGACTGTTGTGGGTTGAACTGTGAATCCCAGAAAGGTATGTTGAAGTCCTAACCTCCAGTACCTGTGAATATGACCTTAGTTGAAAACAGGGTCCTTGTAGATGTAATCAAGGGAAGATGAAGTCATCTTGGATTGGGGTGGGCCTTGATGCGATAACTGTTATCCTTATAAAAAGAGGGAAATTTTGGGGCAGAGACACAAAGAAACAGAGGGATGATGCCATGTAACAATGGGGGAAGATATAGCTGCAAGCCAAGAAACACAAGGAATGGTGGTAGCCACTAGGACCTGGAAGAAAAGCCTGGAACATATTCTCTCCCAGAGCCTCCAGGAAGAACCAACCTTGTCACCATCTTGATTTTGAACTTCGAGCCCCCAGAATTGTGAGACAATAACTTCTGTTGTTTTAAGAAATCCATTTTATTTTGCTATGGCAGCCCTAGAATACTAATACAATGACAAAAAATGACAATAGATGAATTACAAAATATTTGCAAACCAATGAATTCAAACTATCATCACTAATTGAGTATTTGACATATCTGTAAGTCAAAAACTGTTGACATTTGGCTACTGTGTGGGATTTGATCTAAGGGGTAAAATATTTTTCTCTATTCTTAAGCTCAATGCCTTTATATCAGGTGTGTTGTCAAAATACTTCAAAGATTGGAGTCCTAGGTGGCTCAGTCAAGTGTCCAATGCTTGATTTCGGCTCAGGTCCTAATCTCATGGTTGTGAGATTGAGCCCCACGTGGTGCTCCACACTGACAGCAAAGAGCCTGTTTGGGATTCTCTTTCTCTCTCTCTGTGTATCTCTCTCTCTCTCTCTCTCTGCTCCTCCCCCCTCTCAAAGTAAATAAATAAATAAATAAATAAATAAATAAATAAAATAACACTTCAAAGTTTTACTGTTATTTTAGGGTAATCTGATCTAACTCTTAATTAAAATTTTTCTCCTACTGGGCTTCAAAAGCCCATTTAAATCATGTTCCTTCATACTGTGTAAAAGTCTTTGCTTACCTGAAGTTCAGTTTTGCTTTGGGGCATTATTAAAATTTAAATTTAGTGATTATCTACTCAAATGATTTTTGGAACTGGCTTCAGAAAGTTAATCCATTTGTTATATTTCAATATACCTATTGATAGCTAACCATTGAAATTTGTTAAATATAGCAATGGAATGTGTTTTGACAATGCATTTGCAGTAATTGGTATGGTACCAAATTATATGGTACAAGTTCTTTTGATTTCTGCATGGGTATGCCTGTGTTATATAATCATTCAATTCTCTCATGAATTCTACTAGCCAATCACTTCAAAACTTTTATTTATAGAGCATATTTTAGCACCATGAGGTCTCATTATAAATCCAAATGTGGTCATAGGCACTGAAGTCAGGTAGCACTCTGTTATTAAGTGATTATCTTACTGAGTCAGATTATTTTGTTGTTTTGAGCTTTCACCAACATACACAAATTTTTAAGATTTTCTGGAGGAACTTATGGCTGTTTGAGAATATTCTTTTCTGTGAATATTGGTTTAAGAATTGCTAAAGGTTACCATACAGAGAAGGCAAGGTGACCAAATTTAGTTTTAGATAAATGCATCTGGCAATGGAAAGCGGGAGAAACCAGAGGGGGCAGGATTAGAGGCTTGGAGATAAATTAGGACTTTGGTATGGAAGAAAGATAGACAAATGCAGAGAGATCAGGAAAGCCTGTATTAAGGAAAGGTGGCAGAGATTGAGAAAAGGACACTTTTGAGAAATAAATGCATCTTCAGATAAGGATGAGGAGTAAGGAAACATTTGTTTCTTTGTGGTTTCAATGAGTTTTATTATAGCCTATCACAGTAATATAAATTTATGAAGGCTAACCCATTTATGGAATAAGGCAAAGAGTTCTAGACTTTACTTATTTTATTTTCAAATTTTATTTAAATTCTAGTTAGTTAATCTACAGTGTAATATTTGTTTCAGGAGCAGAATTTAGTAATTCATCACTTACATTATAACCCCAGGGCTCAACACAAGTGTCCTCCTTAATCCGTATCACCCTTTTAGCCCATCCCCCACCCACCTCCCCTTCATCAACCCTCAGTTTGTACTCTATAGTTAAGATTAAGAGTCTCTTATGGTTTGCATTCCTTTTTTCCCCCCTGCCCTTATGTTCAACTGTTCTACTTCTTAAATTTCACATATAAGTGAAACCATATGGTATTTGCCTTTCTCTAACTGACTTATTCTGCTTAGCCTAATACACTCTAGCTCCATCCATGTTGTTGCAAATGACAAGATTTCATTCTTTTCATGGCAGAGTACTATTCCATTGTGGATATATATATATATATATATATATATATATATATATATAATTTGGGATTCTCATATATATATGTGTGTGTGTGTATATATATATATATATGTATCTACATATATATATGTATCTACATATATATGTGTATCTACATATATATATGTGTATATATATATATGTATATATATATATATATTCTTCTTTATCCATTCATTAGTTGATGGACTTTAAATGTGAAGATCTGGGTTTAAATTCCAGATACATTTTTTTTCTTGTAAGTAATTTAATCTTTCTGGATCTAGGCTTTTTTGTTTTGTCTTGTGTTTTCATCTGTGTAATGGAGATAGAATCTTTGCTCTAATTACCTCTCTATACAGAGCTACCATATCACATTAGGTAATTTCTATAAAAGTAGCTGATAAAATGGGAAGTATTTACATAAAGTAATTTCATTGTTTAGAATTCTAGGCTTACTTACTTATATCTTGATTCAGACAAATCAACTATAACCAAAACATTTATGGACCAATTGGAGAAAGTTGAACATTGACTAGACATTGATAATATTAAGGAAATGTTTAGTTATCTATTCTCTGGAACACACTAAACCAAAACATAGTGGCTTATAGAGTGGCTCTCTATGGATGAGAAATTTAGGCTGTGCTCAGTTGAGCCATTCTTCTGCTCCATAACAGTGTCAACTGGGGTCACTCAATGATGTTTAGGTGTGGCTGAGCTTGTGTAGAGAATCCAGAAAGTCTTAACTGATATTTCTAGTACCTTGGTGGGGATAGTTGTAAGGCTGTCCTCATGACAGATGCTGGAACAGCTGGGTGGCTCTTTTTTTCTAGATAAATATAGATATAGATAAATATAATCTAAAGACATATATCTATATTTACTTATCTAGATATAGAAAGACTTTTTATATATACAGTTTTTATAGAAACTGTGTGTATATATAGAGTTATATAGAGAAATATATAATATAAAGGCTCTGTGTGTATGTATATATATATGCATATGTGTGTATATATATACATATACATATACATAGATACAGTTTTTATAAAAATTATATATAATTTCTTCATATAGTCCCTTTTCATGGCACTTTTCCCTATGGTCTCTGCAGCAGGGTAGTAATATGTCAATGTGAAGATTCAGTTCTCCCAAGAGAGAAATAGAAACATCCAGCCCTCTTAAAGTCAAGGTCTAGGGATAGTACAGCATCATTTTTTCCATATTCTATTAACCAAAGCAGTCACAGGCCAGCCTAGATTCAAGAATATGGAGGAGTAGCCTTTACCTTTTGATAGAATAGCATAGATGCAGAAGGAAGGAATAAATTATAAATTATGGCCATCTTGGAAACAAACTGTCACAGGAATTATTGACAATTGTTTTTAGGTGTGATGATATTGTGGTTATTTTTTACTAGTATTTACTTTTTAGGGGTACATAGTGAAATACTTTGTGGATAAAGTGCATTTGGGAGTTTGCTTTAATATATGGAATAACTGTGGGGCATACATTCCAAGACCCGTGGTGGATGCCTGAAACTACAGATGGTACTGAACTCAATATATATATATATATATATATATATATATATATATATATACACACACACACACACACATATAATGTTTTTCCCTATACATACACTCTTATGATAAAGTTTAACTTATAAATTGGGCACAGTAAGAGATCAACAACAGTAACAAACAATAAAATAGAACAATTGTAACAACATGCTGTAATAAAAGTTATGTGAATGTGGTCTCTCTCTTTCTCAAAATATCTTATTGTAGTTCACTGACCTTCTTGTAAGGAAGTAATAACATGTCTATGTGATTAGATGAAGTGAGATGTATGTATAGGTATTGTGACATAACATTAGGCTACCATTGGTCTTTTATGATAAGCAGACGATCAGACGGAGGGTCATCTGCTTCCAAATTATGGCTGACCATGGGTAACTGAAACTGAAGAAAGCAAAGCTTCAGAAAGTGGGGGTGATTGTAATCCAGAGAGGTGGAATGGAAGGCAGAGAGAAAGTCTGGTTATATGTAGCAACGCTAGCCATATGTTAACTAATACTGAAATTGGGGGGTGGGCATATAGTATTCCTTTTATTTTCATAATAGTCCACATTTTTTCACAATAATAAAAAAAGGAATTTTAGAAGTTCAGCCAGAAAAGCCTAAGATAATTTGAGGATGTAGTTTCCTAATGGAAAAAAAAGAACTGGGTCTGCACAAATCACAAGGGCTCACTCTTATCAGAAATGAGTTGGTTCCTTGCTGGGTAAGCTTGGATTGCTGTTTTTACAACAGAATGTTTAATGTGCTCTCTGCACATCTCATTCATATTATGTCGGCCTCCATCCATCCACACAGACTACACACAATGCCAACTTTGCCAGCCTTCAAATGTTTGCCTTTAAAGTCCCGTCAAATTGGTGGCTCAGACAAATCATGTTACAAGAAGACAGTTGAACATGCTAAGTCTGCAGATGCTCATTCCTGTGAGTATACTTGGCTACTTTGTTCATTAAGTTAGATTAAAAAATACAGCCACATCTCAGAGACCCATTAGGTCAGACCTTGTCTTGAAATACTTTTACTTTATTAACAAATCGTATTCAAACTTCAAGCTTTCATTCTGGATTGGCATATGTATGCTTTTGCATTTTTCCTCCTTAATACTGCCACTAAACACAATGTTTATGTTAGTTAATGTCATTTTGGTAAACATTGGCATATAATCCTATCATAATCCATTTCTAGGAAATAATCTATATTGAGAAATCAAACGGTTTAATTTCTTTTTTGTTTAAAAAACATGACAATCAAACATGATGGGGATGCAAGCTGGTGCAGCCACACTGGAAAACAGTATGGAGATTCCTTAAAAAACTAAAATTAGAACTACCCTATGACCCAGCAATTGCACTACTAGGCATTTATCCACAGGATACAGGTGTGCTGTTTCAAAGGGACACATGCACCCCCATGTTTATGGCAGCACTATCAACAATAGCCAAAGTATGGAAAGAGCCCAAATGTCCATCGATGGATGAATGGATAAAGAAGATCTGGTATAGATATACAATGGAGTATTATTCGGCAATCAAAAAGAATGAAATCTTGACATTTGCAACTACGTGGATGGAACTGGAGGGTATTATGCTAAGTGAAATTAGTCAGTCAGAGAAAGACAAATATCATATGACTTCACTCATATGAGGACTTTAAGAGACAAAACAGATGAACGTAAGAGAAGGGAAACAAAAATAATATAAAAACAAGGAGGGGAACAAAACAGAAGAGACTCATAAATATGGAGAACAAACTGAGGGTTACTGGAGTGGTTGTGGGAGGGGGGATGGACTAAATGGGTAAGAGGCACAAAGGAATCTACTCCTGAAATCATTGTTGCACTATTTGCTAGCTAATTTGGATGTAAGTTTTAAAAAATAAAAAATAAAATAAAAATAAAATAAAATAAAATAATCGAAAAAAACATGACAGTAAGAGTTCTTTCATTAATTACAGTCTCCATTTGCCTCCTTGCAGAAAACTGTGAGTTTAAAATTTCAGTACAGGGGCACCTGGGAAGTTTGCTTGGTTAAGCTTCTGGCTCTTTATTTTGGATTAAGTGGTGATATCACAGTTTGTGAGTTGGAGCCCTGTGTCAGCTTTGCGCACTCTCTCTCTCTCCTTCTCTCTCTGCCCTTCTCTCTCTCTCCCCACCCCCCCCAAAAAAAGAAAAATAAAATAATATAATGTCACTTCATACTTCTTTGGAAATAGGATAAATATATAAATCATAAGTCACAAGTAAGTTAATACTAATCATGAAAGTGCTTTAGAGCCATTATGTTGGAAATGACATAGTAGGCAGGCAAATATTTGTTTTAAAACTGTGAATAGGATTCTAAGGTGCCAGTGATTGAACAGACAAAGGCTGCTACACAATCTAGTACGTTTCCTTAAGAGAGCCAACTTCTCCCACACATTTGAGAAATAACATACTTGAGAAACATAAAACATGATTAATTGAACTATTATAAGGATTCTCTTTTAAGAGTGAAAGAAAAAAGGGAAAAAACCTCTCACTATATAAAAAGGGGAACTCCATGGTCTCCAGAAAGACACTTCTATTTTCTCTTTCCTGAAACCACCAATTAAATGTACAGTTTAACACAGACTAAAATATGGTTTTCTTTACCAAATTCAGTTTTTCTTCTTGCTTGCACATTGCTATTTGTTTAACCTGTAACAGTTCAGTGTTATATAAAACCAAAATCTTTATACAAAATAGCACTATTTATTCAATGAAGATCTACTGCGAGAATTGTGTGCGAATACCAGGATTAATAACTACTCTTCTCTTTTGAAAAGTGCAATAGGGAACGATTAAGCTTTCCAAAAGATTATACAGTACTTTTGGCAGCTGTTAAACGCCATGCTGAGGTGTTGGTAGAAACTGCTCATCTGTTATTTATCCTTTACTTGGGACTTGCAGTTAACTAATAGGCTAGCTGTATTTTTATCTATCGGAAAAAGTAGTAACAAAATGAATCAGAGAGATAAGATAGCATCAGGAAAGATTTAAATTCCCCTGGCTTTTCAGGGGATGATTTAACAAGCCCAGCAAAATCTGAGTAATTTTCCTTAAAACAGGCAGCCCCACTGATGATCACCCAAATATTTAAATTAAAAGATGCCAAAGATTCACACAATAAAGTCTGTCACATCGGAAGCTTTTTAAACAAATAAAATATAGGACTTAGGTAGTAGAAACACTGCAGCTGTTCATAATCAAATAATTTTCTAAGGCTTAGGTTAAAGTAGACATCTTACAATTTGTGCCTGTGTGTGCATGTATATGTTTGCAGGTATATCTGGCTGAGTCGGATGACAGTACAATTTTGTAAAAATCAGAGTCACGTAGGCTCAGTTAAATGTTACGATTAGTGTTTTGTTTTGTATGTAATATATATGCTAGTACAAAAAATATCTGCTGCTCAAATTTTGTGACTCAATATGAGAAATAGTTTAGATAATATCTTAAGCATTCATAATATTCATAAATTACTGGAAACATATGTCTATTAAAAAATTACAGGTTCTTTCAGAGCTATAAACTCTTAACTCTCACACCAATGGCCAGCTGGACACGGCCTTTGGTTTTGACACCCCACTTCTGGGGTGATCGTGGCCGATCTGGGGAGCTCGTGGTATCACCTTATTGCTGATACCAGATGCTCTCCGGCCTGTTTGCTTCCTTGCCTCCTCTCTCTTTCTTTTCTTGTGGAAAATTCACATATGCACTCTTCTCTCCATTTCTTTTATCTTTATTTTTAAATGGATCTGATTTAAGGAAAAGGAGCACGTAGCACACTAGTTTGTAAGTAAACCTTTCACAAATGCTTTTCAAAAGCACAGATAACTAAGAAATAGACTTAGAGATGGGAAAGGGAGATGCAGAGTTTAGCTAGGATACCTGGAGGTAGATGTTCCAGGTGCCAATAGGAGAAGATGCCTGGAAGATAGAAAGTCTAGGATAGAACCCCCAAGGGGGGTGGAGCTCAACATTTCATCCTGGATAGGCAACGTTGAACTTCTGGAAAGTGGATTCATTTGCCAAGAGAGTATAAAAAGAGAGAGAATATACTGAGAATAACTGAAATGTGGGAAAAAGAAAAAGGGCATAGCCAGTATTTCTGGGGCTTAGCATGGTGACTGGAATACATACATAGTAAGTATGCCAAAGAGTGGGCATGTCTGTAGCTCAGAGAGAGAGAGAGAGAGAGAGAGAGAGAGAGAGAAAGAGAGAAAGGGAATGGAGATGGCAATATGGAAAATACATGAGAGAAAGGATTATGGTAGACAGCTGCTGTGCACCAAAATTTGTTGTTCTTCCTTCCATAGAATAGAGTTGTTGCTGCTGGAACATGTCTGCTTAGCCCTAAATGACATTCCCAATCCTATTTGAATCTAGGTATGTGTATGTGTCTGATGAATAGCACTTCTTGGCTGAAGCTTCCAAGAAGCAGGTGTATCTTTTCCTGCTCTCTCTTTTTCCTTCCATTTGGTAAGCACAGATGTTTCCGAGGCCTCGAGTCCTTAAATCCAGTGGAATGGAGGAGCCTCAAATTTAGGAAACTTTGTCACCAAATTACAAAGGGAAAGAAAATCACTCATTGCACAGGAATATTGGCTTCTGCTATTGCTTGAGCATGAAATATAATACTGGGTAAGCTACAGTGATATGGGTGTTTATTAGTTCCAGCAGCTAGCATTACCCTACTACTTGGATCTTTTCCTTGGAATATGCTGCAGAGATTAACACGGACTCCCGACAGATAACTCCTACACATTTTATCAATGCTTTGTCTTTGAGAAAGAGGGCAGTTAATACTGAATATCTTTCACGTTAGTTACCAGGCTCAGTACTGAATCATAGCATTCAATTCTCTCAACAGCTCTTTTAGATAAGCATAATTATCTCCATTTTTATAGGGTAAGAAACTGACTCAGAGAGACTGAATCACTTATTTGAGTTCTCAGAGCCAACTATAATATTATCAATCATAATATTCTCTAACTTTATTGAATGCCTATTATTTACTGAAAATGATATGGGCAGTATCTCATTTAAATGTCACAGTTGTAGGTATTTATTGTGGGCAGAACTGCATCCCCAACCAAAAGATATGCTCAAATCTTAACATCCAATACCTGTGCATGTGACTTTATTTGGATACAGGGTCTTTGCAGATATTATCAATCAAGTTAAGATGAGTTCACACTGGATTGAAACGGAGCCTAAACTAATGTGACTTGTGTCTTTGTAAGTAGAGGGAATAGACACAGAAGCAGATCCACAGGAGAATGTCATGTGGCAATGGAGGCAGAGATTGGAGTGATGTATCTATACACCAAGGAACACCAAGACTGCCAGCAACACAGAAGCTAAGAGAAAGGCACGGAACAGATTTTTCCTTAGAGGAGAGGGAGAACATACTTCTGCTGGTAACACCTTGATTTTGTTTTGAGCCTTCAGAACAGTAAGTGAATAAATATCTATTGTTTGAAGCCACCTAGTTAGTGGCAATTTGTATGACAGCCCAGAAAACTAAGACAGTGCTATTGTCTTTTTCACTCTACAGATGTGACTACTGAGGTTAACTAACTTCCCAAAGCTGTCTGGTTCCACAGTGTCTGTTTTCTTATCTAAGCAGTATACCAATATTCAACATATTTTTTAAGGGAATAAAGTCTGTGTTTTTTGACCAGAAATTCTGTTTCCAGAAGAAGAAATTCTTTTCTTTTTTTTTAATGTTTTTTTTTTAATTTATTTTTAAGAGAGAGAGAGAGAGAGAGAGAGAGAGAGAGAGAGAGAATATGAGCTGGGCACGGGCAGAGAGAGAGGGAGACAGAATCCACCAATCAGACTCCAGTCTCTGAGCTGTCAGCACAGAGCCCAACGTGGGGCTCGAACCCATGAACCACGAGATCATGACCTGAGCCAAAGTCAGACGCCCAACTGACTGAGCCACCCAGGTGCCCCAAAGAAATTATTTTCTAAGGGTCTGTGTGAATGTTTTCATAGTTATCAAATACTTTCTAAAATCCTAATCACCTGTGACAAAATAGTAAAGAGACTCATGTAGAACCACTTCTTGTCAAGAGCCTAAATGCCACTTGTTTGGATGGATATACACGTGTAGGACATTGAAAAAACAAACAAACAAACAAACAAACAAACAAACAAACAAAAATGTTAGATGGCCATGATGGCACCAAAGATAAAAACAAAGATAATTTCCATGAATTAGTAATCCATAATCTGTCAAATATTGCTGAACAGGACAGACTCTGGACTGAAATAGCCCTGTTACATATCCCAGCTCTGCCATGGCCATTTCATTTTGAGCCTTCAGAACAGTAAGTGAATAAATATCTATTATTTGAACATAGATAGATAAAAACTCACCCTGAGGGAGCACTTGGGTGGCTCAGTTGGTTAAGTGTCCAAACTCTTGGTTTTGGCTCAGGTCATGATCTCATGGTTTTGGCATAGGGCCTGCTTGGGATTCTCTCTCTCCCGCTCTCTCTCCCTCTCCCTCACTAGTGCTGTCTCTGTCTCTCTCAAAATAAATAAATAAACCTAACAGAAAATAAAAAATAAAAATAAAAATAAAAGGTCTCCCTGAGTATTAGATTCCTTAGTAGCAAATTAGGACAGCAATATCTTCCTCACAGGAAACTGTACAATAAGTACAGTACACAACAAATGTATAAATTTCCACAAATAATTCCCGTCTCACCATAAACACCAAATAAGTGTTATCATTATAATTTTCAGTGTTTTTAGCTTGAACAACTCAAAATTTAATTATAGATAACATTCAATGGCAAATGTAGTTATTGACTGAACCAACTTCTCTGAGGTGACCCTTGGAGAAGTCAATTATGCAAAGACAGAGACAGCAGAAGACAGATGGTTCCGTTTCTTGATCGCATGTGTTTGCTGGTAAGATAGCAATTTTTCTTTGTTTATGAACAACTCAATTATGCTATATTGACCCATGCATGGTCCAGGTCTAAAGTGGTGATTTAGGAAATCATCTGTTTTTTAAAAGACCTCAAACACTTTGAAAGGACCCAGTTCAAACAAATGATAGGATACTTTTTTTCTCATAAAAGGATGTGTCCTAGACATAGAAAACATCTAGTTGATTTGGTTGGAATGCTTTCACAAAGAACTGAACATCTGATGGGTGGTTGGTGAAAATTACTCTTGAATATCTTTGAAGAGTGTATGGATTTCTCTATTTTGCTGCAAATAATGGAATGCTATTTCTTTAATATGAATTCAGTAAGTATTTATGGAATCCCTGTCAGTTTTTAAACTTGATTATTCTTCCCAAGGATCCTACAGAAATGATATACACCACAAAATCAGTACGATGATCTCTGAAATTCTATAATCCTGTTCTTTTTTTTTTTTACCTACCAGGTTGTTTACCCTATTACACTAAATTAGTGTGATTTTACTGCGTCTGCATCATCTGCAGGTCAAGGATCAAGGTATTTAAGGGAAGAAATTGGAAACCCTCTCCACAAAAATTTCAGGTTGATGGGGAAATGTAAATGTGTATGTATGTGTGTGAATAGCACAGTGAATTATCCTGAGATGTATAGGTGGGCTTTTGTGAACTCCTTGAAATTATCTAAAAAATATGAGATATGTGGTGCTATTTATATCTCAGGCAATATGTGTACATGTCTTTTATCAGAGTTTCAGGCATCTATGACCTACAAGTATTTATAAACTCCCTGACTTAGGTCATGAACTTTTATGGGTCTCTGAATCTCTTAGGAACACAAACACATTTATAACCATCAAGTGAAAGAAGGAGACGCAAAGAGAGAGGCAAAAAAAGTAAGAACAGGAAATGTTTAGAGAAAAAAATGAAGCGGAAGGTGATGGCGGTGGCACTAACAGGAAATGTGCTCAAAGTTACAGTGAAGACAAGGATGGTATCTTGACTGAAGCACAGTTGAGCTGTTTCTCTATTATTGATAGAAATTTTCTGAGTGTTTACGGGGTGAATGGTCTGTTAATTCTCAAGCCTGTGTTTTGCTTTTAAATAACTTGGTTTCAAGGACAGTTTCTCATTCCTGCTAAATTTTCAAATGAAGAATGTCTTCCTGTCCCAGATGAGTACATTCAGTTACTAAGCGGCCTTAGCAAGTGTGACATTGCTACCAAATTTGTAGTTGAGAGTCTTACTTGGTTGGGCCAGGTCTGTTGATGAAGCGGTACTCTCAGGCTGCCTTGCTAACACAGGCAGGAGCCGGTGACGTGGCACTATCCCCTGCCTTGCTGAACCCCCGAGAGTGAAGGCAGCTGAAGCAGTCCTTCGCTCCCTGACCGGGGCATTCTCCTGCTCCCAGCCTAAAGCTGGCCGACATGTGTAGACAAAGCACTCACCTACTGTCTTCCTGAAGCCAATGGGCCTGTACAGTCAAGACATTCTCTGCTGCCTTTCTGAAGACTGCGAGCATGCCCTGCCCCCTACACTCTACAGCCGCCTTGTTAAAGCCAATGGGTATGCACAATCCACACAGAGGATTCCCCTTGATCTCACCTGGCCCTGGTGGCCAAAGGGGATGGTGTTCCTGAGCTCCACAGGAATGTAACAATTGGAAAGACAGTTCTTAGCAGGCCACCATCCCCAGGGCACTGCACAGACAGTACACTGAAATACAGACCCCATCTTCCTGCGAAAGATGCCTATTTACTTAGCCTGGAGCTTCCACCTGAGGGACAGTCTTCACGTTTCCCACATATCTAAAAGCTAAAGAGGTGCTCCCAAGGAACATAAACAGGGAGACACCATCCTTATACACTGCCTTGGCCTCGTTACCACTTGACATGACCTCCCAGAAAGGAGCTGATATGCTTGTCTGGAGCCCCTATTTTTACAACTGTCATCCAGGGGACATGTCCAGATTTCTTGGTCTGGAGGCTAGCAGGGATTATGATTGCAGCCCCACAGGATTGTGTATATTCTTATACTTCAAAAGCTGCTGTCTGTGGCTCAGGCTTCCAATCAACCTGAAACTAGGTGCTCAATGAGATTCCTCCCCTTGGATCACTGGCAGGTGCTGAAACACCCTCAGTACAACAGAGGTGTATCAAGAATAAATCAAGCGGTTTAGATGACCACAAAGGTTTGAAAGACAAGCTGAGGGAAAGATTGAATGAGAAGTTTCATTACCTGCACAAGGCCACTCCTTTGAGACTGAGGGACGTAGCTGTTTTGTTACATAGAAATACATAGAAACAAACACAGAGAGTCCAGCAAAATGAGGAAATGGAGAAATATGTTCCAAAAAAAAAAAAAAAAAGAACAAGATAAAACCTCAGAGAAGTAATCTACCTGACAAAGAATTCAAAGTAGTGGTCGTAAAGATGTTCAGCAAACTCAGGAGAAGAATGGATGAATACAGTGAGAACTTCAACAAAGAGACAATATAATAAAGTATCAAACAGAAGTCACTAGATAAAGAATGCAGTAACTGAAGTAAAAATACCATGGAAGTGCTCACCTGTAGACTGGATGGAGAAGCTATGCAGATAAGTTAGCTGGAAAAAGAAACAATGCAACTCACCCAGACACAGCAAGGAAAAGAAAAAAGAATTAAAAAAAATGAAGATAATAAGTGACCTATAAGACAATAGCAAGTAAAATAAAATTCACATTGTCAGGGTTCAAGAAGCAGAAAAGAGAGATAAAGGGACATAAAACTTATTTGAAGAAATAATGGTTGAGAAGTCCCCTAACCCAAGGAAGGAAACAAACATTCAGGTCCAGGAAGCACAGAGTTCTAAATAAGATGCGCTCAAAGAAATTCACACCAAGACAGTATAATTAAAATGTCAAAAGTTAAAGAATCTTAAAAACATCAAGAGAAAAATTAGTACATACAGAGAAAACCCTCTACAGTTACAGCAGATTTCTCAGCAGAAACTTTGCAGGCTAGAAGAGAATGAAATGACAGGTTTAAACTTCTGAAAAGAGGAGTGCCTGGGTGGCTCAGCCAATTAAGCATCTGACTCTTGGTTTCTGCTCACGTCGTGATCTCATGGTTCATGAGTTCGAGCCCCACATGGGGCTCTGTGCTGACAGCACCGAGCCTGCTTGGGATTTTCTCTCTCTCTCTCTCTCTCTCTCTCTGCCCTTCTCCTGCTCTCTCTCTCTAAATAAATACGTATACTTAAGAAAAAAATAACAAAAACAAAGTTCTGGAAAGAAAAACAACTACCATGACAAAAAGCTTCCAAACAAGAGTACTCCACTTGGCAAGGTTATCATTCAGAATTGAAGAAGAGATAAAGAGTTTTTCCAGACCAATAAAAGCTAAAGAAGTTCATCCCTACTAAAAAAGCTGGAGGTACCATGCTCCCTGATTTCAAACTATCCTATAAAGTTGTGGTAATCAAAACAGTTTAGTATTGTCATAAAAACTGGCACATAGGCCAATGGAACAGAAGAGAAATAAACCCATGTTTATGTGGCCAATTAATCTGTGACAAAAGTCAAGAATATATATACAGAGTAGGAAAAGACAGCCTTCTCAATAAATGGTGGTGGAAAAACTAGATTGCTACACATAAAAGAATTAAACTGGACCACTATCTTATATCACATACAAAAATTAACTCAAAAAAATTAACGACTTGAAAGTAAGACCTGGCACCATACAACTCTTAGGAGAAGATATAGATGAGAAGCTCTTTGATGTTGGTCTTACTGATGTTTTTTTGAGTTCTGACTCCAAAAGCTAGGGAAACAAAAGAAAAAGTAAAAAAAAATGGAACAACATCAAACTAAAAAGCTTCTGTACAGCAAAGAAAACCATCAACAAAATTAAAAAGCAATCTACTGAAAGGGAGAAGATACTGCACATCATCTATCCAATAAGGGGTTAATATCCAAAATGTATAAAAAACTCATACATCTCAATAAAAAAAAAAACAAACAAAAAATGCAAAAAGACAATGTGATTGAAAAATGGCCAGAGAATCTGACTGGACATCTTTCCAAACAAGACATACAGGTGGGCAACAGTCACATGAAATGATGCTTAACATCATTAGTCATCAGGGAATGCAGTTCAAAGCCATAATGAAATATCACCTTACCCTTGTCAGAATAGCTAGGATCAAAACACAAGAAACAACAAGTGTTGGTGAGGATGCGGAGAAAAGGGAGCCCTCATGCACTGTTGGTGGGAATGCAAACTGGTACAGCCACTGTGGAAAACAGTATGGAGTTTCCTCAAATGTATGGAGTGATCTAGCAGTTCTACTTCTGTGTATTTATTCACAGAAAATGAAAACACTGATTCCACAAAATATATGCACCCCTATAGTCATTGTAGCATTAGTTACAATAGGCAAGATATGGAAGCAACCTAAGGTGTCCATCAATGGTTGAATGGATAAAGAAGCTGTGGTGGATCTCCACAGTGGAATATTACTCACCTATAAAAAAGAAGTAAGTATTTCCATTTGTGACAACATGAATGAACCTGATGGTTTATGCTAAGTAAAATAAGTCACATAGAAAAACAAAAAGGACGTGATTTCATTGATATGCAGAACCAAAAACCAAACCAACAAATGAAACCAAACCACACCCAGGCCATAGATACACAGAACAGATTGGTGGTCGCCTGAGGGAAAGGGGATGGGGTGGCAAATGGAGGAAGGGTATCAACTGAAGTACAAGCTTCCAATTATAAAGTAAGTAAGTCATGGGGATGTAGTGTGCAGCATGGAGAAAAAGTCAATAATACTGTACTAATTTTGTAAGGTAACTGATCTAGACTCACAGTGGTGATCATTTCACAATATACACAAATGTCCAATCACTATGTTGCGCACCTGAAATTAACAAAATATTGTAGGTCAAGTATAACTCAAATAAAATGGTAAAATATCTTGCCCTCATGGAGTTTACCTCGCAAGGAAAGTTTCAAAAATACTAAAATATTAGCCTGGAAAATGGATATAGTAAAAATGGGTAACTTGTAGTTTTCACAGAAATTGTTTAAAAATAAGACCCCTAAGCAGGTCATGTAGGTCTCTTGTGTGCAGATATTAAATAATATTGAAGGCATATCTTACTTTTACTGTTATGAGTACTGTTTGGTATACTAATCAGTTGTAGTGTACATAATTATACTCTTTGTGTAAATGCACAAATCTACTATGAGTTTACAAAACCTTGGGTCTAAAAGTGTAGAACAATATGCTTTGTTTTAATATCTTCGAGAATAAAATTTTAGACAAATAGCACTCTCCCTTTTATACCAAGAATAAAATCAATTTTTAGAAATATAATTGCTATTGACACTAGGTCATAAGATTATAAACCATTGTTTTAAAGGTATTTTTTCAGTAAAGGTACGACAAAAAAGGGCACACATATGGTAGTTAAACTAAATTTAGAATGGTTTGGTGTTAAAAGAGAAATTTCTATCTAAGTTGGATTGTTGTTTAATAGAGCATTCTTGGAGATTAAATTTTTTTAAAGAAAGAAATATGACATTCTTGCATATTTAAAAGACTTGATGTAGAAGCAAAATTTTGTAGGGATTCATTATCTTCCTATTTTTGTGCATCTTCTTGCAAGGATCGCTTCTTAGGAGGTAACTTATCCTGATTCTAAGTAGTCCTGAATTCCATTTTGCCTGATATTATACTCTATATCTCATTAGAAATTCTTTTACTTTTACACTAAAAAAAATTTCTAATATTTTTGACTCCTCTCCATGAATCTGATAATGTCTGCCTGAAACAAAACGTATTATGCATGTGACACAGAACAAATAGAAATCAAGCCAGTTTATGCCTCCTGATGATAAGTATCGCTTTCTCTACAACCTTTATCCTAACAAATGTGTAACAATATGATCATGACCATGCTTCCTTCTCTTTGATTTCTTTATTCTTGCAGATTTTACATCTTATTGAGTGAGAAAATAAATGCCAGTTTCTTTTCAAATACAGCTAAAAACTGTTAAATTTATTCTCTTGTCTAAGTCATGCATCAATAGCAAAAGACGTGCATAACTTCCTTTGAGACCGTTTGTCAAATTTTACGTAGAAAACAGAATCAGTGTTCTTTCACATAACTCATTTCATAAATAACCCTTCTTAGTAATTTTGCCTTTTTGATAAATTTAAACCTCTCATACATAGAATAGGCAGTGGACTCCATTTATTATTGGAATCTAAGTCGGTAGTTCCCCCACTCTTGGATTTTATAATCTGGTAAAATTAAAAAAGAATTAGAGCACGTAACAAGGTTGCCAAGTATTTCTCTAATTCACTACAAATGTAAGGAAAAGCAACCGTCTTTCTTTATCCTCAACATTTCATAAAAGAATGTTAATATAAGGGCAAACTCTTAGAAAAAAGGCTACTATTTTAAATGAGTAAATTCAGCTTTATGAAACTTTGTTACACTGTTTCATCTTTCTCATTTTGTTGTGGACAGTATAAACTTCCAGCAAGCATTGCTCTGCAGGCCAGAGTTTAGAAAAATTATCATGCAAATTGGCTCAATTAGAAAATACATGGGTTGAATTAAGTGATCTCTAAAGTCCTTTCCAGCCCTAACATAGTCTAAGTTTCTGATTGTTACTGCATTTTTTGTACTGTAAATTACTCTGCTAGTTGGGAGTGGTTATTGTGTTGGTGATATTGTATTCAAACTCTATCATAAAAGGAAAGAATTCCAATACATGACTGCAATTTTTAAGCATAAGATGTATCCTACACACTTATTAGATAGGCAATGGCTGTGATAGGGCAGGACTTCATACAGGCAGACCACTGAGTGCTAAGATTTCTGCCCAAGTGTATTTTGTGTTAATTGAAATGTCCTAGAGTGAAAGCTGCCTCAGATTAATTATTTTGGTCACAAGGATATTATTCTGTACAGGGAGAATTCAGTTAGTCCTGCTGAGTAATGGTGTGTACTGTATTCTTGAGGATGCACGTAGGAGCTGACTATAGCTAACTACGTATATTAATATTATACATTGACCCCCAAACCCACTAAGTACCATGCAAGTGTGCATCCTACTATGCAGTCATGCATCTCTTTCTTTTTCATCTTTTTTCTACGCATTTTTAAGCAGCTATGGATCCAGAAAAGGCATCTATTTTCCTAGAAGATAGACTGGCCACCATTCAATTATTTTTCAAATCCATCTTCAATATTTGCTTTTATACAGTGTTCCTTTGAACTAAACTCAACCTCTGAAAGTAATCAGACTTTACCCAGCATGGCAAGAAATCAAACGTAACATCTCAGTAGTGTGTTGTCTTATCTCTCTGTTTAATTGAATGCATCTTTTTCCTTGCCACTATAAGTTCAGTGGTTAGGGGGTAAGCTTATAACTGTGATGCAAATGAGTGTATAAATATAGTAGCGTGTGTGTGTGTGTGTGTGTGTGTGTGTGTGCGTGCGCGTGAGCTCATGTATCAATGTTGGTATGTTGGCTAGAGTCCTAAAATAGCCAAGAGAGACACTACAGGTTAAATGTGATAGGAAGCTTTGGTTGGCAATATCATATCATGAAAGAAAGCTTAGAAGACATCAAAACCACATTGCTGTGACTTACTATACATGCTGTATAGTCACGTTTCATGGTGACTAGTTTAGGTTCCATATTCAATTTAAGGACTGGCAATGGGCTTAAAGTAATGGGTGCTCAGCCAGAATACTCAAAATTATCTAATGTCTAGGAAATTTGGAACAATTTAACTGGCATTAGCATCATAATTAAGTTGTGGAATGAAGAGAGGTGATTCTAATATATTAAATATTCAATAGAGTAATAGTGAATGATTTTAAAGGGAGAAAGAATCACTTAAAAATAAAGAGATCCATTGCTTTATCAACTTTTGCCCACGTCTGTTCTTGAGGGAAAGAGGTGGGTTACCATAATCAGCATATCATTTACAAATAATTCTATACGATTCCATGATAGGTTTTAATTCCTTCTAATGATAGTGGAGAAAGCTTTGTTCTGGGAATTCACAAGATATTAAAAGGAAAACCATACAGCCTAAAGAATCCCCCACTGACTGAGGACTGGAAAGCTATGTAAATTGCCTGGCTTTAGGGAAGAAGTTAGTCAGCAGACATGTCACAGAAAAGCCGAAAGTGATTCTTTCACCGAAGGTTGTGAAATCAATATGTCAACTGAATTCTAAATGTAATCTGCCATGCTTGATCAACTGGCAAGCTTGTGCATTTATGTGCCAGGAGCTGACTCTGGCAGCTGCTCAGGTGTTCTGCTGCCCGTACCTCTCGATCCTCCCCATCTTGGAACAGCCACCCTGGTAGTGGTAGACTCAGCAATGGCTGCATTTAAATGCTTTCGGTTATTGAACCTTGGTGACTGTTTAAGTTGGAGGAGTCTGTTTACCGGCCACCTGATAGAGTCCAAGTTGCAGTGAGAGAAGAAAAACTCAGCAGCAATTTCAAAGTATTAAAATAACTGGGACATCCAAATAGAAATAAAAATACCAATACGATCTGAACTTATGCCTTTGTACTATGGAATATAAAGCCATTATGCCAATATAACTAAAAGTTGTACATTATCTAGTTTGCAGTCAGCTATTCCAAATTATGCAAGATTATCAACAAATGTCTTGGCAGAAGAATTTAATTTAATGTCCTATTTATGTATCTTGGGGAAGCTATATATTCTTTATTATAATGTCTTTGAAACTTTAAGGTGGCACGTTATGGCTAAATACTCCTATTATATTTTTTTTATGTTTTAAAAAGTAAAGTCTTATAGACTAATACAGGATAACACATTTGAGAGCAAAATAGTATTTTAATGTAATAGCTAAAATATCAGGTAACATTGAACAATGACTACTTTTGATCTTGTACCGAAAGTGCTGCCAGAGGTGCTCCTTGCACTCAACTTGTTCTTGAACTGACCTGGAGAATGAACATGCAAACTAATAATTTTCATAATGTGTGCCAAGGGCCAAACAGAATCAATCAACTGCTGTGGGGCCATCGAGGAATGCTTGACAAGGGTGCTATTTGAGTAAATCTTAAAGGGTAACTGGGATTGTTTTTTTCAGTTGGAAATGAGATGCTTTTCAGGAACACTAGTAAAGCTTGGAGACATGCCCATCAAGACCATTCAGCGGGACAAGGGCTATGATCTTCAAGCCTTTCTATGTATGAGGATTACCCATGAAACTTGTCAAAAGGCTGATTTCCTCTCCTCTGCTCTCTGAATCTAGATGAGGCTTAGGAGTTTGAATTTTAAGAAGTATCCATATTGAATCCCAGGCAGTTAGTTTTTTTTGTGTATATATTTGTGTGTTTGCATATGTATGTATTTGTGTGTGTGTGTGTGTGTGTGTATTCTTGTGTGTGTGTTTAGTATGTGTGCATGTGTTTATATGTGTATGTGTATGTGTGTGCATGTGTTTGTGTGTGTATGTGTGTGTAGGCAAAGGAAGAAGGGGGTGTAGAGATGGTGTGGATGGAAGGGGCTGTAGGAAGTAGTTTGAGTGCAGCCTTAAATGCCTATCCGAGGAGTTTGGTTTGCGAAACAATGCAGTTATTACAAAGGTGTTGACTTCAAAAGCCCAAATAAAAGGAAATCAGTAAAAGAGATATGGGTTTTCATCCAATTTGTGTGTTAAGAGCTGCAAGCAAAGAGAAACATGTTCTTTGATCTAAACAAAGAATAGCAGTTCGTGCAGCATTCTCTTCAAAGCCATAGTTGAAATATTCTTATGGAACCAGGACCTGTAGGTGAAGGTATGAATAAGTGAGGGCAAGCAGTAGTATTAAGAAATGGAGAAGGAAGGAGGCTGCATCAGAAATCTCTCAAATTGCTTGTTTAGTAAATCATTCCACCACATATATTGGGGACATACTCTGTGCCAGTCACCGAGCTAGGCTCTGTAGATGTAGAAATGTAAGATTTATTCTTTCTCTTGAGGAGCTCACATTTCCACAAGGCCATAGAAAAATAGACAATGACAACACAGTGTGATAAGTACTATAAGCAGTTAGGCATGTGAGCTGAGGGAATACAAGAAGATGCACCTAGCCCAGGAGGAAAACTGAACTCCTAAATTGAGTATTTAAGCATAAACAAAACTTCTCAGGTAAAGGAGAATGGGGAAAGGCTTCCCAAGCAAAGAAAACAGCCTTGTAAGAGGTCAAAATGGCCTCCTCACTGTAGGTTGGTTTAGTTAGTTGCATGATATGTTGTGAAATGGCCTCAGATAAATGGAAAGTTATAACAATTTATTCTTATTGAGGTCTTACTATGTGCTAGACACTATGTTGTCTCAGGTTTTGACAAAGAAATCAAAGCCCAATGAGGTTAATAAACTTGCTCAAGGCCATAAAACTGATAAATTGTGGAGCCTGGCTTTATAGCCCATGACCTTAGAGACCATCTGATATTGCCTTTATGCACCATACACAAAAGGTCTTGTGTGTCATATTAAGAAGTTTTGACATTCTCCTGAAGACACTTAGGAGTTGTTAGATGACATATTCAGATTTGCAGTTTTTAAAAACCACTTCATAGCAAGGGTAGGTTGATAGGAGGGGATCAAAATTAGGCTCTGGGTCTAATTAGAGGTGGTTGCTATAATTCCAGAGATAAATGCTGAGGTTTTAGACTAAGAGAGACCCTCAGTGTGGTAGGCAGCCCCTATGATGATGGTCCCTGATGATTCTGCTTTCTGGTATTCAATGTCTTCGTCCAATCGCTTCTCTTGAGTGTAGGCTGAACTTACTGACTTGCTTCTAATGAATAGAATGTGGTGGATGAAGTAGGATGTCACTCTCAATATGAGGTTATAAAAAAACTGTGGCTTCATTCCTACAAGTGCTCTGTCAGTCTCTCTTGGCTTGCTGCTCTGGAAGAAGCCAGCTGCCATGGTGTGAAGCAGTCCTGTTGGGAGGCCATGTGAGTGAAGTCAGGAGCAGATCTTCTGAGGTCAGTCATTAGCCTCGGGAGTGAGCTTGGAAGCGGATCCCGCCCTAGTCCAAGCCTTGAGATGACTGTGTGCATGCTGTCACCTTCTTTTTTTTTTTATTTATTTTTTTTTTATTTTTTAAATTTTTTTTTCAACGTTTTATTTATTTTTGGGACAGAGAGAGACAGAGTATGAACGGGGGAGGGGCAGAGAGAGAGGGAGACACAGAATCGGAAACAGGCTCCAGGCTCTGAGCCATCAGCACAGAGCCCGACGCGGGGCTCGAACTCACGGACCGCGAGATCGTGACCTGGCTGAAGTCGGACGCCTAACTGACTGCGCCACCCAGGCGCCCCAATGCTGTCACCTTCTTGCAGCCTTGTGAAGGCCCTGAGCAGAGCCACCTAGCTAAGCCTCTCTTTGATTCCTGACCCACAGAAACTGAGATAATAAATGCTGCTTGTTTTCAGTCACGAAGATTTTGTAATTTATTTCTCAGTAGCAGCTAACTAAAACATCAGGAGTCATCACGTATACCACCAGCCCCTGGAGACACTTGGTATAAACGTGGCAGGTTGACACTATTTAATGATGCCATTTGTGTACAGAATACTACGTAGGTGGATTTTTCCAGGAGCATATTACTACCTCTAATTGACAGTAAAGGCCTGAGGAATTCAAACTGTTTATATAATCTGTTTTTGTCTACTTTTCTGACAAAATATATTTTTTGGCATCTCCAGCATAACTTTGGAAGATCTGAGAGTGAACCCTTATGCGAGCTAACATGGCATGAAGCCAGATACTGGGGCTTGAACTCCCAGCCTCCACCCAAATTGCCCCTCACTCTGGATATCGAGCTAGTTCTTTATTCTACATCCGGGCATATGGAAGAAACCACACTGTTACGGTATAGTTGTTGTAACACATAGAGTACAGCCAAGTAAGTGACTGTTGAGACATACAGCGAATGCGTTTTGATATGGATGAGATTATTATGCACTCTTATGGTGGAATTTCATGACTGCATAGTATATTTGTAACCCTTGAATAACTGCCTTTCATTACGTATTCTCCCCCAAACAGTTGACAAAAAAGAGAGCAAATTTAAAATGGAGTCCTTGAAGCCCCTCCCCCCTATGATGTGTATTTCTCAGTCTTATGAGTCATGAGCTGTGTGCATACAGTTGGCTCAGATGAGCTGGCACCCTTGGAACTGCAGCAGCTGGGCTAAACAATTACCAGGCTCTGACTGAGAAAATTTCCCATGGGGGACAAAGAGCCAGCTGGGTATTGCTGATGCTTGTCTGGTGGACGTTGTTAGTTTGTACTAACACTGAAATTCCCAGGGCAGCAATCATTGGATGAGATAATTCAGCCTAGAATACATTAACCCAGAAAGCTGCAATTGGAGAAGACCCTTTTGAGGGGGATCTCTGTGCCTTCAGCAAAGCAAATTGGCAAGCCTTGTCCTGACCATTTAGAACCTGGATGAAGCCCCTGAAGCTTGGCATCTCATTAAAGGAGTCTGGCACCCATTAATGAAGTTCAACCTATCAAGCCTCAGTTTTCTCAATGTAACCTGCTGAAATAATGTCCTGAAACTTTCTGGTCAAAATTACACCAGAGTTTTATATACAGAGCAAACTTCTAGTGCTAATCCTCTAAGACATATTCATTATACCAAAGGCTGCACCAAAATATTAATATTTGCCTGGATTACTGTCAGATAAGAATATCTCGGAGCATCTTAATACATTCAGTGATTCAGAAAAACTCATTATCTTGAGACTATCATTTACCTTGTTATGAAGACAGAAGGTGAAATGAGGTGATTTTTATAGTAGATTTTATATCTTTAATGTAATATATATTTCAAATAAAGGTTGTAAATCTTAAACTAATGAAGCATGTTCTTACCAGTTCATTTCAAATTACTTCCATTTTGCTAAGTTATATATCATTTACTCTGTATCTTTAAGATTATAGATTCATTAGTACATTTATTAATACATTTAAAAACATCTTTAAATACAACTAAATCTTGAGATAATTGATCAGAGGTTAACCCCTATACTATCTCTAGAAAATGATAATGGCAGAAAGCATTTTATGCCATTCCCTTAGAAGTTGAAGAAAGAATAGCTTTCCAGAGAATATTTGCAAATGTGAAGCTTCAAAAAATAAGATCCTGTTGTTGCCTCTGGTAGAAACATAACTTCTCAGATGTTAAAAGTAGTTATGCATATAGTTAAGTTCCACGATTGCAATAGAAGCTTTTATTGCAGCAATAAAAATGTGCATTGGTCAGGGGCAGAAGACGCATCCCTGAACATCTTTTATGTTTCAGGAATTAGGAAACAGGACATCTAAGGCTTAGGCTAGCCACTTAAACCTCATTCACAAGCAATAAGAAGAGAAAAAAAAAAAGGATAAAAGAAAAGTTTGCATTTTTTGCCTGGGACATGGCAACAATTAAAGGCAGTATCTTGAAAGATTTAGGGCTTAAGATCATTCCTGTCACTCTGCAGAATTTCCTGCCATGATGTCTCTTTCGGGTTGAGAGCTCTCCTCTCCTAGCTATGGACTTACCCAGCAGGAGACTAAGGCCCTGCAGGCATCACAAGTGTTCAGAGTTTAACAAGCCCTTGGAGAGAAAAAGAGCAGAGCATGCAAGAGGTAGAGCCAAGATCCAGGATTTGTGGAGTACAAAGGAGCCCGGCACAGTCTTACTCCTTTGGCTCTTTTCCCAGTTTCGGTCCTATCTTCCCTGACAAGCAGACTTGAGAAAAAAAGTCAACAGGGTCTTCCCTGTAGGCTTCAGAGATAGGATAGGGAAGGGAGGGTTTTAAATGAAGGAAGTTTTCCTGTTTTGTTGTTGTTGTTGTTGTTGTTGGTGGTGGTGGTGGTGTGTGTGTGTTTGTGTGTGTGTGTGTGTTTGTGTGTGTGTGTGTTTGGCAGGCCCTAGAGAAAACAGCTTGTCATTTCTTTCTTTCCAGGAAATAATATTGATGCACATTTGAAGCAAAATATTATATTTTGTTCCAAGAATATATTTTATTAATAATCCTTTCTTATTTTCAGCTTAAAGACTTTTAGTATCTTTCAATAGAAAGATATTACTGGGTGAAATATTGTTTAGATCTTAAAAACCAAATACTACTAAAGGTTTAGGAGGGGCTTTGGTGGAACTCTGGCCCCACTTTGCCTCTTCAAATATATGCCTATTCTTCATATATAGCTGTCCATGCATCCATGCATCCATGCATCCATTGGACATTTCTTGAGCACCTACGATGTATCAGACATGGGGAAAACCATTAGAAAGAAATATGACATAAGCCCCTGTCTTCACCATGCTTACATATTCGTGGGAGAAGGCAAGCAAGACACAAAAAACTACACAAAGATTTGATTACAATTGTGATATGTGGTAATAAATGATAAAAGGAAGGAGCTATGAGAGTGTAAAACTGAGTAAATTTAACCCAGTCTGGTGAGGGTGGGGCAGCCGTTCTTGAAGAAATGGTATTTGGGTTGATGTGGGCTAGATATGTTGTTGGCACACGGAGGTGAGACTAGAGACAGGTAGGGCTCACACGCCTGGAAGAGCTGCCTGGAGACTTGCAGTCATTCCCTGGACCTAGAAATCTAGGCCTCTCTTGTAAGAAGCATTCACCACCTCCCACTGATACCCCATCTCTTCCCACTTAGTAGTGTCTTTACAGCTTTGGCAGCTCTGGTGGTTGTCCCATGTGGATGATAGTATTAGAGACGGAAGTGGCCGACAGACTGTCCAGCAAGCAGCTGTGACCTGCTTAAGGTCCCAGAGCATCATGTGTTACCACGGTGGTGAACATCGTATAGATTTAATCTACTTGTTTGCTATAAAAATCTCAAGTTTAGTAAGAATTATTTGTAATTGGCACATTCATTCTGTGACTCTTCTAAAATGATCCTTGATCATATTTTGTTGGTCTCTAGCCTTACAGGCTGAATGGTTCCTTAATTCATTTTGCAAATTCTCCCCTCCACTCCACTTCAACTTTAGAGAATGCTCACAACTATTTTGAACCAGGTCATCATCTGAATTAATGCAAATTAAAAATTGCATAAGTCTGAGTGAATTTAGTTTTTATGGCTTTATTACACATTGTAGATCCCCATCTTCCTGGTCCAATAGGAAACCATGGAATCAGGAGTCATCGCAATTCTGGTGCTAATTTAATTTCAGACTTGCTTGCCTCTAGTCTAAAGTAGGCCCTTGGGCAGTTTAAGCTCCTGACCTACTTCGGAGTTTCTTTTATGCTCTGGAATGTAGCACATTTTATAGAGCAGGTTAGACTCTAGAACAGGTCATTAATCACTGTAGCTCCCTGGGCTTTCCTTGCGCTTTTGAGAAGGAAGCAGAACTGATACAAATAAAACATGTGGGAAATTTTTATTTTGAAAGCTTCAGATCTGTTCACAGAAACCACGAGGGAGGGAGATGTACTGCACTTCTAAATTTAGGTAAGTAAGGATGACTCAATTACTGGAAAATGTTAACTTCCTCTAACAAGGATAGGGAATCTGAGGATCTAAAAGTCTTCTTTTCAATTATATAAAAGGTTTTTGAATATCTTGAATTTATATCTAATATTTATTGATAAACTGAATATAAATTATTTATCTCTTAAAACTAATGTTAACTTTTTATTAGCTAAAGGATACCGTTACCTATCAATTAAAGGTTTTAGTTTATGTTTAGGAGTAGTACCAGGACTTGGATTTTTGGTGAAATAGAAAGCTTATGAACTGTATATATTCTTGCGGATTCCAAGCAAGCACATTTATTTATTAATGAGAGCAAATGATCAGTACCCAAAACGCAACTCAAAATTCAACTGAAGGAGAAATTCGTGCTCACAATTTAAACATAAATCAAGTAATAATACATATTTTACTCTTTGTTTCAATTTTTATAGATTAGAAATGGAGTTTACATGTATACTCACAGGATAGATAAGCACTTTAAGGGGTATTCATCTGAGGGAACTCAGAAAGACTTAAAATAATTAGGTATGGAGAATAAAAAGTGTGAAGTCACAATGATAACTTTTTTGAGACTGGAGTGTGTTCTCGTGCACCCCTTCTCAATTCCACGGCTGGGGCTTGCCTCAGTTCACCCTCATGTCCACATGCCTTCTCCACACTTCCAAACGCTGCTCACCATTCAAGGCCCACTCTGGTTTTCCATGAAATTTCTCCTGACTATGCAGATATATCCTTTCCCTGAATGCTAACTGCAAATATAGTCTGGCCTATACAGGTTACTTTTTAATCATACAGAGCTTAGTAGTATATTCTCCTATTATGTCATATATTACAAATAGTCTTCCTACTTAGACTCATCAGAGGAAATCACTGTGCATACTGCTTCTGTATAGCAGATAGTGTCTTATATGTCATAGGTACACAACATATGATGTTCCCAAAGGATAGAGGCAGTGGAATTAAACCTGAGATACAACATTAAAGAATTGCGCGTGTGTGTGTGTGTGTGTGTGTGTGGTGGCGATTGTTCTTACTCGTATGATGACTGAAGTATGTATAGCTGGAATCAGATTTTAAGAGCTGAAGAAAAATATTTTTACCTACCTGGGAATGCCTTTGGAGGGGTCTAGATAGAATCCCTATTAATGCCACTAAATTTAAGTTCTATTAATTTCTGACTCTTTGTCTTTCTTAGAATAGAAATAACTCAGGCTGGTCCTCAAGATAGAGGGATGGAATATATTTTAATTTCTACTTCATGACATTCTCATCTTAGATTTTATTTGAAGGTATTGCAAATATAAACCGATATTTTGTGAAGAATGATTTTGCCAAGGAGACCATAATTTCTCAAGGGTTTAATGAAGCTATTTCAAGATCTTATGGGAGGAAAGAAAATCTCTAGTTGAAGGCAACCATTAGATTAAGCTATAAAAATTGAGTTCTGGTTAGTTCATATAAGAATTATTTTTTTTAAAAAAATGTAGGTTTATTGAAATGTTACTGTTTTAAACAGACACCTGTGGTGTATTGCACTTTTCTTAGTTTTCCTGACCAAATACTACCCTGTAAATGGTTCAGTTTACACTAAACACAGGAAGCCCATCTACCACATTTATAAATTTATTTTGAATAACAATGAATGCTCCTTCAATCAGGAGAAGACTGTTTTACTGAGCCCAGAACTCCTCCTGAAAGGGAAATGATAATGGCAGGGGGTTGAGTGATACCTGAGGAAGGTAGTGTGGCAGGGAGTTTGGAAGGATACAGACATAACCAGAAGGCCTGCTTCTTAAAAATAGCTTTTCTTGGGCTTGTCATCCCTTCATCTCCCTCCCTGGCCTTTCCATCAATAAAAGATTCATTTTAGTTAATGAGTTTCTCCTGCAAGATGCAAATACATCCCAGTGAGACCAAAACTCCCGGTTTTTCAAATAGCTTTTTATATGAAATACTCCAATCAAATTAGCAAAATTCAGAAAACATGGATTTTTATTATAATGAGAAGAACTGGGGGAATTTATTTTTAACCGATATTGTATATCACTATAAAACACTTGGGTGGTCTACTGGATAGTCATCCAGGATACAGAGGGAGTATTTTGGAGTGGAATATAGACCAGAAACAATGTTCTACCTAACAGAGTAAGAAGTTATTAGGTGCAAGGGGTCAAGGAAGAGGAGGCAGGAAATAGGAGGGCAATTCAGAAATGGAAGCTATGTCACCATACTCAACCTACACTGGCTTCTGGAGCTTTGCTTCACTTATTTCACTGGCTTGGAAACCACTGTGTGAATGTTTGTATGTACTGTGTGTCCTCACTGCTTATGTCTCTAGCTGCTTCTGTCCACCTTCTCCCTTCATATTTCAGTGGAGGCACTGCTGTCTCTTACTCCTCCACACTAGGTTAGATGGCCTTTCTCGGGTCACGCCTTACTCCACAGTATGATTTTTATCATACTTTTTAATGGGTTCTGTTAATCTTTCAATCTTTGTCTGCAAACCTAGATGGTGGGGATGTGTTACCATTGTAATCAGACTTTCAACACAGCAGCCTGCTCAAGAGTAGATACTTGGTACATACCTGAAGAATTAGAGAACTGTTTGCCATTTTGCCTTGGGCCTGCCACTAAACATTTAGTGAGTGCCTACAATAAGGAAGAGATAGATCATCCTTACTCAGATCCTAATTACGAATTCAAGGCAGAAGGATCAAACAATGTAGCTAAGAACACTGGCAGTATTAAGGGATGGGGGCTGGAATTTGAATCCTGGTGACATTCTTTTATCTCCATTTGGAAGCTAATGGTATCAGAGTCTCTACGTCTTACAGGTCAGCCCAGGTAGTCCTGTCCAAATTGCTCTATCCAGTCCAATGTCTCCCTATCATTCCTGGCTCTTTTCCCATTGGTTAACAGGAGGTAACAGGAGAGGACAAGGGGGAGTAGAATTAATTTTCATATGTCTTATTTGACCCTCCTGACACTTAGAGGAACTTAAAAATGTTAAATGAATGGATATATGAGCTCCTTATTTCTTATTGCCAAAGTATTATCAGAAATTAGAATCTTCTTTTATGAGTGCCAACGATATACTATATGAAATAGCATTTTATTGAGCCTGACTACCAGTTGATGAATGAGCCCTGTGTTAGGTCTTTAGGGGCATATTTTAAAAAGGTGTTATAATCCTATTGTTCAAGACATAGTTAGAAAGATGAAAAAAGTCATTATGAAGGCACACATACACACAAATAATTATCATCTCTCTCCCTCTATCATCTATCAATTATGTATGTATGTATGTATGTATGTATGTATGTATGTATGTATTTATCTATCTATCCATCCATCTATCATCTATCCACCAAGATATATAAAACAGCATGAAAATAAATTGTTTAGTTTTATGAAAATAGACCAAGTGCCTCAGAGTTTAAGGATAGGAGAGATCAACACAAGCTGTGAAGGCTGACATATTCACCTGGAGATGCTATGGATTTCAGAAATGGGTAGGACTTGGTATATAGAGAAGAGGATGACAATGTTGTAAGTGTAGGAATCCTGCCAGCAGCCCTCCAGGTCTTGTAAGCAGAAAAAATGGAGACTTAAGGAGACTCTTTGCTCAGAACAGACAGTATGTGTTGGTGAGGAGTAAGAACACAAGTGGCAAGAAAGGGGAAAGCATACGCGGTGTGAGGGTGCTTTGAGGAGAGAAAATATTCAAATGTCTTCTGCAGTGTGTGTGTGTGTGTGTGTGTGTGTGTGTGTGCACGCGCACACACGTTTTCCAGAAAGATGAGAGAAGTCAATTCCAAAGGATATACTGAAGTGAGTCGATGTGGGTGATAGTGCAAAAAAGGAATTGCCTCATTAAAATACCAAAGTTTTCTCTCTGAGTCAGTGTTGGGAACAACTGTTTTAAACAATGCCAGTACTTTTAAATAGCTACATTAAACTCATTGTTTGAAGCAGAATCAAGGCGCGCAGGCAGGTCACTCAAGTGAAGCATTAAGCCAAAGCAAGAAAAGAGAATGATATTATTGATGTCTGTTGCTTTCTGCAGCTACAGAAACTCGGGGAGTTGAAAATGTTCCAGAAGCAGGTTCTCCTAACCTTCACAGATTAATCAGGAATCTTTCCTTCCTCTACTGGATAACTACACCAAAAATAAATGTTTCCCTATAAACTTCAAAGTCTATTCTTAATGTTTTCTGGAACACAAAGTGAATGTCAAGTGCCAAGTGAATATAATTATATCCCAACTATTAGCAGGTTAATTTTCATATGTTGCAACTGAAAATTCGTGGAACTGTTATGTACCAGTAACTGTGTTCTGGGTTTTTCCTCAAGGGTTGAGGATAGGAAAGGACTCTTACTAATAAGGAATTAACTTTTCATAAGCTATGGACATAAAAATAGCGTGCAGAACAAAAAACAAGGTATATTCCTCATTTTAATATATTCTCAAATTCCACTCTTGACTCATAAATTTTAAAATAGCTAATTTGATATTCTATATGGGTAGGAAACAGAGATGTACGTGTTAAAACATAGAATATATTTTTAGGGGCGCCTGGGTGGCTCAGTCAGTTAAGCATCTGACTCTTGATTTCTGCTCAGGTCATGAACTCACTGTTCATGAATTTGAGCCCAGCATTGGGCTCTGTGCTGAAAGAACTGAGCCTGCTTGGGATTTTCTTTCTCTCCCTTTCTCTCTTCCCCTCCCCTGCTCTCTCTCTCAAAATAAGTAAATAAACTTAAAAAAATAGAATATATTTTTTAAAGTCTTACCTTAATTTTATAATTAAAATCAATAATTATAAAATTTTACATTGTAACCTCCTCAAATACTGTGGACAAGGAGCCATACTGGTTAAATCAAGTTTTAAGCTATTTCCCCTACCCACAAGGCACCTGTTTCTCATATATTTCTGTATATTGCTTTGTGGTCTTCTGATAATAGATTTTAATTTTAAGTATAGTGGAAGAGGGATTCTGGAATGTCAAATTACTGCTCTTGACCTCATTTGGGAATCCTATTTGTCAATAATAAAACTAATTTCTTAAGGAACAGAAGTTCACTGTTTTCTTTGTTGACTTTTTAAAGTTCTTGTATATTGTGTTTCTTCCTGATGATATCAATTCTACATTTGAAACTGCTGGCACAAAAGTAGCATCAGATTTTTTTTTTTCCTGAGAGTATTCTCAGAACAAATGAGTAATAACAGTCTAAATTTTAGTGACTGTGTTTAAAAAAAATTGTTTGCTTTCCCACATAGTTAATTTTCTGTCTTATTCTTGAGACAGGTAGTAGAATACTCGTCAAAAAAGTAGTCTGTTTGATTACTTGGTTTTAACTAGTTATGAAGACTCACATTCAGTGGTGCCTACACTACTTGAACAATTTATCCTGTAAAGAAGAGGGTTGGAGTTAGAAGTTGGACTAGGAGGCTGATTAGATTCTGGGATCCTGCCAGTTTAGTGGAAAGGAGAGTATACAGGAATCAAAATGGTCCTGCTCTCAAGTGGGCATGTCAAGTGGAAAAAATCCTGGACTCCAAGTCCAGAAATGAAGGTACAAGTCTTGGGTATTCAGTTAACAATTTGTGGGACTCTGGATAATTCACTTATCTCAAAATTCTCTATAAAAATAAACTCTTGACTAGAATCAATGAAAAAGTCAGAGATTGCGATAAAAGAAACCACAAAGTAAATAGTAGAACTAGAGCAAAGTTTAGTGTCTGGCCCTTTCAAATTCCTCAAAACATATACACACATATGAAACCTTAAGAGAAAGTCAATATATAAAGCCACTTGGAATGAAGTGGATCTGACCAACCTGGCCATAATGTGGGGATCCCAGAGGTCCTTCCCTTTGGTCCCATCCTGCTTCTTGGCACCTATTACCCTACGGAGCACAAGTTACAAAACTATTGGAACAATTATATTTTGTAAAGGAGATTTCCTCCAAAATAGCACTAGAGTATTTCTCTATATTACGTTATTTTGTCTTTACTGCTAAAGCAAAAACATGGTGAAGAAATCAGAAAGACTGCCACTGTCACGATGTACCCCAATCCAGTCATTCAACATGTAATAATGTTTTTATTGGCAGTTTGATATGCTAGACAATATTGCTGCCTGGAAATAGGAACTAAAAAAACCTATGTCTCTGGTATCTTCCCTGAACTTAAAAAAAGGGGACGGTTTCAAGATTCAGGATAGAACAAAACTGTCTCGTTGAAGGCAAGATTCCTTCAACTTCCCTCTGAAAAGATTGTTTTCCCCTCTGATTCTAAAGGACTAATTTGGTTCCAAAATGCAGAAAATTTTGAGGAAATCTATGTAAGAAGCATATTCAAAATCTTAAAGTGACTAACGAGAAGTCTAGGCAGAGGGGTTATTTTAATTCATCATATAAATAATATAAAATAATTATAAAATGTAAAAATATGGTAATGATTTCTCTTTTTAATATCCAGAAAGTTAATGCCTTAATTTTTACCCACTTTCAAGTAATAAATTGTATAGAGTAGACAGTAATACTTGTTCTTTGGGAAATACTTCTTCTTTTTTCCAGTTAGCTTTATACTGAAATCTCATGGTTGCAGTTTGCTGTCCATTTACTGAACATTCATTCATTAGGATTTATTCATTCATTTTTGTAGAAGGAAATATAGGCAAAGGAGGGGAGGAAGCTGTCTTCATCTGAGACACAAAGTGGGCTGTTAGGATCCGAGGATGGTAGAAAAATTGCAAGGGCACACGAGGTAACGTAACAGTTTTGGAAGTAATTCAGGTGCCTGCAGGTAGGAAAATTTAGGGGCCTGAAATCACTATTCTCCAATACCAGCCCATGAATAATGGATATAGCTATGGGCATAATTTACAAATGACAGTTTATCACTTGGAACAGGATGGCATAGCTCAACCGACAGGTGCCAGTCAACTAAGAGATAGTATTAGGATATTTCTCTCAGTACATCTTTTCTTCACTCAATTTCACCTAGCACTGTTGCCATGACCTGAAAATCAAGACTGTGTTCCTAGGAATAGTATGGAGATTTGTCAGCTTGATTCTTCACTTCAAATGTAAGAAGGATCAATAGGCACCAAGAGCTAGCTGCAGACCATTTTTAAATATTTTCTGCTCCATCTGGAAAGGAGAACTGAGACACCAGAATGACATAGAAGTGCCAAGGAACTGTGGAAAATGGCATGTTTATGTGACCTGGTTCACTTCATATCACAGGCCACCTCATCCCTTCCCCACCATTAAAGTGATACCGTGATACCACCAACCTCCGGATATTGGAACGAGGGGCAGAAAAAGCAAGTTCTCCATTCCCAACAATATGGCCACTAAAACACAGCAGGTCAGCCTCAACTATGGCAGCCTCAGAAGAAAGACACTTGTTAAATCTCTCCTTCATGATCCTGCACTGCACATTTTTTTCCATTTCTAAGTGATTCTAAAGAAGTAGGCTTCAAAATACAGTTATATTTGAAACAGCTGTATTTAAAACAGAAAAAGGAATAGAGATGGGATTTCCTCCCGCTCCTCTAAGCTGAATTCTATATGGTTGGAAAAGAAACCTAGGCGGACTTCATTAAAATAAGGAAGAAAAATGTACTTAACATGTACTATCTTCTTCCTGTCTCTATTGTCTCCTGCCGATCCCAACCTTGTTTCTTTTAAAAGTTTTAAGATTTCTATCACATCCACGTTTAAGTTGAACTACAGTGCTCATAGTTAGCCATGAAAAAGTCTTTTGTCTGGGCTGGTATTTCCTAGAGAATCTCCCCTTAAATATTAATTCCTCAGAATATCAATACATGTATTATATATAAACACATTAGAAATGGTTTCTGACGGGGCATCTGGCCAGCTCAGTCAGTTGAGCATATGACTCATGATCTCATGCTTGTAAGATGGAGTCCCATGTTGAGTGCAGAGTTATTTAAAAATAAAATCTTAAAAAAAATAAAAGCAAAAAAAAAATAAAATAAAAAAATAAAAATGGGTAAAAAGATGAAACATTGAGCCAAGCAAATATCCGTCAAGTAAATAGTCATCAAAAATATTGAGTAAAAATTGTACAGATTTCTGTAAATTAGGACTTCTGAAAACTTCTAATGTGCTAATTTGCTATGGTAATCCCCGGTGGGGGGAGATGGCAGTGGTGTTATCTGAATAAGAAAAGTTTTCTGCTAGGAAATGTTTGTGAGACCAGTGTTCTGAAGACACTTTGGAGCACTCCAGCCTATGTTCTCTAGAAAAATGTTCTTAAATGGAGATTGTTTCTTAGAGGGTTGTCCAGTAAGTGAAAATGGCAGTAGTTTCTCTTGGACTCAGTAGTTTGCCTATGAAAGTAAGTCTGTTTCCCCAATATGAATTGCATAAGTAAGAATTAATATGTTTTTATCTCATTCAGAAATCTACAGAAAGAGATACACCTACAATAACAATAAAGAAAGATAAAACCTAGCTTTCTATTTGGGTTTTCCTTTTAGTTTCTTTAGCTGCATAATGAAAGGATTGAGCTACATCCATATTTCCCAAATTTGTCTCATCTTAAAAATGTGAAAGTAGAGGTTGCAAATGGAATGGAGATTGCTAAAAATCAGAATCCTTGGACTCCACTGAACTTTATCGATTTTCTAGGGAGTGTATGTGTGTTGGGGATGGACGGGAGAAAGAGAGAAGTGTTCCAGATGATTCCATTGATCAGGAAGTTTTGAAAAAAACCTAGGGAAGATGTTATCTACGTTTCTTTGAATATTAAAATTCTATGAAGATTAACTCCTTTTTAATGAACTCTTTTAAAGCAATTGAGTTTTAGAGGGTTTATTATCTAACTACATAGTTTCCATTATAAATGTGATTTCCACAATATAGAGAACTAGGGCTAGAGGGGATAATATATTACCCAGGATATCACCATCCAGAAAATCAATGGGGTATTTTATTTTATTTTATTTTATTTTATTTTAATTTTACTGTATTATTTGGGATTTCCTTTCGAATAAGATTCCATGGTTGAATTAATTTCTTAACTCTAGGGACAGTTCACAGCTACTTAACATTACAAGACCTTGTGCTGCCTGGTATGCGACAATGGCATGTCTGCTCTGGAATTTCCATAGCTGATAAAAATACTTTGCCTGATTCTCATCCTGTGAAACATGAAAAATTTACCCCTTCTGCCTACTCTCATTAGGCAACCCACTTTGAACTATGTTTGTCCCAGCCCCTAGGCTATGAGGGCAAATGAGCAAAGAAACTCTCCTTTCAAAACTTCCTTTCTGTCTCTGGGTCTGACTTTAACCTAAGGCTCACACAAACTGGAGGGATTAAAAACGAAACTTCTTGGCAACAGATATCCACAATCTTTCTGTGTCTCTGTTGCCGTAGCAACCAGGCTATCACTATGTATGCTGAGCCAAATTATTTTTACCTGTCTTTTGTGACCACTGGTATTTTGCTTCTTTTCTTCAAGCATCTATTTTCAACATGTTTTTTTTGGCTGACAAAACTTTTAAAGAAGGTGATATTTTCTCCTTCCTTCATTTAAAAATATATGAGGAATGTACAAAACCAAACAGGTGTTTTATTTATTTATTTTTTAAAGCAATCATACCTAAATGCTTGCTCTACAAGCTTTGGCTCTTAGTTGCCATTAGGGCTTCATATGGATGCTGTGCTTCTTCATCTAGAGTATGGAGAAGTATGACTTTTGAACTAATTAGGCGTTTTAAACCGAAATAAACTGTATTTTAATGTAGAACATGTCAGCAAATAATGATCAGTTTTGATATGCATATAGTATATAGTAAAAAGAGATAAAAAATTAATGTTGCTTTTTAAAAATCACACATTTCCCTTTTCAAAATTATGAACATCTTTATTTTAAAGCAAAAAACATGCTTTTAGTAGTCAATGGCTACTTAGATGTCTATAGTTACTTTTTATCTTTTTCTCATCATAACTTAGATAGATAGAATATATTTATTTGTCCAGAGAAAACTCAATGACATAATCCTGGATCTCAAAGATCAAAGCTTTGTATTCAGTAAAAGACCCTTTAAGGTAAAGACCTTGACTTACATATTTTTGTATCACTACTGTACATAAAACTTTGACTTACAGCTGGTAAGCACTCACAAATATGAAATCCATAATTATCCTGATGAATGTGCTTTATTTTTACTTGCAGATCCCCAAACACTGTTTTTCATTTCAATTTGCATGTATAGACATAGATCAAACCCAGGATAATGGGAAAACACTAGATGAAGATTTCTGTTTTGCTGAGCCAAGTTTGATAGTATTCTATAAATAACAGTAAGATAATGAATGCAAAACCAACGTCATATTAAATTGGAAGTGTTCAGAGGCAATTTTGGACTCCTGCATTACATTTCAAATTTAATTTGGTATTTTGTGATTATTACTATTTCTGGCAGTTCAAGATGATCTGTACGGTTTTATTGAGGTTTCCATGATTTTATATTAGTTTAGGCAAGAAATGAAGTTTATGAAAACATTTAAAACATACTGTAGAAGTACTGTGACTTTTGTTTTTTGTAATTTCATGAGTGAAGAATCAATAAGGCTTTATAAAAATAACTGTTGAATTTAGACTTTTTAATTAAATGTAATTTTTGATTCATGACCATGATATTATGGTTTATAATAAGAAACACGAATTTGGTCTTTCTCCCTGTTCCTAGCACAGAGCTCTAAAACCCTTGATTTTCCTAAGTGAAGAGAATGACAAATGTGATTTTGTTATGTTAATGAGGTGACTCTGGAAAGCCCCTAGGTCACCTAAGGTCACCTGCAGATGGGGGGCTGGTCACCAGAAGATCCAAAGATGTGATTAAAGTTGGAATTTTCAGTCCCAGCCTCTACCTCTGGGGGGAGGTGGGGTGAAAATGGGTTGGAGGTTGAATCTATAGCCAATAGTCAATGAGTTAATCAGTCATGCCTATGTAATAAAGCCTCTATAAACACCCAGAAGGATGGAGTTTGGAGAGCTTCCAGGTTCCATGGACCATGGAGGTACAGGGAGAGTGGTGGGCCAGGAGAGGGCCTGGAAGCTCTCCACCCCTTTCTTCATACCTCACTCTTATGCATTTCTTCCATCTGGCGGTTCTGAGTTATATCCTCCTATAATAAACTGGTAAACTTAAGTAAGTGTTTCTCTAAGTTCCATAGCTGCTCTAACAAATAGTCAAGCCCAAGGAGCAGGTCATGGGAACCCCCAATCTGTAGCCAGTCATGGAGGCACAGGTGACAACCTGGACTTGAGGTTGGCATGGTGGGTTTGTAGGGGGAGGGGGAGTTTTGTGACACTGGGCCCTTAACCTGTGGAATCTGTTGCTATCCCTGCAGGTAGATCGTGTCATAATTGAGTTGAATTGTAGGACATCTAGCTGGTGTCAGAATCTGAACTGGAGTTAGACTAATAACGGCATTATTAATGAAAACTATTGCTACATAGAAAACCACTTTTAATTTGCAGTGGTGTCAGAAACATATTTTTTAATACTGTCACTGAAGAAAGTTGAGGATTAAATTTATCCAGTATGAGGGAAACTACAGCAAGTGTTAAGAAGTTTTGTACTGTTAAGCCTGAGATGATAAGTGAATATTTTTGCTTTACTGAAGCTAACTGATATACAAAAATTATATGCATTTATGATTTTAAACATTAACTAATAAAATCAACACTATCTCTCTATTATAAACCAATCTCCATTTCTAAACAAGTCTGGAATTATAAGTATTGTTTAGGGTTTCTGTCAAAAGTAAATATAAGTTTAGAGCCACTGAAAAACATGAAGAGATAATGAGCATATTCGCAACGGACAACATTCAATGGCAAATATAAAGCCATAATCTCTAAGCTCCACTTTATGTCAGTAATCTCTGTGTAATTTTCCTTTTCCTGAGCGGCATGCTACCAACAAAAGCCAAAATCTTTTATCCTAATCTAAAAGTAGCATAAGCAAAATGGGATATAAACTTACACAAAAGATAATGCTGAAATGAAGCTCTCCTGTTAAGGATTGTTTTCTTTTGCTTTTTGAAGACTTTCGGGAGTTCTGGAGAAAATCTACCACATTCTCTTTCCTATTTCTGTAGACTCACTTTTCCGGTAAATTGCTATTAAACTTTCAGATTAACATTTTGATGAAATGGCCAAATGTTAGGGTTATATCCAAATGGCATCCTAACTTCTGAGTGGATCTAGGAGGCAAACAGGGAAACAGAATCATAGAGAGGGGGTACTTTAGAGTACTTCAAGTTTGGAATCATATGACCTCAGTTTAAGGCTACTTCCATCATTTCCCATGTGACCTGAGCAAGTTGTTTCCTTTCTCCAAGCTTGATTCCTTTTCTATGAAATGGAGATGATAATAATAGTACCAAGTCACAGGAAGGACTGTTATGTGGATTCAAATTGACAATCCATTAAACCACTTAGCATAGAGCCTGGTGCATAGTGAATGCTCAATCAATGTCAGCTATTATTAAATCTATCATAATTCTATTTTCATGCCAACAATACACTTAAATGAATCCTAAATAATGGGAATCTATTCTGGCTTTAGAGTTCTATGTGGATTTCACGACTATATGGGCTTTTAAACATTCAGAGATTTCTTTCTTGTGACCTAAGTCTCTAATTAGTCCTAAAATTATTTTCTTGAGTAGTCTCTTTTAGTTAAGCTATGGAAAAATTATACTTGTGGACCAGCAGCAATTCTTTTCCCTGTCATCTTTTCCCCAAATTAAAATCTCCTGGTTCATTTAGGGCCTTTCATATGTCTTATTTTTCTGGTTATCACAATATGAATGTCTACTAAATTCATCAGACATGCCTCCTAAGTAATAATGCAATAAGTTGTAGAATTATTTGGTCATAATTTGGCTAGTATCGAGTCAAAAGGAAATGTAAACTACTTTTAGTTCATAATATATTCTTGTAGCATTTAATACATTAGCACTTTAAAAAATGCTATCATTATATATTGTTATATAGTGTTTTTCTGAGTAGTTTATAACCCCTAGTACTATTAGTGCTAGTTTTCTACTTCTGTGTCTCTAGTGCCTATCTGGCACATAATGCATATTTAGTGTGTGTGTGTTTGTGTGTGTGTGTGTGTGTGTGTGTGTGTGTGAAAGAGAGAGACACTGATGTTTAACCTGAATCCCATCTTCTTCTTTGCAATGGGCCACTTATTTTGTTTTCCTTCTTTAGAGCCTCCCCTCCCCCACTGCATTTTTTTTGATGTGGACATTGGTCAAGGGGCTATACTTCTACTACAAGGATGAGCACAGGACCCATAGTGGCCAATAGAATTCCACTTTCTCAGGAATATAATGGACACCAGAGGAGAGAAGGCCCTTCTCATCAGATTACCAACTGTGAGTATTATGTGAGTCAAGAGAGTCTGAGGTTCTTCTATCAGATGTGGAGAAAGGTCAATATAGAAGAAAGCATGGCTGAGAGGGAAAGAATGTCATCAACTCTTTAAACAATGAATGCAGCAGCCACAGCCCAAAGCAGGTCTGTCCTTGCACTTTTTGGTTATGTGACCCAATAAATTCCCCCTCCTCCTTTCATATTCCGCCTAAGGTGGTTCCAGTAGGCTTCTTTTATATTCTGTTATGGCACTGACTGACTGATAGTCTCGTGTGACCAAAAAAGATTTGGAACCCATAGTGCCTTTTTCTTAAATCTTCCTGATATTCTTATGCATATCCGGGGAGAGTGATCTACTACCAAATTTGTAAAAGCTGAACATGACAACATATAATATATTTTATCCTAAAATTAGCATAACATTCGAAGTAGAAGTAGAACTAGCCTCAGGAATAATGAAATCATCCAAGAGTGCAGAAGTTTGGTTTCCTTGTATTTAAAAGGGGGCAGATATAGCAAAGAATTTTATCCTCAAATGAGAACCACAATTACATGGTAAAAGCAGATCTTTATTCTGCACTCACCCAACTTTTATTCCAATCCATTGTTCTCTCTCCACTACTCCACTGCTATTTGATAGGAATTAGCCAAGTAAGGCCCTGTCTCCTGAGGATGGACCCGACTACACGTCAGCCTGTACCAGCTAGACTGCGGTTAAAAAAATCCACATCTTCTGAGTTAATTTCTATTTTCTCCAATTAGCAGAGAAGGTCATATAGAATATCAAATAAAGAGATGATGCATTCTAGAAGTATGCCTTATGAGAACAGCCTATGAAAGGGGTCTCTGGACCAGAAACAAGAGTCATATTTAGAATATTGCCTGAAGGGAGAATTTGGAAGGCAAGCATTTGTTTTGGGGATTATTGACCAAAAGACGTACTCTTGCTTAATTCTCTCCAATGCCTTCAGTGGTTCATTGCCAAATCTTTTAAGAGTCTTCTTATATGTTGTATATATCACGCTAGGCACTAAAAATACAAATACCTCATGTTTCATTCCTTCGCTGGTACTCACAGTTCCACAAGTATGTCCTATTCCAGATTCTAATTCCTCGCCTTGAAACTTCTCAAGCTTCAAAATTTCTCTAAGAGTTTATATTCCCCAACCACTATCCCAAACTTCCAATATAGGTACTGTTTCCTCTTTCAGTATGTTTTGCACTCTGTTGTTTACCTATAGTGTAATCCTTTACACTGCATCCTAATGCCTAGGTATTGTACTTGTCTGTTTCTCTCACACATCTAAGGCACAGTATTTGCTTTTTCACATGAATTCCCAGAACTTACTAGCTCTTAATAAATGCTTGTTGAGTGAATAAACAAACACATGAATGCATACATGCATGAATGAATGACTAACAGTATGGTCTCTACTCTGAAGAAGCTCAGTCTAGCTGGGGAAGAAATAACCATTAGGCTAATTAGCAACTAACCATTGCATAATAGAGACACGATCCAAATATTGACAGAGTATAACATGAGCAGAAATTAATTGTTCCTTTGATTTTGTGCCTTTTTTTTCCTCGTGTCTGCTTTATTGTTTGTGCTCAGAGGAATATTTAAAACTCACTGTTGAATTATCTATGAACAAAACCCTGATATCTTTGAAGGAAGGATTACCATCCAAATCTATAAATGGAATAAAACAAATAAGAACATTAGATAAAGAAAATACTGCTGGCTGCCTACAGAAATGCACTGAGACTATCTCAATAAGGAACATTTCCACACAGGCCTAACAAAGGGAATAGTAAAATTATGGCCTAGTTTTTTTTAGTGACTAGAGGACCGTTGTTATATGTTGGGAACATGGAAATTCCAGAGATAGCTATGATGAGGAAGCTTCACAGACATTAAATGAGAAGAGTCCTGCTGTCAAGTGTTTAAACAATCTCCAGAGGCTACGTCTGCAGGAGGAATTTATCAATATGCAATCTCTACCTTGTTTGGTTTGACATGTGGGTTGTTGGCGGGTTTGTTACTGGGAGCTATAGATGACGCTAAAAAGAAGAGGGAGCATTCCTACCACCTCTTTTTTTTTTAGTTTTTGGTCCCAGCCTTTTTTCAGTTCCTCATCATTTTGGCCAGAACCAGATCCGCTTAAATGTTCTGTCTTCAGAATGTCCTTCCTATTGCTGTATTTTTCACATTTATTTTAAAGAGTGATAGTTTATAAAACAGGATCTAATTCAAATCTTCTAGCATCCTTAAGATGCACTGTTTTTCATTTGGGGCCCTCTGGAGTCTGTGGTAGGGGTACTATACTATTTGTGTGGAATATGAGAAACTATAGGAAAGAAATGGGGTGTTTCTGTGGGCTTGGGATTACCTCCGTGATAAGGAATGAAGACATTTTTTTAAATGTTAAAACAAATACTGTGATATTATGAAAGATGAAGGTAAATATAAGAGAAGAATTTAAAGAGAAAGCATGAGACCTGAAAAGAATGCCAAGCTTTTGAGGTTAGCTGTTGCATTTTACTTTGACTCAAGGCATTTTTGTGAAAAGGTAATGGAGAACCATCTAGAGGGGAAAGTTGCCCCTGTCCCAAGCTCGTGCCCAGCCTAGCCTCTCCCTGGGCCAGGAAAATACCTGTTTCTAAACACCCAGGGACTTTTGTACAGTTTTTGAAATCTCTTAATTTCTATGTTATGGAATTATTATAAATAATCATTATACATTACATATTACAAAATAAACATAAAATATATAGTAGCATATGGCATGTAGAATGTCTCATCCCAACACAGACCACTCAGGACTATTTTGAACTGACTCCTGGTCGTTACATCGCTATTTCAGCTAACACATAAAGGATTATTAACTGACTACAGTATTGCTGGCAGTGATCATCACTACAGAAAAAACTTGATCAATTCAAAATCTTTACGGCTTGGGACAGAGATTGGGGCCAAGTTTACCTATATATTTGTGACAGTTTTTGAAAAGATGTGCTAAGCAAATATACCAAGTAAAGTGTTTGTAAAAGAACTGTTTACTGGACACAAATTTTAGAGTCACGGATTCCCAACAATGTAAGTGCATTGTAAGCAAAAGCTAGATGTTGCTTAGGTTGGTATTTTGATATAATAGGTACAAATTATTTTTATCTATTCTTCAAAGCAGGACTTCTGCTAGACATTACATTTTTACCCTAGTTCAAATTGCAATATTTATTTGAAAACAATAAAATATTGTTCCTGTGGAAATGTATTATTTACTCTGACTTTTAACCATTTCGGCTCTTTTCCTCAAGTCAATTGACTTATATCTGAGTCTACTTAGTAGAGGAAGTGCACAAAAGGAGGTCACAGTCAAGACTAAATCCCAGTTAGTCACCTAAAGTTTCAACAGTCACATCCATTATATTAAGAAACTGTGCTTTAATAATGCAAGAGTTGGCAGCAAAACAATAAATGTCCAAACGTGATAAATAGCAGGTTAACCACCTCTGCGACAGAGAGAACAACAGTATCAAGCTAGCCCATTTTTGCTTAGTCTTGTAAGAGATACAATCACAGTCTATAGTTTTATTTTAAATCTGTCACATTAGAGGGTTACCCAACATTTCAAGACATATTAGAGTGCAATAAAGAGCTTACCTTTTTTGATAGTCGTTTACGGGAAAAATAATGTGCTTTATGGTGCAGAGAAGAACCTTAAACATGGTCAATATTGAGAATAAAATCATATCCCACCTGGGTGACTTTCTCTGTCACGTTGTGTGTTCGATCTTTAACCTTGGGTGCAATAATGGTTTTATCTGAAGAAGGAGGGGATGCATTCTTTTTTTCAGTTTTGACATCTGAAAAATTCAGAGTGAGCTGTGGAATCTTGTTAATGGTGCTGTATTTGTTGAGATTTGAATCTGACGTGGATCCCAGGAGGCTTGACTTGATATGATTAAAAGGCCCTAAAAAAATTGGAAAATATTTGTAAAAGCAGGATCAGGAGAAACAGAAGAAGAAAGAGATGGTCCTGAATGACCCGCTAATGATCCACAGCCAGTGTGACCCTGCTTCGGGAGGGACTAAATGCAGCCAGCTGGTACCTGACCACAGGTTTAGGATCACGGTCTGACACATGGAGCAGCACATGTGTATCGAGGGTAAGATGGGGTCCAAGGCGTGTACCCAGGGGGCAGATGACATCTTTGGCTGTTACTTAACTTCTTTCATTAAGGGCTGGAATAAAAGGAATATAAAACAAAACAAAACACAAAAACCAAAAACCTCCACTCCCTATTATTGGCCAAACTGGTTTTTCAAGAATGTCTTTTTATAATCCAGGAATTATTCAAGGAAGAGACTTGCCTGTGGATAAAATCATGTTGGCCAGGAAATTTCTGAACAGGCTGTGTCCCCAGCTCCAATGTGTATTACTTTCTTCCCTGGGCCATGACAAATGACAAGTGACGAACCAGCTGTCATGTGCTTCTACTACCTTTGTGAGGTGTTTTACAGAGCTTCTAGGAATTTCAGATAAGAGGGAGAAGGGCAAATGTCTGTGTGTACGCACGTGTATTCTATTGAAAACTCCAGGATCCTGTGTGAAATTTTTAAAATCTTTCCTTCTTTTCCCCTTTCATTTACATTTAAGACTTTTTTTTTTGAGAGAGAGAAAGAAAAGCCTCCATAAAAAAACCATACCAGAAGAATACTTTGGTAAACATAACTTAACATTGAAGTGACCATAGCTAGGTAATGGCTGGGGTTAGTGGTACCTGGTTATTTATTTATTTATTTATTTATCCATTCATTTATTTTCAAACATGCTATATGTTAGATCCCCAGAACTGATTCATCTTGCAGCTGGAAGTTAGTACCCATTTTCTGACCCTGGTCAATTCCCACATTTCTTTCCCATGAAGACAATTTAGCAAGGTTCCAGGGCTCCTGGTTCCCTTGTTGAGGATAAATACACTGACTAGGTACACCTTGAGGTGAACTTACTGTGTGTTGCTTTTGAAGAGTCAGGAAATGCTCCAGAGTTTCTTGTATAATGGGTAATGCAACTTTTACTAATATAGAGCTCCTAACAATTGGCATCAGGAAGAATTTTATAGAAAGCCTGAGCCCATGACTGTTACTCAGCCATTATTTTGCTGCCTCAGAGAGTGCTTCAAACACACAGACTGCATGACTGAGCTTGTTAGTCAGCACATTTTGCCTTATGCTACTTTTTCTCCTGTTCAGAATGAAACAAATACATTTTAGGGATCAAAAAGTACTTTATGCAGGGCGGAACACTTGAAAATTAAATTTATAGGTGGTGTATTTTGAACCACAATAACAAATCAACTCAGCTAAAATATAATGCTAGTAAAATAATTGCCATCACCTGGCTGATAGTTAATTTGGAGAGAATTCACATATATTCCTTTATAAAATTTTATTTTTGGTTATTTAAAAATTTGAAATTCTTTTAAGATCATTTTCATCCATACTGCAGACACTGTGCTTCTTGAGGTGCAATTTTATTCACTCCCTGAGTTTTATCCATGATGACGATCAAATCCATCTAGGTGAAAAATGTCATTGAGCAATTTGGGCATTTATTGCCCAGTATGCTCTCATTTGCATATAGACACTCACTCTCTTTTCTATTTATAAGATAAGGAGAGAAATAGGAGCCAAAAGTGGCACCAAATTAATCTTGCCTTCAGACAGGTGTCTGATAGAAACCCCATTCTCTAGATCTCTCTATAAGTCTCCATCACAAACCATTGATTTAGTATTGCAACATATCCTAGATAGTGTTCTCTTTTTTGTATCATTATATAATATTATGGCTATATTCCAGGCCTATATCTTAAAATTTGTAATTTGCGAAATATTCCAGGACTCCCAACATTTTAGATAATGTCTTTTTCTCAACTCTATTGTCATATTTTCACTCATTAGGTACTTTTATTGCACACAGGGGTACAGAGAAGAGATTAGAGAAAGTTGAGCTCTGATATATAGTTAAGTTGTGTTTTAAACCCTTAATGTCTATCTTTCAACTATATTTCTGTCATCCTTCTATGTGGTGAATGTCTATAGCTGACTCTCTACGGAGTTGTTTAAAAAAAATCAGGCAAAAACATGGATGATCTATCACATTAGAGGAGACAAACACTGTTAAATATGCTTTGATTGTCCTTGTAACCAGTTTCAATAAACTCCACTGAACTGGCTACACCAATAAGGACGAGGTCTCAACCATGACAGTACTTCATCCTAGGGGCATTTGTTGGGGACATTTTTGTCTGTCACAATGATGAGAGGTGGCTCAATTGAAAAATTGTCCCATATGTCCAGTGGGCATTCCTGTAGGTGAAAGCCTGTTTATAACGATCTGAGCCTTGAACCTGTTTCACATGTAAAGAGTACAATGTACTTTTAACATGATTTTAATATGTGTTGAACTTTGTAGAGCTACAACTACCATGTAAAGGAAAGAGTTTTACATTGTTTGGTTCAGAACTTAACCAAAAGTTGTTCACCATTTTGAAAAATTGTATCACTTGGAGTTACTCTACTTGTGGCATTTGAATTGCCAATACAAAATTTCAGACTTCACGCTATAAGGTTATAGTCTGTGTTTGCAGGTCACGAACAAATATGTAAACAAAGAGATTTGAGTATTTTTTTTGACAGTGTTGGAACTGGATATTAAATTTGCAGAGAATTACAGGAATCACACTGAAGATCATTAATAAAATTTCTTTCAAAAATATTTCATATGATTGTTCTCTATGTATGTAAAATGATACATGATGTAATGAAAAGAAACTATGTAGTAAGAACTAAACACTAACTGATTTGTCTTGAGATTGCCTGTTGGTTTCCAATCTCACGTTAGTAACTCTTTAGAGATCTGCCACAACTTCATCATAATGTCTCGATTGCCATTTCTTGTTCCAATCCATTTTTTAGTCCCATTGTTTAGGAAAGCATATGGTCTGCAAGGCCTTTTTACAATATTGGATAAAGAATATATGTTCTGACATTTGGTGGGATTTCTTTCTTAAACAGTGCAATTCATTAATATTGATGTTATCACATATGAAATCATGTTGACATTACACTGAGCTGTTAAGGGCCAGTTTACTGGTGAGAACATCATCCTTTTTCATTTTCTCCCCAGTTTATCTTGGGATATTTTTCATAATTCAATTTTGGTTATTTCCTGTTTCTAAAATTCATATATAAATAATTCTGGTCTGTTACTGTTTATTCCAATACTGCTTTTTATTTTGTTATCCACTCATATTCCTGCTCTATCATTTTCTCTAGTACTTATCTGGATGATGTTCTCATGTCTTTAATGCTCTTAAAGCCATTTTCTAAAAATGTCTGCTCATTGCATTATGTCTTCTAGTGTAGTTAGTTATATTTGAGCATTAATACATTGAGAAATGTATCATTTTATTATAAACTGCTTTCCTTGTATTCCTCCTTTACATTACAGTTAAAGAATCATGTTGATCTTTTAGAAATAGGTTAACTTGTTTCTAAATGTTGTTACAGGAAAATAAAATGAGTATAAAAAATATCGTTGCAAAACAAGGGGACATTGGGTCTGACAGGGCTGAGAAACCACTGGTCAATATATGTCATATGCAGATTTGCTCTCAGAATATTATAACTTCATTGAGTCCATATTTTAGCTTCTCGTATTTACTGGTGGATAACCCTTCAAACTGTTATTCTATTCTGCTTTTTTTTTTTTTTGTAACTTCTTAATAATAGAGATTTAATCTAGGCTTTCTTTTAAATCTATATATTTAAAGAATTCAGCAGGACCTAAAATGTTACTTAAAATACTTCATGCATGCTACTTAGATAAGACATTTACAATCTATTTCATCCCATAAACAAAGATCATTATGCTTTTTCCGCTGATTTTGAAGCAGATATTTATTCGCAGAAGTCTGAGTCTGCAAGCCAATGTGCATTAGCTTAGGTTCCTCTAAAACCTATCTAAATTCTAGTGAAAAAATTTCCCAAGACTTTAATTATGGTAAGTATTCACAGTATTCTCGTTTTCACTAATCGTCAACCTAAGCAGATAGAATATGAGGCCAAAAGGGAATAAGCATCAAGGACTAGAAATCAGAACACAGGGTTTCCTACCTCCTAGGTCTATATTCAGAGAGGCCTTGGTTGAGGATTTAAAGGTGAAAGGCAGCCTCCCTGAGAGTGATCATGAACAGATGGGATTTAGGATTCTAATGAAAGAAAGGAGGATAACCTGAAAAACAAAGTAAATGAATTTAAATAAAATAAATGGGCAGAAATAAGGGGAAATAATAGCTTCAATAGAAAGGAATGTAAAACTCAAAGGTGTGTAAGGAGGAATTGATGTTCTTTAGAGAAACATTTGCAAAATGGATGACCATTCATTTAAACGTTTCTGTATTCTAGAAGGAGACGAAAAACAGGTGACCAAGTAGACTAAACCAACATCTGGATAAAGCTCTAATATATTACAACTGTCTGATTAAATATAAAGTAGGCCATGTTCCAGCTACAAAGAAATATCCTGAATTTAGGGATCAAGCCAGAGGCTAAAGCAACAACTGGGAAGAATTTTAGATTAAAGATGTTTAAAATTTTTATGATAAGGTTATTTGAATTTATCATGAGTTACAAGATGCTAAAAGAGAATATATTCTCTTTTAGAAGTGCTGGAAATATAGCCAAGGACATCTGATAATTTTTTTAAAATGCTGTTTTCTTTTTTAAAGATCATTGCTCTTGAGGATAAAATGGGCCACAAGAAAAGGAGAGAAAAAAAAAAAACTTAAGGTTATCACATCATCAGGTCTTTACACAATATTTCTTAGGGCACTGAGTTTATTTGGCTAAAGTTTAATAAAATGTAAATTGCTGAAGTGACTTAACGTTAGAAAAAAAGCAAATGCAGTGTTTAGTAATTGGATTTTGTAAAAGAACACTGGCAGCCAGTTTAAAACTTAGATAGATAAGAAGTAATCATATTATTTGTAGTCCATAATCATATTACTTCTTTGGGTGTGTAATATATAATTTTCAGAAGAAAACTATCACCATTGAAAATCAGTATGCAAATTCTAATAAGATCACAAAAACTTGGCCAGTGTAGCTTATAAGAAACAAGCTGTATCAGATCAGTTGATTTCCTTTGTGAGTCTGATAGGTTTTGTGGCTTGGGGAGGTGAAAGCTGTGATCAGTCTTGCAGATAGTTTTGTTTCTGACTCATATGCCAGATTCACACACAAGATGGAAACTGAACACACTATTGTCAGTGGGATGCAGAGTTCCTTGGAATAATAAGCAGGTGGAAGCAATAAAGGGGTAAAGCTATATTAAGGACCTATTTACTAAGTGGGGTAGGGGTGGGTTAATTTTTATGGATGACTTGGAGAGCAGTATAGGCAGAGAAACCACCACTAAATTTGAGGTGAAGATCAGTTGATGAGTGATTGAGACAGGATTAGGTTCACCTCTCACAACATTAAAGAGATTGTTAACAGCATTTAACGTACATGCACACATAGAAGCAGCAAATGCAATTTATTTGAATTAACTTTTCCAATCCTTGATAATGGGTTACACTTAGATCTCTGAAGTCTTATTTCAAAGATTCATAAATTTCGAGGAAATGTATTAAAGGGAAACAAATTTAATCCTAAGTAAGAAGGTTAAATGGAAATGATCTGTTTTAGAAGAAAAGACTGAGTACCAATTGCTGTTCTTATAGTATGATATTATATCAAGATTAGACGTAACCAGCTGGAATCTCTGGCCACTCAGGATAGATAAAGGAGGGAAGAAAATTGCATTTCAGCAAGAAGGATTTAGGTTAGCTCTTGGCGTAACAGGCAGTAAAATAGATTTCCCAAGAAAGTTAGAGAATGGGATCCCCCCAAGATAAAGATTCCTCTACCATTTGTGTCAGAAATTTTGCCAACCACCTCGCCTGAGGGGAATAAACCAGATGCTCTTGAGGTCCTTCCAAATGCCTGCCGAAATGATTTATTTTATTCGGTCAAGAAATTATTTTTGGGTGACTTTGATATTTAAGAACTGTAATTATGCATTTGTACACAAAGAAGTATAGAAATTTGTCTTTTATTTTCTAAGTTTTATTTAAATGTGGTTTAGAAACAAAACCAAAAAATTGTAAAAGCACACTTAATGTATTATTCTATATCTACTTAGCATTTTAATTTTTCAGTGAAAATCTTAAAGAGCCAGATACTTAAGTATTTTTTGATAGTTTCAAAACCAGAGTCTGAACAAATAATGAAGACTTTGGAGGGTACATTTACATTAATTTTTAAATTAAATTTGCGCATTTTTAAATCTAATTTGGGAGTTTGACTTCATAAATATTAATATGGGAAAACTTCCTACAATGGTTTAGAGTTTCCTAATCCCAAATTCTGACTTTGATGATTCATTTTTATTTAAAGACTACTGCTATTAAAAAATTGAGGGTCAAGGAAAAAGGGTTGGAGATTAAATGGATTTATGAGAGAAAAATAAAAACATGTGGTTTGAATGACAGCTGTGTGAACTACTAGTTTTAAGATAAGCAAGCTCAATTTTCTATTTATTGAGACAAATCAGATTCATTTTTCACTGCATTTAAAAGATCATTGGAAAATTAGTGTCTAATAATTAATTGCTAATTATTAAATGCTAAAGCCAATCATATTTCATACAAGCAAGTTAGCAAGGGGTGTCTGTATTCTGTTTCTTGACATTATATCCTGAATTATACTCAAATCACCATCACAACTGACACTAATTTGTTCCCTTTTAGAAACCACAGTAGACAGGCCAAGGATAGAATAATCATGTAGATGAAATACCATCCCGGTATTGGAGGTCACCTGCATAGACCCTTTTTGAAGTGCTCGCAAAATAAAATTGGGATGGGAGAAGCTGCCACAATTTCCCTTATTTTCAAATCACCCTGGATTGATGACCAGAAAACAGCTTTAGTGTCTAGTGCTATTAATTCATAAGCATCACCAGCTCTGACTTAATTAGGGAAGCAATTGAGAAATCAATATACAGAACTTCATAGTGATCAGAGTAGCAGTGACATACAGAAGAGGCCAAAACAGTGAATTTTAAATAATGATGGTCACCGGTGGAGATGTGTCCATGCAACATACATGCACCAAATGAGTCATTGTCACCATATGCACACTCACAGCGGCATGCATGGCCTATGTTAAAAGACTAAGTCAAAATGTTTTCAATTTGATGAGAATAATATGATTACTATATTTTGTGATTCCTCGTACCTACTATGATATAGTAGAAAAAGCAGAGGTGAATTTCAAATTTGTAGTCAAATCCAGACTTTTCCAGAGGTACTGCCCACTTAAACATTAACCTACAGTACCTATAGGTCATGCCAGTGATTTCAGACTAATAAAGGACACAATTAAAAATGACTGAAATGTAATATAGAAAAATAGAAAATGACCATCATGCATGTACAGTTTACTACTACAGTAAGCTTAAAACCATACCCCCTGCCATCCAGGAACGTGAAACTAGTTTTAAGGAAACAAAAGAGGAACAAGTGAAGAGATACTGTCATGTAGCACTTTGATTACTTTATTTAATCTTGCACTCAAAACCTTTTTGGGGCTGAAACAGGCTGATGTGCCTCTTTCATACCGGAATGTATTTAGCTTAATATTTGTTTCTTTCCAAATGGTTTAAATATTTAGAAGCGTTCATTGTCAACCTAGGCTTATACTTGCAAGAAAAAGGAGTTCAGAATCATTTTGGTGCCACAGCTGAAAAAGTAACAATGTCTCCAACAAAATCAAGCCACGATATCTCCACCAGGCACCTGGACCAGCTAAGGGCAGCATGATGTTGCATTGAACAGGGCATACAGCAGGCAAGTGAACATGCCAAGTAAAGGGGCTCTTTGAGCATCAGGTGATGAAATTTGAGTTCGTACATTACCTTTGACATTGCGACCATTGTCTGTTTTGAGCACATAAGGGTAAAAAAAAGAAAGAAATATAAAAAGAAGACTAAAATTATGTTATGTACACTGAATTACAATCAGAGTAAACAGGATGTGATGATTGAAAATTGTATCTTTGAAATTAGCATTTTGTATTATTCAACCAAGTAAAATGCATATACCAAAAATAATATCTGCCATCATAAGCATGCACGTTCGAGTATGTGAATCATTTATCTCATTTATTTTAAACTGGATTCCAAGATGGGTATCTTTTATAATTACGACACTTTGGAGAAGGCATCTCCAGCTGTCTGCAGTTGTGATAAAAACTTTCAGTCTTGTCAGAAGCCAATTTCAGTGTCCCTTCAACCATCATTTACAAGAAACACTGCACAACATTCGGTATGTTAAGTAATTGTTTTTTTCATATGGTTTAACCTAGAAAATTAAGACAACAGCTTACCTTAATAAACCAACTTGTGTCACTAATCAGAATTCTATTAACTGCCACTCCCACAAATGTTCTTCGATGCATATTTTGAAAACACCAAATAGTGCTCAAAGAATCATTCTTAGGCAAAAATAATTGTAAGAAATCAGTGAAAGATTTGACTTTTAAAAGTAATGTGAGATTTTTAAGTCTATGTTGTCACAATGCACTCAGTATAATACCTAAAATATTTAAGAAATTCATTTATATTAAGATGGGCTGTTTTCAAATCTCAGAACAAAGTGTTTTCAGAGTTATTTTGAGATTAGCAACCTGACCCTTCGATGAATATTTGCTAGTAACAAAATCTGCATTACTAGTTTTGAAACAAACACGCTTAAAAGAAATGAAGTCATGTCGAAACCATACAAATATATCCAAGATTTGAAAAATCTGTTCAACATTTGTTGACATGTACAGTAATGCTGTGCATATTTAAAATCTTGGGATATATCATAATTGTTTCAAAGTCTACAAGTGAAGCAATTTCAATAATGCGGTATATTGAACTGCTAGTGTAGACACTGGCTCACATAGAGATATGCAAAACTGTGACCTTACATGACAACTTTGCCTTTTTTGAGGGACCATAAAAAAGCAAATATGGATAGTGAAGAGACCTTGATTACATAGAATTAACTATCTCCATCAGAAGCGGGCCCCCGAATCATCAGTAAAGTAACAACTACTTACAAGTAGTTAAAAATTACAACAAACCTCGAAATTATAAAGATTTGCAAATTCCCAAAAAACTGACTAGAAGTTATATTATACGGTTGATGCTGCTTTGACATTCTAAGACAGAGCACGCAGTCTGTGCATTGGTGCTAGCTGAGACCTTGTTATTTGTCCGTGACAATATAACTGCAGAAATTAGAGTAAGCATCTAGAATCTTCTAGCAACTTGTCAGAGTAATTCTATGTCGGGTCAATCTAATAATAAAACAGTTAGGGCTTATATTTTCTATGTATTTTTTTTGAAAATTTCATTTTTCTAATAGTGCATTTTTCTTATATATACAAATGTATTGGTCTGTGAGGGATTAGAAAAAATCCTGGTCCTTCACCATAAATGGTTTGAGAAGTAGAATTCTAAGGTACTTGGTAAATAGATTAAATAAAAGGATAATGTAAAACATTATGCACTATTATATTTGCAAATTATTTAAAGTTCTATAAAGATAGCCTATAAAGAAGGAAATTTCTCTTCTTGAATGAAGAAGCAATAATCTGAATTCAGAATCTGGTGCATGTGGGACTTAACCTGTTAACCAGTCACATGAATTCATAAAATTAAAATCAGTTTAAAAGAATTTTCATCATCATGTAGCATTGTGCATCAACTATACCCAAAGAAAAAATAAAAACTTTTAAAGTTTTCCATCTTCTTTTGTCAGCAGCTCAGTTTCTGAAATATATCAAATTATGTAGCCATAGGAAGTGTGGTTTCTTCTAGGCTAATCAGTGATTTTGTGGCTAAAAAAAACTGTTCTAAAGCTGAAGTATAAAATACCCTCTGAATTTATTCACCGATAACCAGACAACTGTAGCATCTGTAAGCAAGTGATACTTTTCTGGAAAATAACATAGATTTGGTGTGGGAAGAAAATCCAAGATGTCCCCACTACTGAGTGTCCATGTATAGAACCTGAATTGAGAAATCCAGAAATGTGAAATCATCCTTTCCCATAATTGTATCAGCAACAATGTACGAAATGAAGACTACATAAAATGGAAGCAAATAAGGTGAAATCATGAAATCTGCTCTAACCTCCTCAGCACCACTGTCAAATCACAGGCGACGTCTATGCCACGCACTGATCATGTGCCATCTAATATGGAAGAATGGTATTAATACTGTAACTCAGGTTCTAGGCAATAAGGCCAATTTCTGAAAAGCCAGTATGATTTCTAAAGATGCTTACACTAACGGGACGAACTAAGCAAAATGTATGTTGGTCATTTGAATCACCCTATTGGATTTATTGCATTTCAGCTATATGATTCATTGCTCAAAGATCAAATTTCAGCAATTTCATTCAGTCAGGAGATATTGAGCATGCAATCACTCCATGGTATGGACCTTAGATGACTATTCAGTTTGGAAATTGTCCTTGATTTTATTTTCCTTTTGACCTTCTTTAGACTACAGATTAAAACGGATGTGCTACTGGCTTTTGTACCATATATAGTTTCTCAAACCTATCTGTGGAAAACCCTTCTGTTTTTGTGATACTGATTTATCTCTTTTTGAATTCTTCCTGGCAGTTCTGCCTTCTGAATTCTCTTCTGCCTTCTCACCTTCACTGTGGCCTTTAAATAAAGATCCCCACATGATTCAAGTATTATGGAATATAATCATTTTCTGTTGTGCGTGGTTTTGAAACATAGTTCGGGAGCATGGTCCTCTCAATGTGGCACCAACACTTACTGAGTTCCTGCCATGAGACAGGCGATTGTGTTGGATACTAAGGCTGCCAAGCACACTATGCCCCAGCTCCTGCGATGGGGGAGCTCACAGAAGCATACTTATGGCTTTGTGTATCCCGCAGAAATGACAGACTTCTAATGTGGAATAAAGGTAGAATGTAATAAATGCTATCATAATGTGCAAATGCTGCTTTGCACATTAGGGTGTAAAATCATTGAGTTCCTTTGGTTTGGGAAGGGGAAATGGGCCCTGAGGACTGTGAGTGGCAGGATGAGGAGGAACAAAGTAGAGAACAGATATTCCCGGCAGAACAAACTAATGAAGCAAAACAATGTGTGATGCATGTTTGGGAAAAAGCAATTACCTTTGTGCAGGTTTATACATAGTAGGGGAAGGAGTCCTGCAGAAGCTGGAAGGAAGGCTTGAAAAAGAACTGTGGCCAGCTGGCAAAGTGCCTAGTACCCTACACTAAGAGCCCAGTGATCAGATGCATGGTTTAAGAAGAAAACTCACAAAAGCAGCAGTGATGATGGGAACGCACAGACTTGGATACCACAGAACAATGGGGTGCTCAGGAACGTGAACTGCGGGATTTAGAAAAGTGGGACTGATATATCCATTCAACAGGTACTCTGAATCTCGGAGCCTCGGGGAAAGCTCGTTGAGTCCACAGACCCATCCTACCACAGGAAAACACTGAGTGGTGGATTGTGGGCTCTGGAGAAAGGTGGTCCTGGGTATGCAAGCCGGCTCTGGAACTCTTTAACCTTGGACGAGTCATATATTTAGCATATCTAAGCCTCAGTTACCTCATCTTTAAAATGGGGCTTAGCAATAATTCCTAACTCACAGAGTTGTTGTAAGAATTAAATCACTTCATGTGTGTCAAACATTTTCAATGCCTCAACACATAGAAAATACTCAGTAAAAGTTGGCCATCATCATGTTAATGATGATTTTTTTTTGTTGCTGTCTTTTAAAAAATATATTTATTTATCTTTTTGGGGGGAGAAAGCCTAAGTGGGGGAGGGGTAGAGAAAGGGGGGCAGAGGATCCGAAGCAGGCTTTAAGCTGACAGGCTGACAGCAGTGAGCCCGATGTGGGGCTCGAACTCACAAACAGTGAGATCATGACCTGAGCTGAAGTCCTAAGCTCAACTGACTGAGCCACCCACGTGCCCCTGTCATGGTCTTTTGAGCATTGCTGCTTTCACTAACGGCTAATGTAAGAATGTGCACACAAAGAGGCCAGGGAAAAAGAAACGAATTCTAACTTGTTCTGACTTTGGTTTTCAAGTTTGGTCTTCCAATACTTTCAGGGATTACTTTTTCTCTCTAAACCTTTCCCCTTCTTCCTTCCTACCCCATCCCTACCCAATCAGTTTATAGCTTTCTGATTAGTCGCTACACCACATTTTACACACCTCTTTCTTTGGAAAGATTTGGTTAATAAAAGAGTCCTGTGAAGGCACATCACTCCTGCTCAGAGCTTGACTATTTACTAAATGCAGCAAAATTAATTATGCTTGAGATGATAGTGTCATCACCTAAGCACATCTTATATTAAGTATTAATTAACACTCCATAAAGTCGGCAGATAATGGTTATCATACCATTTCAGAAACACAGAAAAGAAGCCAGAAAAAAACAAATTATTCACTAGGGTTCAAAGAGGAAAATCAGTAACACTTCTGGATATAAAATTCATAATTTGTAATTGCTGTAATTTACTCACATTTCTTCCCCCAAGGCATAGGCATTAATGTCAAAATTAAAAACTATGGAAATTACCTTTCATTACCCATTAATATATGTTTCCATATTAAAAAAAAACATACCTTCACTGGCATGTCGGTCTCTAAATATGTTCTTGGGGTGGACACTGAATCCTTCTATATCATGAACCGAAGAAGCCCTCCGTATACTACAAATGCTTTCCTTCGATCTGGAATGAGTCAGCTGGGAACTTGACTGCAGCATGTCAGGGTACAGTCGGTCCCATTGCCTTTTGGGAGAGGAATGGTCAAGAGGTCCCGATATATTCACCAAAGGGGAACATTTGCTGGGCTGTATCAAGGCTTTTGTATCATCTGCTTCAGAAGGGCTGCAGCTCTCTTTTGTAGGAGACTTGAAGTGCTTCATGGCTACTGAATCATCGCTGTGTTTAGATGAGTCAATTACTACCACATCCGGGTCTTCTTGTGGTAAGGACTGCTTTCTGTAAGTGAGAACTCTCAGACCAGGGAATTTGAACCCAAAAAGTTTCCCTACAAGTGGAGACAGGAAAAAAGAAACACATTATAAGACAAATATATAGATATATACAATCCATATACACATCCATATATACATATATATACTATATATGTACAAGACATATCCCTTAAGAAAAACAAACAAATGAACATCGTTGACTCATATTTAATACCATGTAATAAGATTTATTAATCAATACTGAATTAAGTCATTCACAGTTGGAATGAGAGATATTGTAGAAAATTTCTGAGACTAATTACCATAAAAGCAGTAAGAAAATAATAAAAGAACGTTGTCATGTTTCTGATGGTTAAACAGATATACTCCACTGACATGAAAGCATTACTTGGATGACATGACTTTTTTTGTTTCAATAAATTAAAGATATATTACACATTATTGCATATAACATATTGTTAAAAACACTATACATCCATTTTTAAGGGATTTGGGGGAATTTTACGGGAATTTGAAGGGTGGAATACAGTTTGGAAAGTAAAAGAAGGGATGGGACACCATAGGCAAAAGGGAGGGTACTGGAAATATTATAGTGCATATGTGTGGAGTGGAGGATAGGGGGTGATTGTACTGGAAGAAGGAGGGAATGAGGTGGGGATAAGAAGTTGGCCTGACATATCTAGAAGGCTTGTGTAAGACAATACTGTGACTCATGTGTGGATTAGAAAAACAGGGTCAGCTGTTTATGAAAATATTCCTCATTCCACTGGAAAATCTTTAAAGGCTTTACGTTTCAGATAGAGATGTAAAGATAAGAATTTCTCTTTCCTGATATATATTTTTTTGTTTTTCCAAAATATGAGAATATGGCATGAAATGTTATCCTTATCTCAGTGGATGAGGCTTAGAAGGACAACCAAGTATAAACATTCAAAGGTGAGTTTTAAAATTAAAATATTAGCTAAAAAATGCATAAACTCACTGGCAGTAAGAATGCAAATCAAAACAAAAGCATGTCATTTTCCACTCTTTAATTTAGCAGTTAATTGGAAAAAACAAACAAACAGATAACATGTAGTGATGGCAAAAAATGCTGGTGAGCATTCTGGCACTTTGCTGGTGGGATTGCAAATTGCTACAAATTATTTCAAAAATCCTTGTGCAATATCTATTAAAATGAAAACATACTTTTCATTTGACTCAGGAATCCCAATAATAGGATAGTACAAAGGCACAGAAATAAGACACAGCCTGGATATCCATTAGAAGGAGAATGATTGAATAAATTATGACCTTTTTATACTTTGGAGTCTTATAATGCTCTTTAAAAAACATATATATATATATATATATATATATATATATACATATATTTTTATTAGAATTAGAAGTTTATTAAAATAAAAGTATTAAGTGAAAAAGAGTTTCAGTTTAATGTTTGTGACATTTCATTAAAAATAATAAAAGACTTCATTTGTCTGTAGAAGTTGTATAGCAATAGAGAAAGATGTGGAAGAACACACATCAGACCCGTAATGTTGACTGGCTAAGTGGGTTTGGGAGCAGAAGGTAATGTATTGAATTCTTCTGTATATATTTTTATTGTTTGTTACATCAAGCATGCATGCATTCCTTATAAACTTTTAAAAAACTGATGAGGTAAAACTTTTACTTCTAAAGAATGAAGAGATAAGACATAGCCTCCAAACAATATTGTGTAATTCAAAGCTTGTCTAAGTATTGTCTATGAGAAAACACAGAGTTTCCAATCTCCATTGCTAGTGCAGTGGTCTATGTTCAAATCGCCTGATGGCTTGACAATTACACATTGCTCTTCTAGTCAATCATTTGGAGTCTTTGGGCTACGATATTATCTACCTTATATTCTTTAAGTGTCATGGGCACCATTATTTTTAATACATTTATTATGAACTTTCCCTCAGTCATAGGATGGTTTTAAAACATGGAAGAACACTTCCAAAACTCATGGATTTTTCTGTATTTTATTTAAATAATTACTCTTAATTACTCTACCAGTAAATGTCTTACCTATACACATAGTTTCCATTCCATATTTATTTAATCCAATGATTCATAACTACATCTCCAGGCCAGACCTTTTCTCTTAGTTCCAAACCTGCATATCGATTGGCCTCATTGACATCTTCACTTAGAAGTCTTAAAAAGACACCTCAAAATTCCATAGCAAATCCAATCTCACGACCCATCTGTCCAATTCTAGCCCTTCTTCTCTGATTAACATTTCTCTTTTCCAGTGGACTGTAGGCCTCATGAGGGCAGGGACCCTATCTATTTTGCTTACCAAATCCTACCTCTGACAGAATGCCTGAGCATGGTAAATGAATTTCTATCATCTATAAACAGATCCTAAACTGACAATGTGCTTCAATTCTGAATGTGGAAAACTAAGATACTTAATTGCTCTGGCCAACTTAATTGGATAATCTTAGCCTTCTGGAATTGTATTGACCCATGTTTACCAAAAATGATTGATTGAGTGGAACTCAGTAGCTCATGGAAATGATGAACTCTATACCTTGCCCTTTATACCCGATTCCAACTCTACTTCTTAATTTTACCTTTTTCAGAGGTTACTAATTGCTACCATTCTGATTTTAGAACATAAGACAGAAGTGTTTTCAAATTCTTCATTTTATGTAAACAATTAATTACAGAAGATTTTAGAATTAAGTAGGCTACTTTATTATTTTTTTTAATGTTTATTTATTGTTGAGAGAGATAGAGCATTAGTTGGGGAGGGTCAGAGAGAGAGGAAGACACAGAATCCGAAGCAGGCTCCAGGCTCCGAGCTGTCAGCACAGAGCCCGACACAGGGCTCGAACTCAAGAACTATGAGATCATGACCTGAGCCGAAGTCGGATGCTTAACCGACTGAGTCACCCAGGCGCCCCAAGTAGGCTACTTTATTATTGTAAGCTTTCATTTGTGGGCTAGCAGTTAATAGTGTTAAATACAACTGTAATATAATTTATCTTTCTGGTAAAAAAAAACAAAAAACAAAAAAACATGACACAATGCACAGACAAAATCCAAATATGGTCCACTTTAAGTTCTGGATTAATAAATTGTAGGTGAGAGTAATCAATCTATGCAAATAAGATTAAATAACAGTATACCAGACTAACTGTTTTGCAAGCATTCCTACATAATTTTACCAACAACTCTTATATGCTCAAGTAAATTGCCAAGTTAAAAATCAGTGAACTGCATCAAAGTCACTTGATTAGTTTTTAATGCCCATGGAATTGACTTATAAAGCAGTTTACAAATCAATTCTGCAAGCTTATTACAATGCACTGAAGGTCAATGCATACTTTTATTCATTTTTCATCAGTTACATTACCCTCCTCCTTTAAAAACCATTCACTGTGTTTCTTAAATTAATGGCCACACAAGGCATTTAGCTTGCTCCTACAGTTTAGTCATATCCAAGGTGGTACAGATGGTCTTTTCTGCATCACTAGGTTAATATGACCATGTTATATTGCATTACAGATTTAGTTGTCTAACCGCAGTTCATCCGGAAAGAATACACATTGAGAATTTTGCTCAATGCTAGCACTTTTAGGCATGAAATATAAAGCATGGATGAGTATAATCCTGTCATGGTTCTTAACACTGAAAAATACCCTTATAAGTTAAGTCTCCATATTTTACCATATCTGCTTTCTAACTGGACAACTAAAATAGGTACTATTTGGCCTTTCACCTATTAAATGTTTTATAAATCTGAAATAAGAATGACAGATTAGGAGTTTTTACACATTTTTTACACATTCTCCCAATAATTATAAGTTTTAATAAACTGCTTACACAAATCTGATTTCGTTTAAATATACCATTTTCATCTAAGAAGTATCTAACATGCATGAATGAATGACTGCTACAAGGTCTTTCTCAGAACATGTCACTTTTATGAAGCTGTTAAATGTAATTTTGGAAGCTTCATCTTCATGTATCCTGTGTCATATTTAACTGAGAACTTTTAATTTCTCACCCAAGTAGGTACACAGTTAATCAATTATCTTTCTCTTTAAAAAAGCCTGGAAACTGGGGCGCCTGGGTGGCGCAGTCGGTTAAGCGTCCGACTTCAGCCAGGTTACGATCTCGCGGTCCGTGAGTTCGAGCCCCGCGTCGGGCTCTGGGATGATGGCTCAGAGCCTGGAGCCTGTTTCCGATTCTGTGTCTCCCCCTCTCTCTGTCCCTCCCCCGTTCATGCTCTGTCTCTCTCTGTCCCAAAAGTAAATAAACGTTGAAAAAAAAAATAAAAAAAATAAAAAAAATAAAAAAGCCTGGAATTATGACTCCAATCGATACACGCAAAGATGTTAAACACTTGGCTCAAGGCCAAACAGGAAATCAGGGTAAAGTCAGAATAAAACAGCAACTTATTTTATTTAATTTCAGTTTTACCCAAGATTTGGTGGTTTCTTGGGCCGTAAATATCCACCTGAGTATTTAATGAGAACCATAGTTCTCCTCTAAATAAATGTAGATAAATGCATACACACAATTTTATTTATGACCTCTGAAAATGAATAACAAAGTTCCCTTCCCTCAACCAAAACCCTTCTTCTAACCTCCCCTAGGATTGCCTGGGATTAGTTGACTCTTAATATTCCTTTTCGTTCTGAGTTTCTTTGTTTATATATTTATGCTATTCATAGTTCCCACAAATTTATAATGATCACAGCTACATTTCTGCCCTATCTCCTCTGGTAATGGGTAATGGGACTTTAGAAAATAGTTGTACTAAACTTTTCCGAATGAAGAAGACCTTGTTAACCTGAACTGCTCCTTCTCTTTCCTTCTCTCTTATCCTGGGAGTTGGTTCTTATCTACTAGCATTGGGAAGGAAACAGTTTTTCTAATTTAGGAATGAATCTGGGAATATTAGAAATAACATTTCTCGCAGAAAAGCAAATATTTCCAAAAAGTCCTCCACATACTGCTAATCATTGAATTTCCTCACAATTGCCAATTCCCAGTCATTTCCTGGGTTCAGCTTCTCTTCATTGCTGCAAACTCTTAGAACTTTGAGTACCTAATAATTTTACCAGGGGTGCCTGGGGGGCTCAGTCAGTTGAGCTGGTGACTCTTGATTTCTGCTCCTGATCCCAGGGTCATGGGGTTGAGCCCCACCTTGGGCTCTGTGCTGAGCATGGAACCTGCTTCATGTTCCCTCTCCTCTTGAATATATATTAAACATGTATTCTCTCTATCTTAAATATGTATTAAATATATATAATATACTTATATTATCAGAAACAACTTACTCTGGCTTGGTTCTGCTTAGTTGAATTATGGACTAAAAAGTAGAGAGAAACTTTAGTTCAAGCAGCCATGGAAACTAGAGAATATAGTAGGGTAAGGAAGGAACATGCTTGGTGGGGGTGGGAAATGGGGGATGTCGTGAAGACGATGAACAGAGATGTTTTCCTCTCACAAAGGAGTACAGGTAGCGGGAGGTTGGATCCCTGAGACGCGTCTTGTACCAAAGGTCTTTATGAGGAGTGTTCTCAGGAGATATGCCTGAGAAAAGGGATTAAGACAGGATTGGGTTAAACTCTCATGCAAATGCAAAGGAAGCTTCAGCCAGCCCTCCAGGGGGCTCCGGATCTAGAACAGCCCTGCAGAGTGATGCCCCATTCAAGTCAGGGTATTGGTCTTTGTCTCCCAGCATCAGCCAGTCACCTGCTACAGCTACCCCATGAGAAGGTCCATAACCTGCGCAAGGCACTTCCCTGCCTTGGACCACAGTTGTCAGTGAGGAGCAGAGCTGTGCACACTCAGCAGCCAATATTCCCAGCTGCGAGGCTGTCCCAGGCCTGAGGAAGGTGTCTGGCTGAGTAGCACCATGCCCACAGCGCAGAGCAAGAACGAAAGCCAGATTTGGGTCTGAAAAAAACTATAATCTGAATGAAGCCTACTATCAGCTATTATCACGCCATAAGGATTTGTGAAGTACTGTTGATGTACCTCTCTAAAATCACGGTAGTCACAACCTGACACTTAAATTGGAAGCCTTAAAATCACCGTGAGGTTTTCTCCAGCCAAATAGGTCCAGATGTGCAGAGAGACATGACTTTAATCTCTGAGTCAGAGAGAGCAACAGACTGAATCTGATGGGAGAAACAGGCAAGATAATTGACTTATCTGCCTTGTCTTTTTAGGCAGAAATTTCCATCGAGGCACCCTGCAAGGAGATGAATCTTTCCTACTCCCAAGTGTGTAATGAATATATGATGTTGCCCATAGGCTGCTAGAACAACCCATAATATTGTCAAAGAAGGCAGTAGGTGGCAGTGAGACTGGGAAAAAGGATCACTCAGTATGAACTCAGAGCTGACCTGATTAGCGGGTGACAAATGGGGCAGTGCAGCCAATGAAGTCCTGATACTAGTGACAACAAAAGATCACCAGGGGGCCCATGGATCTAGTAAAGCTTAAGCTAAATGTAGGACCCTTTAAGGGAACAGAGATGGTCAGTAATGCCTTGAAAAACTAACTCCTAGGGTGAGAGATACCAAGAAAAAGCAGCAACGTACAATGAGGCAGTAAGTGTGAGACCAAATTGGAATCTTGAAGCAAGGCAAGTCCTGACCCAGTAGCGCATGGCGCACATGTGTGGAGGTGGGGGAAGTTAGTGCCACAGTAGCAGCGAAAGCCATTACGGGAGCTGCAGCAGCAGCAAGAACTTCTGGAACAGGCTCACAAATGCTGATGATGTCTGAGACATACTGCTTCCAACCTGGCCAGGTCATCATGAAAGCCAAGAGGCAGAAAAGACAGGTTTGGGATATGGGATATAAGGCAGAAAACGGGACGAGGTGGTGGACTGCTTTTAGCCACCCAAGGTTAAAATATCTCAGTGAAGAGGGATTGGAAGTGAAAGCAAACACATCGGTAGTATATGTACCTAGTAAGGTTTCTATGTGATAAATACTTAATAAATCAACGTGTGTCTTATTAATACTGTTATTTTATTTCTCTCCAATAGATTTCTTCCTTTTCCAAATGCCATTAGAGAAGCCATTCAAACTGTGTGAATGTAATGACACTTAACCTAAATTGACCTGGGATCGCCATACAGTCATCACATTGACAGGGACTCTCTTGATGGAGTATTCCAAACACAAATGGTACAGACACCAGCTACCCAAAGGCAGTATGACCAGAAACTGTCCCTGATTTGGATGTTGCTAGGTAACAAAATTTTCCAAATGATATGCACACGAGGAGTTTCTGGCATGGATATGTCGATTTAGACGGTCATTAGCATTCATTATTAATAAAGAGATAAAACATAATTTTTTTCAACTACCAGCAATTTTCCTGATGTCAGAAATATGTCTTTTGCCCAAATCCTAGAGGGGAAATGTAATATAAAGTTGATTGCAACCCGTGACGGAAATTTTCCTGGACTTCTTTTAGCAACCATGTCATAGTTCCTTTTTTATATCAAATTTAATCTTTGAAAAGAGGAAACTTGCAAACCCATGATAATAGTAAATATTAGTTACGTTGTAAAACCTTTAATTAAATTCATCTGAATAATAGATTGTTTCCATAGTAATGCTCACTGAGGGGGAAACTCTATATTACTACTACAGCTCTTCATCTTTGAATTAAAGAATAACTTTCAGCTCCAATGGAGAATAGTAAAAACACTGCGAATACCCTTTTAGAAACCAGTATATAGAAAATTTCTTTGTTCTTTAACTTGAGGTCTGAAAACTGATATGCAAATTTGAGGGAGTAATGTAGCTATTCAGGCAAATATATATTTTATGTGTCAATTATTCAGAATATTGAGTCCAAAGCATCCGAATACATTTTTAGTGGTTTAAATTAGTTAGATAATTGCTTAAATTACCAGCTGCATTTTGTGTGTATAGACTAAGCTGTTGTCAAAGCTTTTAGAGTAATTCAAACTTTTCTTTTAATAACCACAAAAGTAGAAATTCCCCTTTGGTTCAGACAGTATGATTTTAATCATTTCAAAGATAATGGAATCTCCTTTGTCATACCTTAATAAGATTAAATTAGATTAAAAAGTTCACTTTTGAAAAGAACTGTAAGAATAAGAGACTATAAAAACGTAACTTTATTATACTTTTACATTTAGTTTCACTTAAAATTTATCTTTATAGTTTTATGTAAACATTAATTAACATAGCCCAGTAGTTTTCAGATTTTGGCGGGTATCAGAATGACCTGAAGGGTTTGTTAAAACATAAACTGCCAAATTTCTGTGTCTCTGAATCAGTTGTTCTGATGTAAGGCCTAGGAATTTGCATTTCAAACATGTTGCAGGGTGATGCTGATGGACTTACCCTTGGGGAATCATTGACTAATGCCCATTCAGTAGGAAAATTAAAAAAAAAAACACCTTAAATTACTCAATAAAAATAACTTATTCATTTTTTTTAATTTTACAAATATGTATTTGATACTATTTGCAAGAGGTTAGGGATGCATGGAAAGGAAAATAACATCCCTGCTATGTACTAAAGGTGAAGGGTTCTTGGCCACTTTAAATAAGGAAGGTGTTTTCCAGTTTTCTACAGACCTTACCCTTCTCTCTATTTTTATTCATGGCCTTTTTCAGTCCTTTATGCTACTTGTCCAGTAGGCAAATGAATATGACCAATGTTGTAGTAAAGGCAGGCATGATGTCACAGAGGCAGGAACAGGTACATTTTTCTGGGTGAGTTCGGAACCCTGGACAGATGAAGAGTTCTTTGGAGCAAGCACCCTAGAGGGATGAAGGCATTCAAATAGAGGGGCTACCATGTTGTACAAACAAGGTGGTATAAAGCATGTTTCAAGGAACCACCACTGAAATATGGGATGTGATGGGGTGAAGGGATAGGACATAAAGCTAAAGAAGTATCACAGATCAAACCACAGGTGTTTTGTATAATACACAGGACTTTGGAGTTTTATATTGTTAGTAACAAAGAACCATTTAAAGGATGGGTATTATAATTTGATGTAAAGTAGTGTGACATGTGATCCTGAAGAAAAGAGGCTGAAAGCAAGGATACCAGTTATGAGACCTTGCATCAGCCCAAGAAAGATGTGTTGTGGGCCTACTAGGCAATTACAGTGGGCTGTTCAAGAGATAGCCACAAGGTGCACTTGACTGAATTTGATCACTTTCGTTGGGAGAAGAGATGATTAAAGATTAGCACAATCCCCATGTTTCCAGCTGTGGTGGCTTGGATGACACTGTTTGGGATGTATGAAGAGCGAGAGTTTTTGATGGAATGGATGGATGGTAACTGGAGATGGAAAGACAAGTCTTAACTTGAAATGCTAAATCTATAGAAATTTAAAAGTCTTCCAAAGGAGATGCCCAGTGGACAGTTGGATACATAACGTTCTAAGTGGTAAGGAAAGCCCAGAGAAAGGTATGGGCTGGAGATACTGATTTGTGAGGGAGTCTTTACCCTGTAGGTCATGGATAAGTTTGCCCATCCAGGGTATATAGAGAAGATGACTAAGGAGAAGAATACTAAGAGTAGCTATTGGGAGATAAACAAACAGCATTTATGAGTAGAGTAAGATGAATAAGAAAATGGTATGAAACTGGCTGCCACAGAGATCAAAAGAAACAAAGGAGTATGGTGTCATGGAACATAAAACAACAGAGAGAAGAGAATCAGATTTAATAAGGTACATTCAACCTAGAGGGTAACATAGAGAGCACAACATTGAGAGTTCAATTACAGTGAGCAGAGAAATGAGGGAAATAAGAGAAGCAAATGAGGAAGTATGGGAAGTCTGAAAGCTTGGAAGAGACAACATAAATGAAGAAAGCCAGATAGAAACAAACAATAAAGACAGCTGAGGACTATCGCAAACTGGAGAATGCAGGCCCTATCAAAAGGTGTGGCCAGTATTCTGTTTCAGCCTATTGCAAACACGTAGTCAGATACTTGTGTTTTTCCAAAATAAGCCAGAGATCTTCATTTTAGATGTCATATTCCAGTTTTTAAATGTTGGCAACAAACTTAACTAATTAAAAGTTTGAGAAAATATCATGAGATATAATCAATGTGTCTGTTGAAGTACAGGCTATTTTCAGCAGCATGAGTGCGAGCCAAAGGGAAAGAGCCAGTGAAAATATTGGGAGCGGCGGGTGGGATTGGTGAGGACAGGTTTTGAAGGAATGGAAGAGAGAATGGGTTGCAAGTGGAATCTAAGCCTCAGTTAACATTATTGGGACATTTTTGTGAGAGTGGGCTTGTTAAAGGAGTTCCTGCCTGCACCCTTCCCCTTGCTCTGAGGTGTGGGAAGTGAGTTTATTTGTGGGGACAAATGAGTGATTTAAGGTTAAGAGTGACTAGAAGCCAGATGAAAGTTTAAAATACTTGCCAAAGGAAAAAGTTCAAAGATCTGAAAAAAAAATTAAGATCTCATGTACAGTTTTGACTTGCTGTATAATAATTTTTAAATTAAAAATGACAAAGTTCATCATTTTTCTGCAAGTAAATGAAACAATGTGGGCCTGTTTTCTTGTTGGGAAATATTTAAAGTTTAGTAAAATGAGAACACTTCAGAGATTTGTGATAGTGATGGTAAGAGTAAATTAAGTAGATTTAAATTTAAACAGAAACTATTTTAAATTGATAAAAGGAGTGAAAATGTTATTAGTTAAAGTTTACTTGGGGATATGAGCTTAAGATCAATTTTCATAGTGGCTCAAAGTGAATCTTTGGTTTTAAAATAAGATAAAAACATAGAATGCATCTGTTCTCTGTTTGGATGTATAATGTTAATCAAGACTTTTTTGTTTAATTCAGGTTGCCCTAACTCCCTTGAAAATTTTTTAACAAATTAAAGTGTGTGTGTGTGTGTGTGTGTGTGTGTGTGTGCATTTGTGAGTCAGACTGGTGATCCTAGACTCCTGCTACAAAATAGAACTCAACATATAAAGCTCAAATATACTTGTAAGTAATTTAAAATGAAATGTTGATATATTTTAGTTAAAATAATAAAGTGAAAGGCTCTTAAATTTGATGACTATTAACTTTGAAATTGATAGTGTTACCAAAAACACATAATTTGGTTATGCTCTACATCGTGCAAATATTTCACAGGAACAGATATTAGAACAGAAAAAAAGAACACATTTTCCCCATTCCATTAGTTCCTTTAGATGCGGCCCCCTTTTAGTTGGTAGGAAAAGTACAATCTTCTCTTCCATTTGGTATCATTTCCATTCTTCAGATTTTAGAGCTTTTCCAGAAACCATCAATGAGAAAAGACTTAGTTGTATATTTTATTTGGAATTTATACTTTTTATGTGGCAACTAATTGACTCAATGATGCAGTGTTTATCAGTTTGGTAGACTTTTCAGTATAGTACTCTCTCCTGTACATGCTCCATTCCAGGGTAAATAAGTCATTTATCTGTGGCTGGTTCTATACCTTTAACCTGTGAAAAATTAGTTTTTCCTATAGAAAGCTGCTCACTTTAGTTGGATAGGGTTCCTTACCCAGAAATTAGGCATTTGAATTGAGAAACGATTCACAACCTCATCTGATGCAAAACAAGTCTCTAGGTTTCCAGAATTTTCTCAGCCCTATTGATCATAGTCCCTTTTTATGATACATCTTTTCTATTGTGCATTTACCTTCTTTCCTATTGCTTCTCTATTTAAGACTTCATTCTTCTCACTTGCATTTCTTGTGTTGTCACTTCACAGGTTTTCCTTTATTTTGTCGTCATTTCAGGAGAGGCAATTAAATTTATAGAAACCCACATCTTCTTAAACAAACAGTAGCTTTTTCTGTATTACTCTCATTTAAATCCCAACACTCAGGGGCATACACTCCCACCCACACACTTAAGTGCTTCTTTTTTTGTTTATTTAAATTTTAGTTGTTTGGGGTTCCTGGGTGGCTCAGTCAGTTTAGCATCCAACTCTTGATTTTGGCTCGGGTCATGATCTCACAGTCATGAGAGAGCCCTGTGTTGGGCTCCACGGTCAGCATGGAGCCTGCTTGGAATTCTCTCTCTCCCTCTCTCTCTGCCCCTCCCCCACTCATTCTCTCTCCCTCTCTCTCTCTCTCCTTCTCTCAAAATAAAAAAACTAAATATTAAAAAAATAATTAAACATGAAAAATTAAATTTAGTTAGTTAACATATAGTGCATTTTTGGTTTCAGGAGTAGAATTCAGTGATTCATCACTTACATACCATACCTAGTGCTCAACCCAACAAGTGCCCTCCTCAATATCTATCACCCATCTAGCCCATCTCCCACCCACATCCCGTCATCAACCTTCAGTTTGTTCTATATCATTAAGAGTCTCTTGTGGTTTGTTTGCCTCTCTTCTTTCTCCCTCTCCTTCCAATAGGTTCTTCTGTTTTGTTTCTTAAATTCCACATATGAGTGAAATCATATGGTATTTGCCTTTCTTTGATTGACTTATTTCATTTAGCATAATACATTCTAGCTCCATCCATGTCATTGCGAATAGCAAGATTTCATTTTTTTGATGGCCGAGTAATATTCCATTATATATATATATATATATATATATATATATATATATATATATAAAAGCTTATATATATAATCATATATATATAATCATATATATATATAATCTTATATATATATATAAGATGTACCACGTCTTCTTTATCCATTCATCAGTCCATGTACATTTGGGCTCTCTTCATAGTTTGGCTACTGTTGATAATGTTGCTGTAAACATTGAGGTGCATGTACCCCTTTGAATCTATATTTTTGTATCCTTTGGGTAAATACCTAATAGTGCAATTGCTAGATAGTAGGGTAGTTCTATTTTCAGTTTCTTGAGGAACCTCCATACTGGCTGGAGTGGCTGCACTCCAGTTTTCATTCCCAACAGTGCAAAAGGGTTCCCCTTTCTTTGCACCCTCACCAACACCTGTTGCTTCTTGTGTTGTTAATTGTAGCCACTCTGACAGGTGTGAGGTGGTATCTCCTTGTGGTTTTGATTTGTATTTCCCTGATGATGAATGATGTTGAGCATCTTTTTACGTGTCTATTAGCCTTCTGGATGTCTTCTTTGGAAAAGTGTCTATTCATGTCTTCTGTCAATTTCTTTACTGGGTTATTCATTTTGGGTATTGAGTCTTACAAGTTCTTTATAGATTTTGTATACCAACCCTTTATCAGATATGTAGCTTGCAAACATCTTCTCCCATTCCATAGGCTGTCTTTTAGTTTTGTTGATTGTTTCCTTTGCTGTGCTGAAGGTTTTTGTCTTGAAGAAGTCCCAATAGTTCATGTTTGCTTTTGTTTCCCTTGCTTTCAGCGACTTGTCTAGTAAGAAGTTGGTCCAACGAAGGCCAGAGAGGTTGCTGCCTGTGTTCTCCTCTAGAATTCTGATAATTTCTGTCTCACATTTATGTCTTCCATCCACTTTGAATTTATTTTTGTGTATGGCATAAGAACATCCAGTTCCATTCTTCTGCATGTTGCTGTCTAGTTTTCCCAGCATCATTTGTTGAAGATACTGTATTTTCTCCATTGGATATTCTTTCCTGGTGTTTGAAGATTAGTTGACCATATAGTTGTGGGTACATACTTCTTATTTAGGTAAGAAATTAGGCATTTTGAAGGTTAATATGTTTCTTCAAAAAGAAGTGTATCAAAATTTGATTTTCTTTTCTTTCTTTTTTTGTTTGTTTTGGTGGTCACCACTGGAACAACAATGTTTGAAATAGCCAATATCAGTATTTTACATGGATAGGAAAATTATACTTTAAGAAAAAAAAAATTGGCAGGATTTTCCCCCAGATCAGAAATAATACAAAGTAGAAACTGGATAGTATCAGAAACTACCAAGTTCAATTTGTCTCTCTTTAAATTTTCTGCTTGATTTATCAACTCTTCAAAAATTAACATCAAGTAAAGGAAATTCCTCAGCATAACATGACAGAAGAGTATAATCAAAGCCAATATACTGGTTGTAAACAATGGGCCTTTGTAATGCTCTGGAAACAATTTTATCTGCATATTTATACTTTCTCCAATGACTCTGTATATGAGCTGCAGTGTAGGGAAACCACTCATATTCACAAACTAAAAACCAACCTCTACTGAATTTGCTATGGCTTATACATGAGATGCTATTTTAATCACAGTGTAAAATTGCATAGATTATGTATTACATCCTGAGAGGCTACCGTATAGATTATCTTCCATTCAAGGAATCCAACTTTCAATTCTCCATTTGTATTTCAGTTTGAAATGAATACTTTATTTATTTTTAAAATTTTTTAATGTTTATTTTTAAGAGACACAGAGACAGAATGCGAGTGGGTTAGGGGCAAAGAGAGAGGGAAACACAGAATCTGAAGCAGGCTCCAGGCTCCGAGCTGTCAGAACAGAGCCCGATGCGGGGCTCAAACCCACGAGCTGTGAGATCATGACCTGAGCTGAAGTCGGATGCTCAACCGACTGAGCCACCCAGGCGTCCCATGAATACTTTATTTTTAAAAAAATCGCCTTTTTTGCTATGCTGCTGATACACCAGTCCCTTTTTCACTTCCATTCAAATTAATGGACCATGCAAGATAACTGTTCTATGGGAAAAATGAAGAATTTGTGATGACAATGAAGAAAAACATCAGGCATCCCCAAAACAACAGATTTTACTGACATTCATGACCAAAATACAGGCTGACATTACCTAAAGTATACTCTCAGGAATCATTCAGTAATGACTGAATTGATTAGTGGGAGATATAAAGAAATAAAAATGGTCATCAACTTAAAGGAACAAGACTTCAGTATTACAATATTTTTTTTAAAGTACCTCAATTTTGTTTTTAAATATGTCACCAGGGAGACTGACACATAGGTGATTTTGATAAAAAGTTTCCCCCCCGAGTGTGATATTGTTCAGAGTAAGATATTTAGTATATTGGAATCATTTTACATTAATATATTTCTCCCATTATTTCTTTAATATAACACTGTACTAGCATCTGGACATACCTAAGGAAGTACCTGATACTATCAAAACTTCTCAGCTGGTATAGATTTGATTTAGTATTATACTCAGGTTTACAATATAGGCTTTTTAAACTGTGTTTTTTATTTTAGTTATAGCTTGCTGTCTGAATTTATGTATAGAATAACAATTTCTTTTTTAAAATATTAAAATTTTTTGACAAGGCCTAGCTCCCTACAGACAATAACAGATCCCTAAATTTCGATGTCCTCACGGATCTTCCTAAACACAGTAGAGACCAATAAATGAGACAAGTAAAAGTATCCATAAACTATGCCTAAAGAGTAATTAGAGACAGAGACATTGCACACTTTAATTTACATATAAGCAGGCAAATAAATTCCTAAGAGTGGCAGAATTGGGTCCAGAAAGCACACTGCAATGGAGTTCAGCAGAAGCTTAGTGAAGAAAAGGGGAGTACAAAGGTCTCCTTGGGGTGACGGAAAACACATATCAAATACGGTTAACCCACAGATAAGGAGGAGGACTCCGCACTGTGTAAGAAATACTGAGAGCAGGTCTGTGACCTGAATGGTCAGAAGACTGGTTACTAGATAGACGATAAAAAGTAACTTGAAAAGTGCACAAGACCTCAATTAGCAGTTTTGGAAAAACACTGCTTCTTGGTGGGGGGCGGGGGGAGGAAGACTAGTGGTGAGCACTGAATATATTTCACTAGAAATTTAAAGCCAAAAAAAAAAAAAAGTGAGGGGGCAGCTGGGTGGCTCGGTCGGTTAAGCGTCCGACTTCGGCTCAGGTCATGGTCTCATGGTCTGTGAGTTCAAGCCCCGCGTGGGGCTCTGTGCTGACAGCTCGGAGCCTGGAGCCTGTTTCAGATTCTGTGTCTCTTTCTCTCTCTCTGCCTCTCCCCTGATCATGCTCTGCCTCTCTCTGTCTCAAAAATAAATAAAGGTTAAAAAAATTTAAAAAAATTAAAAAAAATGTGAGAAGTATGTAAACATTATGGCCTCTGACCAGCTAGAAATACTGCAACAAAACAAAATGAGAGGAGAAGAAAACGTAGAAAAAGTTCACTGAGTACCTTGTTGGTAAAAGTTGGGATTAAAATAATATAATTTAAATTGACAAACTGAATGGTAGAAGCCCATTCTTAGGAGTGCAAAGATAAGAATTAGAACAGATAATATTATTAACTAAAATTACATGGTGGAAAGGGAAGGAAAAGAGTTACAGGCTAATTTTATTCTTGCTCATAGTAAGGAATCAAAATACAGTGTCTGAGGGAAAGGAGGAGAGATTAAGGACATTACATAAAATTAAAAATACAAATATTCTCAAATATAAAAACAAAAGCAAAAACAAGATAAAACAAACCAAAAACACACATTGGAGTTTAAAAAAAAAAAACAAAGAAAACATAACATAATGAAATGTCTCAAGAGAGTATATTTAAGTGGTGCCTGGGTGGCTCAGTTGGTTAAGCTACTGACTCTTGATTTCGGCTCAGGTCATATCTCACAGTTCAAGAGTTTGAGGCCCACAGTGGACTCTGCGTTGACAGCAGGGAGTTGGCTTGGGATTCTCTCTCTCTCTCTCTGCCCCTCCCCCTCTCACATGCACTCTCGCTCTCTTTCTCTCTCAAAATAAATAAATAAATAAACATTTAAAAAGAGAGTATATTTTTTTTAATTTTAAAAAAAATTTTTTTTAACGTTTATTTATTTTTGAGACAGAGAGAGACAGAGCATGAACAGGGGAGGGGCAGAGAGAGAGGGAGACACAGAATCTGAAGCAGGCTCCAGGCTCTGAGCTGTCAGCACAGAGCCTGACACGGGGCTCGAACTCACGGACCGCGAGATCATGACCCGGGCCGAAGTCATCCACTTAACCGACTGAGCCACTCAGGCGCCCCAAAAAGAGAGTATATTTAACATAGACTATATTAGTAATAAGAAAAAAGTTATATCAGTAAATATAAGTACCTATTATAATTAAAAATTAAAAGACAAGTATTATTTTTTTCTTATAAGAAACAAAAGAAAACTTCACGACGTATAAAAAAAGCACAACTAAAACAAAGAAAGACTAGAAGATGGTTTAAATATATAAACAAGAAAATAAACCTGAAGAAATCTTTGAAAAGTAATAAAAGACAACTTTGCATAATTGTATTAAAATAAATTTTTTAAATCTACATAAAATTCTTGAGAAATAACATTTAGTAAAACTGATACTAGTTGAGATGGATGACTGGAATAATCCAATCTCTGGAGAAAAAAAAAAAAAAAGGAAATTTGTCAAAAAGCTGCTCCATAAAGTAGTGTCAGACCTAGAGGATTTCACAAGGAAATCATACTTAACTTTGAAAGTTCAGATAATCTCCAAATTATTTGATGGTTCTGTAGCACAGACCATAGAAAATAATCTCCATATTATTTTCTGAAGGAATTATAGATTGATACCAATACCTGATGAAAGTGCACATAGACATACACACAAATTTCAGGTCAGTCTCCCTAAAGAATACTAATGTAAAGATATTAAATTAATTTTAGATAAAGAGAGGCCAACTGCATAGTACAAAATAAATACATCATGGTCAATAGTGACTCCTTTCAGAGATGCACGAATAGTTCGATGTTAGTAACTCCATTAATAAAATTTATCGTAAAAATAAAGAAAAAGAATAGCACACTCGTTTCAACAGATGCTGAAAAGGAAATTTACAAATTTCAACACCCATTCTTAATAAATATAAGTTAATGAAAAACTCTGCAAGTATAAAACACATACAACTCAAACCAAATACTGTCATTGGAATGAATAAAAACACTTGGCATTTACACAAAAATCAGGAACATTGTTTACCATCAATGACTTTTCCATAATATGTTGGAAGTAATAGCTAGCACAATTAAACAAGAGAAAACTATTAGATGTATAAGAATTGGAAAAGAAAATGTGAAACAGTCTCTATTTGATATGATAGACACTTGAAAAATTCATAAGAGTCAATGTAAAAACCACTGCAAACTAAGAAAATTCACTAAGATAGTAGGATATAAAACTAACATTCTAAGAAAAAAAATCATTAGCCTCAGAAATAATCAGAAGAGGGGCTCCTGGGTGGCGCAGTCGGTTAAGTGTCCGACTTCAGCCAGGTCACGATCTCGCGGTCCGTGAGTTCGAGCCCCGCGTCAGGCTCTGGGCTGATGGCTCAGAGCCTGGAGCCTGTTTCCGATTCTGTGTCTCCCTCTCTCTCTGCCCCTCCCCCGTTCATGCTCTCTCTCTGTCCCAAAAATAAATAAACGTTGAAAAAAAAAATTAAAAAAAAAAAAAAAAAAAGAAATAATCAGAAGATATAATGAAGAGAGGATCCTATTTATAATAACAGCAATAACAAAAAGTTAAATGCCAAGCAGCAAACTACAGTGTAAGAAAAAATTTTAAACACTTCTGAAAGACACAAAAATTAGACTTAAAGATGAAAATACATGTAATATTCTTGTATAAAATGACTCAACATCATAAAGATGTTAACATTCCTCAAATTAATTTATAAAAGTAATGAGAATCCAATTAAAAACCCAAAGAATTTTTTCCATATCTGAACAAGTTGCTTCTAAAGTTCATATTGAAAAAAAGAATTTTTTAAAAATGGGGCGCCTGGGTGGCTCAGTTGGCTGAGTGTCGGACTTCAGCTCAGGTCATGATCTCACAGCTCTTGACTTCGAGCCCCACGTGGGCTCTGTGCTGACAGCTCAGAGCCTGGAGCCTGCTTTGGATTTTGTGTCTCCCTCTCTCTCTGTCCCTAACCCTCTTGTGTTCTGTCTCTGTCTCTCTCAAAAATAAATAAACATTAAAAAAATTAAAGTTCATATAAAATTTTTAGCAAGAAATAACCCCAAACTCCTGAAAATTAAATTAAAGGGAAGCATGTCATATCAGAGATCAACTGTATATTTAAAACAATATGATTCTGAATGATAAATAAGCCAACAAAACCGAATACAAAGTCCAGAAATATACTCAAGCAGATAAAGGAAGTTTAGTGTGTGATAAAGGTGGCATCTCAAATCATTGCTGAAAAGATAGACTTTCTAATAACTGATGTTGAAACAACTGGAGAGCCATTGCTAAAATGATAAATTAAATTTATATCTTGCACTATAAACCACGAAAAACAAAATATATCAGAGATACTAAAAAAAAAACCATACAAGTTCTAGAAAAAGATTTTTTTTACAACCTTGGGATGATGAAAACTTTTCTAAAAATGGCTCAAAAATTCAGAATCAGCAAAGGAAAAGTTTCATTAATTTAGCTACACTACAAACAAACAAACAAACAACAGCAACAAAACCACTGCATGACACAAATTAGGAAAAGTTAAAAAAATATTTGCTGGGGAAGAGATTTGCCACTTACTTTACAATTTGAAAGAAAAAGACAAAAAATGTATATAGGAAATGAACAGCTGGCAGAAAAAGAAATATCTATAGTGCTTAAATATATGAACCTCATTCGTAATAAGAGAAATGTAAACTAAAACTAATTGAGGTACTACTTCTCACCTATTGTAATGATAAATATAGAGAAGACTGACTCCCTCTGTTAGCATGGCTTTAGAGAAAAGATCTAATAAATTGCTGGTGGTAGTATAAAATGGTTCAAACCATAGGAAGGGGAGTTTAGTTGTATCTTAAAAAATTACATATGCATTTACCCTTTGACCTAAGAATCCCACTTATAGACTCTTACCCTGAAGATAATTTTCCAAAAATATACATGCGTGTTCGCAATTCAATCTGGCATTATTTGTAATGATCAAAACGTAGAAACAACCATCACTAGGGGACTAGTTGAATTAACAATGGTATAACCAAGTCAAATGGCTTTGAAAGCTATTGATCAATTCTATAAGGCACCAAAGAGTAACAGCAGCTATGACTTTGTTTAATATAAATTTATTTTACCTAAAATGCAAACATATTTTGAGAACTGACTCAAAATGAAGAATGTATTAAAATTACTACAGTAGCAGAATATCAACAGCATTACGTGCATGTTGCCTTTTACTTACGGTTTACAGTTTTGACTGGTAATATTGGGTTTACCCTCTCTGGGGAGCCAGCGTTTTCCTCATCTGTCACATATTCAAAATTAATGATGAACATCATAGCCACGCCCTCTTGGTTTTTCACTGGAATTATGTGAGTGTTACAAATGAAAGTGGACCCTAAGGAGATGAAAAATGAATGTTAGGTCAAAAGTATGCCTTCATTTTGAAGTGTTAGTAATATTAAAATTCTAATAACCCCTTAGAATTTTCTATTGTAAATGATCACTGAAATTTAACAAAATAATTAGACTTTTATTTCATATTTCATTTCACATATATCTACATAAAAATCCACAAATTTTGCCATAGACTTTACAGGCAAATTCAGGTGCTACATTATGGAAAAATAGAATATCAAATCCCATTTGTTCTCACACATACCACTATAATAATATAAGGAACAAAAAGTATATTCTTTAACTTTTTAGAAAAACTCTTAGCCTTCTCATATATTTTGATTAATTCTGAAGCTATATAAAACAGCTGTGTAAATAATGAAGACAACTCCTATTATGACATCTTGATTTTAGTGTTAAGCAAATTATTCCTTTTTTCTCTTTTAATTGCCAGGATATAAAATAGTAAGTTATTGACTGTGTCTTAAATATGTTCCGATAATTCTTTTCTTTTTTTCTGCAAAATTCACAATGCCCAAATTATAATGGTTTGGCTTGTAATCTGTTAGAAAATGAGATCAAAATTTTGTATATTTTATTGTACTAATTTGATTCCTTCAACCAAAAATATGATATTCTTTTTAAAGCACTTATGGGGCTAATACACCTTTTATTAGAATCTTCTGAACATGAGATGAGCAAAGGGACGAATCAATTTACAATTAACCACTGCCACTCATCCTCAAACAGAAAATCCAAGATCCAAGATTTAGAGAACACTGTCAAGAAGTTGATTTCTTTTAAATTAGTTGACTTCTGACTGACTTCTTGAACCTGACTTCTAGAACCAAGTATTTTCTTCAAGCAGCTTGCTCACATCTTTACCCTCTGCATATTTCTTTTTTTAGTCATGGTGATGGAAACATCAGGTTAGGGATTTGTTTGGGTTCAAAAGTATTGTATTTTTTAAATGCAAAACTTCAGGAAGAGTTCTCAATCAGGTAATAGAATGTTTTTTTGACTTGTTTGTTTGTTTGTTTGTTTGTTTTGTAACAACTGGCTGGGGCCATCTTGAATCTTGAGAATGATAATTTAGTGTAGAGGCAGAAGCAGGTTGGGAGCAAGAGGGACCTGGCTTCAGAGGGAGATGTGAGAAAGTGAGACACCAAGAGTCTGAGGTCAGGGGCATTGGCAAGTAACAGGAGAATGTAGTTGGAATACCAACATCCATGAAGCCCAGTGGATGCTCGTATTCCAAAATTGTGTCCTATGCATGAACAATCAAAAACAAAATAAGTATGATAAAACCCTTTCCTTTCTTCTCATCCTCATCCCTGCAACATGGCTCCTACCGCCAGAGCCGAGAACAAAGGCTATTGCTAATACTGCTATCGATTGAGACATCACAGGTGGAAGAGATTTTGAGGGTGGGCCTGGAGATCTAATTATTGTTTATGAAATTGTTTCTATTGGCAAACATGTTCTAATTTCCAAGGAACTAATTTTCAAAAACACTCTCAGAACACAGACTCTTTGTAAGTTGGGGATGCCTATGTGTTAGTTATGATTCAGATATTTATATGTCAGTAGTCTCCCAGATTTGAAATGTAGGAGAACTTATTTACAATTAATTTTATATTTTCTGTAAATATGGCCGTGGTTTTACAGATGTTGAAAAATGTGTTTTAAGAATGACGTGCTGCACCTTCACAGTCTTCAGCTGTGTCTTCAATTCATTTAATAAAATAGTTAGCTAGAGCACTTGTCATAGTTTCCATGGTAACAAATGGGATGACTTTAGTAAACAGAAAATAAGTAATTTAAGACTGTTGCACTAGAACTAAAAATAGAATTGCTTCAGGCCAGGCATCAGAATACAAACTGGCTAAACAGACTGAGAAGATACTAGAAATAGCCATTGTGTATTCTGCTAATGAATCAAAACACATATTGATAATACCACTTAAAATGACATTTCCTAGATCATGTAGAGTATCATTGTGAATTCATAGATTTGTTACTTAGCAGTTTAAAATCTTTCAACAATTGAAGTATATTTACATTGCTGATTGTACAACAAAACACAAAGCACAGATTTTTAAGAAATCAATAAATAAAAGATGTGGGAACAGAGATTTAATAGGCTTGTAATAGAGCACAGTAATTTTGCTTTTGGTAATAGGGGCAAAATCACGTATTGCAATACTAATGCTTGTAAATTTACTGGCTAGTGCTAAAAATCATAAAATTATAGTGCTTTATAAAAAAGTTCAGTTATACGCATTGGCTCCAAAGCATATTGAAAATATGTAATTAATCTGGGATTTACTGCCCACTAGCATTGTTTCCTGCGTGTTTCTATTAAGCAATATATCTCCTCTAAAGTCAACTGAAAATTCACATTTACATTTTTTTTCTCTTTTAGTTTTTGGATTTAATGTCTCCATCAATCTTGCATAGCCTCCTGGAAAGCAGATTATTGAAAGGAGATACATGGACTTTAGAAGAGAAGGAGAACCAAATACATTTTGTAAAGCAAAAGCATTTTAGCTTGCATCATTCCGCAAACTCCAAGTTCTGTCAAGGTATTACTTTTGTAAAGTAACATTATTTTAATAAGGCATTACTGGGCACTCCTAAATATTTTTCTTGAATGCAACATTGGGAGCAAGAGAAATGGAAATATCAGTCAGCAAACACTGATCTAGCAATTAATTAAAAAAAAAAAACAGATACATTCAATAATATGTAAATAAGAGAACTAAACAAATCTAGAAATAAAAAGCTGAGACCTTGTTAAAATGAATCAGTATTCAAACGGAATTAATAATGTTTGTTAAGAAGCTTATTTACAATAAGATTATCCAATAATTTTACAATTATACATGCAATTATACAAATATTAGTTAAACCCAGATTCATTTCCACATTTTGTCTCCTGACTAAAAACATTCTCAAAACCGGGAGGGCCGCTTAGGAGGAATAACGCTCCTTAAAATAAAATGGCTCGAGTGTTAATTTTTAACGGTAGCCACAGAGCAAGCTGACTCAGAGTAATCTGAATAATTTTTCTTTTGTTAATAAAATTGTTGGCCCACTCCTTGCTTTCACATTTTAAAATAGTGACCAGAATTCCTTCCTTTGAACTGCTCTAAAGATGTTTTATTCTACCGTTTGTATTCACAGGGCATCCTTGTGTCCCCTAAAATCAACAAATGTTTATTGAGCACCTAACATTGGGTCAAACGCTATTCTGAGTTCTCAGACCATGATGAAAAAGATGGCAATGATAAAAACAAAGGTTCTACTTCTACAGAATTTATATCAACACAATAAACAAATACAGAGATATCTAATATATCAAGTAAAAATAAGTACAATGAAGGAAGAGAAAGCAGAATAAGGTGATAGATCGGAAGGGAATGCATTTCCTTTGAAATGACCTACAGGTGAAGCCATGAGATCAAAAGATATATAGGCTAAGTGATGGAGTTGGCTATGTGGCTCCATGTACAGAGCTCAGCTGGCAGAGAAAGCTGCAAGTGTAAAAGGCTTTAGGTAGAAGCAGGGTTGTAAGCTCAAGGAACAATGTGGATGCCAGTATGGCTAGGGCAGGATGTTGGTTGTAGGGTTGGAGTTAGAAAGCAGATAAAGTTGAAGAAGAAGTAGGGAGCCACACCATGTGTGGATGGATTTGGAATTTTCCTGAGTTAGTCAAGAAGACATTGGAAGGTTTTGTGCAGAGGTTGACATGACTTGATTTAAATGTACCCCTTCCAGGGCGCCTGAGTGGCTCAGCCGGTTAAGCGTCCTATCTCGGCTCAGGTCATGATCTCAGAGTTCTAGGGCTCAGGCCCCACGTCGGGCTCTGCACTGATAGAGCCTGCTTGGATCCTCTGTCTCCCTCTCTCTCTGCCCCTCCCTTACTCATGCACATGCATGTGGTCTCTCTCTCTCTCAAAAATAAATAAACATTAAAAAAAAGTACCCCTCTCCAAAAGACCTGAACAAGACATTTTTCCAAAGAAGACACCCAGAAGGCTAAGACACATGAAAAGATGTTCAACATCACTCATCATCAGGGAAATACAAACCAAAACCACAATGAAATACCACCTCACACCTGTCAGAGTGGCTAAAATTAACAACTCAGGAAACAACAGATGTTAGCAAGGGTGTGTAGAAAGAGAGACACTTTTGCACTGTTGGTGGGAATGCAGACTGGTACAGCCCCTCTGGAGAAGAGTATGGAGGTTCCTCAAAAAATTAAAAATAGAGCAATTGCACTAATAGGTATTTATCCAAAGGATACAAAAATGCTGATCCGAAGAGGCACACGCACCCAATGTTAATAGCAGCACTATCAACAATAACATATTAGGGAAAGAGCCCAAATGTTCATTGACTGATGAATGGATAAAGGAGATGTGGGGTGTGTGTGTGTGTGTGTGTGTGTGTGTGTGTGTGTGTAATGGAATATTACTCGGAGATCAGAAAGAATGAAATCTTGCCATTTGCAACAATGTGGATGGAACTAGAGAGTATTATGCTAAGCAAAGTAAGTCAGAGAAAGACAAATATCATATGACTTCACTCACATGTGGAATTTAAGAAACACAACAGATGAACATAAGGGCTGGGAAGGAAAAATAAGATAAAAAGAGAGAGGGAGGTAAACCATAAGAGACTCTTAAATACAGAGAACAAACTTAGAGTTGCTGAAGCGGTGATGAGTGGGGGGCTAGGCTAAATGGGTGATGAGCATTGAGGAGGGCACTTGTTGGGATGAGCACTGGGTGTTATATGTAACTGATGAATCACTAAATTCTACTCCTGAAACTATTATTACACTATATGTTAACTAACTTGGGTTTAAATAAAATTTTTTTAAAAAGTACTTCTCTGACTTCTATGTGAAAAATAGCTTGGGAGGCCAGGAGGAAAACATCACAATAGTACTGGCAAGCAATAAGAGTGGTTTGGACTAGGTGCACCTGGGTCGTTCAGTTGGTTAAGTGTCTGACTTCAGCTCAGGTCATGATCTCACAGTTCGTGGGTTCAAGTCCTGGGCCAGGCTCTGTGCTAACAGCTCAGAGCCTGGAGCCTGCCTTCGATTCTGTGTCTCCCCCTGTTTCTCTCTCTCTCTTTGTTCCTCCTCCACTCACAGTCTGTCAGTCTCTCTCCCAAAAATAAACACACATTATTTTTTTTTTAAAGAGCAAGGGTGGTATTGCTGAAACTGTTGAGAAGGGCCTGATTGAGATGTTTTCAAGGTAGGGCTTATATGATTTGCTGGTGTAATAGATGGCATGTGAGAGAATGAGAGGGGTCACAGACAAGTCCAATGCTGGGGGTTGAGAAACTGGAAGAATGGAAGTGCCAATTATTAAAATGGGGAAGACTGTGGGAGGAGGTGGTCCTGGGGGTTGTGTAAATCCATAGGATTTGGGTATGTTAACTTTATGGTTGCTTACCAGATATCTAAGTGCAGATGTCTAGAGGACAGTTGAAAACAGGATACTGCAGTTCAGTTCAGGGAGTGGTCTAAGCCAGATATAAGAACTTGAGAGTCATTAGGGAATGGGTTATATTTAAAGACCGTATGAGGTCATCTAGGGAACAAGTAGGGAAGTTGGGGGTTGGAGCCAAACATGAGGGGACTGCGGCATCAAAGAAAGGAAGATGAAGAACCAGAGAACATTGTGGGTGAGTAGACAGTGAGGTAGGAAGAAAATCCAGAGTGTAGCTCACTGGGGGCTAAGAAAAGGAAGTATTGCAAGAGGAGGGCATGATCAATTACACAAAACTTGCTGGCAGGCTCAATGGGACCTAAGAAAAGATTGAGTCATGGGTAACCTCTTCAAGAGACATTTTGGTAGATTAGTGGCTATGAAACTGTTTAGAATGCATGAATAAGAACAGAAGTGTACACAATTATTTAGGAAAGTCTTTTGAGGTGCTTTACCAAAGAGGTGATCAGAAACCTGGGGTAATAGCTGGAGATTTTGAAGTGATCAGATTTTGGATTTTTTAGGTGAGAGATATTATAGCATATTTATATACAAATTCAATTAAGTTTTTCAAAGATTATATTTCAAATTTTTGTTGCATCAAGTCTCACCATTTGGTGAGGTCAATAAAAGCCTAACATAGTTATTTAAAACACACAGTGATTTTCTCAATCTGTTCCCTTTGTCAAGTGCAACTTGTGTTCATTAATTTTTCACGTATATACTACTTGTAGATAACAGTTTATAATCTATTGTTTGAGAGCACTACCTCTAATCAGACTGTCTAAATCTGAATTCGGGCTCTGTCCTTTACCTGCTGAGTAAACCTCACGTGATTTCCTAAATGTCACAGCAACTCAGTCTCCTCAACTGTACAAGAAGATAATCCTTATTTCGTAGAATTGTTCTGGAGACCAAATGAATTAATACCTGTGTACTATGGTATTAGAATAAGACTCTCCTTTTCTCAGTTTTCAGTCATGTGATATGCTAATAGGTATCAGGACCTAAAATGAGAATGACCCCCTTCCTCCCACCCCCCACATGCAGATCTGTAAAGGAAATAGTTACAGAACCTTTCTATCCAGGATGTAGAATAGACAGGGAGAGGAGAAGGGGAGTGGTGAGAAGGTTGGGGAAGAGATTTCTTTGGAGAGGACTGGTCCATTACTGTGAGCATTTCTCTTTCCCACCCTCACGAACTGCCACCTTCCAAGGCCAGGACTAATGAGGGGATTTTAAGGGTCCATTAAAGACTTTTGAAACGTGTTCTCTGCAGTTGGGAGACAGGGAGAAAGCTATATGATGAATGGTAGACCTATAATAGTGAGTCCTCAACCCTGGGGGTGTAGAAGGCCAGGAAGGAACAAGCTCTCAGTTTCTGTGGCAGAGACAGTAGGCATCATTATTGGAACAGGCAGGTGCACCTAAATTTTGGCAGGAGCGCCTCATGGTCAAGTCTTCTGGACAAAGAGTAGGCATGGGGTCCTCCAGGAATGGGGATGAGGGGAATCCAGAGGAAGAGACAGACAGGAAACTACCAGATGCTGGAGACCAAGGAGGGAATAGGCAAGAAACCCCAGGGTAGAGGGTTAGCACCAGCAGTGGAAGGAACCTGAATGAAGACAGGATCCCAGCAAAGGTTCTGGAGAGCCTACCCAGGAAAGACAGTGTCAGCTCTGCCCTTCGGCCAGATCCAGAGAAGGCAAATAAAGCAGCCAAACAGGAACTGTCCTGCTCTGTAATCTTTCTGCCCTTTCATCTTCTACTTGGAGGGGAGCAAATAGCAACCAGAGTGTGAGGAGAGGGTAACAGTGAAAGGTTGAAGCTGGCTTCCCCTTGCATTCTGACCTGAAGGCAGCTGGGAGTTGTAATTTTAGAGCCAAATCACCATCCAAAGACAGGGGTCAATTACTCCAGTGAATAAAGCTTAATGGGATGATATAAAACAAAAGCTGCATTTTGTTCACAGTCCAAGCTTCACACTGTTCAGTAAAACTCATACACATGTAAAACTCTTAGAATAGCACCTGGCATGCAGCAAAATTCAACAAGGTGAGCAATTATTTTTGCCTCTTATTAGAGGATCTCCAGAAGGGCCACTTAACTCTCCAGGCTCTCTGTGTAATTTCCTCCAACCTTTTGCCATTCCTGTAACCACAAGCTACACTATTTGTTTTTAAGGGCACCAAGTGGAGATTATTCTTCTCCGAGCTGATTGGTTTAGTGAATGGCTGAAAGTTTTTAATTTCCTACTTTCTAGTAGCCCAGGGAACCCTTTGAAGATTTCAAAAATACCATTAGAGACCTGCCCTGGAAGAAAAACAAAAGACAGCAGCCTCAAGATACGAAAGCCTCATCAAAGAAGCAGCATTGCTCATCTTGAGTTGAAAAGCCTTTTAGAAAAGCAAAGGGGCTGTTGCACCTCCTAGAAGGAGAGAGTTACCCAGTCACAAATGACTTAAGGTGGAATGAAGGGGAGATGGAAATAGGAAATTAGTGAAATTTGTACTTGAATCTAATGTTTCCCTATCTTTCTTTCTTTCAGCACTTCTCAACATCTTCCTCTGCTCTCTCCAGGCCTCCAAAGGGAAGTATTATGAACTTCCTCTTATGGAGGAGAACCATGAAATATATTAATTTCTCATAAGACTGTTAATAACTATTCTTAGGAGAATTTTTTTTAAAGGGGAGTAGTGAAAAACAACAATTAACTCAAGATGGACTCTAATGTAGCCTCTGTGTAACAGAAATACTTTGGCTATATTGATAACGCCTTCCAGATATTTCTAAATTCACATCATATACTGGGGCGCCTGAGTGGCTCAGTGGGTTGAGCGTCCGACTTCGGCTCAGGTCATGATCTCACAGTTTGGGACTTCAAGCCCTGTGTTGGGCTCTGTGCTGACAGTTCGGAGACTGGAGCCTGCTTCAGATTCTGTGTCTCCCTCTCTCTCTGGCCCTCCCCTGCTCACATTCTGTCTCTCTCTCTCTCTCAAAAATAAATAAAGATTTAAAAAAATTTAAATTCACACCATATAAGTAACTGCCTGCTGATATCAACATCACTGCTGGAAAAGTTGTGGCTTAGAGAACAAAAGACCATGATGGAGTCCTGAAACAGAACTAGAAGAAAAAATTGCTATGATTGGAGAGTTTATGTAACATTGTTTAGCCTTTGATTATTTTTAAACCGATGTTATTCCACTCCTGATAGGAAAAGTAAACACACAAAGACTTAATTCGTACTCACAATCCGGTTCCAGAATTCATCCCAAGGTCTGCAGAATAATTGAGAAGTGAAAATATTCCATTTAGAGCATACTTGTAACCAGACTACAAGCTCCCCAAAGACAGGGTATTAGCAATCTATGCACACAAGCCTCAAGACATAATGGGAACTCAATAAATATTTGCTGACTTATTTTTATTTCTTCCTGACAGTGAGAAGTTCATGAAAAGCTGTCCACAAGAGATGGCTCTTGAGCCAAGCCAGAGCAGCATTTGTGACTGTAAGTAGGTAATAGCTTACAGTCTTAAGAAGATGAATTTCAGGGGTGCCTCAGTGGCACCCTCAGAGTTAGTTAGGAGTCTGGCTCTTGTTTTCAGCCCAGGTCATGATCTCATGGTTGTGAGTTCAAGCCCTGTTGGAGGAGCCCCATAAAGAGAAGCCCAGTGCCGTGCTGACAGTGTGGAGCCTGCTTGGAATTTTCTCTCCCTCTCATGTCTGCCCCTCTCCCACTCCCATGCACTCTCTCTCTTTCTCTCTCTCTCTCAAAATAAACAAGCAAAAAAACTTAAAAATAAGTTGGATTTCAGAGTTAGAAAAAGACCTGAGTTAGAAAAGATTCTAAACTTGATGAGCTATTTAGCTTCTCTCTGTCTTGGCTTTTTCTCTGTAAATTCAGACTCATAGTTCTCTTTTAAAGAATGAGCGCTAAACAAGAGGATGCATTTGGAGTACGGTGCCTAGTGCACAGTAGATACTCACAAATGGTAGATAATGAGAATGGAATCTTTTAAAAGGATATGGTAGTTGTAGAAACTGAATACGCCCGATGTGTTACTTTTGTAAGAGGCCAAAAAATGTAGGGCCTGAGTCTTTAAGGCTGAGTAGGAGTAAAGTTGGAGAAGAAGGAAGTTTCATGGAGAAGAGACATATGCACAATTGAAACCAATCTCACTTTAACAACTAATTATTCAGAAACAACCATGTGCTGGGCATTGTTCTAGGTGCTAGAGGTTCAGCAGGTAACAACACTGAACCAAATCCTGCCATCGTGTCACTTATAATGGAGTTGGAGACAAAAATAATGGAGAGAAAAATAAATAAGGAAATGCATAATAGATTAAATGGTAATAGTATAGACCACCATGGAGAAAATAAAAAAGGGGATAGTGAGCGCTAGGAATAGGGTAAAGTTCGTAACTTTTAGTAGAGTGGGAAAGGCCTCCCTGAATGGGTTACTTCTAAATAAAGACCTGAAGGAGATGAGAAGTGAATCATGAGCATATCTGGGAAAATAGATAACAACATATCTAAGGCCCTGCCTGGTATGGGGCTAAACTGTATTGTCCCAAATTCATACATTGGAGCCCTAACCCCGGCGTGACTGTATTTGGAGATAAGACCTTCAAGAAGGTAATTAAGGTTAAATGAGATCATAAAGGTGAGGCCGAAATCCAACAAATGTAATGTCCTTATAAGAAGAGAAAGAGATACCAAGAGTCTGTGTACACAGAGGAAAATCCATGTGAGGACTCAGTGAGAAGATAGCCATCTGTAAACCAAGCAGGGATTTTTCACTATAGGCTAACCCTGTCAGCACCTTGATCTTGGACTTTGAGGCTCCAGAACTATGAGAAAATACATTTCTGTAATTTAAGGCACCCAGTCTGTAGTAGTTTGTTACTACAGCCTGAGCTGACCAGGATAGGCCCCCAAGCTGAATTATGCCAGGGCAGACAATCCATGTGGCTAAAACAGATTAAGCTGAGGGGAAAGTGATAACAGATCCAGGGCAGAGAGGTAACCCAACAAAGGAGCAGGGAGAGTGTCAGAGGAACTAGTCCCTTGTGGGCACTGTAATGTCTTTGAGAAAAGAAAGCCATTGAATGGATTGAAAAAGGGAACTGATAGTCTCTACCTGCTGTAAAGATACGGTACATAAAACTTTGTTACCAACTTGCTCTTGACAGATTAAGAGTATACTAGAACATATAGTGTGAACTGGGAAGTGATGGATGAGGCTTGAGGGATAGGAGGTCACGTCGTGAATGTCTTCTATGTACTTGGAATTCAGTCTTTTGAGGTTGAGGGTACAATGAATGGGTTTAATCATGAGACCATCTTCAAAACTAGTATTTTCTTTTAAAGTTTATTTATTTATTTTGAGAGAGGGAGAGCACAAGTGGGGGGAGGAACAGAGAGAGAGAGAGGGAAAGAGAGAGAATCCCGAGCAGGCTCCACACTGTGCAGAGCCCTATGCAGGGCTCAAACTTAACAACTGTGAGATTATGACCTGAGCTGGAATCAGGAGTTTGGCCCTTAACCAACTGAGCCACCCAGGAGCTAAACATTAGTATTTTAGTGCACACTTAGGGCATGCACTGTTTTAGATACTAGTGATGTCTTAGGGAAGAGAGATAAGTCCAAAAGAAATAGGAGTTATTTATTTGAAGAGACAAAAGGCGTATTTAGAAAAACTACTTATTAACCAGAATAATGGAATAGCCTACAGTCTATTTTACCTTGTGGACTGGGTCAAACTGGATTGCTTATGGGAGGCAGATATTCCAATATTTGCCCATTTCTCTTATGTTACCAGTTCCATGGTTAAATCTAAAGGAAGTTAGTGAAAACATATTGGAGACCTTCAAGTGAACTACAAAAAACATTTTACGGAGGAGTTATTAACAAAAAAACTGAGTTGGCAGATATTTAGCAGTGTACCTAATGATACCTAACAATACATTAGGTCCAACAAAGGAACCTCAAAATAATAATCACCAACATGTATAGATTTAGCATAACAATCACAGATATAATTAAAGCATAACACTGATGAACATATTTAGATAGTTGATGAAGTTGATAGAGTAACATGGTGCTAGAAATACCATTTCAGAATTTCCAGGAGAGATTATATAGATGCCTTTTCATTTGAAAAATGAAGAACTAACCTAATTTACACAAAGCTGCTCATCACATTCATATTTTAGGTGTTGGTATTAGCACTGTGTGAGATGTCCACAGCATGAATAATTTACTTTTAATGGCTTCTTATGTAAAACAATTTCAAGTATTCCGAAAATGGCGAGGCAGTGCCAGTGAGGAGTAAATTTCTTGGATATGTAGCTCTGTGTAGCCCTGGAACTGGACAGACCTAGCTCTGCTTTTATTCACTGAGTGGCCTTGGATAGGTTACTTAATCTCCCTGAGACTCAGATTCCTCATCCGTAAAGTGAGGAAAATAAGAGAAAGAGCCTTACCTCCTAGTGTTGTTGGGAAGGTGAAATTAGATAATACTTGTAAATAGCATTGAACCTGGTGTATAGAAATTGAGCAAGAAATGAGAGTTGTTGCCTTTACGGGGGGGGGGGGGGGATAAATTTGAAAATAAATTTCAACGTGAAATGGTGGTTAAACTTCCCTCAAAGGTTTGATGGAAAAAATGGATTCATTCAACTCTTTATGGAGCTTCAGTGAAGAACTCATTAGCCTAATCCCCTTGTCTTCAGATGAGAAAGCACATCAAATGGCAGCTGGAATGGGGTAGGGGCTTAGTACAGGAAAGACTCTTTTGTTATCTAGTGTCTTAAAATATGTCTCCTTCACTTTGCAGTGACAAGGCCCTTGGTTTATTTCCAATAGTTCTTCTGTCCCTGTAGACTGTCTTATTGCCTTCAGAAAGAAAACCATAGACTTGGTAACTTTTATGATAGCAGAGCTCAGCCTCTTTGGGCAAGCCCCACAGTCAGTGGAATCTGGTACATAGTGGAAATGTGTGAAACAATCTTTAATTCTGGGTTTGCTCTAGGAGTACCATAATTAGTATTTGAAAGCACATTTTAGAAAGAAGGGTAATAATAACAGCTAACATTTATTGCATGCCAGCCACCACTCTAATGCCTTTATATGCATTAATACCACTTGCATCTTCAAAAATGATAATGGCACCATTATATTCCTATGATGTAGACGAAAAGTAAGCCATGCACAGTTCTCTTTTTCCTTGATCTCGGGGCACTCCTTGCCCTTCCCATGACTGGGGAGGAATATGTGGGTTCCAATTCCTTCATTAGACAAAGACCCCGAATGCCATGATTTTGAAATCAGATATGTTCTAAGAAATCTTTATCTTTTGTGAGTAATGGCCTGAGAGCTAAAACTCTTCCCTCCTCCTTTCCCCTAGTCTTGCACATTTCTGCAGTATTCTCAGCTTAGGCAGAGTTCCTTTCTGCTGCCACCTGACAGGCAGGAAGGCGCCCTGTACTTGCTGGGACTGCTCCAGCCTCACATTTCATGTAATCTATTCAGTCCTATACTCCTTCATGACCTTTCTACCTCCTCTCCTCTTTATCAGCTCTGGGCTTTCTAGGAATAACAGTGCTCTACTCTGCTCCCTCAGTCTCTCTCTATTATCTTTATTACTGCTGTTAACAGCCACATAATTAAATCATGGCTACTATTTTCTGAATGTTTTCTACGTGCCACAAGATTCTCATGAGTAAACTTTATCTTAGAGAGGTTTCTCAAGTAGGCAGTAGAACCAGGTTTGAACTCTGAACTTTCCAGCTTTCACTCTTTCTCCTACATCATGTGTCCCAAACAGAGAAATGTTAATAGGTGTTATTGGAAAGTGCTTTCTGTAATTAATCCAGTCTGGGAAAGTGCCCTTCTCTAGAAGATGCTCAGTGAACATCATTGCATTCAAGTTTTGAGAAGTTCTGCAAAAACAAGTATATTTACTTTGTTTAATGTAGCACATCCCAAATTTGACTGTGAAATATTATTTTAGAGAAATCTGCAACGTCATTGAAATGCGCTGAATTGTGCCATACTCCTTCTGTTTCAAAGACACCCTTCTAAGAGGGAGAAACTTATATACCGTAAGTTGCCTAGATGCTTATAAGAGAGGAAGAAACTGCAGAAAACACAGGACTGAGGCAGGAAAGAAAAGATAATTGCAAAGGCTAGTGTTACCTACTCAATATATTTTGCTTGGTATTGGTCCTGATTTGAGCTCTCAGAAGCCCAAGTGAAATAGCATTATCATATTTGATCACATATCTTGTGGCGATGATTTCCCCATAAGCATCACTGAACAAGATATGAGAGAGTGTTTCACATCCTAGGTCCTACTACTTAACAGAGATTAGGTTTTAGCACATAAAAGCCCTAATTCAATAATTCCTTACTATTCTGCACCAGAAATTGCATGAGATAATTCTGATATCTGAAAGGAAATATTTTCACTGTGTTTCCTTAGGAATCATTCCTTTTCATGTGCAAAATACGGGCATATGTATCTTACAATTACTTGTTTACTTTCACTTCTTCCCATTGACATATTTTCTGTTAATATTTATGCTCAGGTGTTAGGCTCTTTTCATACTTTTTTCATACTTATATACTTGATTATTGAAAAAAAAACAAGTTCAACTGTTTCTCTATACTTGATGAACCACTAACAAATTATTTTGGGGATTGAAATTAGAAAGAAAAACTCTGACACCTTGCCTGGCTAGTAAACCAGATTGTCTCTTAAGATGTACTATTATGATTCCCCACTTCCCAGCCTTGGTTCCTGTTTAATTTTAGAGCTGTTTGGATTGAATTAGTGTATTGGAACTAATAAGTGTTAGAACAAGCTGAGGCTGATTTGCAGTGCTGTACTCAGTGTCCAGGCAAGCCAAGTCTGTATTTGCAACCAGGAATTTTGGGGCACATTTGTGACAATTTTTAATACTTTGTGGTTTTTACACACAAGTAAATATTTGGTTATTTGGTTCAATTTTTTTTTCATAAGACATATTCATGTTACCAAGCTGCAAATGTAGCTACAGCAAGCCCACTCCACTAAACTGCCGTTTGTTCAGTAAAATTGCATTAACACTTAACCAACTGCACTGACTCAGAGTATGAGCAAATCTGCACATCACCAGAGTATGTGACCTGTCAAGGTCAAACTCAATTAGAATCCTGAGGCCAGCACCACTGTGTTGATGTTAGCCACTGCTAACTAAGGCTGTATGTGTCCATATGTGTCTATGTTCTATTTGTGGTGTTCTTGTGATTGTGGAGGAGAATTCTACATTTTTTTCTCATGTTAAGTTTGTGACTTTGGAGCAAGTAGAAAACTTATAAACGATGTGAGTTTACTTCATATCTTAGAATGAGTAAAAATGTATTTTAAATTACTAAAGTTTTCAAAGACTGTGTGAGGGACCTACTATGTGCAAGGTACTGCATCAGAAATTGTAGGAGTTACAAAGACAAATAAAAAAGGGACCTTGCATCCAAAAAAGAATCCCCTCATGAGCATGTGCTATACCTGAGAAAAAAAGACCAGTCTTTCGTGGAAAAAATGCATCTTTTCAGCTGGGCCTTAAGTGATCGTGATGGGTAGAAATCGGGAGTGAAAGGAAAAGTGTTAGCAATGAAGAAACATGGTGAATCTCTGGCAAAGTGAGCAGTGTGTGGCCCCCTCCAGGGCACCCAGTGTAATTACCTCATGCCTAGAATTTCTGATTTTAATAACAAGAAACAGGTAACTTTTGTTAAACAACTGCTATGTGCCAATTATTATGTTGAGTCCTGTGCGTGCTATATCTTACTTAATCCTCATGAGAACCTTAACGAAGTACCTACACTAAATATCCCCATTTCATAGAAGAAGACCTTGAATCATGGAAAGAACAAGTAACCTCCCCCAAGTCACACAGCCAGTCGGCTGGAGAGTCAGGATAACAATCTAGATGGTCTATCACATGCCACTGTCTTCACATAACATAATCAGACTTTTTTTTTTTTTTTCTACTTCTTTATAGGTGACACAAATGACCTCAGTCACACACAGCCCTATATGCTTCCGGGGTTTGATTCCAGCACACATCTTCAGGATTCTGAGAGACACCCTCTGCTTCATCCAACACAGAAAAAAGGCACATGTTAAAACACCAAAGAAATCATGGGAAGTCGTTCAGGCTCTTCTGAGAGTCCTCAACATTGAGTACAGGCCTCGATGGGGTTAAAAGTAGACTCTGTAGGCCTGTCTGGGACAAAAGCCATAGAAGCAGAGAAAGGTGAAATCAAAGTCATTTCTCCAGGTAACTTAGCCCTCCCCTCTTCTCACAAAAATTTCGATCTTATTCGACTATTACAACTTGGGGTTTTTATTTTTATTTTTTAAATGCCTAGATTATTTTTACAGAATAGCAGATGGAGCAGAAAGGATGTCCTGGTAACTAGTGACAACACGGTTTTTTGTTCCCATTGGCGGTATTGGGGGGGAACACCCTCTCCCAGGCTTTGACACCAGACTTTGGGGCATGTGACTACTACAGATGTTCCCTGCTCCCTAAGGCTGCCAGAAGCGTGGGCCTGCAGCAGACGCCTGATGGCAAGGATTGCTTGGCAATGGCTCATACTGCCCTGACTATATACTTCCAAGTACAGTTGCACAGCAAGGGAGGGAGGTTTGATTTCAAAAAATGATGAGTACGTTTATTGCTGTTTTTGTGTTAACCCATATCAGGATTCATGACCTAGTCTGCGTTTTTCAAGATAGCAGAGTAGCAATTGCTGTGGGCCATCTGTACACTGAGGCTGAGAGAAAAATGTGGATGAGGAATAATCTGATTTGTGCACACAGCAGCATACATTTATCTGGGGGGCAGGATGTATTTCCCGTGTCCATGAGAGGCTGTGTAGAGTAGTGCATGAGCAGAAAGCTTTTGCATCAGATTGGCAGAGAGTAATTTGCCGATCTGCCACTTTCCATTTTTTGATTTTGGAATAAGTTATTCAAATGCTTTGAGACTGGTTCCTCATCTGAAAAATAAGGATGATGCTACTCACTTCATGGTGTTATTTGTGAAGATGAAGTGAGCCTTAGTAATTATCTGCAAAAAGCTTAAAACATTGCCTTATACACTGAAGAAAAAATGTTAGCTTTTATTACCATAAAAGAATTATCAAAAATAATTTGGAATTCTATAGCCATCAAGTCATTGACTGAAAGACAGAGCCAAACTGTTTTTTTTTTTTAAGTTGAGGAGACAGAACACAATGTACTTGGAGTGTCCCCATCTCCCTTGTGAGCATCTAACTGCCAGTACACATCCCATGTTTCAGGTTTTATTGGCCTCTAAGTATACATTTCCCTCCTCAGACCTTGCTTCGAGTTCTAAACTTCTCCTGGGTCTTATCTCTTAGGAAAATATACCAGTCCACGTATTTATCAAAGGCACTTGTTGACAGTGATACATGGGCTTAATTTTCAGATAATAGAATAAATCTCAGCTCTGGTGTCTGAAAATTTTAGGCAGATAAGCCTGATGTTCATTTGGTTTTACCCACGACTAGGAGTATGTTGGACATAAAAGCTGGGTTAATTCCATCAGCTGAAAGTTAAGCCTTTAGAGTCTCTAAACAGAAACGTATTTCTAAATACCAATGACTCCTTTTTGCCTGATGACTTTGAAGCTGATTAGTAACTATGCATTAACACGTTACTTCTCTTAATCTAAGTCCTCTTGATAGCAACTTTCTGGAGATAAAGTCCTACATCAGAGAAGATTTTCTAAAGAAGGAAATGTCAGTCACTATGGTGAACCAGTGGGAGAAACATTTTGGGATGACAATGGAAATTTGCCACCCTTCAAATGATAAAGAAGAACTGAAAAAAAATATTAAATTGAACACACTGGTGATATTTCAGTAGACATTATAAAACCATCGGTAATGCTGATTTATCACGATTGCATTTGAAGAAAAAAGATTAAAACTTTTAAGATGAAAAATTAATTTAGTAGATTCTTTTCTCTTACTGTCACAGTAAATTTCTAGGGACAAAGAAAGCAGGCAATATTATATACCATTAATGTCTAACAAGAACAAGAGAGGAGACAACATTTGGTCATCTACTAACATCACTAGAAAAAACACAGTAGAAAGAATCTGGACAAAAATTTCAATTCACAAGAAGTCAAGAAGAAGATGAATTGATTTATTTTATGTTTTAACTATTTTTTTAAAAAAATTTTAATCTTTATTTATTTTTATGAAAGAGAGAGACAGAGTGTGACCAGGGGAGGAACAGAGAGAGAGGGAGACACAGAATTGGAAGCAGGCTCCAGGCTCTGAGCGTTAGCACAGAGCCCTTTGCTGGGCTTGAACTCACAACTGTGAGATAATGACCTGAGCTTAAGTCAGATGCTCAACTGGCTGAGCCACCTGTGCTCCCCGATTTATTTTATATATTAAAAAATGCTGCTCCTTCTAAGAACTGCACCTGAGAAGCAATTGGCATTTCAAAGTGTCTACATGTGGATTTTATGGAAAACCTCCCAGGGAGGTGATATCAAGTTGCATCTTAATGGAGAGTGCATAAGTATTTCCAAACTATTTTCAGAAACCAAGGTGTGGAATGCTTGGCAAAATACACAAACAGTGAATGGTAATTCAGAGCCAGGCTGGAGGGAAAATAATTGAACAATGGCATACTCTGTACCTAAGCCATGCCCCCTTTAGGGAAGGCATTGACATTGGAGTGTCAGTAGTGTTAATATTTCTGCTCAATTCATTCAGTTTTCCCTTCCAGGCTCATTCTCTATCTTTCTCCTGTTCAGAGAAAGAAGATGCTAAAAGGATTGCCTCATCTTCTGGCTTCCAGTTGGGTTGTAGCCAGTTGGGATTTCAAGCAAGAGATTGGAGGGAAGGAAGAGAGAGGTGGAGTGTTTTTTCCTCAGATTCCAGCTCTAATAAGGGCTGCAACTAGGTTGCAGTCTGGGATGCATTCTTCACGAAACTTCATAGTTCCTGTCAGCCCTCAGCATAGAGGTCTGTCTCAGGGTTCCAATAATTACCATTCCCTCTGCTTGCCCCTTCTAATGACTTTCCGTGGTTACTAAGCCCGAGACCCTGCACTGTTTCATGTTGCTCCTCATATACTCTACCCTCATTTTGTAAATGGCTCTTTCATTAACTCTCCTCACATTACCCAATTTGAGTGTTCCAAAAATATTTGGATACTGATTCATACAGGGTAAAAATATTACCAGACAAGGAAAGTAAGTGAAGGCAGACATTTCATCCTTAAAGAATAAAGATATAGCAAATATGGAGATAATGAGAATCAGATATGTGAGACCAAAAGAACCTAAACAATTAGGTTAGATAATAATAATAATAATAATAATAATAATAATAATAAGGCAGTACATTTGTCCCCATATCGATTGTCAGAAATCTTTTTTTTTAATTTTTTTAATGTTTATTTATTTTTGAGACAGAGACAGAGCATGAACAGGGGAGGGTCAGAGAGAGAGGGAGACACAGAATCCGAGCAGGCTCCAGGCTCTGAGCTGTCAGCCCAGAGCCTGACGGGGCTCGAACCCATGGACCGTGAGATCACAACCTGAGCAGAAGTCGGGTGCTTAACCGACTGAGCCACCCAGGCGCCCCGTCAGAAATCTTAATTAGGACAAAATGTGAGTGCCAGGTATCTGGATAAGATAAATGACTTTCCAAGATGAAATTCCTTTAAAACCTCAACGGAGATGAAATATAATAGACTAAGTTCTGAGTAGTGGTCAGAAAATGGCAAGTTAGTAAGGGGTAACAGCATAATCAAATTCAACATTTTAATGTAAGTGAGAGGAACTAAAAATAATCATCAGGAGAGTACTTAATGATGGAAAACAAACAAACAGAAAAAACTGACAGAGGATTTAAAACACTTTTTTTTTAATAAAGTGCTCATTAATATCCCAGGGGGCATTTTCAGTTCATTTAAATGCACCATAATGTAATTCCAACAAAATAACTTGACCAGGAGCCATGCATGACTAAGTGGCAAACCTATACACTTGAATGAAGAAAAGAAACAAACAACAAAGACAGTTTTTCCAAAATGAAGAAATTGTGAAAGAAAATTAAGGAATCTAGTAAAATTTGAAGGTGAAACAAAAAAATTAAAGCCAAAAACAATTTGAGAGGCACTTGCAAAGAATTTCAAAGTGATTAATTAAGTTAAATAAGTTATTAGAAGGTTAAAAAAAAACCCAGGAGATAAACTGGGGAACAAATGTGATCATTGAAGGTACATTCAGTGTAGAAAAGGAAACTCCGCAAGATCCTTTTACAAGACACAGAAGAGTTCTAGAACCACATATAAGTTGAGTGCATTAAATGTATTGTACAAAAATAATATAAATAAGTCACCTTCCAACATCAATATTTAAAGTACTCAAGGTATGGTGCTGATGGCCAAAGTATGTAATTTATTACTTTAATGACCAATGTGCTGGTCAATGTGATTCCCATGATAAGCATTTAAGCGGGATCAACAGATTAAAGCAGTGCTTCTCTGCCAGGCAAGCTGTTGGCAATGGTTATAAATTGTAGGATACTAATGCCCTATTGAGAATAACATGCAGGTGGAAAGGTAACATTTTTCTGTAAGGCAAAATCTGGTCTGTTTCATCTGTTGTATATTTTTTAGCTTAAATAAATACCAAGCAGAACCAAAATGAAAAGAGAAATAAAGCAACGGAATAGAAGGCAATTGTTAGCTAGCCACTCTGGACCCAGCATTGTGGTAGGGAATCTAACACAGCCATTAAATACTGACAGTGTTCCAGGGGTAAGAATTATTGTCTCCTTTTTTACAGAAGGAAACAGGCTCCACAAGTACATCACTAACTGGCTACGGGTGAATTGCCATGAAAAAGTAGAATCCAGACTCCTGCCCAGGTCTGTCTGGTTCTAAGTATCCTGTTTATTTCAGTAAATTCATTTGGATTATTAAAAAAAAAAAAATTAACAGATATTTATCAGGGATTTTAGGTTTTAAAAAACTGAATGAAAGTCTTCTTTAGACAGAGTTTTGCAAAGACAAAGAACTGATTCAAAAATAAGAAAAAAAGAAAAGGATAGGAACAATCAGGCATTTCTATGCCTAGGAATCATTAACAGTGTTTGCTGGGCAGAATTCTAAGATGGCTCCCAGGATTTCCTGCCTCTCATGTGCATACCCTGAATAATTCTAGTGACAGTGAATAGTATGAATCTGACCGTCACAAGTAGTTAATGTCTCATGGTACCATTGATCTTAAGAGATGGAAATCTGCGTCTGGGTGGCTCAATCGATTAAGCGGCCAACTTCAGCTCAGGTATGATCTCCCGGGTTCCTGGATTCGAGCCCCCCATGTCAGACTCTGTGCTGACAGTCCAGAGCCTGGAGCCTGCTTCAGATTCTGTGTCTCCCTCGCTCTCTGCCCCTCCCCCACTCACACTCTGTCTCTCTCTCTCTCTCTCTCTCTCTCAAAAATAAATAAACATTTAAAAAAATTAAAAGAAAAAGGAAAAAGAAAAGAAAAAAAGAGAGATTACCCAGGTGATCCTAACATAATCACTTGGAACCTCTAAAAGCAGAGATTTCTCTCTGGCTGGTCACAAGAGAGAGAATCTTCCTTGACTGCTGGCCTGGAAGGAAGCAAACACTTCTGTTTGAACTGCTGAGGGGGAGGCCTCTAACAGCTGAATGGGCCGCTGAATTGACAGCTAGTAGGAAATGGATTCTGCCATCAACCTTTGCACTTGAAGAGAAACTCAACCCCGATGAGAACCACAGCCCTGGAATGATAGCATGATTTCAGCCTTGTGAGATCCTGAGAAAGAAACCAGTCACACTGTGCCCGGACTTCTGACCTAGCTAATAAATTGTTTAAAGCTGCTAATTTGTGGTATTTTATCATGCAGCTATAGGAAACTAACACACAACCAAAACTACTTCTGGAATTTGTCTTATCTGACAGTTTTACAATAGTTCAGGTGACTGAACGGTAAAATTATAGGAAGGTTTTGCATATAGTAAAAGCTTGATCTGTGGGGAAAACGCTGAATGGACATTGAGTTACGTGTGCTATGTGAAATGGCAAAAGTTTCGGTCTGGGCCTCAGGCAAGGCATTTCAGGAGGAATTAATCTAGATGGTATTTGCAAGATAATGGATGGGTCTCAACCAGCAATTAAGGTTCATTAAAGACCTACAGAGCATTTTCATTGCTCCCCGTAGATATGGGCTCAACATGCTACTGCTGTTGAGAGAAGACCAACAACATTTCAAGGCATCCTCAGGAAGAGGGTGTTGGAAACTAGAATCAAAAGATATGGTGTGTGTGTGTGGGGGGAAATACATAGTTAATCCTTTCCTCGGATAACGTTAAGAGTCACCCTTCTTAAACATCAGGAAATGCTTAAGTGACAGACCAGGTCCCCAAATGAGAAACTAAAACGAGCGGCAAGCAAAACTTTCTTTAGAAGCACATTTTACAATTATACTCTTGATCTGGAGAGTTAAAGACCGAAGACGTACTCTCAAAGTTAATTTAAAAAATAATAAGGGACTTTATAGAAGGAGTGTTGGTGACAATCTGAAAGTCCAATTAGCGGGAGAGGATGTTTCTTTCCCTTTCAGGGTATTTCTTTCATGTCCTGGAAATTAAACTAGTATAACACTCCTGACTTCTTTCCACCCTTTTGGTCACCTTTGGGAAAGTAGAGAAATTTGTCTGGTTGGTAAAATTGATACGATATATTAGGCAGGCTTGACTCAGCTGCTCTTTTTATCTCTTAAGAATAAGCCTGACCAAAGAAAGCACATTTTCTCCTTTGGATGTTTCTCGTTGAGTGGGCAAAGCTACTGGGCCTCAGTATTCTGGGGCTTAGTATGAGGAAGTTCAAACCTCCCCCCAAATAGAAGACATAAACTCTACCCTGGCCTCTTTTTGGAGTCGTAAAGGTGAAGTTTTACTCCACAAATCACATATTTTGTCTTACTTTTCCACTGGCTTAGTTTGCTGTGTGGTAGGGAAAGACCCTGATGATGAGCACAAGCAAGCTCCTCCGAATGTTACGAAGACAAAGACGAATTCTAAAATTTGAAACTGAAAGCACAGCTTTTTTCATAATTGAAAAGTATATTTAAGAAATTTTGTTACTTCAAGAAGTGCACAGGGTGAAATTACAAAAGACTTCAGGAAGTGTTTAATAAATCTAATTATTATAAATTTAAAAAGAATTAAGGCTAAATACATCCCCACATGTCTGAGGTGATAAAACTGGGTTGTTCTATCATTTTGTATAGTATCCCCAGTATGCTTTAATTCATTTGATCATTATTCATGCAGTCGTCTGAACCGCTGTGGTCTTTTTAACATTTGAAGATCTTTCTAGCATTGAAAACATTTCTAATGTCAATATATAAAGCAAGAAACATCACCTGTAAGTCTCGACAGGAAAGATTTGTAATCCTAGTTCTCTTGTGTATTGTTTTTATTCACTACTAACTTTATAACATTGAGTTTTTAATTACTAAATTCTTGATACACAATGTGAATTTTACTTTTAATGATTCTTCCAGGAGTTGTTAGGAGCACTTTAACCAGTGGAAATTTATGACAAACATTAATTAAACTTTTAAACATAAATATCCCTAACAAGACAGTGACAAAAGATCTAAAATGGAGACCTTGATGAATTTTCCATGTTAGACATCTCATCCTCATGGTTCCCTGGACCCAGGAATGAGAAAAAATCATGTTGACTTCATCTAGAAAACACAATTTAAAAACTGTCACTTTCTTCTTTGCAGAAATTTAAAGGGTCAAAGGCAATGTATTGGACAATTCCAAAGGACTCTATCACCATTTTATCTGGGATCTCTTCTGCACTTTTGAAAGAATCCTGCACTTTATTATACCATTTACATTGATGGTCTATTTTGTGGGATCCTATTGTATTATTTGTATATAGGTTAAATTTTCGGTTTGAGTATAAGATGAAGTTATGCCATTTCTTTTGTTTATGTTTATTAAAACATAACTCCTTTGTGCACACAGGCTTTGTTCAAATTTAATGAATAAATAAACTTCCCAGAGTAGGTCCCACCAGAAACTACAAGGCTATGATTCCAACTGGGGTCAGACCTGAAGCATCTGTGGTGGTTACATTTGCCTACACACCCTTGGGATATACCTCTTTATGATGTTTAGGGAATACTGGGTTATTAGTGACTTTAGGGATCTTAGCTTCAAGAAACAAGTCACTTTATCCTTGGCACACCTATAGTAATAACATAAAATCATTATTACAAAAAGCCATGAAAGGAAGGTGTAGTTTACCCTGTACCCTTTGCATGGTTTTAGAAGGATACAACTGGATAAAAGCTTGTGCAAGAAAACTGAGGGAAACATGTGAGGTTGAGGATTGCAAAGACAGGTAGAAATACAATCACATCTGTGCTCTAATCAGAACATAACACTATGAATATATAATGACTGTTTCTAGCTAGTCATATTCTTCTTATCAAAGCTACATTACTATGAAGAGATGAGCTATGTCATTCTTAGTGTTTATTTTTGACAGAGAGACAGAGCATGAATGGGGGGAGGGGCAGAGGGAGGGAGACACAGAATCCGAAGCAGGCTCTAGGCTCTGAGCTGTCAGCACAGAGCCCAACGCGGGACTCGAACTCACATACCACGAGATCATGACCTGAGCCAAAGTGCGACGCTCAACCGACTGAGCCACCCAAGCGCCCCAAGCCATGCCGTTCTTTTTAACAATGTACTTCATTGGTAGCATATTAGTTTCCTGTTGCTGCTATAGAACACCACCACAATTGAGTAGGTTAAGACAACAGAAATTTATTATTTTACAGTTTTGAATGTCAGAAATCCAAAACGGGTTGGCAAGAAGTGACCACTTGGTTGGAAGGTGAAGTCCAGGAAACTTACTTTGGAGCTGTCTTGTCTTAGCAAGTTTGATATTTTTACATGGATTTTATGTTTATACGGTGGCAGATTGAAGAGAGGAACTAATAAAACTTTTGGACTCAAATTCTTCTCTTCTTTTCCCCCCTCAACTCAAACCGCCTTGGCTCTGCCATTGCTAGTGTTAGAAAATTCTGCTTAAAGGAACAGAAAAGACAAGGCCGGTGGGTGGTCCCCCTGTGTGGAACTTACTTGCAGATAACACTGATTAAACAAGTCCTGCTCTCTTTGACATTTTATTTTATCCATTAGGTCAATTCAATGTCAGCATGCCAGTGTACCTCAGTTTCACTCAGTTTCACAGGATCTATGATTTCATACACTTTACTCAAATTCTTTCTTCAGATACTCGTGTATATTTGGAATTTACTTGGTCTTTGATTAGAATTTTACATAGCATAGGGGCACTTGGGTGGCTCAGTTGGTTGGGCATCTGAGTTCAGCTCAGGTCATGATCTTGGGGTTCTTGAGTTCAAGCCCCACATCTGGGCTCACTGCTGTCAGTGCAGAGCCTGCTTCAGATCTTCTTTCCCCCTCTCCCTGCCCCTCCCTTGCTTGTGCTCTCTCAAAAATAAATAAAACACTTAAAAATTGTTAAAAATGAATTTCACATGGCATAATAAAGTAAGTGTTCTCTTTGTGACATACTACATTTAATGTAGGAGCCCAGCATTTTGAACTAAACTTGATTATTTAGGAGATCTAACCCTGATAATATTGCAGAAATTTTAGGTTTTAGGTTTCTCTAGTTCTTGTCGTCTGCATATATTGGTTTCATCAGTATTTATTTCCTGTGTGTAGATTAGCAGCCTCATGGTGTCTGTAAGTATTTGGAGTTAATAAAGCACTTGCAATGTAATCATAAAATGGTCTAATCCATTTGAGTAAAAATTTCCATGTATTTTAGGGTAATTATTTTTCCAGTTTCTTTATCTATAGGATCCTATGTATAAGAGAACTTAAAAAATAAAGATGTTCGTTGCAGTGTTTTATATGCTGGTTCAAATTGTTAATAAAACAATAACAACAAAAAAAAAACATTCAAATATAACCCTGGGAAAATTTCACCTATGTCGTGGATAAATTAGAATAAAAAGTGATTGTAAAAAAGAACTGGGAATATTTCTGCGTATTGGTATAAAACTGTATTCACACCATGTGAAGAATTAAAAAATCAGCTTGAAAACTGAGCATTTATGAGTCCATAAATTTTGCTAAAACGTGTACATGTAATTATGCATGCTTAGAATAGAATCTGGAAGGAAATACGCTTATACATCAAACTGTTACTAATTAAAAATAACATTGAATGCTTATTATATGTCAGGCTCTGTTCTAAATGTTTTGTATGTATCATTTTATATACTTCCAGAGGAAGTCCATGAAATATTATTATCCTGAATTTATAGAAGAAGAAACCAAATCACAGAAAGATGAAATAAGTTGGCAAAGACATTTGGTAATCTAATACTATTTTGAGATGTGAATTTTCAGAGGACTCTTACCTCTACTTTGTCCATAGTCTATGCTGGAATTCTCATAATGAATTGCAAGTATTACCTTTGTAATTATGAAAAAGTAGGAAGGTATTTTTCATTTGGAAAAAAAACACTCTATAAAGGAGGAAATCAGTTATGAACATCTGGCTGCAATTTATCTGACACGATATATTATTGAAAATGTAAGAAAACCGATACTTGAAAACCTATCTTACTGAGTTTTTAAAATCCATTACTTTTGAAAATTAATTTATATTAGATTTCAAAATTTCTACAAAAATAATTGAACAAAAAGTCAATGATTTTTTTTAAGTGTTTGCATGCAAATTCCATCTTTTCCTAAAAATTAATTTCGCACTAAGCTGCAAAACATGTGAAATAGTATCTTCATTTTAAAATTAGTCTAGGGGCACCTGGCTGGCTTAGTCAGTAGAGCATGTGACTCTTGATCTCAGGGTCATGAGTTCAAGCCCCATATTAGGTGTAGTGCAAACTTACTTAAAAAAATAATAATAAAGTAAAATAAAATTAGTCCATAAAATTTTAAAAGTACATAACATCAATATGATGCAACCACTAAGGGATTTTGTTTAAAAATCACCTTGGTTTCAGTCAAATTGTATTAATGCATTCACAGAAAGAAACAGTTGGTGTTCTGGTTATCTATTACAAACCACCCCAAAAATTGATAGTTAAAAATGACAATGTAGCATTATTTTGCATGGTTCTTTAGTTTATGTTCTGAGCTGGGTTATGTAAGCTTAGTTTCCTTCATGTAACTGGGGTTAGATTTTGGTTGTGGCTGCAGTCATCTGAAGGCCAGATTGGACTAGACAGGACAGGACTGGATATCCAAGATGGCACATTTTACGTGGAAGGCGGATGAAGGTGGCTAATGGTTGGAAGTTTAAGCAGAGCTGTAAACTAGAATGCTTACATATGCCTTCCCCAAGTGGCTTAGGTTTCTCATAAAAAGGTACCTTAGTTTCTAGAGGAAACATCCCAAGAATGAGTGGTGTTGTGAGCTTTACAAGAAGCAGAGAGTGGAGACGGCCAGGACAACTAATGCTAAGCCCAAAACCAGTACAGCATCATGTTTTTCATATTGTATTGAGCAAATTGCCACAGGGCCCACCTATACTCAACAGAGTAGAGAAACAGACTCCCCCTCTTGATGCAACAGTGGTAAAAAATGGGAGAATGATGAAATGCTGGTGCAGTTATCTTTGGAAAAGGCAACCTGCTGCAGTTGACTGAAAAGTAAACTAGTCTTTGCAAAATATATTTGCTTTATATTTGATGTCAAAAAAATGTCACTGACAAGAAATGGTTAAATTCCTGGATGAGCCTGATAGTGATTATACTGATAGTGATTATTATAAATGATGCTGTATATGTCACTTTACAGTTGATAGTCTATTTTTCTGTATAAGTTGCCTATTTGTTTTTCTTTTAATTGTGGGTGACTGGGAAATGGAGATGTGTAGAGTGGGAATAAAGGTTGGCAGTAAAGGGTAACTCCACAGAATGAAACCATGAAACCATCACATATATTTAAAGATAATTGTTGTTAATCTGCAAATTTAATTTTTTTTTCAACGTTTTTATTTATTTTGGGGACAGAGAGAGACAGAGCATGAACGGGGGAGGGGCAGAGAGAGAGGGAGACACAGAATCGGAAACAGGCTCCAGGCTCTGAGCCATCAGCCCAGAGCCCCACGCGGGGCTCGAACTCACGGACCGCGAGATCGTGACCTGGCTGAAGTCGGACGCTTAACCGACTGCACCACCCAGGCACCCCCAAATTTAATTTTTAAAAGACAGAAGATCCTTCTTTCTGTATAAATATAGTAATATATATCATTTTACCTTGCAATTTATAAAGGCTTTTCATATATATATTTCCTGTTTTAAGTCTGCATTAAATTTTTTTTGGATCAGGAACCTGAGGGACAAGTAAGTTAAGTGATGTCCTTAAAGTCACATAAGCTAATAATGGGGATTGAAGCACAGGTTTTCTGTTCCAGGACCTTACACTTCCACCTAATCTATTCCTTTTTGAGAGACGGAGCACGAGTGGGAGAGGGCAGAGAGAAAGGGAGACGTAGAACCTGAAGCAGGCTCTGAACCATCAGCACAGAGCCCAACGTGGGGCTTGAACCCACAAACTGTGAGATCATGACCCGAGCTGAAGTCAGATGCTTAACCACCTGAGCCACCCAGGTGCCCCCAACCTTTTAAAAAATTTTTTCAGGACCCTACACTTTGAATCAAAGTACTTTTTTTGGGCTTTTCTTTTTTTAAAAGTACACGAGAAAACAAAAATGAACAAAGATAGTCATGTAATTTTGGGCAAGCTACATGACCTTTTTAACCCAGAAAAGAAATAAAATGGACACAATAATAACAGTGTCTACCTTGTATAACTGTTGGAAAGATTAAGAGGGAAAGTGTGATAAAGTCAGAGAGAAGGTCTGGTGGATGTTAACTCATACTCCTGTTATGGCAATTATTATTAACATTATATTAAAAAGACAATATGGTGCAACAGAGCAAGTATGGAGTCAGATCTAGTTTTATTGGTAAAAAATTGCTACAATTTTTAAAAGCAAACAAAACCAACCAACCAACCAACCAAACAAAACACACTTGCTGAGAATACCTTTCTGATATTATAATAGCCTGGGAAACCTGTTGAACTTATCCATATACTAGTCACATTTGGAAGACTGCACTATGGAAAAAGCAACTTCCCAAATATCAGTAGTCTACTCCAAAAATGGCTTATCTCTTGCTTCTGTTAAACATGGACTTAGCTGCGGGTTATCTGTGGCTCTATTGCTAAATCCTTCTTTATTACAGAACCCAGGCTCACATTGTTTTTATGGCAGAGAGAAAACACAAAGACTGAGCTGTATAATGGCTCTTAAAACATTTTTTCAAATGTGATATATTTCACTTACACTCACATTTCATTGGCCCAAGTCCTACTGTATGGGTAAGCTCAACATCAACTTGGCAAGGATGCTTAATTCTCTTACAGGAAGATGATTAATTAATTAGAAGCAATAAAATCATCTATTGTAATCCAAGATAGGAATCATGTGACTAAAAGTTCCTGGAGGCAAAAATCATCTGCAATATTAAAAAAGCCTTTTTTAATGTTTATTTATGTTTAAGAGTGAGAGAGACAGAACGCGAGTAGGGGAGGGGCAGAGAGAGAGGGAGACACAATCTGAAGCAGGCTCCAGGCTCTGAGCTGGAAGCACAGAGCCCGACGTGGGGCTTGAACCCATGAACCATGAGATCACGACCTGAGCCAAAGTCAGACACTCAAACGAATGAGACACCAAGGTGCTCTGAAATATTTTTAAATATTTGTTTCTCGTTACCTAGCACACAACTTCATACGCGGCAGGTGCTCATGAAATACGAATTGGTGAATCATGACACGGGCAAAGATTAACATGCAGCACACCTTTGCACTGTGACCCTTTTCTTCCCTTGCTCTAAGATGAGGAAGGAATGATTAATATTTAAACTTCAGTTGTTAACCTAGATGTGTATTCAAACATACTCAGAAAATGAACAGAGTGTTCTTCAAATAATTGCAATAATAATGAATGAGAGCAAACAAGTATAGGCAATTAAGTCAAGTTAAAGTAGTTAATTAATTCATTCAACAAATAAGCTATTAGAGGTTTCTATGTGTCAGGCACTGAACAAAATATTTAAAGATGAATAAGACTGAGGTATAGCCCTTACCCTTAGTAAGGTATAGGGACACCTAATTAGGCCCTTAGTTTTATAGTGAAAAGTTTTGTAGATTAATCTGTTGTTTTAATTTTAAGCTCCCAAACTAGAGTGGGGAGGCATGTCTGTGTGAGGGTATATAATTATTTTAATATAACTACTTTCTTTGAATAGTCCACCTAATCTAAAGACATTGGTAATTTTTTTTCTAATATCTTTAAAAATAGAAGATAGCATTGCACACAGAAATATGCTGAAAAGGTCTCCTAAATCATGAGCAATCTTTATATATTATGGGAAGTGCATTTGTATATGGGAGTTAGAGTTCAACCTTCAAACTCTACATCATCTTGTGAAAAGAATTTTAAATGCTAAATTACTTTGATAAGACATATGTATGTGCAGAAAAAGTAACATGTAGAGCTTTAATTAGCACCTTCTTCTGCAAAGAGACCATATTTAAGAACTTTCCATTTCCTTCCTTTTTCTTAATATGATAAGATATAAGTCAGCTACCTACCCAAAAGATATCTAGAAACTAATGGGGGTGTAGAGTGAGTACTAGTGGAAACAATAGACACATTTCTAAACTTAAGCATTAAGCAAATATTGAATAGTAGTCAATAAATAAAATTGGAGTTTCCAAAATCTCTTCTAATTAACTATTTGTTACGTAAGCAAGTGTCATTTTTTTTTTTTTAATTTTTTTTTTCAACGTTTATTTATTTTTGGGACAGAGAGAGACAGAGCATGAACGGGGGAGGGGCAGAGAGAGAGGGAGACACAGAATCGGAAACAGGCTCCAGGCTCTGAGCCATCAGCCCAGAGCCTGACGCGAGGCTCGAACTCACAGACCGCGAGATCGTGACCTGGCTGAAGTCGGACGCTTAACCGACTGCGCCACCCAGGCGCCCCGCAAGTGTCATTTTTGATATTCATCATTTTTACTAAGTTATTTAAAATCACAAAAGACTTAAGTCCCTGGCAAGACACTTAAAACATCCTTAAAAATGGCTTATTGTTTTAACTACGGGAACTGTTCCTGGGGCGAACTGACATACTTGATTTTTACTGATAGGAAATGACAAGGGTGCCCGGGTGGCTCAGTTGGTGGAGCATCTGACTCTTGGTTTCCCCTCAGGTCATGATCTCACAGTTCATGAGTTTGAGCTTAGCGTCGAGCTCTGTGCTGACAGCGCAGAGCCTGCATGGGATTCTGTGTCTCCCTCTCTCTCTGCCCGTCTCCACTCACGCTCTCTATCTCTTTCTCAAAATAAATAAACTTAAAAAAAGAAAGTGATATACACAATGATTTTTTAAATTATCATAACTTGAGGTTATTTACTTACATTGATGTAGATATCATTTGGAGAAGTTTATCAAAGTGCCTTTTAAAATAAATGTTTTCCCCTCTTCATGTACTATGAATAATTTTGGAAATAAATATAAAGAAGATCAAAATTAAGTTATTCATCTTCTGGCACGCCCACAACCAAGTGAGGCTTGTGCTGGGGACAGTAGCCACAGGGAGGCTCTTAATGTGCCTGCCACCCAGGGGCTCTCCACCCCACAGGAGCCCAGCAGGGGTGGTTTTATTCCCCAAGTGCTTGAGCTGGGTTTTCCCCTTTCCAGTTGGTTTTTCTATCTCTCTATCAATATGGCAGTGTTCTTAATCTGAGTCACCTGACTCTTTTGTGGCATTTTTGAAAGGACTTTAACTCTCTCCTTCCTTATACCTCTGTCCACCTCCTCTAAGAACTGTAGTGAAACCAGACAATCAAGAATCCTACTTTCCCTCTTAAGGTGCAATTACACACTGCATCATAAAGCACTGGGTAATACACATATGGTGGGCTACAGTATTAATGTATGTTTTGAGTCCAAAACCAAAAATCTTAAAGAAAGCCATATCAACTGTATTATTTAGAGCATAAACTGATCACAATGCACAATGCGCAAGATATGATTAAAAGTAAATAAAAACATACTATTCAAATTTGAATAAAATTTTATGTGCCCCACTTTTACTATGTCATACACAAATTGGTGATTTTTCAAAAATAAAATTTGCCTTGAAAAAGGGAAAGATACCATATGTTTTCACTCTTATGTGGATCCTGAGAAACTTAACAGAAGACCATGGGGGAGGAGAAAGGGGGAAAAATTAGAGAGGAAGGGAGGCAAATCATAACAGATTCTTAAAAACTGAGAATAAACTGAGGGTTGATGGGGGGTGGGAGGGAGGGGAAAGTGGGTGATGGGCATTGAGGAGGGCACCTGCTGGGATGAGCACTGGGTGTTGTATGGAAACCAATTTGACAATAAATTTCATATTTAAAAAAAAGCTCTATTAAAGGAACCATTTTATAGATGATATGAGGTATGGTGAGTTATTACAGGCAAATTTTATTTTATTTTACTTATTTTATTTTATTTTATTTTATTTTATTTTATTTTATTATTTTTTAAAGTTTGTTTATTTAGTTTTGAGAGAAAGAGCATGAGTGAGAGAGAGGGAGAGAGAGAGAATCCCCAGCAGGCTCCACACTGTCAGTGCAGATCTCCACATGGGGTCCGAACTCACGAACTGTGAGGTCATGACTTGAGTCGAAATCAAGAGTCAGGCACTTAACTGACCGAGCCACCAAGGCACCCCATTTTAGACAAATTTTAGTCTGTAAACAACCTAAAATAAATAAGTGAAAGAAGTGAATAGTGTTATGGCAGAAATTTACAAATGAGGATAAAAAGTCACATTAATGTGCATTTTTGGGGAATTCACAGCCAACTCAGAACTTTTTGTTTCTTCTTTGATCCACTAAAGGAAGATGCAAGGGAATCTGAATAAAGTGTATGAAGTTATGATACAAAATAGAGTCTTTTCTTAAAAGTGTTTTACTTGTTTAAAAGAATAAATGGGTGGTTTACAAGTGGCAAACGTGTGAAGGTCTTTTGATATCAAATGGTTTAGAAGTCATAGAACCACAGCATTTTAGAAGTCATCAAATTTAGGCTCCTCAATTAATAGATGAGGAAACTTAACCAGAGAATTTAAGGAACCAGACTCCAAAATAAAAGATAATTTCTAAAGAACTTAATTACAAGACCATGTTTAAAGAGGTCCAGATGAAAAAAATCCCAATCAATTAGAGAAAAATCAATGTGAGAGCCAGCTGTAGTCAGTAGCAGTAAATTTAATAATAAAGTTTCTTATACCAGAACCTGCATAAAATTCTCTCAATATTTGCTATTAATCCTGGTACCAATATTATTATTGGCAAATCTATTTTATTTTAGAATATTTAAAAGCAAGGACATAAAAAAACAAAAGCTAATGTCTCTGTTAGTTTACCATTCCTATGACATCACACTACGTAGCCAGAAACCCATCACCATTTTATAATATTATTTCTGAGTTACCCAATTGGTTCTTTTTGGCCACTGTCATAATAGTCCTTATTGCAACCAGTTTAAAATGAAAGCTTTATGTATGAACACAGAATGCAACAGGAAAACAGAAATGATGCTGATACCTATATTGATAAGGAAAGGTAGCCCAGTCCCATATGTCTGCATGGACTATATTATGGCTGAGATATGGTTGTGTCTATTTGGGCATTGGGCATTGGGTGTGTGGATGTTTGCCTGAAGTATATTTGTCACAAGTTGATATTTAACAGATGTAGTTCTGAATCATGGGAACACAATTTACAATATAGAGTTGTATCACAGAAAATTATCAGTTAACCAAACAGGGCAGAAGTGTTCTCATCTTTAGAAATGGACACCCACTGTAGGCATTAGTTACAGTTTTCTAAACTATTTGTTTTCTGACATATCAACTTCACCTATATGTTTGTCCATGATGAAATTGATTCTCTTTGAGGGTAAACTCCAAAAAGTAGTGAGGATGCCAGCAATAAGAATACTTTTTGTGTGGCAGCTAGCCAGAACATCGTGTTCTCAAATGCAATAAAGTAAATGCCATATTGCATTGCCAGGAAATTTATAAATCAGGAACCAACTTTTTCTCTGTGATTAGAAGTTTACATTTTTGAAGCATCTCTGTGCTATTTCAAAGTTTCTTGTGACTATAAGACTCTGGTCTTAGAGATACGTGCATTGACAAGCTCTTTTTACCTCTCAGGTAGCAGCTAATTTAAAACCGCCGTATCAGAACAGGAGCAAAAGTAGCACACCATTCTGGCCTCAAAAAGACTTGAGGGATAGGAGAGGCCAGAGGCTGAAAAGGTAAGAGCCCAGTTAGCCAGTCTGGGGATTGCTAGCAGTCTGAATGTAGCTGGATGGCCAGCAACCAGAATTCGAAAGGAGACACAGGGACAGAAAAGAATGTGACATGCCCCAGCTCTGACTGTTTAAACTTTGTGTATGAAAGGATGCAGCATTCAAAGTTAAAAAGCGTTCTGCCTTTGAACTAGTGAAGCTGGTCAAGTCTGAAAAAGAAGTAGACTGTTTTTGTAACATACAGTTTTAATGTCTAGATCATACTTACAAACACCAAAACTGAAGAAAAACCAGATAAAACTAGTGTGCTCTCATGAGCTGTTTGTTCAAAATAAAAATAATTTTATTTCTACAAATATTTTGATTTAAAAACATTGCAGCGTTACAGAAGATTAAAGGCGTTATAATCAGACTCTTTAAAAGATGACTATCCAGACAATGGCTCATTCCATGATTCACCCTTCTTGCAATAACTAAGTACGAGGGCATTTTTTTCCCCTGTATGTTAGTCTCTGCAGAAGTGTTAGTTGTTGAAATGGAATGATTCTTATAGAAAACCAGAGTAGTCCGACAGCTTCATACTTAATACAGATTTGAAATAACTTTTATTGTTTTATAATCTTAAAAAAATCCTTCCCATTGACTATTGGATTTTATAGCCTCAAAATTTTTGCTTAGTCGTAGATTTTTCTTAGATCTATAATTTTTATTCATATTCTAAAAAGACTGCAATTAGACATCTAATTTATATCGAAAATTCATGACATATAGTATGTATGCTTCCCTTTTCTTTTTCCTTTAAGTATTTTCATTTATTTCTATTTTTGCTGTGGCTGTTGCTTTTGGCTATGAAGTAATAGTAATAGTCGTTATCTTTGCTGGGAAGAAGCAACATCTTATTTTCTTTAAAGCCATTTCTTACTCTTAAGTAAAAATGAAAACTTTGCCTTTGCCATGCAATACACAAAATTTTAATCAAAACCTTAATTAAAATGTATTGATTTATAATGTGGAATATTTTATTAAAATATTGCTTGTACATAATTAAAAAGTTAAGTAACTGAGACAGGCTTCAGTTGTAAGGATGTGGATTTGGCAGGGTAATACACAGGACCTTCCATGTATACCTTTCCTGCTTTGTGAACACTGTGTGTATCTCTTACATGGAGATTGGGTGTCCTGTGTAGTGTTCTGAATTGGCCGAGCAGAGGCTCTGGGATGAGTTCAGGGCACTGCAGTGTAGGCAAAGGGTAAATGAGTATAGTTTTAGCTACCCAGGGAAAAAAGGTCAGTCCTTAGCTCAGATGTTGGAACCTGGGAGGCAGACTTGTCTCTCTCTGGGCCCTGCTCATTTGGTTGGGCTTTGAGGAAGCTCAGTGTTGCCAGGTGGCCAGAGAAGGGTAGCCTCTGCCGAACAGAAGAAGCAACTTGCTTAGGAATCCCAAATATAATGGGATCTTGCAAACTGGCTCTTCTATGTCTATGTTACTTTCTTCGTCTTGCCCATGTTGCTGTTCCTGGGCCCTTAGCAAAGTCTGATATAAATGTTCTAGCATGATCTCAGCTCTTCTAGAATCCATCTTCAAGTTGGATGATGCCAGATAGAGGGCATACACTTATGCCAGATAGCCTGTTATGACCATGGCAGTAGGAAATAATGCTTGCCCTTGTGAAGATCCTACTGCTCTTGCTACCATTTGAGGATAAGGGTAGGTTTTGGTTTTTCTTCACACTGTCACTTATCTGACTCAGAAACACAAGGTCACTTTTCATAGGGTAACTATTTTCGACACTTGTAATTTAAGCGACTGCCACTAAATGAAAGATGGCATATTCGCTGAGTTTAAATGTGCAGTAATAAGCATTTCCCAGGCAGGGACAACTGCCAAGGGTTTGAGTTTGATCTCTGACGCATATTATCTGAGGAAACTTGCTTTTCTGCATCTGAGAACTCATTTAATACCAAGTCTTTTGTGGGTGGTGTTCAGAATGAAATCATTTAATGACTGACATGAAAGTCCTGAATATGTAAACTGTACTATTTAGTAAGCAACAATTGATAACCACTCTAACCATTGATAACCACTGGCCACTTATACATTAGTTAATCCATTTTGTACTGTATTTCTTGATTAACACAAAATGGGAATTTGTGTGCATGTGCAGACAGATGCATGTGTGTGTACACACACACACACACACACACACACACACACACTCACCTACTTCAGTAGCGGTTTTATTTGCATGGCCTAGAACTCCAGTATGCTTTTTCTAGCTAATAGTAAATCTAGGATGAGCTCTATCAAAGAATGCTCTTGCAATGATTCAATGACTTCTTGTATTATGCCCTTGAATTTCCAGATTTAACTGATTACCTACTATTCTTTTAAAAATGAAGTGAAAATTGAGTTCAAAGTTTAGAAAGTGCAGACTGAAAAGATTAACCCAGCATATTGACTGTTGGATGAAAGCATATAATTAGAGTTCTCCAAATAAGATCCTTTTCAATAGTAAGAGGTGACTTCATGGCATTGTCTCCTTATGATTATAGACAGTGTCTGAATCTAATCATCTGTCAACTTACACAAAAATTTCATTCCTAGTTCTCTTTTTCCCTTAACATTTTCTTGTGTCTGGCATTTACAATAATTTATTGTGGGATTATTTAAGACATATTCTTTATCAGAGGATTAAAATTTATCTAAAGTAAAGTTTTCATTGGGCATTCATTCTCTAATAGTAATAAACTAGTGAAATTCAAAATACTTTCTACCAAAACTTAAAACATATACTATATTTTTTTCTATACCCTTTTCCTTCTATAATTCATTTTAAAACTATTATTACCACATATATGTTGCTTTCTTGATCCTGTTTTTCCATCTATATTCCTACCTTTCCTTTGTTTTGTTAAATCTCTCTTTCCAGAAACTCTGTGTAGCATGATTAAGACCTGTGTTTTTTCAACCTAATTTGCAGATATGAACCAGAGAATTTAAATGACATGACCAAGGTTGAGGAACGAAGGGGAATTCACAGGTAGTGAGTCCCAGTTAAAAGCATTAGTACAAACCTTGAGAGTGTTATATTTGCAGAATTCTTCTCAATGAATTTTCTTAGCTCTGCCAACATAAAGCAAGCATGCAACTCTAAGAAAATTGAGGTCCAGAGAGGTGAAAGAGAATTCACTAACCCCTAAAATTGGTATACAACTGATCTGCTCTGCTTTCCTTTCTTGCAAAACCTTGGGAAGAGACCTCTTGTGGTAAATTAAAGAGACATTTACACAGGTTATTTCCCTCATTATATGTTACAGAATATTTTATAAGTGACCTTGACCACGAATTCTTTGTAACATTAAGGATGAGAAGGATTATTGGTTTAGGATTAAGGAAGTACAACATACTATTTTTGCATCTCAAAAATTACAACATTGTTCTACTTCTGAAGTTCATTAAAGGGTAGATCCCCATTCTGTTCATTTTTAGCTCCCTTAGATCAATCTTCTTCTGCATCAAACTTTTTGTCTCACATTTCATAAGCTTGGAAGATTTATAATAGATCTCTATAGTTTCTCCAAACCCCACCTGGTTAAAATAAGTTTAGCATTAAGTTAAACATGTGATTCTGAGCCATTTTTATTTCTGAAGGCTAATTCAGCTCAGCGAAGGATTAGTGATGGCATATCCCCTTAACCTCCAAAGTAATTTGTTTTTGTGTTCTCAGCCTGGAATCATGCCCCCACTATTAATATTTCATATCAATAAGTAAGGGCTTCAATATGCCCATCTGCTAGGCTGGCATAATGCCTGTTACCCATATCTAAATATTGCCCCTAGGAATGAGTAATGATTTTCAGCCTCCTTCAGTTGCCATGGTATTTTTTTTCTTACACAGTGCTTAGACTACAGTGACATATTTCTCTACTGATCATCACTTGTTTAAGTAACATGTACAAATAAATTATTTTGTTTGAAAAAATCCAAAAAACTGACTAGCCCTAGGAAATGTTGCCATTTACATAAGTTAGACAACATAGGGTATTTTTCTTTTTTTTAAAGAGAGAGAAAGAGCGTGTGAGCAGGGGAGGGGGAGAGAGAATCTTAAGCAGGCTCCATGCCCAGCCTGGAGTCTCTCTACCATGAGATCATGACCTGAACCAAAATCAAGAGCCAGACATTTAACTGACTGAGCCACCCAGGCACCCCATCATAGGCTATTTAAATAGATTTTCATTATTTAGTGTAGCCCCCCACTAGGATATAATATGTTTTATGTATAAATATTGGGAAAATTAGCATATAACTGTCTTGGTAAGAAGTACCAAAGGATGCCAAGTTTTACTGACTGGTGAAATGAGATGGAAAGGAAAAAGTCAATGTTATGTTGCTGTATGAGATCTCAACATGTCCCATTGAGGAGTCATTTGTTGAATGGTGGTTTAGTTATCCTAACTTAAACACATACTAGGACACTGCAAATTGGAGGTCAGTGCTTGGTCTCCTAAGACCATGACAAAGGATGTGAAACTGTATTTATAAAATTTCACCACCTGTAGTATTTTCTTGTTATCTTTTAAGTTTGGGAGCAGAAGAATGGTTTTAAATGTCATGACATCTCAGATTCAAATATTAGCTTCTTCAGTCTGAGAGTGTGATCTTGGCCAAATTACTGAGCCTTTTGTGCCTTCATTTCCTCATTTTTGAAGCATGGGATAATAAAAGGTTTTTGTGAGGATAAAGAAAATAATGACTATAAAAGTGCTGGGTATTAAATACTTAAAAATATTAGCATACCATTTATTGCTTTAAGATACTTACAAGTCACTTTCATTTTTCTGGGAAAAATGAACCATGCCCTGCCACGTTAATGGTCAGAGTGGAGAAAATCTTTGGAAGAACTCAACCAAAGAGGGCACTGCCTCTGGGCAGTCTACCAGAACCAACTCTTTCCTCTTTCAAATGAGCACCTTTCATTGGTCGTTCAGTGTTTTTCTTTTCCATCATATTTCATGGAGTTCACCAGCTTCAGACCTAGGATACTTACCTGTGTTTAATGTCTTCTCTAAATCTATTTTTATATAAAGCATGACTCCTTTGTTCTAGTCCGATTTTATTTAGGGAGATCATAATATTTGGGGACTTGCAAGGTGTTCAATAAAGGCTTCATCATCATTTTCAGTTCACTTATTTAGAACAAGATTAGAATGAGGCTTCCTCACAAACTCAGTTCCATATGGTCTACCCTGTTGACACAAACTGCCAGCCTAAATTGACTGGTTGGCTTAAAAATATGAACATTAAGTATAAGGAAAGAAAAATAATTTTCCACCTTATGTAAAGAACATTAGTTCTGGGGCGCCTGGGTGGCGCAGTCGGTTAAGCGTCCGACTTCAGCCAGGTCACGATCTTGCGGTCCGTGAGTTTGAGCCCCGCATCGGGCTCTGGGCTGATGGCTCAGAGCCTGGAGCCTGTTTCCGAATCTGTGTCTCCCTCTCTCTCTGCCCCTCCCCTGTTCATACTCTGTCTCTCTCTGTCCCAAAAATGAATAAACGTTGAAGAAAAAATTAAAAAAAAAAAAAAAAAGAACATTAGTTCATTATTCATTTAACCAGACATTTATTAAGTACTTAAAAGACCAGATACTTTGCTTGACTGCAAAGACAAATAAGACATAGTAATTGCCACTGTGGGGTTTTCATTCTGGTAAGCAAAGGTGAGGGTCAGGGAGATATCAAATCTGGATACACCAAAGTGTAATATTTTTGTTTCAGCAGCTGTAAGAGAATTATGTACTGAACACAAGGGTACCCAAAGGGAAAGTGAAACAATTCTACCAGGTAGGAATCAGAAAAGTCCTAAAAGATGAGCAGGATTTGATCAGCTAGGTGGGGATGCAAGGGTTCAGGCATCCAAAAGCTATAGTTTATTGATGACATGTCAATGGTGTAAATTTTTTTTTAATTTTTTTTTCAACGTTTATTTTATTTTTTTTTTTTGGGACAGAGAGAGACAGAGCATGAACGGGGGAGGGGCAGAGAGAGAGGGAGACACAGAATCGGAAACAGGCTCCAGGCTCTGAGCCATCAGCCCAGAGCCCGACGCGGGGCTAGAACTCTCGGACCGCGAGATCGTGACCTGGCTGAAGTCGGACGCTTAACCGACTGCGCCACCCAGACGCCCCAATGGTGTAATTTTTAACTGAACAAACGCAGAACCGTTATTATACCTGTACATGGCATGAACCCAATACTTACAAGAAAACAAGATAACTGCCCAATCCTTAGGAGGAAAATGATAATTGTAAAATTATCACTTTAGCTATCATAGCCGGCTATGATAACTCCAAAATAACTCTTCACACTGCAGTCAAAATAATCTTTCCCTAATGAAAATTGAAAATTTACAAAGGGTAGTGAATTTATAAAGGGTTCAGTCCTCCTTTCTTCTTTCTGTCCTTTCTGAATAATTCAGTGAAAAACCATTAGGTGAGGCTCAGCAAGGTAGGTATCCATATAAAACTGGAGGTTGGAGGTGAGTAAAAGTAAGAATGGTAGGTGTTACTAGTATGATACATGCTGTCTGTACCTTCCATGAAGGCAAGGCTTTTCTGTACCTTCCATGAAGGCAAGGCTTTTTCAGGCTTCCTCTCCAACCTTTCACCACAGCTAATACTGGCTTAAGTGAAGCATCCACATAATTATATATATATATATATATATATATATATATATATATATATATATATATATATATTTATATATATATATTTATATAAATATATATATTTACTGTTAATTTTTACTCTATATCTATTATCTACCTATCTATCATCTATCTATCTATCTATCATCATCTATTTGCTTACAAGAGGAGGGCTGAAAGTATACTCATTTCTATTTCATTTTGAATTTTATCTATTCTTTTTTACCACCATCCATGATCTATTTGCTTGTTTGCTCAATCCCAGTAAAGATGTATAGTGGTATCAGAATTGTTAACCTGTACTTCCATGGGAAACAGCTTTTAAAACTATACTATAGTGCTTATGTATCATTCCTTTAATCCTTATTCTTAGTTTCCACTAATTTCTTAAGTTACTTAGGTAAATCCCCCCAATTCCCTTCAATGAAGTTATGTCATATATCTGTAATACAAATTCTTTTTATTTGTATATTTTTATTTTTTAATATCTATGAACCTGTTTTTCAGATTCCATATATAAGAGAGATCAGACAGTATTTTACTTTTTTTTGTCTGACTTATTTTACTTAGCATAATACACTTGAGGTCCATCCATGTTGTCATAAATGGAAAGATTTCATTCTTTTTTTATGGCTGAATAATGTTTCATTATATATATAATATATGTAATATATATATAATATATTATATATATATATAATGTGTACACACACACACATGCACACACACCACAATTTCTTTATTCATTCATCTACCTATGGACACTTAGCTTTTTTCCATATTCCATATTGCAAATAATACTGCTCAACATGAGGTGCATATATCTTTTCAAGTTAGTGTTTTCATATTCTTTGGATAAATACACAGAAGTGGAATTACTGGATTCTGTGACAGTTTTATTTTTAATTTTTTGAGGAATTCCCCTGCTGTTTTCCATAGTGACTGCACCAATTAACATTCTCACCAGCAGTGCAAGCCTTTTCTCCACATCCCATCAGCATTTATTTCCTATCTTTTTCATAATAACCATTCTGACAGGTGTAAGTGATATCTCATTGTAGTATTGATTTGCATCTCTCTGATTATTAAGGATGTTGAGCATCCTTTATTTACCTGTTAGTCATATGTAGGCCTTCTTTGGAAAAATGTCTACTCAGATCTTCTGCTTATTTTAATTGGATTATTTCTTTCTTCATTATTGAGTTGTAGAAGTTTTTAAAATATTTCAGATATTAGCCCCCTATCAGATGGTTAATTTTCAATTATTTTCCCCTATTCATAGATTGACTTTTCATTTCTTGATGGTTTCCTTTGCTGCATGGAAGCTTTTTAGTAAGATGCAATCCCACTTATTTATTTTTACTTGTGTTGCTTTTGCTTTTGGTGTCAGATTTAAAACTCATTATCAAGATCTATGCCAAGGAGTCTACTGCCTGTTTTCTTCTAGCAGCTTTATGCTTTCAGGTCTTACATCCAAGTCTTTAATCCAGTTTGAGTTAATTTTTGTGTATGGTTTAAGACAGTGGTTGAGTTTCATTCTTTGGCATGTGGCTTTCCAGTTTTCCCAGAACCATTTAGTGAGGAGATTGTCCTTCCCCCGTTGTATGTTCTTGGCTCCTTTGTTGTAAATTAATTGACTGTGTATGCATGGGTTTATTTCTGAACTCTCTGCTCTGTTCCTGTTTTAATTACTATAGCTTTGTAATATTGTTTGACATCAGAGACCATGATGCCTCCAACTTTGTTTTTTTTTCTCAAGATGGCTTTGTCTATTCAGGGTATTGTGTGGTTCCAAACAGATTTGAGGATTATTTGTTCTATGTCTTTGAAAAATGCTGTTGAAATTCTGATAGAGATTCCACTGAATTTGTAAATTGCTTTGAATAGTATGGACATTTTAACAATAATGAATCCTTCAAAGCATGAGCATGGAATATCTTTCCATTTGTTTGTGTCTTAAATTTCTTTCATCAATGTCTTCTAGTTTGCAATATACATGTCTTTCACCTCCTTGGTTAAATTTCTTCCTGGTATTTTATGCTTTTTGATGCAATTATAAATGAGATTGTTTTCTTTATTTCTATTTCTGATAATTTGTTATTAATATATATGCAACATATCTTTGTATATTGATTTTGTATGCTGCAATTTGATTAATTTTGATTATTTTTCCCAATAGTTTTTTGATGGAGTCTTTAGTATTTTCCATATATATCATGTCATCTGCAAATAGTGAGAGTTTTATTTCTTCATTTCCAATTTGGAGGCCTTTGTTTCTTTTTCTTAACTAATTGCTCTGTCTAGGACTTCCAATACTATTTGAACAGGATCGGTGAGAGTGGGTATCCTTGTCTTGTTTCAGATTTTAAAGTAAAGGCTTTAGTTTTTCACCATTGAGTATGATGTTAGGTATGGGCTTGTCATGAATGGGCTTTATTATGTTGAGGTATGTACCATCTATACCCACTTTGTTGAAAGTTTTTATTATACATGAGTATTAGATTTTGTCAAATGCTTCTTCTGCATCTATTGAGATGATCACATGATTTTTACTCATTTTGTTAATGTAGTATATTACATTGATTAATTTGTGGATGTTAATTCTCTCATTATTAAAATAAATCCCACTTAATCATGGTATAGGATACCTTTAAATTTTTGTTGAATTCTGTTTGCTAATATTTTTCTAAGGATTATTGCACCAATACTCATCTGGGATATTGGCCTATGATTTTATTTTCTTGTAGTATCTTTGTCTGATTTTGGTGTCAGTATAGTGCTGGCCTCATGAACTCTTCAATTATTTGGAAGAATTTGAGGATTGGTGTTAGTTCTCCTTTGAATGTTTGGTAGACTTCACCAGTGAAATCATCTGGTCCTGAATTTTTTTGTTACTGTTGGTTACTGATTCATTCTCCTTAATAGTATTTGTTCTGTTCAAATAACCTATTTCTTCCTGAGTCAGTCTTGGAATATTGGATGTTCTCAGGAATTTGCCCATTTCTTTTAGTTAGTGTATAATTGTTCATAATAGTCTCTTTGATTCTTTGTATTCCTGCAGTAACAGTTGTAACATCTGGTCTTTCATGTCTGAATTCATTTGTCTGAGCCTTCTCTCTTTTTTGTTTGGTGAATTTAGCTAAAAGTTTGTCAATTTTGTTTATTTGTTCAAAGAACTAGCCCTTCCTTTCATCGATCTTCTCTATTGTCTTTTCAGTCTCTATTTCATTTATTTCTGCTCTAACCTTTGTTATTTCATTCCTTCTACTAACTTTGGGCTTTATTTGTTCTTCTTTTTCTAGTTCCTTGAGGTGTAAAGTTAGGTTGTTTATTTGAGACTTTTCTTGTTTCTTGGGGTCAGCATTTATTGCTATGAACTTCCTTCTCAGAACTGCTTTTGCTGCATCCCACAAATTTTGCTGTTATATTCCATTTTTACTTGTCTCAAGGTATTTTTAAATTTTTCTTTTGATTTTTTCTTTGACCCATTTTTTTTAGTAGCATGTTATTTATCTTCTGCACATCTGTCAAATTTTCCAGTTTTCTTCATGTAATTATTTTCTAGCTTTGTGGTGAGAAAAGGTACTTGATATTTCAATCCTCTTTAATTTTTTAAGACTGTTTTTAATGACCTAATGTATGATCTATCCTAGAAAATGTTCCATATGCACTTGAGAGAATGTGTATTCTGTTGCTTTTGGATGGACTGTTCTGCATATATCTGTTAAATCCAGCTGGCCTAATGTGTCATTTAAGGCCAATGTTTCCTCATTGATTTTCTGTCTGGATGATCTGTCCGTTGATGGAAGTGGGATATTACAATCCCCTCATATTATTGTATTGCTGTCTATTTCTCCCTTTAGGTCTATTAATATTTTCTTTATGTATTTAATTGGGTGCTTTTTTGGGTGCATAAATATTTACAAATGTTACACCCTCTTGTTGGTATGACCCATTTATCATTATGTAACACCCACCAACATCTCTTATTACAACCCTTGTTTTAAAATATATTTTGTCTGATATTAGTATAGCCAATCCAGTTTTCTTTGGTTTCCATTTGCATGGAATTTCTTTTTCCATCTCTTCATTTTCAGACTATATGTGTCTTTACATCTAAAGTGACTCTTTTGTAGGCAGCATATAGATGGGTCTTGTTTGTTTGTTTGTTTTAATCCATTCAACCACTTTGTCTTTTGATTGGAGAATTTAGTCCATCTAGTTTTTAAGTAAATACTGATAGGTGCATACTTATTGCTATTTTGTTAAATGTTTACTGGCTTTATTTTTTGCAGTTCCTGTCTTCATTTCTTCTTCTCTTGCTCTCTTGCTTTGTGGTTTGATGACTTTCTTTAGTGGCATATTTATATTTTCTCTATTTTTCTCTTTATTTTTTGTGTATTTGCTATGTGTTTTTGCTTTGTGGTTACCATAAGGCTTACATATAACAACTTATATCTAAAACTATCTATTTTAAGTTGATAACAACTTAAGTTTGATTCCATTCTAAAGCTCAGTATTTTTATTCTTGCTCATCTTATGTTTTTGATGTCATGTTTTATTTGTATGTTCCATAACTAATACTGTAATCATAGTCCTTTTACTACTTATGTCCTTTAACCTTCACACCAGCATTTTTAAGTGATTAATCCACTACCTTTACTATATATTTACCTTTCTGTGAGGTTTATTCTTTCATAAGTTTTCTTATTACCAAATAGCACCCTTTCTTTTCAGTTTAAGAAAGTCCCTTTAACATTTTTTGTAAGGGTGGTTTAATGGTGATTAACTCCTTACTCATTTATTGTCTATTTATTGTTATTGTTGATCTCTTTTCTCTAGAAAAAAAACTTTAGAGGGTACTTTTACTATTTTATTCACTGGTTAGAATAGTGTCTGGTACACAGGAAGATCTCAATAAATAATTTTCAAATGAAAAAATAAAAAGAATGATTTGGATAATACAAACACATATGAAACGATGAGTCATTATTCTAAAACTTTTAAGATGTTAAATTAAATACTTTGTATAATTTCTATTTCTAGTTAGGTAAATAACAAAAATGGTATAATGAAGCCAAGTTTAGTGGCATTTTAATAAGCATTTTTTCTTTGTTCAAAATTTATTATTGGGTTGCATAATGAACAGAGTCAATATTTTAGGTATTCTGTAGATCAAGAATGAAGTCAGAGCTTGGGAGAGCAGAGATAAAAAGAAAATCTAAAGATACATAAGAAATGTGTAAAAGAAAGAATTCTAGTGAGAAAGTAGTGAGAGAAATGTAATTTTTAGGAATTTTAATGAAAATTATTGTAAATAGAATTAAATGTAAATAGAACTCAAATAGCATAGAAGATGCTTATCTTTTATTAAAGATATCTTTTTTGATTCCTTAAAATATCTTTATATTTTTTCTCAGATATTGCACATATGGCATAAATACAGCTATAATTTAAAAATTATCCATAACTTTATGTTCTGAAAATACAAATACAGGCTAATAATTTTCAGATTAGATCTCAATAAACCCTGAAACTAAATCTCTTCAAGAAACACTGTGAAATGGTAGGGGAAAAACTATATAAATTAAGTATCTTAAATGGTATCATATACAGAAAGGTCAAAGGGCTATTGTGATGGAGGCTAGAGGAATTCTGACATTAATCCATGACTGGGTGAGAGACCTTTATGGGTAGGAATAATAGCTCTTTCCTCTAATTATTGGGTCAAGATCCAGTCTCCCAGTGCTTGAAAAAGAGGAGCTAAATAAACATTTCCAGAAGAAATAAACACCAGAATGAATGAATGTTTCAATTTCATGAAGGTACTGTTAATAACAATTAAGTATAGGAACAAATCAGGTGTAGATTTCAGCTGAAGTAACTCAGAAAACAGCCAACTATACAATTATGTTGCTCAAATTTATAAAAATTTTACTTATTATTTGGTCACAGAATTGTTATAAAATGCTTATTATTTTAAAATATCAGTAAATGAGGGGCGCCTGGGTGGCGCAGTCGGTTAAGCGTCCGACTTCAGCCAGGTCACGATCTCGCAGTCCGTGAGTTCGAGCCCCGCGTCGGGCTCTGGGCTGATGGCTCAGAGCCTGGAGCCTGTTTCCGATTCTGTGTCTCCCTCTCTCTCTGCCCCTCCCCCGTTCATGCTCTGTCTCTCTCTGTCCCAAAAATAAATAAACGTTGAAAAAAAAAATCAGTAAATGAAATTATTTTCTTCAGTCCACTCACTAAATAAAATATTTCTGGTGCCTTTTATTTTTTGTTTGCATTGTATTAAATCTGAATCAAGACTAGCGAAATCATTCTGTGTCCTACTTTGGCGGAATTATTCAACATGTTACCATGCTCACTAAAATTACTTGAGTGTTTTATAGAAATATTTCTATATGTTTAATTGGCAGGCAGCTTCTATGTTTCAACTTTTTAAGGAAAATGCAAAGAGATATTGGTATCATCGTTTAAAACACATGCAAATATGTTGCTGTACATATTCCCTGGGAACAAATTCCTGGGAAGATGGGTTGTTATAAATTACGGATATGTTATTTAAAAAGCAGAATAAGCATGTTTGTGAATCACAATTCTTCATTTATTCAAATTATCATCACACCTCACTCTTAAGCAGGTAAAATGTTTTTTAAGAAGTTGAAATTATTCTTAAAAATTGGTATTTAATTATCTTCAATCACAGAATTCACTATCCATTGAACAAGTCTCAAAAGACCAGGTGCATTTTTTCATCTCTGTGGTGTGAATATTTATATTTTTATTGGATGTTACAAACTAAATACACTAAAGATTAATAAATGTGAATGTTTAATACAATACACATGTGGCTACTTGAGAGAGCATGGGCTGTGTTTCCCACTTTTCATTAGTCATTCTTCAAGTTGAAAGAAAGAACCTGTCTCAGCTCATTATTTCAGGGCTTTCATGGTCTTTATATAACTTCAGCATAGTTTTTTTTGTTTTGTTTTGTTTTGTTTTGTTTCTTCTTAAGTCTCAATTTCTTCTCTTTGTAAAACAAAAGTAGAGGAACAAAAGCTCAATCACATACATGTTAAGAGAATCGGCTTAATAGAGCTGTAATATTCCTTTATTATGGTCTCTTAATACAGTTGTATAAATGCACTTGAAACGTAAGCTATTTACTTAATAGATTGCAATGACTTTCAGAAGCTACCGAGGGCAAAGAACTCTTGGTTTTCATTTAAAAATTTATGTCACCATATGAGTGCCATGTGAACTGTCTAAAAGAAAAACCACTGGATACTTCAGTGATGCTTATCCCTGATTGTTTTGGAAGAAAAATATGGAAAGCTAGAGCTGAAATGAACCTGTAAAGTCATCCCGCCAGCGTGCACATGATGAAAACAAACGTGTGTCGTGGCTAAGATACTGCAGCCAGGCCCTGCGGGTCCATGACCCGAAGCGTGCTCTTTGGAGACGAAGTTCTATGTTCTTTCCTCTATATGGTATCATTAGACTTGGTTTACAAAAGTAAAACATTAACTATTGTTTCTTGTTTTGATCAAATATTTTTTTTTTCATGTAGAAAGCTAAATGTTCAGTAGATGAGAATGGTAAATAATGTATGAGCTCTCCTTGGCATACAATATCAAACATCAGTGGAAGTTTTAGGCATTTGAAACTTTCACTTCCTTGATTTTTCAATTATTGGCAAAATTTAATGTTCATATCAGGCATCGCCTCTGCACAGGCCCAGGCCCCTCCTCTCAGCTAAGTCACTTGGCAAGCAGGCTTAGTCCAGGATCCAGAGCTGGGAATCTGACCGTGCGTGGGAGGGTTTAGAGCATGTAAAGCCTTCTATTTGGGGACAGAGGATCAAATCACACCTGCTGCTAGTTTGCTACTGACCTTGAAGATCAGTAGAATAGCTGGCTTTCTGCCTCATTCCTCAACCCTGGCTCCCTTCCATATTTACTCTACTCTTGCTTTCTTGTCTGAATCCCAGCCTTTGTAACTTGCTTCGGTCTCTACTCAGCTAGGATAGTCTCCCATGGGGAATTCTGCCTCTGTCTATTGTCTGGGCCTTTGCTATTTGTAGACAGATTTGCCTGGGACAGCCCACCTACCTGTCTAGAATTCCTGACACTGTCCTGTGATGCCTGTGGAGTGACCCTCTCAACCTCTGTTGGATCTCCCGATGCCCAGTGATGTCCCGGCCAGCCAGCTCTTGTCTACAACCATGCATCCTGCACGTGATAGTCTATTTGGGGCCAGACTTTCTCCTAGCACGAGCAGCTACAGCTGGCACCCAAATGACTGATTTTCCCAGGAAATAGATAAAACTTCAGGTTCTGGCCACTAGTATCTGCCATTTTCTTCTGCATGTAACTACACTGACCGCATCCCAATGGCATTTTCACATACTTTCTTTTGTCAACAGCAGCACTTATTTGTGAAATAGTATAGGAATACAATAATTTACCTTGGAAATTATGTGACTTGAACCATGACAAATAATACTAAACTAAGTGAATGCATATGCACATGTACACACACGCACACAAACTTTAAACAAACAAAATCACTACTATAGTTAAGAAATTCCAGACCTAGCTCACAGAGATATTTTACAATGGGCTTTCTTAGTTGGCCACAGAACTGTAAAATTAATTTAAACCAAACAACTATGTTTGCAATGCTGAAGCATTATGAACAATCTTTCAGATGGCTGACTCACTCGTAGGAAATGGGGTTTCACCATGCATAAACAACTTTGTGAACCACACAATTTGGATTTAATTCTAAAATTGAACCCATCAGTTTTGAAGGATGTCTGAATTTGGCAAAAGTGCATTTTTCTAATAGCAACATCTATTTTTTTTTTTTTTTGCATAAAAAGAGATCATGGCTGTACACCAAGTCACTGGGTTTTTTTTCCCCCTTAATTGATGTGAAGAATTTAAATTCTCTCATGGAATTCTCCCTGTGACTTTACTAAGTTTGTTATACTTTTTTTCTCTGGCAATATTTGAGGTTAAGGATTAGGAGTTCTTGAGGCAAAGACAAGAAAACTTGTTGCTCTGTTATCTTCTTTGCAACTTTACTCGAGTTATGTAACCACTCTGGCTTTCATTTTCGCTTTCTGTGAAATTGGGAGCTTGGGGATAGTGAGAAAGAAGGAGATGAAATGTCTTCCAATTCTAACTCACCGAGATTTAGGGAGTCAGGGAACTACTTGAAATGGAACCTATTTCTTTAATGGAATCTGTTTCTTAGAGCAGCAAACAACACTCTTTCATTTTATCTTTACTTTTCATTTTATCTTTACCTACTATTCCTTCAGTTCCCTCACTTAAGGCCATATACAATTATATTAATATCTTTAATTCCAAAGGTAAAGAAGACAGTCAATATATTAAGGAAACTGAAGAAATAAAGTTTGCTGTTCTGGAAACTTCTCTGGAAACCTGTCTCCAACGGCAAAAAGAATGGTGGATCTTGGGTCAAAAGTCTTGTTTGAAAAAAAAAAAAAAGTCTTGAGCTTGGGGTTTTGGACCCAGCTTCCCTATTAATACAAGTTTTCCTGAAATTTTAGCCAATGCATGTAACCTAATTTCAGTTACTTCTGTAAAAAAGGTAAGAAAACATAACCTGTTCCTTTCCTCACAGAGTGATATTAACTTAGATGAGAAAGAGTTGTAGGGAGACTATTTTATAAACTGCAAAAGACTATAACAACATAAAATTCTTCATTGTTTTTTCTCCACACAGTGGAATAGCCTTAGCCTCATTAAGATAGCACAGTTTTATCTAGAAGACTTGACTTCTATAGTTTTCTGTAAGTTTCTCATTAGATCAATGAAAAAAAAGACTTTATGTATTTATATTACCAATGTCAGGTTCTTTCTACAGAGGCATTGCTATTTCCATTTCGCAACTGAAGAGACAGAGCCTAACCATATTGTCACCTGCGCAAGGTCAGAGAGCTCCTAAGTGGTTGAGTTATGATTCCAAGTCTGCCTAATCTATGATTTTTCTGCTAGGATGCCATGCCCTCTGGAATGGCATATTGAGACAAGGAATAAACAAGCCCCTATGCTGCAGTACATACCCTAGGTCAATGTGCCTGCAGTGATTCAGGTCATTTTCCACAAAAGGCGTTCGGATAGCATCTCTAAAGCATGCCACTCATTGGATAGTCTCCTCCCCAGTCTTTTTCACTGATTTATTTGCTGCTGACTCAGATTATCCACGAGCATTTATGTGGGATCAAGACTGAGAGCAGACCAGGGGTGCCTGGGTGGCTCAGTTGGTTGAGCATCCGACTTCGGCTCAGGTCATGATCTCATGGTTTGTGGGTTTGAGCCCCACATCGGGCTCTGTGCTGACAGCTCAGAGCCTGGAGCCTGCTTCAGATTCTGTGTCTCCCTCTCTCTCTGCCCCTCCCCTGCTCATGCTCTGTCTCTCTGTCAAAAATAAATAAAACATTAAAAAAATTTAAAAAAAAGATTGAGAGAAGACCAGAACAAAAAGCTGAAACATATTTTAAAAGGGTGGGTTATATTTTCACAAAATTATCAAGAAGGAGAGCATGATTTTTACTCTCTTGCCCAGGGCCTACTCTGCACCCCTTATCCCTTTAGGCCTTTCTTTGAGAACTGATTCTCATAAGGCATCTGTTTTTAATTATTGATAACTTAGTGGGAAGAAATTCAGTTGTTAAGCAACCCTGCCCTGGGAATATTCATTATCTATGATTTGGACTGCAATAATTTGTCTCTGGATAGAAGAACTTCACAAATCAAAGGAGTGAGAGAGAGCTTTCGAGCGCTGTGTGTGTTTGTGTGTGTGTGTGCATGTGTCGATATTTGGAAAACAGTGGGCCCTTCAACAATAGCTGGGAAATAGCAAAGGGGGAAAAATGGGCATAACATGCATTAAACAATAAGGTTTTTAGCATATGATTATCTACTGAGCCAGACATTCGACATAAGTTATTTCAAGGTATTTAAATCTTTATATTTATTTTATATTCTAAGCTTTCAGAAGCTTATATGTGGAAATGTAATGTATTTCCACATATACATTATAAGTCTTCATCTTGCCCCTGTAAAGTAGGTATTATTACTCCCAATTCACAGAGGTTGAGGACATGTTTAATATACGACAAATCAGTAAGTGACACAACCAAGTCTTCTGATCCCCAGATTTGGGTTTTTGCCAGTATCTGAAAGTCAATTCAGTAAGCAAGTATGGCAGACAAGGTAGGGCACTGCACCTAACACCTCAGGAAGTCAGGGCTGAAGCTTGGTTAAATGACAATGAAAGAAAAAACTGAAGTATTTTGCCTACTTCAGGGGTTTGTTCTGGACCAGCTCTGAAGGCAGCACCTGGGGAGATCATGCAGTTTAGTTTCTGACATAGGGACTGTGGGTTGGAACAGACGCATTTACGGATGGGGAAGAGAAGAGTGATTCCAAGGTGTGAAGGTGGGACCTATTTCCCTTGATAAGCATCTTTGCTCTCACTGGAAAAACAGACTTCCTATGAGTATGATCTCATGGGAAGATCAAATTATGATTTTCAGTTGCACTAAATTATTATTTTCAAATTACCAAATTATTATTATAACCAAATTTTTATTTTCAGTTCTACTAAAATCAAACATTAAGTCTTCATTCAGGTTCATGAGATTTTTATGTGTGGCAAGATAATGAATTTTATGTTATGTCTTCTTGTCTACTGAAATACCTATCCTTGGACTGATTGGGTAATAGGAGAATCTTATTTATTAGTGAAACCTAGCGATAGCATGGAGAAAAATATATGTCAGATTTTTCCTGGGGTCATTTACGAGGCTTAGGAGGGCTGTGTGAATCCTTAAGGGTCATATAAATTATTCAAGCAGAGAGCCAGCCAAGGCATTTCTTATTTGTGCTGCCTGAGAGGGAAAAGGGCCAGAAGGGAGACTTCATTGCTTCCTAGTGGGAAGCTCACCACTCTAATGATCAAGACTCACACTCAACTGGTCACCTGGCTCCTTTGTGGGCTTGTGCCACTCTTTACCCCTTCCTGGGACATAGAGAACATCAATGGAAGGGCGGGTTCATTCAACTTTCCTTCCTGTAGAGGGAGATGCAGTATTTCTTGGCTGATGGAAGTGTGTGGAAAGAATCAGTGCCGTCACATTTCCAAAGCAGTCATGTCCTTCCTGTTCCTCTGCTGCATCAACATGAAAGTTCTGTTTTCCTCTGCTTCAGTGAGCAGCTTGGAGAGGCTTTAATCTCCCTAGTGTCTGACATTATCGGTTTCAGCACAGAAACCTGTAGGGCTTCTTGTCCTCGATGCAGTGAAAACAGTTGGGGAGCAAGTTGAGGGACATTGGCAGACGAACAGCCCCTGTTCAGCTCACCCGGCACATAGTGGGCATATATGAAACATGTGTAAGCCTTCCCAAAAGTCCATATATCTTATAACAGCAGCAGAGGTTGTCACTTAATGAGGAACCCTAGCCAAGATGGATGCAGAGTGGAAAGAATATTTAATCATAGATAGAAAACACTTTTTTCTCCAGAAAGGTTAGCAAATGGAACTGTAAAAAAGGAAAGATTTACAGAGAGATAATGATTTCTTATTTGTGAAATATTCTGATAATAATTTTTAAGTAATTCTTTATGAAAAAGTTAAAGATGCTTTCTGCAGATATATATATATATATATATATATACACGTATATATACACATATATATGTATATGTGTGTATATATATATATATATATATATATATATATATAACAACCTCAGGAAGAGCTGGTGTCATTTCATGTAGTAGTTCCCTACCTTCATTCAAAGCAGGCTTGACTATAGTATAGTTCAGGTCACATGTACCCCAGGCTGTTCTCTTAAAAGTATTCAGATAATGCAACTCTGTGAGCTTTCCTGGCTTGTGTCATAAGGCATCATAGCTCAAAGCCAGGAAAGTGTTTCTAAGTTATAACTGAACTCTTGTCCTCTGGCAGTGCTAACTTGTTTACATTATTTATGGTTCACTGTCAATGTCCAACACTGGTATAAGCTGGTTTTCAGACACACACACACACACACACACACACACACACACACACAAACACATTTACCAAGTACCTACAAGGATTGATTAAGACTCAGTTTCCATTCAGGAAGATATATTTCATAAGAGTGATTTTTTTCAAAAATAAAAATGGGTATAAATAAATCCAAAACCCGGACAGAGCTATCACCCTAAAAAAGTGAAACTTGGGCTCATTGTAAGAGTCTAAGCAGGAAAACCTTCAAAGGGGAGGGGGTCCAGTACTAAAGTATCCCCTTCCGGTCCTGTCATCCTAGGCCATTCTATTTCATTCAAGTCTATTTAATTCACTTAAGTTTTATCTTTGCAACTTAATTCAATTTTTCAATACAAGAACTGTCATGTGTTGCTGTAGAAAGGAGGTCCCCTCTATGAATATTATGTGTCCCGAAGGCCAGTGAATTACTTGGATGAGAGAAAGAGGTGCTGCTAGGAGAAGAGACAACCATGACACCATCAGAATGACACCGGAGAATGGCTTTTAAAAGAGTGGCACCAGAATGTGAGAGGAATGCTTGGTTAGGGGTAGAATGCAAAGAGCGTAGCCTCAAGCAGAATACTCCTGTAGGTGCTGAGGAGCAGGTGGGGAAACTCCTAAGGTTCTTATATAGAAATGATCTCAGGATGTTAATAGGCCTGGGTGATATTCTTACAGAGAAAGAAGGTGAAACTAACAAAGATTTTTGAAAAATGGTAGAATTTCTTTTTTTATTGGCTGTGTCCAATGAGAGCCATGGAATGTTTATGGACACTGCTTTATTATAATTAAAATTGGGGGAAAATTGAAAATTGTAAAGAATTTGGAGTGATCATGACGGATAATGGTGGCAGGCTTCAGCCAAGTGAAATTTAGTAAGTTCCTGGATGTTTTTCTAATTTACAAGAAGAAGAACTTCCATTTTGATTTCAAATGATAGGGCTCTTTATGACAGATTCAAGTCAATAGACAAAATGAACCCAAATGTTAAAACTTATTTAAAAAAAAAATCCAATACAAGCATGGCCTACTGCATAACTTACTTTGTTAATTGCTTTTTTTTGTACCCATAAATACTGCAGAGACTTTAATAAATCAAACAACAATGGTAAGCTATTTTCAGAAAGGCATGAAATATATGAATGACTGAACAATACAGCAATCACTACTATAACAGCTTAGCAAAAATAGAATCATCGTTTTATTGTATCCATTACCAAGGTATTTGGGGCACCTTCTTTTGGAGGTGAGTGCTTACTCTCTGCCTTATTATAAGAAGAGTCATTGCAGGTCATATCCCTTGCTTGTCCTTTCTAACCACGGAAAATTACTTTTTGTTTTATGGCAACTCTTTAGGGTTTTTTTCTCAAGTATATTTGAATATATATTTTTTTTTCTCAAGATGCTCTTAATTTTACCTACTGGTATCTTGTTAGGTCATAGACTGATTAAAAATTAATATTTATTTTGAGTATTATTTGTAATTATTGGGGAAATTTTAATACCAAATGCCAGGAGTAATGTCATGTACCTTAACTGACTAGAATTTGGTTTGATTTACAATTAAGAAAACTGCAGTATACTCCAGAGAGATGCTTCAAATGTCTTGACTACAAAGGGACCCATCTAACCTGAGAAACGAAAAGCAGGGATGAGACCCTCATTGTGGAAGGGTGATCTGCTGAGTTGGCCTCTCTCTTGCTCCCTTTATGTTTCTCATTTGAAGATGACAAGCACAGTGTCTGACGGAAGGAATGGGGAGGTCTCCACGTACAAGACAGCTTGCAAAGCAAAATGGGCTGGATAAACTGAAGGGCTGTTTAAACAAGGCTGGATAGGCATGGCTGCACACTCATGCCCTTTGCAGTTAGAGATTTATGAGAAAGGTGATTCTGAAAGGTCAAGATAATCTCTGCCTGGAGAGGACGTAAGACTCCATTTGGCTTCACAAATAGCTGCCCACGTGGTTTGGTCTGAGAGGATGTTAGGCTGACATTGGCTGCCCCAAACAACCTGTCATTCTTTTTTAAGATTGAGAAAGGTCTTCTGGAGTCCCTTATTAAAATAATGAACCTGAGAAGCATTACCTCAAACTCTTCTATACAGTATGACACTTTAGCATTTAACCCTTTAGTAAAGATTAGTAGGGATAAAACAGAAAATAATCACTTTAAGACTGATAGGAAGCTTCCTTAGAGAAACTCCCCTATTTCAATTTGGTTGAGACTTTCTGCCCTTTTGCTGGTGGGACAAGTCCACAGACACACAGCAACTTGCAATCTAATTTTCAGTGACTCATTATTTATTTATTTATTTATTTTTTTAATTTCTTTTTTCAACGTTTATTTATTTTTGGGACAGAGAGAGACAGAGCATGAACGGGGGAGGGGCGGAGAGAGAGGGAGACACAGAATCGGAAACAGGCTCTAGGCTCTGAGCCATCAGCCCAGAGCCCGACGCGGGACTCGAACTCACGGACCGCGAGATTGTGACCTGGCTGAAGTCGGACGCTCAACCGACTGCGCCACCCAGGCGCCCCAGTGACTCATTTTTTAAAAAATATTTACTTATTTAGAGAGTGGGAGAGAGGGAGTGGGGGGTGGGGGGGGTAGAGAGAGAGAGAGAATCCCAAGCAGGCTCCATGCTTGGTTGAGTCACATTCTTTGTCCCTAGGCCCCACAGCTGCCTCGGCTCTCTTGAGACCGTCCATGTGCATGCTTTGGGGAAAGATACTATCACTTCCTCTTTAGATTTGGTGTACTGCATTCCAAATGATAACAAAACTGTTATATTGAACTCAAAGTGAAGGGCCTGACTCAGACACTGCGTAGCGGGGTGACCGAGCACAACCTCACACACGAGGCCTCTCAAAACCTCGTTTTAGTCTTCAGATCCAAGAGACTGAATGACATTGTTCTCTGATTATTACCTTGGATAACAGTAGGTGACACCTGTACGGAGAAAGTAACACCAACAATAACTCAATGCAAGTTTGCTATAATTACTTGCTCATAAATCTCTCCACACTGAGGAACATTTTAAATGCTACATTTTAGTTGCTTAAGAGTGATATATTTATTACCTATTTTTGGCATGGGCAATAGAGACAACTTCTGCGGTAAATGCTAAATCTCAAAATTGCATCCCTGATTGTATTTTTGAAGTTTCAAAGCAACCTACCTATTTAAATAAGTCTGATTGACTAATTGTTATAAATCGTTTATAATTAGTTAGTATATATTTAGAGAAATTTTCATTTCCCAGAATCTACAGATGCTTCAGGTAGATGACCAGATGGTTAGTAGCAAAGATAGGCTGGATATTTGTCTGATGCAAAGAGAAGACAGACTTCTTAGAGTAAAGAGGCTGGGAGTTTCATCATGCTTTCTGTGAGGGAATACTATGTTATAAGCAATAAAAACTGTTTCTCCTGATACTAGCAAAATATCACAGTCATATTTTAGGACATAGCTACATTTTCCCCAGAGTAATTTTGCTAGTGTATAAAGCTTAAAAAGGTGAAAAGTCACTCTAAGCTATCATCTTGTTATACTTGTTCTAGTTACTAAGTACAATGTTGAATGAGGTTTTTTGAATATGATTAATATACTTCTTTTTAAACAAGCAAAGAAAAAAAATCCTGTGAACTTTCTAGTGGACCTAAAATAATTTTATTATAACATTATGGAAAACTTTTAAAAACATAAAATTCAAAATTAATTTCTTTGTAAAAAAATATTTATTTTTGAGAGAGGGAAAGACAGAGCATGAGTGAGAGAGGGATAAAGAGAGAGGGAGACACAGACTCTGAAGCAGGCTTGCTCTGAGCTGTCAGCACAGAGCCTGATGGCGGGGCTCGTATTCATAAACATGAGATCATGACCCGAGCCAAAGTCAGACGCTTAACCGACTGAGCCACTCAGGCGCCCCAAAATTCAAAATTAATTTCAAGTGTCCACAATTCTTAACACATTTACAACTAAAATGCATTTACCCTTTAACACAAATGAAACAACATAAACAATGCCATCCCTCAAAGCAAATACCAATAATATGATGGCTGGTGTGGCTTTGCTGAAACAAACATCAGCAGTAAGAATAGGACAGTAATGTCTCAATAAAGCTGCCATTAAAAATAAAGAATCGCATACTCGCCATCTTGACACAGATTCCTTTGCAGTATCATATCTGTATGGTTCTGCAATCTGTCCTTTGAAACCACAGAGCAAGAGCTATCTCAGAATTCAAAATCTTTCAGGTTTTAGAAAAGGACAGTACCCAATAAGCAAGCATATTAATATCTTTGCCTTATAATTTACAAATACATACACACATTCACAGTAAAATATATAAAAACTATAAAGAGCCTCATGTCCATACAGGTCAAGTTTGCTACCAAATGGGTCAATAGCATTCACATTATTCTTTTCTTTTAGTTCAGAACTGATTGCATTCAGAATTTTAGATCCAAGTGGATAGGCCTCTATTACAGTATGCTGTGCAATGATTTACTTTACATTCTGTAAAACCTTTCACACAGCACAATGTAAAATCTTTTAGTTTTCATGGGAAATATCATGTACACACTAAGCCCATCTTCATTGGTTTCTTATTAGCAATTTCAGGATGGTTAAACTAACTCTTGAGCATTCGCTAATCCACAAGATTATGCTCTTGAACTTTCAAGAGCCTCAGACCCTAGTTTGAGAAATGAGCCAAGATCTAATATATGTGAAAGCCAGATACCACCTTTTTAGCTCCTGAAATGCCAAAAGGAGCTAGTTACAAAGCAGTCAGAGTTGGTCTTGTGTTCTAAATCCTGGAGCTATTGAAGGTGGGAGTGAAGGTATTTGAGAAGCTACCACACGTTAGAACTTGTCCTTTGGTCTTTACCTACCTTGCCTCACGAAAAACCTATATAGCTGCGAAATTTAGACCTTAAGGTCACGTGGTGTTATATCAGAGCCTCTGCATTTTTCAGTGCTTATGAACTGATGAATAGGTATTATTGCAATATTAAGCTTTTGCCCACCAATTATGTTTTCAATTTGCTCCAAATAGAAAGAAAGAAGAAATAGGATGAGCACGAGGCCAAGGTTGGGTTCCAATTCTGTCCCATTAAAATTTTTGGTTTAGTTCTGGGCAACTCACTTTCCCTAATTCGTCACCTGTTGCTTGATCTGTTAAATAAGGGCTCTAGCTGTCTCTTTGAGCCCTGTAGGATTTCTTAAGAATATGAATGACTGTGAAAGTGCTTTGTAGAAAGAGATGTGCTGTGAGCTTCATCATTATAGCTCATAGTCTCACTTCTGCTCCATGGTTAGTAAATTTCTGTGCATAAAGCATCGATTAATTATCTCTGCTTCATAAAATATAGTAAAATGAAACATATACAGCTTTTAAAAACATAATATATCTAAGACCCCACTTTTTCCAAACTTGGATTCTTCTCATTACGTATTTTTATTCTAATAATTCTTAGATTTTGGAAAAAAATCAAAATTAAATTGATCGTTTGATCAATAAAGCATTTCTAAAATATCCTCTAATATATAACTGAATAATAGTCTCTATCTAATATAAATGGACACAACTAGATAAATGATGAAATGAAAAAGACACAACTTGATGAAAGATCAAACAATAAACAATTTTCCGTGCCATATCTCACTAACCCAAACTTAAAGCAAGATTTTCAGAAATGTTGTTAGATTAGTCTTAAGCAAGTTAGAATTCTGTTTGAATTGTTTATGTCGACAAGCCTTATTTATACTTCTTTAAAAGAAAGGGACTGTATGTATTTTGGCAAAATGTAACAAATGTGTGAATTCATAAAGCCCCAGAACTCTATTCCAGAATCATAGAATAGTTTAAAAAGTTGATCAGAAATGAAAATAGATCTTTTACACAACAAAAGCTTCTGTTTTCAAATAAAATTTTCAGTTTTCAGGATTGTCTTCCTATGCATTCATGATTGGATTACTGTAATTTCATCCAAGCATTATTCCTTTTTAATTCGATGATTGTGGTAGATTGAAAAATGTGGCTCTAAATTCCTCCTGTCCTCATTTGTGTGCCCATTTGCAAGGTGATTCCCCCGTTTGCCCAACAAGGGGTGCAGGGTCTTTCCTCACCCCTTGAAGCTGGCGTGGCCTTGCAACTTGCCTTGAAAAGAAAGGCTTTCTAGCTTCTGTTTTTCCTTTTGGAAACTTCGAGAGCACCAGGCCCTGAAGGAGCTTGGCAGGAAGGACCACACGAAGAGAAAGGTCCAGTCATCCCAGCTGAGACCTCGGGCCTGTTAGGCCTCAGACTTGGAGCCATCGGAGATGTCCTGCCCTGTCAGTTGATCTGATGACTGTAACTCTGTGAGGGATGCCTGGTGAGTCCAGCCAAAAATCTGGCCTGCTGAGTTGGGCCCAAATTGCAGAATTATGAGTGAATAAATGGTTTTTCCTTGAAGCCACTAAATTTTTTTTAATATATGAAATTTATTGTCAGATTGGTTTCCATACAACACCCAGTGCTCATCCCAAAAGATGCCCTCTTCAATGTCCATCACCTACCCTCCCCTCCCTGCCACCCCCCATCAACCCTCAGTTTGTTCTCAGTTTTTAAGAGTCTCTTATGCTTTGGCTCCCTCCCTCTCTAACCTCTTTTTTTTTTTTTCCTTCCCCTCCCCCATGGGTTTCTGTTAAGTTTCTCAGGATCCACATAAGAGTGAAAACATATGGTATCTGTCTTTCTCTGTATGGCTTATTTCACTTAGCATCACACTCTCCAGTTCCATCCACGTTGCTACAAAGGGCCATATTTCATTCTTTCTCATTGCCACGTAGTACTCCATTGTGAAGCCACTAAATTTAACGTGTTTTGAAATTCCTGAATATCTTATGACGTGAAAAACTGATGTAATGATAATGGTTTTTTATTCTGTTTTCTTTTTTCCCCCTAGAGAGAGAAGGTGGGCTTTGAAATCAATATGAAAGTTGCAAGTGAATTTGAAATTAGAAATAGAGAGATACATGTGGATTTCTTAATACAAATAATTTTTACCATGTCTTAAAAACCCATTAAAATTTTAAGATAAAAAAAAGAAACATTTGTATCAACTTCATTTATGGAGTCAGCTATACTTATGCATCCTTCCATTGTCATCACAACCACATTCAGTCAAGATCGCATGTCCCGTGTAAACACTGACTCAAGGTATAGGCACATTTTTCCAATGGGAGAAGTAGATTCACACTCTTCTATCTCAAATTGCCTAAATGTTACTTGCAAGCAAAACTAAGAGTTGGCATGAAATGAATTCACATATATGAAACTGTTATGTGTAGCTACAATTTTTTCTTGTAATTCATGTACTTAAATTTCTGCTTTTTTATTATGCTATTTACTTCGCATTTATGAGTCATCTGCCAGTCCTAACAGGGAAATCTGAATGGGCTTCACTTTGACTACATCAGTTTTTTGGTTGAGAGATACTTAAGGTCCAGATACAATTTTTCTGGGAAATTGTCATTGAAGTGTAAAACCCAAACAAAACTGTTGGAATATCATGTAACAAGGTTGCCTTTACTTACATATGTTTACCTCCTTTACTCTATATGACATGTACTTATAACTTCCCAGAATTTCATAAGCCTGACATGAGAAAACTAATACAGAGTCCATGTTAAAAAATTGTTTCTATTATTAATATCGACTTTATTGTGAAGCCTTTGTCCTTACAGCACTTAGAATTTTTTTAAGTACAAGATAGTAGAAGCAGCTGCAAAAATATGTCTAGTTATACACACATGTATGCTATGTCACCCATACCCTCTCTGTGTTCTTGTGAGTCTATTTTGGTTTATATTGTTCCCTTTCCCCAACTTCATCCAGAGAAAACAGTATGTATGATGAGTAGCAAATAAAAAAGTATAGCCCTTTTGGCACTGCAGTGAATGGTCCCTTCTTCCTCCCAGTGTTCCTGCACCTTAGGAGCTATTAAAAGACCACAGAATGTACACAACTAAATACTGTAGCATATGAAAAGAAGCATTAGTAATGACCACTCAATTCCTAACCTTACCTTACCATCCAGTGAACGGTACCTATGGAGTATTCAAACATATGCTTCTTACCACAATATATGTTACCTTTTATTTGCCTTGTCTTTGTCTCCATAAGAGGCAAATTCATTTAGATATGTCTTTATGTTTTTTCACACCCTAAGAACACAAGATGAGCCAGAATATGTAACAATACAAGATAGCACAGCTGAGATACATAAAAATTCTGCTGCATATACTAAAAAGCCCATTTCCCTGCTCTACATCTGTAATTTCTGATAAGATAAGAAAACCAGTCATGCTATGGAACAGCAACAAGGGTGCCACTGGCAAACTGTCCCTTCTTCCTCCCACTGTTCCTGCACCTTTAGGAGCTATTAAAAGACCACAGAATGTACACAGCTGAACACTGTAGCATATGAAAAGAGGCCATTAGTAATGACGACTCAATTCCTAACCTTATCTCTGAATGTTACCCAAATTATGATAAATGCCTTTTGGAAGAAAAGTTAGAGGCAGAAATGAAGAAATAGCACCAATCTAAATTTAGTTATTTTTTTCTTAAAAAAAATCAATACATTTTTATGGTTTATTCACCCAATAAGTATATCAAACAAAGAGGCTTGTTTGATATAGATCCTGGTAGCTTCATTACCATTTTGAATATGAATGTTCAATGAATGTTTATGTTTATGTAATGTTTATGAATTTGGTACCCTTAATTAATTAATTAATTAATTAATTAATTAATATAGTACTACTACTATGGTCCTAAGAACAAAAATGGAGTGTTTGTCAGATTGAGATATGTGTAATAAATTTATGAACCTCTTGTTAATCCATTATTTATTTGTTATAGTCTAGATTCATTTTTCCAATAATTATGATACACTGTCAGTCCTCCTGCCCCTCGCTCCAGTGATTAATGGCAGGTGTAATCCTAAACCTGGATTACTATATCAGGGAATAAAGCTTGTACACTAGGACCCAACGTGATAAACCACACGATTTTTCTGACACCCTGTATGACCCCAGTCACAATTTCATGAGTAAATAATACAGAGACGGGTGCCTGGGTAGCTCAGTCAGCTGAGTAACTGACTCTTGATCTCAGCTCAGTTCATGATCTCATGGTTTATGAGATTGAGCCCTGTGTTGGGCTCTGCACCGTCAGTTCAGAGCCTGCTTAGGATTCTCTCTCTCCCCCTCTCTCTCTGCCCCACCCTGCTCATTCTCTCTCTCTCTCTCTCTCAAAATAAATAAATATTTAAAAAATAATCTGGAGAGTTAATTTGGCTCATTAAATGTGGTCTCAGTTCTTCATGCTTCAACTGTACTAAAGATTTCATCTCTGTTTACCTCACAAGGCTGATAAAGAAGTAAATGAAACAAGAATGCTGGGTGGAGAATGATAATGTGGCCAGGACACCTGACAGCTTTCTGGGTCAAACGATTCCCAGGGGAGGCCTTAAACTGCATGAATCAGGAAAGTGGTGGGAAGGGTCCAGAAATCTGGCCTCATTATTATTAAATAAAACTCTACTTCTGAAGAAGGTGATCTCTTCAACGTTTATCGTGAAGCAGAGAACAGGATATTCTTCTTGATATCTTGGATATATGTCCTAGAATTAAGAGGTGTATGTATGTGTGTGTAATGTTTATGTGTATGTGCATGTACATATGTGTGTGTATGTGTGCATGTGGGACATTCATTAGCAGCAGCACTAGTGACTTATAATCATGACAAGTAGAATAAGCAGAAAAACTCCCAAATATGACATTTTAAAGAAAATAGATCTAGGATAATTTTTTTAGCCCTGGGGTTTCAGACTGAATTTTGTAGAGCACAAGACTTCATATGGATAAATGTCTCAAGCATAATCACAGGGTCCACAGAAGAGATGGGAAGGGTGGCTCATCTTCCTCTTTTAGAGGAGTAGCCCTCCTCTTGTCTCTTTCACATACAGGGTGTTGGGGCTTCACATAGGATTCTTCCTGAGGGACAGTTTCACTGATAAAATAAGTTTTGTTTTTTTTTTTTATAAATTTTTTTTCCAACGTTTATTTATTTTGGGACAGAGAGAGACAGAGCATGAACGGGGGAGGGGCAGAGAGAGAGGGAGACACAGAATCGGAAACAGGCTCCAGGCTCTGAGCCATCAGCCCAGAGCCCGACGCGGGGCTCGAACTCAGGGACCGCGAGATCGTGACCTGGCTGAAGTCGGACGCTTAACCGACTGCGCCACCCAGGCGCCCTCACTGATAAAATAAGTTTTAAAGCCATGAATTTAACATGAGAAGAAACTACATCTTCAGATTTCACAGTAGGGGGGCTTTTGAAACAAAAGGTAACAAGGAAGGATAAGGTATAAAATATCATTGCTGTTATTACCCCTGTATATCCGTGGGCACACACAATCCATTAAACATGCGTTATATTGTTGTTAAAGTATCTGTACATTAAGGCAAGAACTAATACATTGAGGAAAGAATGGAGAGAAATAAAATGCAAAATAAACAGGAAAAACATGCATGTGATGAGGAAAGCTAGATTGGCTTATTCAATGCAGGAGGCATTAGTGCAGTGATAAAACCCCAGATGGGCTCTGAATGGAAACTGGGGGTAGAAGAGGGAAAGGAAATATTCAACTATGGAACATGGAGGCAACTGGAGAAAAGCTCTTTCATGTAGAAATGCACTTAAAAATAATTTTGTCCTACCTACATCAAAGAAATTTCAAAAGTTCCCAACCACAGTGTGGCAAGAAAACAGACATCTTGTACTAGACATTTATCCTAGTGCATTGGAGTAGGGGAGAGTGGTACCTCCTGAAGCTCTGGCAAGTGCTATCACTACAAATAGGAAAGAGGTAGGGTAAATATTAAAAAAAATTTTTTTAATGTTTTATTTATTCTTGAGAGAAAGAGAGACAGAGCATGAGTGAGGGAGGAGCACAGCGAGAGAGGGACACAGAATCTGAAGCAGACTCCAAGCTCTGAGCTGTCAAAACAGAGCCCGATGTGGGGCTTGAACTCATGAGCCGTGAGATCATGACTTGAGCCGAAGTCGGACGCTCAATCGACTGAGCCACCGAGGTGCCCCTAGGGTAAATATTTTAAAAACTTCAGTTGGATCGACAAACCCAGAAAATGCCTAGACTTCATCTTGGAGCTGTAACACAGGAGACAGACTAGAGTGGCAAGGCTCTTGATGGAGCAGTGCCTAATCTCACATGGACTGGAAAGTGACAGAGAAGCATATCCCAGGACTTTTCTCCAGAAAAATAGCAAAGGAAGACAAATGGAAAGCTGTATTCTCTAGCCTTCCTCGTGCTCAAGGCAAACACTATAGAGTCCATTTTTATTCCTTCCCTAGCACCCGAATGATCAGCACAAAGTTATCTGTCTAATCTATCAACAACCCGTAACTTCCAGGTTATATTTAAAAAAATACATATACTGAATCCATCCATTGATCCCCATTTCCATTACTATTACTCCATAGCCCAGATAACGGTTATAGTTCCACTTCTACTCTTCCCTCCCTAAAACCTACTTTCTTTACACATTTGCCAGAGTGATTTTTTAAATATGTAAAGCACAGCACATTGTTAAAGCCCTTCAATGGCTTCATAATCAACCAATAATCAAATTCAAACTCCTGACCCCAGACTCTATGGGCCACCGTCTGGTCCTTGCCTACCATTTGACCTCATCTCAGCCATTCCCATGCCCAGTAGTTATTTCAGTCTCAGTAAGTTTTCTGTTGCAAGAACATGCCCTACCCCAACTCCCACCCATAAGCTTGTGCTGGTCCCTCTCCTTTGAATACATTTCCCCCAGTTCTTCAGTCAAGGCTGGCTCCATTTCCACCTTTAGGGCTCAGACTATCATCTTCTCCTCAAACAACCAAACCACCTCTCCCAACAAGCTTATTTTCTTTCTATGTTACCCAATTTATTAGCTCCATCACATTATCTGAAATTACACACTGATTTGTGTTGTTAATTTTTGGTCTGGCTTCTCACACCAGGCTATGATTTCCACAAAGCAAGGATCCTCGATCACATGGGTCTTGACAGACCTTATAACAATATCCAGCATGTTACAAACATATAACAAGAGCTCAATGGTTATTTATTGAAATGAATGAATGACCTCTAGTCACTTCTAACTGTTCCTATTTCAGACTTCCACCTTTACCAAACTGATTTTTCCCCCAGAACTAAACAGCTACATATATTTTGTGGAAGACATGAAAAGCAAGAGAGAAACCATGGATGGCATGAAAAAAAAAAAGCCAATCTTCACAGTGCTGCAACTAACTAACCAACTAACCCACATGCAGCTGCTGGGAAGCGGCTGGACAACTAACTCTCAGTGAGTCATCAAGTGACTTAGGTCTCATGGTTTTGGCATGTCTCTATGTCAAAAATGGTTAACTGTAGGTATTTGTCACATAAAATCTATACATTTTTTATCCTAAATTGTGGCCTAGCCATTTTTTCATATTATAGAAGTAGCAAAGAATTTTAATTTTAATTTTTGAAATTTAAACCCTCATTGTTAATAGCTTCTTTTCCATTGAATTAAGAATCAGCACACCTGTTATTCCTGTTAGGGCTCCTTTCTCTTCCTGTCACAGATCACACTCCTAGTTCCAGGATTCTAAGGCAACCCATTACAAGCAACGAGTTAACTTTCTGAGACTTGTTAAAAGCCTTGTAAATGTTGAGGTAATGGGACAAGTCCCACACAAAATCAATGGATTTCAGTATACTTCTTGTTTTTTCTTCTACTAGGTTAACAGAAGGAGAGAAAGAGAGAGACTGAAAGAGAGAGAAGGGAAGGGACTGAGAGATTGACTGAGAGAGAAGAGAGGGGATTGAGACAGAGACTGAGAGAGAGAGAAGGGAGGGAATTGAGGGAGAGAGACTGAGAGAGAGAGAGAGAGAGAGAGAGAGAGAGAGAGAAAGCAGTCTTATCCTTTTCCATGTAACAAAAACACTGACAAAGAAACAGTTAAGAATAGTGTGCAAGGTTGGTAGGGTGATTCAAGTTTCCCACAGCTGAAAGGTTACTTAATTCAGAGTTGTGCTGAGTTTCCTGATCTATTCCTAGTCTCCTGATAGACAAAGGTTTCACCCACCATCTGCAATCAGCACTGGAGTTATATTAAGGCAAAGAGGCTGATGCTTTTCTAAGTACCTCAGCAAGGAAAGAGGTGGAAGCCCACAGCAGCAGGCAGGACGCTGTTAAGTATCAGAGTCCAGGCTAGTAAATTATAGTCCCCAGGCACATGGAGGGGGAGGGGGGATGCGGGCATTGGAAACACTGTGAGAATACTAGTTTTATTAGGTCTTCTCCATGACTCTTCTTCTCACGAAACTAAACAAAAAAAGTACCTGGAGTACTCTGGGAAAATGGACTCTTGGTTGAGGGTAATAGGCAGGCTTAGAAATTTAACAGCAGGAAAAGTGTCTATACTTAGGTGATCTGACTCAATATGGCTAGAAGAAAGCTGCAAAAATCGGCTGCAGCAAATGTCTACAATCTCTCCCTGCAATGATCCTCAGAGCCCTTATTAACTTACTGGATAATTTAACACTACTCTATTTGTTTATCTGTGTTACTATAATGATGTTAATAAACTATATACATAGTTTATTAAAAGTCATATATATATATATATATATATATATATATATATATGGCTTTTATTTTATGACTCCTATTTATTGGCTGTACTGGCAAAGGTTTGCCTTATCAACTTATTTATCTTCTTTGGAGCTCGCCAAGTTTACAAATAGAAAAGCTTCTTTCTTCTTGATATCAAAATATTAATGTATTTTTGACATCCATCAACTAATTCTACCTCAAAAGCGTATTACAGAATTTTGCAAATGAAACGAGTATCTGCATCCTATTTCTATTTTCTAGGTTTAGATAGAAACATTTCATTTTTATCCAAATCATTTAATTTACTAAAAATCAACCACTTAAGTTACATTTAAAGGTACCACAAGCATACTGTAGAGATACAGTGGGTTCAGTTTCAGACCACTGCAATAAAGAGAATATGATAATAAAGTGAGTCAGATGAGCTTTTTGGTTTCCCAGTATATATAAAAGTTATGTTTACATGATACTATAAAAAGCAATGTGCGCACCTTAATTTAAAAATACTTTATTGCTAAAATATACTAACCATCATCTGACTTTCAGTGGGTCATAACCTTTTTGCTGGTGGTTTCATGCCTTGATGTTGATGACTGCAGACTGATCAGGGGGTTGCTGAGGGTTGGGGTGGCTGTGACCATTTCTTAAGTTAAAACAACAATGTGTTTGTTGCATTGACTGACTCTTCCTTTCACGAATGATTTCTCTGGTAGCATGTGATGCTCTTTCATGGCATTTTACCCATAGCAGCACTTCAAAATTGGAGTCAGTCCTCTCAAACCCTGCTGCTGTTTTATCAGTTAAGATTATGTCATGCTCTAAATCATTTGTGGTCATTTCAACAATCTTCTCAGTATCTTCACCAGGAGTAGAAACCACTTTCTCTCCTCAATGATAAGAAACAACTCCTCATCCATTCAAGTTTTATCATGAGACTATAGCAATTCACTCTCATCCTCAGGCTCCACTTCTAATTCTAGTTCTCGTTATTTCCACCACATCTGCAGTGACTTCTTCCACTGACGTGTTGAACCCTCAAAGTCATCCATGAGGGCTGGAATCAACTTCTTCCAAACTCTTGTTAAAGTTGATATGTTGGCCTCTTCCCATGTTCTAAATGGCATGTTCTAGAATGATGAATTCTTTCCAACAGGTTTTCAATTTACTTTGCTCAGATCCATCAGAACAATCACTATCTGTTGCAGCTATAGACTTATGAAATGTTTTTTCTGAAATAATAAGACTTGAAAATGGAAATAACTTCTTGATACTTGGGCTGCAGAATGAATGCCAATCATCAATCTCATTGTTAATATTAATGCAACATCAATGTCATTGTATATCATCAGAGCTCTTGGGTGACCAAATGCATTGTCAAGGAGCAGTAATATTTTGAGAAGAATCTTTTTTTTTCCTGAGTGGTAGGTCTCAGCAGTGGGCTTAAAATATTCAGTAAACCATGTTGTTTAATGAACAGCAGAATGGATTTAGTAGAATTCTTAAGGGTGCTAGGATTTTCAGGATGGTGCATGAGCACCGGCTTCAACTTCAAGTCACCAGTTGCATGAGACCCTAATGCTAGAGTCAGTCTGTCCTTTGAAGCTTGTGAAGCCAGGTCTTGACTTCTCCTCTCTGGCTATGAAAGTCTCATATGCCCTCTTTTTACAATAGAAGGCTGATCTGTCTGTGCTGAAAATCTGTTTAGTGTAGCCACCTTCTCTATCATAGCTAGATCTTCTGGGTAACTGGCAGCGACTTCTATATCAGCATTTGCTGCTTCATCTTGTACTTTTATGTTATAGAGATGGCTTCTTCACTTACACCTCAAGAACCTGCCTCTGAGAGCTTCAAACTTATTTCTGCAACTTTCTTTCTTCTCTCAGCCTTCCGAGAACTGAATGGAATTAAGGCCTTTCTCTGGATTAGGCTTTGGCCTAGGAGAATGTTGTCGTTGGTTTGTAATTCTAACCACGCCACTAAAAGTTTCTCCATGTCAGCAATAATGCTGTTTCACTTTCTTAACCTTTCTGTGTTCAGTGGCATGGGATTCTTAATTTCCTTCAAAAAAATTTTTTTTCCCATTGCATTCACATCTTGACTGTTTGGTGTAAGAGGTCTGGCTGTCAGCCTAGATCTAGCCTAGGCTTTCAACATGCCTTCCTTGCTAAACTTTAAATTTCTAGCTTTGGATTTAAAGTGAGAAACGTGTGACTCCTCCTTTCATTTGAATACTTAGAGGTCATTTGAGGGTTATTAACTGGCTTAATTTCAATATTGTTGTATTTCAAGGAATAGGGAGGCCTGAGAAGAGGGAACTGCTGGTCAATAGAGCAGCCAAAATGCATACACTTATCAATTAAGCTTGGCATCTTATATGGGCATGGCTCGTGGTGCCACCAAACAGTTACAATAGTAACAGAAAAGATTACTGATCACAGATCACCGTAACAAATATAGTAATAATGAAAAAGTTTGAAATATTGCAAAAATTGTTCAAATGTGGCACAGGGCCATGAAATGAGCAAATGTTGGGAAAAAAAATGCACTGACAGACTTGCTCGAAGCAGGGTTCAATTTGTAAAAAATCACAGCATCTGCAAAGCACAATAAACCGAGGTGTGCCCATATATTATTAATGGCCCTGCAAAGGCCACAAAATAGAAAATAGTTTAGGTTTTGTGGGTCACACAAGTTCATGTCACTGCATATTTTTTAAAAATACTCCTTTAAAAGTGTAAAAATCATTTTTAGTTCCAGGGCCATAAAAAAGTAGGCTGCAGCCTGCATTTGGCCCCTGGACCTTAATTTGCTGATCCCTGGCATAATTAATGGAAATTATATTTAAGAATTTGCTTTGCTTTAACCAAACAGCTTCATTTTTCCTCTCCAGTATAATGGGAATAATAATGTAAGCAGACAGAATTGACAGGTATTCTGTATTGTGGACAAGGCGGTTGACTTTGAGAATAGTGATGTTAAACATTTCTAAATGCACACTATAATATAGTCAATCTTAGTTTAGTCTAGTCCAATCTCAAAAAATTTGACCCAATATAATATTGGAAGCAAAGATTTTTTGTTGTTGTTTCCAGAAAAGGCACCTTGTGCAATTCTGAAATGTGCAATTCTTCATTATGGTTCTTCGGTTATTTAAGTTGGAATGGGTTGGGCAGGGATAAGAATGGCCACTTCTCACCTGTGATAATATGATTTTCCCTGATTTCAGGCCATATCTTCAGTCTTGATAACTAATAACAACAACAATAGGGCTGTGTGTCTACTTGACATTTCTCAGCTTGCAGAGTTCTCATTTCTAAATGAGAATGAAGATGATTTCTCTACAATTTTGTTTCTAATAATACTTGTCAAAGATTCAATCTCATAAGCAAAGAAAGAGAGCTGAATCGAATTATCTTCAAAACAGACCAATTTATGTATTTATTGAGTCAACAGACCCATGGACAAGAACTCAGATATTGCACACTTTTGTTCAAATGTTGCATAAGATCATTTTAGTGCTATCTTTCTTTCTTGCCCTGCATTTGCACTTGACTGGCTAATCCTATATCTGAAGAATGAAGGAAGGACTATGGCCCTAGTAGCATCATTTTGAGCACAGAATCCTGTCTTCCATGGCCTTTTGGGACCAGGTCTTCTTTCATCTAGTGGCAGTTTTCTCTGGTTGCATAGCATACATCATCATATTCCAAATTAACCTTATAATTTTAGCAAAGTCCTTAACAATTTGGGGTGGGAGGGAGCACATCCCCATTGCTGTCGTTTAGAAGAACATTTCTAGTTTATTTAATAGACATGCTAGTTTATAACCAGTGAATATTCCTGTTGGAACTATAGCCTTCATGAAATTGCTTCAACCATGTTTAGCCTTTATCAATTCCCCCCCGCGCCCTCATATGTCACTGCTCATCAACCAAAGCAAAGTTTCTTACTGGGGATGAGTATTGAGATGAGGGCAAGGGAAAGAGGATGTAGCAACACCAAAAAAACATTTTGGAAAATCCATTATTTTCCTGCTATCAGAAATGGGAACATGTTTGGATATTCATTGTATCAGATACATAAACTGCCAAATCTACATTAGAATTCTGTTTGCACACTATTTCCCAGAGAACATTCCTACTCTGAAGTCTCAGTATTTCTAGCCAATCCTCAGCCTGTTTGTTTACCCAGTACCAGTGTTCATTCTTTCACTCTTTCTCTCTTCTTACTCCCATGGCTTGCACACAGCTGATATTACAGATACCAACATCTCTTTCATGGTAAATAAGTTGCTGGAACCAACACTGTGCACACAAGTTAAACTATGTAGAATCTAGCTGTGTGCTAAAGATACTTTGGAGAATCCCTTTAGAACACCTGTGAGGTTCATATAGAAGTTGCCAGTTTTCTTTTGTTTATAAGGTAAGGATATAACAACAGAGGTGAAATCTTACCAGAAAAGGTCACATTTTGCTGCAAATTAAGAACACAGTAAGAAAAATCACTTAAATTATGCAAAGACTCATCTGAAGGGTGTTAAATGTCAATATAAGCTATAGGTATCCGAATGTATAAATAGTCTTTTAAAACTGCTAAAATTCGGTCAGTGTTACGTGTGGCAAAAAAAGGGGGTGGGGGTGGGAATCAAAAGTTTCCCTAGGTATTTAAGAAGTGCAATATTTTAATATTGCAGTAAAAGCTATAAAACACCATATAGGCTAAATATTTTATGTGCATTTAAGCCAATTTAAAAGTTCCTTCACTGAGTGATTTGGTTAATTTAAAAAATGTTACCACCCACTGAAAAGTACTGTGTGGCTATCATTTCAAGGATTTATAATTATTAAAGGTGTTGTTACAATTAAATATGCCAAATGAAATGATTAATGGGATTAGGTCAAAAGTCCATTTTAGCATTAAAGTTTCACAAATAACAGAAGATCCCATACCAGTCTTTCCTGCCTTGCACAATAGAGATATTATGTGGTATCAGCATAATCTTTGTGATATTCTATACCAAATAATGTTAAAGATTTTATTAAAAGGCTTTGAGAGAATTTCATAATTTCTCAATAGTTGAAGCAATAACTTTGTAATCACTTATCATGAAAGGTTATATGACTCAAGAAGTTATCATAAACTAGCATTTCTTCAGGGACAGCAATCAATACTCCACATAACATTTGGCCCTTACAAGATCACATCCTAATTCTTTCACATTGCTGTATCCAAGCAAAGCTGTTGAGTTAACAGACTAGATCAACACTCTGTCTATGAAATAATGTTCCCAAATCAAGGCCGACTTTATAACATTCAAGATCTTTTGTCTTTATTTATGGCCTAAACTCTTCATGATGTTATTTAACATATTTTCTTTTCATTTCTCTTTAAACATTGACCAGCTTTATACTCTTTTTTTTTTTTAATTTTTTTTTCAACGTTTATTTATTTTTGGGACAGAGAGAGACAGAGCATGAACGGGGGAGGGGCAGAGAGAGAGGGAGACACAGAATCGGAAACAGGCTCCAGGTTCTGAGCCATCAGCCCAGAGCCCGACGCGGGGCTCGAACTCACGGACCGCGAGATCGTGACCTGGCTGAAGTCGGACGCTTAACCGACTGCGCCACCCAGGTGCCCCGAACAGCTTTATACTCTTAACCTTTCTAAATCCTTTTATTAACATTTCCTAACTTTTCTACTTTCTTTGTAATTATTTCCATCCTAGGTTTCTGCTTCTTTTCCAGGGTTTCCAAGAGTTTCTAAATTTATATACCTCATAAATTAATTTTAAAATGTTACTTAATGATGAATCTACATTTTCATTAATCCATTAACAAAATTATATATTATACTTAGTCAAATATTAGATTATACATTTTATGAGATACATATTACCTTGGTTTTTAATTATACAATCTGGAATTAGGATACATTTCTTTTTTTTTTTTTTTAATTTTTTTTTCAACGTTTATTTATTTTTGGAACAGAGAGAGACAGAGCATGAATGGGGGAGGGGCAGAGAGAGAGAGAGACACAGAATCGGAAACAGGCTCCAGGCTCTGAGCCATCAGCCCAGAGCCTGACGCGGGGCTCGAACTCACGGACTGCGAGATCGTGACCTGGCTGAAGTCGGACGCTTAACCGACTGCGCCACCCAGGCGCCCCAGGAATTAGGATACATTTCTAATCAGCAAAATAATGCTGACCAAAGTATGTACAGCTTGTGGCTCACTAGGCAACAACAAGTATCTGCTCAACTCATCCATTTCACACTTGAATTTGTGCAGTCTGTGGTCTCTTTAGTATGTTGCTACAAGGTTGATTCTGGGGAACTCAATTTCATTTGCTTGTAATCATTTTTCTAACTGTCAAGGTCATTTTTAATTCTAATCCTGTCTTCCAAGGTGCTCACCCATCCTGATGATATGATGTACTTGGCAAATTTAATGACTACTCTCCAGCTCGTAATCAATCACACACAGAGATGTTAAATGCACCCAGGACTGCTCTCTGCAGAATATCACCTGTTATGGGCTTAGGGGCAATGGTTCTACATTGTGTTATTTTTAAATTCTGGTGATTGCCGTATTCTCCACACTGAGCCTCAGAGAAAGACAAATAGAAGGCTCACTGAGTTAAACAAGACGAAGCAGAAATGGCAAGGTGATCACCTTTAGCTGGCATCTTCCCTCAGGGCACTTTACAAATTATGGCACCCTGCTTTGACATTATTTCATGGACAAACCAGACAATTTGAGGGTGGAAGATTCTGTCTGTGCTATATATACGCGTTTTTTAAAAATTTTTTTTTAAATTACAAGACAACTAGCATGCTTCCCAGTATTTAGGAAAATTTTATCTGGCCCATATGAAAATAACTAGTTTCAGTGACAACTCCCTAAATGGTCTATTACTGTTGTGTTTGTGGAAATGGTAAAGAAGTGAGCCTTTCAAATTGTCCAGTCAGTACTGAGTAGTTTAATGTATATGTTTTGGATCTGTAACTTAGAACATGGAGCAAACAAGATTAAAGTTTTACTTCTTGTATGGATCAATTTACTTTCTTTTTTATAATTTTTTTCTTAATGTTTTTATTTATTTTTGAGACAGAGAGAGACAGAGCATGAGCAGGGAAGGGGCAGAGAGAGAGGGAGACACAGAATCGGAAGCAGGCTCCAGGCTCTGAGCCATCAGCACAGAGCCCGATGCGGGGCTTGAACTCACAGACTGTGAGATCATGACCTGAGCCAAAGTCGGATGCTCAACTGGCTGAGCCACCCAGGCGCCCCGGGATCAATTTATTTTCAATAGGAAAAAGCCCCATTTCAAGATTAGAAGCTGAATCTCTAAACCAGCTGTAAATGAGCTCTGGGTCTCTGTTTCCTTACCTGTGAAATGGAAATTTGGACTAGATCAGGTATGGCAGGTGATTTTTACCTGGAGTACCAACTGACTAGAAGGGGCTGCCTCAAGAGTTCTTCTGGAAATTGTGAGGTGGACTCTATGTTTCATGGGAAAGAACCTACCATGGACTTGTGATATCTCTCATGGGGAGAGAAAAATAGAAAAAAAGATACCATGTATGCTATTTATTATCCCTGATCTAGATGATTTTAAGTCCCCTTTTGCTCTAAGATTCAATGAGAACATGGCCAACCAGAAACGAGCTAAAGGGTAAATCATGTTCACATCAATACTCCTGAGAGAATGCCTAAGCAGGCTTTTACTCCGCTACATATTTGGAGAAGAGTACCTATGTGCATAATCCAGTAAAAGTGTGTGACCTACTGGTAGCCAGTGGTTTGCAGATAATAGGGCAAATTATATCAGTTGACCAGGGGTCCCTTCATTTAAGGTGAGACTATGAGGCTGCCATTCGAGGTTCTCTCCATTCAGCTATAACATCTTTCACCAACAATTTTTTGAGGATATTGCATTTGTTCTGACTTCTCAATTAAAAAAAAAAAAAAAAAAAACTTCTTGTTTTGTGGTGTGTGTGTGTGTGTGTGTGTGTGTGTGTGTGTTAACATTTCTCAGGCTAAACTTCTAAATCAAGTCACAAGTGACTTTTAATGATCATGCAATTATTCAGTTTGTACTTAAATGTCACATTCCCTAACAAACTATACAATTAATCTTTTCAACCTTCTGTTTGGACCATCAATGGCAAAGTTTATTCTAACTTGTCTTCTTTGAAGGTTAATAAGTCATACAATTATCTTTGTGATAAAGGATGTGTTCAACCATAACTGATCACTTGAAGGATTTCAGAAGACTATCCTGTTAAGTTATATTAAATATTGTAAATACCTGGGTATGTGGTTGTTCCCTTTCCTGTGTTAAATAGGTAGGGACTGCACTTTATTTTTCCCAAGACTCTTTTCATGACGTGCACCTCTTTTAAAAGGAGTGGACAGTCTGCAGCATTTTTTTTTTTTTGAATTCATGTTCTCTGACAAATATTTTAATGTCAAATTTAAGAAGATAAGTGAGGGTTGCCTGGGTGGCTCAGTTGGTTAAGCATCTGACTCTTGATTTTGGCTCAGGTCATGATCTCGTGGTTTGTGTCAGACTCCACACTGATAGCATGGAGCCTGCTTGGGATTGTCTCTCTCTCTCTCTCTCTAAATAAATAAATAAATAAAACTTTCAAAAAAGAAGAAAAGTGAGAATAGTTTGGCTGTGAGTTTAAAATGCAATTTCTATTCCAAAGTATTATAACCTGGATACGAAAGAGTAAATGCTCCTGAGCCCAACTGAAAAAGAAATTAGTAGCGTCCACAAGGTGTGAGGGCAGAGGAGGGGCAGGGGTGGCAGTAGGGGAAGGCACATGTGGGAGAATCTATTGCAATATTTTGGAATAAAATGCCATTCATTTCCTTTTACTCCCTACTTTCAAGTGGGTGAGGGTCATGGTCTAGTAAGTTTAATTAGAGGTAATACGTAGGAGGCCTAGAAAGATGATTGCAGGGAAAGTCTTCTGCATGAGAGCCAGACCTTGACGGGCCAGCAGGCAGAAAGGGTATTGCTTCAGGGCCCAGTTGAACTGGAAGCCTGTGTTACGGGTTGACCCAAAGAAACCTGAGACAAGGTAGCTAGCTAGTGGTGAAACCCAAACACGTTTGAAACTGCACAAACTAGCACATATGAGGAAGGTGCTAAATATCTAATTCTCCTCAAAGGCCAACAAAACCCTACCTGACCTGGCCTCTATCTTTTGAACCTTACTTTCTGCTCTTCTCCTCCTCATTCACTGAACTCCTGCCTTCCCTCTATGAGTCAACATGAAAACACATTGCTGCCATCACGGGCCTTTGCACATCTATATTCCCTCTGCCTACATACTTACTTGGACCATCCCTTCGCTTTATTCAGGCTTCTGCTCAAATTCCATTTTCAGAAAGACCTTCCCTGACCACTTTATCTAAAATATTTCAATATTAGTTATTCTATGACTCTGAATTATTTTTCTTTATAACTCTTATCACCATCTGGTGTTATATTAAGTTATTGTTTTATATGAATAAATGAACAAAGAGATCAGAAAAGGAGAAATAAGCGATGAGCGGGAAAGCTGACTGTGTCAAAAGCCTAAAGAAACGCCGTTAAGAGGTTAATGAAAGGCACTAAAATGGGAAGAGAAACTGGGGGCCCCTTTTTGTTATATTTCTGTAGACTGGCATAGAGTTCAACTTGGAACCATGGCAGGAAGCCCAAGGTTGGAACCAGGGTTGGACTGGTGCATCGTACAAGCAGGAGTTATTGTGAGAACCAGGTAGGCAGAGGTTAGGAGTTTAAGACTGAATTATGGTGTCAACTCTGTGTTTTCTGACATGTAGAGTCTTGTTATTTTTCATTTTTGCTAAGTTCCAAAGCTGGAGAATACAAATAAAGTGGACTATTGATATTGCCAGTATGAAACATATGTCAAATTATAATCTGGCTTTCCTGTGTTTTGGGGGTGTACAGATTGCAAGATGATAAATTGTGACCTGATAAAATAGAACATGGTAGTTTTAACTATTTATTTTTAAAAACCTATACTTTGTGGGGCATTGCTGATACTCCCAAATTCTCATGTTGCTTTTTGATTTGTTCTATATCTGGAAGATTCATTTTTTGTTTCTATTTAAATGCTATGCTTTCATTATTTATATGGCCAAGGATTTCATTCTATTGCATATTTTCAAAGATTTAATGAAAGACGCAGAAAGAGTTTTGAAAACATTATTCTTACTATGTTCAAGAAAGATAATAGAATCACAGAGTTTTGACATCTAGAGATATTTTTCCACATACTTCTGTTCAAGAAACGAGTAAACTATCAGCTTTCAGAAAACATCCTATATACACAAAATCACTTTTGCCCTTATTCTCTATGCATTATATGTTTGAATCCTGTCCTCAGGCTATCGCTCTAGAATGGAAAATTCAGTTCCAAAATTCATAAGGTAATTTATTATCCCTTAATAATCTATTCTAGTACTGTGTTTAAAAAATATAAAATAACTTTGCAGTATTACTTGCATTTATCATAGATAGTCATAAAATACAGTTAAAATAGATACCTTAAAAATAACATCTTAATTCATAAAGTAGGGTAATTTAAGTTGTTAAGGAAGCTTGGCCTGTTGACTTTTTTTCTTTGACATGAAAAAATGTGTGTGGCAAACACATAAGGGCAAGTTTACTTACTTAGCTAGAGAAAGTTCTATTTTATACTAGAGATTCTCTTTCAAATTTGATTGCTTCAGGAAGAAAGCACATTTTCCCTAATTGTGGCTTCTGGCCTTATGATATTTTTTTTTAGGAAATTAATAAATTTCAGTTGGCTATGCATGATCAAAAGTTATGAGCAAAAAAGAAAGTAAAAAAATAAATACAAGCATTCTAGAAAATCTACTCTTTGTTTCAGTAATGGATTGTTCATTGGTCCTAAATTTAAAATAATAATAATTTTCCATTGAGAGACTGGGAATCGATTTGTAGACTATTGTCATTCTACCTAACTGATGCCATTCAACTCCATGGAGTCAAAGACCCTTTAAATGTTAAGGATTCCCAAATTTCTTTCTTTCTCTCAAGCTCCCACCTCAATATTGACTGTTTATTCCACAGTATATGTATATTTCATACAATACATCTAAAACTGAACTGTTTGTTCTCCCCTACAAATCTTTTCTTCTTTCTGTATTTCTTATCTTTGTAAAAGGTGCCACTAGCTACCCAATGACTAAAGCCACAAATAAGAGAGTTATTCTGGAAGTATTCTTCTTCCTCACCTGAGCCTCCTCAATATTTTTGACCTTTTGATTTTACTTTCTCTAAATCTTTCATATCTATTTCCTATTCCCCTGTTTTCAAGCTAAGGTATTAGTTGAGATTTTCTTGCCTTAGAAAGAAGGAAAAGAAGTCACCTTGACCTGTGAAACAAGAAAAAATGGCGTTCATAAAAAGAAAGGAGTCTCTCATCTGAATTGTTTATATTAAAAGCAGGAGTGGTATGTAAGAATTGAGTACCATTGAATAGTTAACAATGTTGTTTTCATTTATCTGCATTAGTACACAGCGGGAAATAACCTCTTTCAAAAGTTAGTCTTAAAATACCATCAACTTATCCACATTTTTAAAAGCTACCATAGAGGTGCCTGATCAATTTTCTTTCCTCACTGGAAAATAGAAAATTATCTAACATTACATGAGAACTGTAAAAAGGAAATGCGTATCAAAGCCTTCTTTTTTGGAGAGATTGAGAATGTGCAAACATGTCAATCTCTCCTCATCCTGTGTGGCTGAAATGAATGAAGTTCAACATCAGTTTTCTACACACCTAAATTACTACCAGGGCTCTTGGGCTGAGCATAGAAAGAAAGTAAAGCAGCATTAATTACTGTCACAGACTACATGATAGACTAAAATTCACCTTTATAGCAGCAGATTAATTTTGCTTTTCAATTTAGGCTGCTCTGGAGCTATGACAAAATATATCATTTCAGAGAAGACTTGTTAAAACCTATTAGGGGGGCGCCTGGGTGGCGCAGTCGGTTAAGCCTCCGACTTCAGCCAGGTCACGATCTCGCGGTCCGTGAGTTTGAGCCCCACGTCAGGCTCTGGGCTGATGGCTCAGAGCCTGGAGACTGTTTCCAATTCTGTGTCTCCCTCTCTCTCTGCCCTTCCCCCGTTCATGCTGTGTCTCTCTCTGTCCCAAAAAATAAATAAACGTTGGAAAAAAAATTAAAAAAAAAAAAAACCTATTAGGGTTCTTGTGGTAGCAACTCTCAAACTTGTAATGGTCCAGTGGCTAGCAATAAACAGACATCTAGGGATTTATAACTAGAAATCTCTGGAAAAGGAATACAGAATGCATTTTTAACTTTTTGAATCTCAAGGAAAAAGTAAAACTTTTAATCTTTTGACAAATTTCCTTTGTTTTGATTTCTAGATGCCTAGAAACTGATAGATGTGAGCACTAAAATTCTGCTTTAATTTGAGTTCTGCAACTATCATTTCTCTGAAAAAAAGTTACTCTACATCTAAGAAGACACTATAGCTGTTGAAAGTTTCAATTTTTGGCTTTAACCCTATCCCCTTGAAAATTTGCACCATCCCTGTTACTTAGCTTGATAATTTGTTTTTCTTGGTATTGAGATAGACCCTTGACAGAGTCAGTGAGAAAAATTCCGTAACTCACACAAGTCAAAAAATCTGGGGTTCCACTTATACCTTAAGCACAACTAAGATTCAGGATAGTTATTTAGGGTTTAATTCTAATTTTCTAAGTCTTTTTATACTTCCTGGTAGCATATTAGGTGGATATACTGCATGCCTTCCTAGCAAATTCTATTTTGCTATGTGCTATTTTTTTTCTACTTTATTTTAGTTGTACTAGAAAGATTAATATCCTGTTCAGGACAGATTTTTATAAGCAATGGCTGACTACATAGTAGAAGATCCCTTTGTACATAAATAAATCTCTCTCGCTACCTTTAAATTCTATTGTTAAAGATTTATTTCTCTGGCCCATAATTTTTTTTTTCACATCCTTTTCAGCTGCTACTGGGTAATCAGCTTGAGCATGTGGCTGAAATATGTGGCCCGGGAGAAATGAAAGGAGACTGTGACAATGTACAGCCTTCAGTGAGAAACCTGATTTTGGAATTCAAAAGTTAATTTTTTAAAAGTCAAGCTTAAAAAAAAAAAACTGAAGAGAGTTAAAAATTATTGTGTTAATTAAAATTCTCATTGAACTAACTGACAGTAAATTAAAAGTTGATTAATTTTTAAGTATTCATTTAATTACAAGGTGACATTTACTGTTATCATTTTTTAAATTATTTTTTTTTCTACTCAGTCTTAAATCCTAAATTCTATTCAATTAATCGGAAAGAAATGGAAATGTTATAGAGGATATGAACAGTTAATAGAAGCAGTATAAATGGCTTCTAAATGTGAAAACGTTCCACCTTACTATTAATCATATCAATGTAAATTTGAATAGATCGCCTTTTTCTGCCTATCATGGTGACCAACAAAAATAACAGTGCTGTTGAAGATTTCAGGCTTGCATACCTGAGTATAGATACATTGAAAAAAAATGAAATAAATTCCTGAAGAAAAATGTGGAAAGTTGATTTTTATAGTTCCTACACTTTGATTCAGTAATTCTTCTAGAAATCTATCTTATTAAAACAACCAGAATCATAAATAAAAGATTTAAACAAAGACATCCACTAAAATGTCATTTTAAACAGGAAAAAGATGAAAACAGCTTAAATGTATGGCAATCAGAGAACTCACTAAATAAGCTATGATCCATTCAGTTTAGATTATTATGATACTACCAAAATTGGTCCTTCCAATAGTACATATTGGCTTGGAATAATGTTCAAAAAAGCTGATGCAAAAAAAAAAAAAAAGATACAACATGTATATCTAAGATCCAACTTGTAAAACACATACATAGATTTTAAAAAGACTAGACATAAATAAGTCAAACTATGAATAGTGATTACTTGTAGGTAGTGAGATCATAAATTGTTTTCTTCATGTCTTTATTTGCCTATGAATATACATTCATTTTCCAATTAGAAACATAAATGTTTTAAAAATTAGTAGAAACATGGCTTGTATATTAACAGAATGCAAGTTGACTACATAGTTGCTAAATTTTGAGAAAATGAAAACTCATTTGGAATAAAAAAATATCTGGAGTTATTACTTCATTTTTAATCTGTATCCAGTGGACATTAATGCATAATAATATAAGCTCTATGAAATTATTCTCATTATTAACAATATTTCACTATCCTTAATTATATACTTATGTAAGTTGAATGAAAATTCTAAACACACTATACAAATTATTTTCCAAACATGTAATAGTTAATAGTGTACATTTCACACACCTTTGGATGAAAATATAAATTTTTAAGTACACTTTTGATCTCCTCTGACTCTAACAAATTCAGTCAGCTTGAAGATATGATTATAATTACAACATTCTGAAAATATGGGCTTCATTGACTTACAAAGTTTCTTAATATACAAAATCTGACTTACTCCCTGAGCTGTTTCTTTTTTTAAATACATTTTTTTAATGTTTATTTATTTTTGAGAGAGGAAAAGACAGAAAGTGGGCAGGGGAGGGTCAGAGAGAGGGAGACACAGAATCCTAAGCAGGCTCCAGGCTCTGAGCCGTCAGCACAGAGCCTGATGTGGGGCTCGAACCCACGAACTGTGAGATCATGAACTGAGCTAAAGTTGGATGCTTAACCGACCGAGTCACCCAGGCTCCCCTCCCTTAGCTGTTTCTAACTTAGGAAACGTTCCATCTTTGTATTTCTTAGATAGGTTTATTCCATTATGTCAGATTCCAAATCCAGCTAGTATTTGGGGTTGTACTTGGGCTGAGGTGTTTACAAAGGACCTGCATTTTGAAGAAGGAATTTGACTTTCATGTGCTGACCATATCTACACATGCAAACACAAGTAGCTTAGGCAGTGAGCCACAGCTAGCCCGAGAAGAGAGGGATTCTGTGTGAGGGGCTGATGGCGTGATTTGCTGACAAAAAACATGCAGCTGGCATAAATAGGTATTTTAACTCTAAACAAACACACAAAAAATTGATTTCAGTAGTATTAAAGTTCATGCTGCAGGCACAGGATGATGCCAAATTCTGGGCCCAACCAGGGCACCTCTAATACAGACTGTTCTGGGCATAACATGGCACTCAGAAGTCACTTCCCTCTGATTTTCCATGTTAGTGTAATTTCCCATCCCTACCAGTGCTTAAGTGAGGGACTCTGTGGGGCTATCAAAACTGTTCTCTTTATTCAGCAATAGGAAAAAAGTATATTTGGAGGTGGCAAATTTTACCCAGTGAATTCCTATTCACACTCTAACTTTAGTCCAATAGACCTACCTACAGACCACTCACAATTCCATGCATTCTGCTGACTCTGCCTTTGATCACATTATTAATTCTACCAGGAATCACTCATCATCATTCCCTCATACCCTCTCCACATGTGTTGGTGTAGCTAATTTTAAGTAATTTTTGTTTATCAACCTCTGAATTTCTAGCGTTCTATTCACCTCATGCAACTAGCATGTTTTCCTATGGCATCTTCTGAACTGTGCATTACTGTATGATGCTACATTGATGTTTATTTTATTTAAAAATTTCTAATGTTTATTTATTTTTGATAGAAAGAGAGAGAGAGACAGAGCACAAGCTGGGGAGGGGCAGAGAAAGAGGGAGACACAGAATCCAAAGCAGGCCCAGGCTCCTAGCTGTCAGCAAAGAGCGTGATGCGAGGCTTGAACTCATGAACTGTGAGATCATGACTTGAGCTGAAGTCAGACACCTAACTGACTGAGCCACCCAGGCGCCCCTCTGTATTGATGTTTAAACATTCTATAGCCAGACTAAATTACTATTACATAGCTTCTTGAAAAGGAGATGCCTTTACTGTAACATTTGAATCTTTACAAGTGGTACTGCCTTTGATCAGATTGTTTTCTCCTCCCTGATTCCATTTAATTATGGTTCCAATACACACACACTCTCTCTCTCTCTCTCTCTCTCTCTCTCTCTCTCTCTCTCTTCAAATCTCAGTCTGATATTATTTTTCCCAAGAAGGTATTTTTATCTTCCCATATAGGAGGTGGTTGGGTACTGTTCCTCCATGAATTGCCAAGTATCTTTTATTTTCCCTATTGTGGTCCCTTCATAACTGTTTACTTCACTATCTGTAAGTAAAGCCCCACCAGACTGTGAGTTTCTTTATCATTAATGAATAAATGAATGGACTTCTCAAATATCATTTAACTTTTTTCACATGTAGGTCTTCTATACTTCAGAATGAGGCTATAGGGTTCCTGAGGATAGAAATGGGTCTTTTTTTTTTTAGATACCATCACTCCACATGTCACACAGAATGGATTTTCAGTACTTATAGAATTTTTTAAGGACTGGATTGGATTTTTCCTTTGCATTGTTGTTCTCATATGAAGTCATAGATGGGCCCTTAGAGATCACTTAGTCCAACCTTTTCATGGATATTTCTTTTGGATTTCACTGTGAAGGTATTTTAGGTATTTTGGCCCAGAGGCAAGATGAGTTAGTTAAGGGAGAAAGTGCTAAGTGTGCATAAATAAAGTTAAGGCTAACTTCTTGCTGCTTTTTCCTCCTTTTGAAAGGATATTTGGCAGAAAGTAGAGGGAGAGGGAAGGGAGAAGTGGGGACTTGAGTAGCAGCTCCTAAAAGAGGTCCGGACACTACATGTGACTCTGGAGGAGTCAAGGAATCAAATGAGTGGAGGGTCAGTGGGAGGGTGTCCTGGTGCTATAAGACCTGGGTTCTGGCCTGGGCTTTGGATAAAGCAGCCAGGAGGTTATGGTCTGGAACAGTCTATGTCCAAATCTAATTGTGTCTAATTCAAGCTCAAAGCAGATCATCCCTAGGAGTATTCTGATTCCAACCTCCCCTTAGGAGAACAGGGAACTCGGGCATGATTACACTCACTCTGTGCCTCTTTCTCTCACCAGTACTTTTATATAACAAAGATATGCTAAACTGAACAACAGAATGAGCTTGGAAAGGGAAACAGGAGCACAAAACCCAAAATTTGGAAATAAGGTCAAGAGAGTGTGGCATATCCTTTCAAAGTCATATGGGAGCATTTTTCTTAACGTTTTGAAAAGTACATTATGGCAATATAACTTGAGAGGTTAGGGAGCCTAGGCAAGCAAGGAAGGCATTTATGTTTTTTATTTTAGGTACCACAGCTCCTTTAGGGAATAGCTAATGAGTTCTTTTTCCCATCTAGGTTTGGCTACCTACATCATTTTCAAGAAACATTACCTCTATGGAGTGCTCTTCTCCCAAAGCTTAGGACATAGGGAGATTGAACTGGAAAATAAAAGTAGTTAGAGAACCGTTTTTACATGTGTATTTCTTTTTTTTTTTTTAATTTTTATCAATATTTTATTTGTTTTTAAGACAGAGAGAGACAGAGCATGAATCGGGATGGGGCAGAGAGAGAGGGAGACACAGAATCTGAAGCAGGCTCCAGGCTCTGGGCTGTCAGCACAGAGCCCGACGCGGGGCTCAAACTCACGAACTGTGAGATCATGACCTGGGCCGAAGTCAGGCGCTCAACCGACTGAGCCACATGGGTGCCCCTACATGTGTCTTTCTAGAGACAACAAAGATACCCTATTTTTATCAACTTACATGAGACTCACAATTTATTAAAATATCTTCCACTTTTCTAGTCTCAATTTTCTGCCAATATTATGCAAATAAAGCATGAAGCTGGTGATTTAGATGTTTCTATTTTCATTCATTTTGTCTCTGATAAGTTATTGAAATAATAATTGGGTTAATATCCTAAAAATTAGTAAGGTGTTTTCTTATTGGCCTGAGTAATAGACCTTCACTTTGCTTACCTCAACGCATGGAGTGAGCAATGTGAGAACAATTAGGATTTGTAAGGTATGAAATGTCATACAAAAGAAAAAGGATGGCTCTGTGAGACAACAGATTTGAAGGCTGAGTTCAGTGAAAACACAATATTGGTCAAAATGGAAAGGTAAGTTAGATAAAAGTGAGGGAAAGGAAAACTCCAGATCCTGCTCCCTGTAGGAACCCTGACAAAAACCACACTATTCTTCATCCATTAAGGGTACAACATAAGAAAGTAAACTTGGCAGCCCTGAGGTTTAACTTTTCCAACCATCTCTAGTCACACTTGACATGGCTACAAATTTGAGAGCCAGGGGGCCCACATGGGGCTTTACTGTGGTGGCCCTGAAGTGGACGGCCAGGCACAGGGACAAATGGAGGTTGTGGCAAAGAGATAAGATCTTGAGTTACACAGGCCTTACTCATTATCTAAAGGTTCTAGCAGGGCAAGCTACAATCAAGCGAATAAGAGATCTTGTCCTGTGACATGAGTCGCCAGATAGCATCACATATCTAGACTTTGACTTTTGCTCTCTGGTACAAGGTTGCGTAAGACACACTACTCTCCAATATTCTGATGCTATTCTAGGGAGGAACTGAGAAAGCAATAATGAACTAAGAAATATGAGATGTTAGGACATGTTGTTTTTCCAGATAGTGAACATTATTTCAAGGCACTAATTAAAGCAGCAGATCTACAAAAGAATCAATGGATTAGCCATTAAGTTCATGTTCTAAGACTCAGATGTGCTTAAGGTTAGAGGGAAAGACAGCATTAGTAATGGGAGAAAAAGAGTTATAGTTTTTTTGTACGTTTGAACACATTGTGAGTTAAACCTACAACTGTACCTCACAGTAATGTACTGGATACATACTGACAAAGAGCAGTACCCATTTTCTCTCCTGAGACCCTTAAAATTGAGGAGAAATCTAGATAACGCTATTGCTTTTCTGATGTCTGACTCCTGTCCCATGTTGTGAGGTTCACTGGGGGGTGGGATTGTTAAGGAATGCTTCATAAAGGAGGCAGAAATTGATTTGAATCTTAACTTATGCATAGACCTTAGGAAAATGGAGAAAATCATTACAGGAAGAGTTGATGTTTAGAATAGAGCTATGGAGTCAGGAGGAGCTCATGTAGTGTAGAGAATAGGAAACATAGAATTTCACTTCCATTTTCAGCATTAGGGCATATTGGATAATTTGAAAAACCCTGTGAATACAAAATACATAGAAATGTTGGATAAAATATAGCAAACATTCATTTTAGACTCAGAATTGAGCTTCCAAGAAAGGAAGGAAAATAAGCAAGAGTCAAAAGTGAAAAGTGGCTAAAATCTGAAGTAGAAGCTGATGTAGACATCATGACTGCTTCAGAAGGGTTTCCCAGTCCTGATGACTAAGAGAACTGAGTATTAGTGGCTATGCAAGTGTGGAGCAGAAAAGCATCATACAAAGCCAAGATCCATCACGAAAGAAGGAATTGAGAAAAATAAGTAAAATCTATCTGGACCTGAGCTTGAGTGAAAAAAAGTCTCCTCTTAGCCTACATTCACAGTGGCTTAAAGGTTAAATCTGCACTCTGCAGGTACTCTCAGAGACCCCCCAAATAGAAAATTACCGTAAACAATTGGTATTGATGATATTATGCCAGGGCATCTGTCAAAAGGAAGTGAAACTTCTCAGGGTTCCCAGAGATAAAGCCTTGCCAAATGTAATCTAAAGTGTATAATTACAATTAAAAACAAACCAAACCAAAACAAACCAAACCAAAACAAAACAAAACAACAACACACGGGGAAGAATCGTCAAAGTGCTTAATTAAAATTAGATCCACAAGAATGCCAAATAGTTTACTTATTGAATATGAAATGCAAATACATATGTTTAAAATGCTTACAGAAAAATAGGTTGAAACATGTGAAACAACAATACATATTTTTAAGACAGTTCATAATTTGAAAAAGCACTGATACAAATTTTAAAAAAATAATTAAAATTTAAAATACAAGGGAAAGCTTAAATAATTGGCTACTCCCGTCACCAGCTAAAGGGATACTTAATAAATAATATGTATTAAAAGAATTACAAAAATTGGGCACAGAGACACGAGATGAAAATTATGACAGGTAATGTAAGGGGCTTAGAGGACTGAATGAAAAAATTTTGTATGTATCTAATTTGGCTTCTGGTAAAATGCTTCTACATAACGAGAGAAAGGTAAGAGAGGGAAAAACACGTTTTCCAGAATTGAAAAGCATGAATCCTCAGATGGAAGAACGCTAATAAATCTCAAGCAAATAAATAAAAAAGAATCCATAGCTAGATACACACCATGTCATAGTGAAACTGCACCACACTAAATGCAATAAAAATATCTCAAAAGAAGCCTGAGATAAAAGCAGATTTTCTCCAAAGGACGATAATTAGAGGGATTGTAAATATCTCAATAGCATCATTAGAAGTCAGAAGACAGTAGGACAATTCTTCCATGTAGTAAGAGGAAATACTGTCACATAGACTTTTACTCAAGGGAAGAATATGTATTTTAATCAAAACAGCACTAAAATTTTGCCATCAACAGACCTTCAGTGAATGGAAAAACTTCTAAAACACTAAAACTTCTTAGTGACTAAGAATAAAATTATTCCAGAAAGCAGACAAGAAGCTCAAAAGGCACTAAAGCAAAAAACTGGTTAAATTTTAGACGATTCAGTCACTGATGGCATAAAACAAAATAACTAGTAATTCAAGTGCAAAAAATGAGAAAGAAAAATATACTAGGTATACATAATATGTGAGAGGGGAGAGAATGACTGTTGATAAATATACATGTTAAATTTTTGAAGGGTCATCACTAAAAGAGTAGAAATAGAGCATTTAAATTCTGTAGTAGAGGGGAAATGAAATACAAATTGAATAATCACTCTGTCAAAAAAAGTTTTAATGGTAAGCATAGGAAAAGAAGAGCAAACGAAACACGAAGGAACAAAGGCTTCCTCATTCCTAGTGTGAATCCAAATGAACACAACCATTCTGAAGAATTATTGGCAATATTTTGAAGATTAAGTTGTGCAAATCCCAGACAAAGCAACTCTATCCCAAAGTACATAGACTGGAGCAATACTTCTGAAACTATCTATGGTTAAAACAACATTTGAAAAATTATTTTAATGTGTACTTATTTTTGAATAGAGAGAGACAGAGAGAGACAGACAGACAGTCAGACAGAACATGAGCAGAGGAGGGGTAGAGAGAGATGGAGGCACTAAATCCAAAGCAGGCTCCAGGCTCTGAGCTGTCAGCACAGAGTCTGACACACAACTCAAACTCTTGAACCCAGAGATCATGACCTGAGCTGAAGTAGGACTCTTAACCGACTGCGCCACCCAGGCGTCCCTAAAACAAATTTTAAAATGTGTGATCCGCTGGAGAACAGTATGTTGCAAAATACAAAATCATATAGGCAAATGTTGTAGCAATGTCACACTGCTATGAAGATTTTCAACTGCTTACTTTTGGAGGTTATAGACAACCAGTAATTCATTGATAGACTCTGATCCAAACCACACTTTGAGTACACCGCCGTGTAGGAAGTCTGAAACACCTACACAGAGAGAAATTTATCAGACTAATCCCAGTAACACTGCTTGTAATAAATAGCAAAACCAAACCAAACAAAGCCAACTAGTTAATTGCTCCCCAAAGAATAGCTAAATAAATTATGGAACATCCATACATGTAACAATACTTAATGATGTGAATGAATGAGCTGGAAGTCATCACACTGGATAAATATTTTAGAAAAACATAATAGTAAATGGAAAAAACAATTTGCAGAAGAACACATCATGTGTAATAGTGTTTTATAATACCAAATGATGCTGTTTTCATGAGGAATACACATCTTTGTAGTGAAGTATAAAACCATGCACAGGAGTGATAAGCACCATATTTGGGATCCTTCCTACTACTGGATGGGAAGAGAAGAAAATGCTATTGGAGAGGGTTCTTGAACTTTGTATTGTGATGCTTCTTCAGCTGAGTAGCAGTTTTAAATGTGTTCATTATACTCAGTATATCTTTAAATTTGAAACATTTCCTAATTTAAAAAGAAAAAAATTATAACGAAAATTTGTTTTTCTTAAAATAAGAGTTAAAATTTACAGCGACCTGGTAAATGTCAGCAACTACTCAGATCTGCCATTCTCTAACACACTTAAAGAATTTTATTTTTCACAGTTAAAGAGAACCTCAGGTTCTATGCTGCTAATATTTCAAGTTAGCTTAAGTATATCATCTGTGGCTTCTGGTCACTTGTCCTGAGTCCTACTCCTACACAAAGCAAGGGTTTGTTAGGCATCAATGTACCCGGAGCCCATCACAGGAGATTTTATAGGAAGGTTCTAATAAGTATAGAAAAATGCTGTCCTTTCCACATTACAATCTAAACTTAAGTACCATACACTTTTCATTTTCTTATTCAGCACTTCAAACATTGCCTACAAACATGTTAGTTGTAAATAACCAGGCTATTGCCTTACTCAGCTGACTGTTTACATAAAAGAAAAAGCATTAAAAAGATATCCCTCAAGGGACTCAACAACCTAAAACTAGTAAGGATTTGCCTAGTGGTCAGGGTGGCTTGTGCATTCTTTCTTAGCCTCTCCTGAGGCTTAAAAAATTCATTAAGTTTCTCAAATGTTAGGCAGCAAGGCAAAATCATAATCCTACCTTAAGAATCGTGTTACCGCTCTGCACACACTGACAATATTATCTATCAATTGTTATTTTTAACTATAATTGCTTATCATTTACACAGCACTCTCTTAATGTGGAGTAATTTATTTATTGTTAAGGTAATGAAATAATGAGGTTATTAAACTATCCCATTGCTTTATTGTATTTCTTTTCTTTTTAAAAGATTGTGATCAGCAAAGTGTTTTAGCTCTGGGACAATGTTTATGAATGTAATTATAATTATGAATGCACATGCAAAAAAGTACAAATGACCCATACTTTAAATACACTGGCAAAAAGAAAAAGTACAACTTGCTTCCTGGATTGCTTATAAGTCAGTTTTCAAGTAATTAACAAAATGATTTCCTATTCACACTAAATTACAAGTCACTAAATTCGAGATAGGAAAATTGTTGAGATGAGTTTCTTTTTTTTTAACTTGCTTATTTATTTTTGAGAGAGACAGAGAGCGCAAGTAGGGTAGGAGTGGAGAGAGAAAGAGAGAGAGAGAGAGAGAGAGAGAATCTTATTCAGGGAATCTGGTAAGTGTAAGAACATTATGTAGAGCCCAAGGAGGGGTTCGAACTCACAAACTTTGAGATCATGATCTGACCCAAAGTCAGGAAATGAGGCATAGCTTTTTTTCTTTGGTTTGGTTTTGTTTTGTTTTTTTTTTTTTTGTTTGTTTTGAGGCATAGTTTTTAAAAATGACTAAGATTCTGATTGTGTACTGATCCTGTTAGGCATAGCCTATCACTCCAAAATTTTCTACATTAGTCTGACTTCTATTTAAGAAGCTCAGTTTATGACTCATGGGGTAAAAGAGTAAAATTCAGTTCCACTCAATTCAATTCTAACTCATATATAATAAATAAATCTTATGTCCCCCACTATGTGGAGGCTGAAAATGGGGCTGGTGACATAGCCTTCCTCATCAGGCCGCTTGGAGACTTTGTGGGGAGACAAGACTTGGGAGTGTGAAATCTTTTAAGTGGAAAAATAATCACACAATGATGTGCCATATCTGGTGGAGAAGAAAAGCAACCTGGGATTTAGAAAACTTGTATTATTGTTCTCATGTGTCACCAACCAGTTGTATACCTTAGGTCAAGTATCACTTTTAACCTCCCCGGGACTCAGTTGCCTCATCCAAAAAGTGAGCAAATCAGATGGTAGAAGTTTAAATTCCCATCCAGTCTTCCTACTGTACCATCAATTATCTTGACCTCTTCATCCTTCTATAGGATCTGTCATCGGCCTCAGCCTCACCTTCTCTACACCAAAAAAGGGTGTGGGTGGCAGGATGAAAAGGAAGCCACACAGAAATGCAAATTCTGGAAAGGGTCTTTCAAGAGGACTCTGTCCTGGGATTTATTTCTCTTTGACATGAGGAAAATGTATAGCGATAGAAAGCATTTGTACAATTTATATTACGAGAAAAAAATATTTCTACTTAAAAAATGGGCATTTTTATCTCCCCAAAGGCCACTGATTTTTCTGCTTAAAAATATAGAAATTCATTCTAAAGAGGAAAATTCAATAACCATCTGTGCCTGCGGTGTGGCTTTCTGCTTACATGCACATGGTTGTGTTCTTTTCATTTTTGTAAATGCATTTCGCAAGCTCTACAGAGAAGTCATAGTCCTGGAAAGTGAAATCTAAGCAGTGGCTTTGTGAGTCAATGAATCAATTACATGGTGTGACTGGAGAAGCCAGGGTGGGAAGGAAGCATAGCAGGGACTGATGTCTTGTCCTTAAGAATTTAGAAAAACCAAAGCATCCAGCCTTCAACAGCAGTTCAACTGGACCTGATGATATAAGAAGGAAGGGCAAGACTGAGAAAAATGCAAAAACAAAATCATACACGTAAAACTAAGCGGTGTCAGTGCTGGTCTCAAGTCAGATGTACAGAAACTGGAGAACACTTGAGTGGCAAGCAATATTAGTGTAACATTTCTATGGATTACGTGGGTTATTCACGGGGGGACTTAGTTGGTGGAGCTTGTGACTCCTGATCTTGGAGTTGTAAGCTGGAGCCCTATTAAAAAAAATAAAAATAAAATCTTAACAAATTTTTTGTCTTTCAAGGGGTTATTCATATACAAAAAAGTCAAAATGTTATGAAATTTAACATGAATTAGTCTTAAATAAAACCTATAGAATGACTATAAAATCTAATTTATAAATAAGGAGGGAAATCTGCATTTATTAAAATAGTCATTAGAAATTTTTTCCAATGTTTTTCTCTTTAAAGTTCTTATATAAATCTTAATTCTGGTAGTCACAAGCCTAAAATTTAGGGAGTTTTTTAACATTTATGTTAATTTTTTACAATTAATAAAAAAAGAAAAAACAATAATAATATTTCTAGTTAAACCTAGCTTATGTAAAGAAAAGGACATTATTAATTTATCCTATCAAGCAGGATAATGAAGAGAAAAAATTGATTATATTTTTCTAAGTAAATGCTGCATAATAATACAAAATGTTTATAAAGCCACATACTCATAAATTATTGCAACTACAAGAGATTTATCTACCTCTTTCCCCAATTATTTAGTCTCAGGCTGCAACATTTTGCAAATGAGAGTTGTTCAGTTGCTTTGGAAACAGTATGATTAGCAAAGATAAAACCAAAGTATTCTCCTAATCCCTAATGGGGTTCAGGGCACATAACCCCAAAATATGGGATGGTGGCATTTTTCAAGCTGAAAGAATTTGAGAAATGACATGGTAAGGAAGAACTTTGTGAACTTTCCCTGAAGCAAGTCACAAAACCCTCATGTGAGAGGTGCCCTCTCTATACCTGGAGGAAAGGAGCATCCTTAACTCTGAAAACAAAAGGGACACAGAAGGGAATCTGAATGAACAGGCCTTGTTAAGTCTCCCCCAGTTTACTATACTTAATGTACACCCTTTGTTCTATCACATCATTTTCCTCTTCATTAAACTTAGCATAGGAACACTCAGGTTTAACTGTATCTTCTCATCTTCATTTCCTTATGAAGGCTTTCATTTCAGGTAAAACTTATATTAAATAAATATGTATGCTTTTCTCCTGTTAATCGTTCTTTGTCGGTCTAATTTTCAGACCCCAAGAGAGTCAAGGAAAACTTTATCCTCCCCTATATACCAAATACGGATTTTTTTTAAGTTTATTTATTAGAGAGAGAGAGAGCACAAGCAGGGGAAGCGCAGAGAGAAGGAGAAAGAGAGAATCCCAAGCAGGCTCTGTGCCAACAGCACAGAGCCCAACTCAGGGCTCGAACTCAAGAACTGTGAGATCATGACTTGAGCCGAGATCAAGAGGCAGACGTTAACCAACTGAGCCACCCAGGTGCCCCCCTAATACTGAATTTTATAAAACAGATCCTACGACATCATTAAATAAGCTAATTATAAAATCTGTATCTTAAAAATCATTTTAGAGGACAGGCGTGTGCACAAGCACCAACAACATAAACTTACATAACATTTTAGTTTAAATGTATACAAAGATGTCATTAGATTAAAAAAAACACTCAAGAACAGATTTGGAAATAAATCTACATATATTTAGTTTTACTTTGGGAAGATGATATAATCTATCTAATTTTTCAAACCGTAATCTTTTACAAACTGTCACATTTGGTTTAAAATTCTTCTGTAATTTGGTTTTCATTCTTTGTGATCTGTAAGAACCTATGAGTTTATGGTTGCAGATGTTAATGAGTTGATGTGTCAATTGAATCTTCTCTTTAAGTGAAGTAGCTTTTTTCAAGAAAATGTTTATTTATTAATTTTGAGAGCAAGAGACAGAGCGCACAAACATGTGAGATTGGTGGGAGGGGTGGTGGGGTGCAGAGAGAGAGGGAGAGAAAGAATCTCAAGCAGGCTCCAGATTGTCAGCCCAGCACAGGGCTTGAGCTCATGAATCATGAGATCATGACCTGAGCCAAAATCAAGAATTAGTCACTTAACTGACTGAGCCACCCAGGTACCCCTTTAGCTGAAGTAGCTTAATGTCTTTGAATCTCTTCTATAGGCACCAGAGGAGGTATGGAAAACTGTCCAAGACAACAAGCTGATTTTGTTACATTAATCGATTATATTATTATTAGATTAATTAAACAGGGATGCAAAAGAGTAGAATAGCTAGCTTAGGAGACATTAGACCAGGAAGTTTGCTATCACTGTTTCACATATTCACTCATGAACGATTTGATTCATTCTTTCAGTAAATATTTGGTAAAATTCTGGCGTGGGTAAATCTCTCTTTTGGGCACTGTTAGTGATACAGAGATGAAAAAGAGGGGCACCTGGGTGGCTCAGTCGGTTAAGTGTTGATCTCGTTTTCCGCTCAGGTCATGATCTCATGGTTCCGGAGTTTGAACCCCACATGGAACTCCACACTGGGGCTTCCCTGGGATTCTCTCCACTGGGCTCCTCTCTCTCCCTCTCTCCCTTCCCCTCTACAACTTGTGTGTGGGCATGTGTGCACTCTCACTTTCTCTCTCACAATAAATATATAAACTTTTTAAGAAAAGAGAAAAAATTCTATCCTTAAAGGACATTATAATCTTGGCCAGTTTTTGCTGAATGTATACCTCATCTGTCTACCTATTCATTTATTCATTCACTCAATTATTCATCATCAGGTATTGTGTGCTAAGAGCTGCTGTGGTAGTCTATTTAGTCACTAAGCATGGAAAGTAAAAAGTTATTACTTAAGAAAAAAAGGATCGTCCTTAACAGCTATGATATACTCTACTTTATTAAGGTATGTCCCAAACAAATAATAAGGTCTGAAAAGATACTGCTGAGAGAATAAGGACAAAATGAGAAAACATCAGAATTTTGTTAACTAGGTATATCCTATGGGAAGTCAGGACAAAAGACCAAAGATAATGTTGCAAAGTTTTTTGAAGGAAATTAATTATATTTTTTATAATTCCTAAGAGGGAACATCAAGCAGAACTTTTTATGCTTTGCTCCAGGAGACTCAATTCTTCCAAAACAAACAAACAAACAAACAAAAAACAAACCAAATCCCTAGTCTTCCTCTAGAAAACCCTCCAAAATCAATGCCAAGTGACAGTTGATCTATTAATGTTTTCCTCTGTGACAGCACACCTTGAAAACAAAATAGAAGACAATTATGTCCTTCCCCAAAGGGATCCTTTTAATAGATGAGCCAATATATATCCCTATCATTGATGAAATAATTCTTTTTCTCTTAAGTATTTGCTGGCAACTAAAGACTTTGTTGACAATTGCAAATTAATCTCCAGATCCTGGAAGATGCTCCACAGTAATTAAATTCACCTTGTCCCAGAAATCTGTTGCAGAGCATAAAGCTTGACAAATCTAACTTGTTATTATGTATTATACAATTTTTATTTATCTTTATACCCTATTTTTAAGAGAACATAAGGAAGTTACATAAAAATATCTAAATTAAGTATGATGTCTATTAACTCTTAAGCTTTGGGGATTTTACAACTTGTTCTATGGAGACAGCTGAAATAATGGGATGCTGAGTGCAAAGTACTGGGAGACCTGGGGTCAGTCCCCAGATCTACTGCTTTATAGTTTGTTGATCTTTCATCAAACCATTTTATATTCACTCTCTCTGTCCCTTTCAGGGATAGATTAGATAGATAGATAGATAGATAGATAGATAGATAGATAGACAGATATAGGTTTAGATATCGGATTCCGTGCTAGACCCTATCAATAAAAATGTGCATTCCAAGGTCTCTAAGGTCCCTTTTATAAATTAAATGTCAACTTGGTCCAGAAATTTAAGATCCATGCAAAATCATCTAAATGCTGATGCTTTCAAATGTGCATTTCCTGTTTCTATGATAATTATGAGATGACACAACTTTCTGGGCTAGCCTTTTTGATGATTGAAAACGATATTTTTACATAGTGGACTCCTTATTTTCTCTTCAAAATATTTTTCTTCCAATATTTCTTTCCTGTTATTGACAATGCCATTTCCCAAGTTCCCTAGATTTACAACTGATCTTTACTTTTGAGATCCTTTATCTGTCATATTTTATTTTAAATCATTTTTAAAATTCTATCAATTACCTCTCTACGAGGTCTTATGGATCCCCCTCATTATTTGCGTCCTACTCACTAAATTATATTTACTTCCTGTTTATATAAATGGTAAATGGTAAAGCTTCTCACGGTTTTTCCAGCCTCCCTTTACTCCAGATGCCAGGAAATCATAAAATAATCTTCCTGTCACAGACCCTCTGTCACATAATTCCTTTGCTCAGTAATATACAAGAAATCCCTAATACTTGGCACAGTATGATGTATTATTCAAACTGGGTATCATGCTGGAACAAAAGGCATAAACTGGAATGCCTCTGTCATTTGAGACATACGGCTACTCTAAACAGAAATGACCCAAACCTCCTTCCCTGACTTCCTAATGCCTCCACCAATTAACTATCCCATCCTGTCTTCCATTACACACATATCTGTGTGTGTGTCTATGTGTGTGTATGTTTCTGGTTAAACATTTTTAGTTTAACTTATTCCCAGAGCACACTGCTAATTTTGAAACTTGTAAGTTCTGCAGAGGCAATTCTATACTCTTATTTTGTGATTTCTTGTTTTTTCCCTCTGCTTCAAATCCTGGGTAAAAATCATAAAGTCAGAGAATATGCAAGAACGATCCATAGCATGGGGGAAGCTAAGCGTGTGCTCCTGCTGGCAATAATCTTCTAGTTAAAGAAGTACCAAAGCACACAGACATTCCTCTTAACTGAAGCTACCCCATTTGCTTGGCTCTGCTTAGAAATTATGAATTTATCTCACTTTGCTTCCAAAGTGGGGAAGAAGCCTGGGACCTTTTGTAGTTACTGTCCTCCTATACATGCTTTTCAAGGATTGTGAACATAATTTGTGCTTAATATGTCTTCACAATTGATTACACACTTTAACTGGATGGCTTTATAAAACCACACTGAACTAACATCTAAAATATATTTAAACCACAGACTTCAACTCAGTAAGTACATGTTCAGTACCTAGCCAGTGCCAGTAGGTACATACAGAGGAAAAAAACAAAAAAGATTAAATTTTAAATTTTATTTAAATACAAATTTTGATTTTATTAGCTGGTTAATTTTCTCCAGACGCTGAAATCTTATGTAAAACCTCCTTTTACGTAAGGGATTGTGCAGTATACAAAGCAGACATTAACTTTTGTTTTGGCAAAATAGAAGTAGTTTATTTAGTTACGTTTGTTGAAGAATCAGTTTGCATTATCCTCTGTATCATCACTAGTTACACGCATAGCCCTAATATTTCTTTTATGAGAAAAGTCACCAAAATCCCAAAAGATAAAATTGCTATCAAAGGGTATTTTCCTTTTACCACTTCTCATGTGAGTCTTTTTAAAGAATATTCAGTCTAATTTCTCTCTTGATATATAGTTTGCTATTCTATTTCTGCGGAGTGAGAACATTCTGTTCTATTCATTCTCCCACTTACTTTTAGAAACTGCAGAAAGGCTTAAATTAAACTTGTAAAGAAATTAACTGCCATTCTCATGCATAGTTATCAAATATACAACACTCCTGTGTCTACTGCTAATAGGAGTTGTGTCCTGCTGATGACAGCGATCAACTCCGCATTCATAGAAAACAATCATGGGAGGAGTATCAAAAGCGGGTCAGGATCATTCCTTCCTGTGATGATACTCAGTCAGGTTCCTGATCACATGGAGCTTACAGAACAGAATGGTTTGTTTGGTTCTAACAGAACTCTATTGGCGATTCTTTTATTGCAAACCAATAGTAAGTATTACCAAACAGGTCTTTCAAAGCTGGCAGATGTCAAATGAAGTTAAATTAGTTTACTCTTCACACAGAATACTTAGTGTTGAATACTTATGTGCTAAAGTAACTTTGATTGCCTCCTTTGGTTTCAATTTCATCATTATTGGGGGTGGGTTGAAAGACACACTTGATCTTTCCGTTTTCTTCTAGGTCTAAAATATTGTCTTTTAATGTCTAGATTTCTGGAACACAGTAAGAGTAAATTCTCCAATTTATATTTACGTATGTGCCACTTAAACCCAGTTGTAATTGGTCATAAAACCTGGTCGCAAGTCTTTTAAGAATAAAAAGTTCAGATTCACATGTCCAGAGAATTGAAATTTATCAGGGATGTGATTAGGAAACTAATAAAGAGAGCTGATACAGAATTTGTGCATAGAGTCTTGGCTTTGCCTCTCATACATGTTACTTCATATTTTTTGTTCCATGGATTTCTATTCTGTAAAAGGAAGGGACATTAGAAAAGCATTTCGTATTTTGATTTATGATCCTAATCATTAATGAAAAATATTAGCCCAAAGATGGAAAAGAGCAAGAGATGGAGAACAGAAGAGTAGAGTCTTCTACTTCAGAGAAATTTCTGCATTATTTCTGCATTATCTATGGCTGGGATAAGTAGAATATATAATATGGTTAGATAGAGTTTTTGTGCTCAAAAACTTACTTTACATGTAAATTGTAAGGCAGTTTGTGAAAACTGTGGATTATCTCGGTTTGTATTCTGTATTTCATAAGAGGTGATTTGTCCTAGGGCATGGTGAGTTTTCCATAACATTAACCTAAAAAATGGAAAATGTCTTCCTATTTTAACTTCTTTCCGAAGGAAATATTTGTCAATCTTTTATAGCTTACGACATTGAGTTTTCTAAAATGTTTGTATTTCACTAAATCATTTTCTTAGAGATATTGCTTATAACCTGTCTCTTGTCATTTTTGTAAGTCTAATTTTTTTCTTAGCAATTTCACATAGTTTAAAATAATGAGCATTTATACTTGAGTAAGATTTATATTACACATTTTCTTATTAAAGGATCTGATATGTTGGCAAAAATAAACTAATTTGACTACAGAGCTTTTTTTTTTTTTTTTATGTGACCTATTAAAACACTGTGGGCCCACACTGAAAATACACTGATCTAATTAAAATTCATCTTGCTGTGGTTTAGTGTAGAGGTTATGTACACGGATTCCAGAGCAAGACTACCTGGTTTCAAAACCTGGATTTATGAATCAGGCATAACACCTTGAGCAAATTATATAATCTCTCTGTGCCTCAGTTTCCTATAAAATAGAGATAACACTACCTGTGAAGTTGTCATAAATATTAAATGAACTATCATTTATAAAATTATTTCAATAATGAATGCACCTAGCTTACACTATGAATGCGTTAGTTAATACCATTAACTTCTGACCCAATAATTTGGGGAGTCGTTGAGAGGCAGAATAGCACCTAGATTAGGAGCAATGGCTATTAGGACTTGAATTCTTAACCCATATGAATCTCTTTCCCCATGTGAAAAATGCTTATAAATGCATAGTGTAAACCCTGGTCTATTATTTGCTAAGGTGCAATTTCCTTTTATTTATACTCTCTTACCTTTCTGAATTTCCAGCATCTTGTTCAAATTCTGATATTCCAAAATTAATTAGATAGGTCCTTATTTATTTAAAAATTTTTTTTTCAACGTTTATTTATTTTTGGGACAGAGAGAGACAGAGCATGAACGGGGGAGGGGCAGAGAGAGAGGGAGACACAGAATCGGAAACAGGCTCCAGGCTCTGAGCCATCAGCCCAGAGCCCGACGCAGGGCTCGAACTCACGGACCGCGAGATCGTGACCTGGCTGAAGTCGGACGCTTAACCGACTGCGCCACCCAGGCGCCCCCTTATTTATTTTAAATACATTATCTGTACTTTTACGGATTGCTGTCACACACGTCGTCCCAGAATAAGGAACTGTAATCAATTTCCATAACTCCTTATACAACAATCCTGTCATCTCCAATGACCAATTTCTAAAGCTTCTTTCCTAAACTTCTCCACTTTCATTGTCAGTTGTGTAATGATTTTCTATATTGTATCAAAGCAAGATTTAGAGAGTTTTAAGCAGCATGATGGTTAAATGTGTAACTCTTAAATTCTAACTCCTTGGGTTCAAATCCTGACTGTTATTTACTAGTCCTATGACCTTGGGCAATTTACTTAACCCCTTGGGCTACCTTTTTTCTCATCTATGAAAGAAGGAAAAAAGAGTTCCTGTCTCAGCATTGTTGTGAAGATTAAATGAGTAAATGCAGGCAAACACTTGGAACAGTACCTAGCACTTGGTAAGTCTTCAGCAAAGGTTGCCCATTGTTTTTTTCTCACCTTATGCAAGGAGGAGCTAGCAAGGGGAGAGGCAACTCGTGGGAATTTGAGAGTTTCAGAGGTACAACTGCTTTAGGCAGAAACAGGGCACAGGCAGCAAGAAAAGATGCTGCTTTTAAAGAAAAAGATGCTTTCTAGTTACTACACGATTAAAAAAATAGAAATGAGTAACCAGAAAAAAAAAAGTAATATATAAGAGCATTCACCTACCCCACAGGGTTTTTTGTTTAGCTTTCTAGTATTCTGATATGTATTAAGATAAGTAGAAAGAGCTACAGGATTTGAGATTACCTTGGAGAGTTTACGTTGGAAAGAGGAAAGCTCTAACAAAAGGGAAGAATTTATCAGGAAAGGTAGAGGTAGGAGCTAACATAAAAAGGCATACAGTGTGTGTGAAGTGAGAGAGAAGGACAGTTTTTGCTCACTTGGGGGAAAGAGGTTTCTGAAAAGTCTTGCCGTGGGAATCTTAGTACGTATCTAAAATTAAAAAAAAAAAATGTTGTCGATCAAGTAGAGTTCATTTGAATGTGATCGGGCCACAGAGCTGGGACTTTAGAGCGGTCTAATTATATTCTGGTTAAACTTCTGACGTAGTTGCTCTTAACTGTGGAGTGCTATGGATATGGAAGAATTTTAGTTATATTAATATGTGATTGTTTAACTCAATTTTCAGTAAAAACATACTATTCATATAGTATGCAGTTCACTTACACTCTCATATAAAATTTAATTTTGGGAAAAACGGCTGAACAAAAATGTCAGCAAACACAAGCCATTCGTTAATTAAGATAATACATATTTAAAGACACAGAGTGCCCACAGAGAGCTTTGACTTTGGATGAAGGCCCTACATAAACACTTAGTTTTATAGCCTTGTAATACATGTTCAGTGTCTCATAAAATAATTATAATACTAATATTAACCATAAAACAGATGTTAAACATGGAGATGTTGCTATTTGGTAGAAAGGAGGGAAAACTGGAATTCTGAACATCAAGAAGTAGCCTAATCCGTTTACTGTGATTAAAGATCCAAAATCTCTTTTAACACAAAAAGAAATGATTGGCATGTGTGATACATGGTAATCTAAATACAGTTTGGTGAGTAATGGATATTGCGATATAATAAATTCAGTCTTAATATCTGAGCAGAAGTTAATTCACTGATTTTTCTGAATTGTAGGTTAGCAGCACCATCACTAGGAATAGGTGCTATCACTGTATAGACAAGTTCATTCTATCCCCATTATGGGTCATTATTAAAGAGTTATGTTATTACAGAATAAAAAAAAGAGAGAGAATTACTAACTTAGCCTGTATAACAATACCAGTTGTGGACCTAAAGACAATTAAAAGGGTCAACTACCAATACAGAAAATAAAGGAGAAATAAACTGGTAGAACTGGTAGTTTTTACGCTGGATTATTTTTCCAAAACCTAAAGACTGAGCGGTCTTTCTTACTCTCTGTGGTACCAATCAAAGAAAAGAATTTTAAAAATATATTGACATTGAGTCCCTATGTTGTGGCAACTTGAAAGATTATGCTCATAGAATGCACTCAACCGGAAATAGTTGTTGAATTAGTGAGTGAATTCCCTCCTAGTCCTGAAAGGGGCTTCTCAATCATGTGTGTTCTTTTACATCTACGGGGAAATTAAAGTCTATCCTCTTACATTTTGCCAGAGACAGTCAGCCTGGGGAACTTGATTTTTCTGGCATCTAAGAATATTGAGAGTGCACTGCAACCTGGATTTGTTCAGGGCTTCCTATTCAGGTAACTGCAGTTATTGGAATGATCTGTGATTGGTGGCTGATTTCTCCATCTGTCTGCATTGTAACTGGTTTAACAGACAGGGTGAGATGGTGAATAAAATGGGATGTCTGATCCAGGTGAACATTACTTACCAATGTCATAGTTGAATGTGTGAAAAAAATAAATTCATGCAGACTGGAACTAAATTAATATGTATACAGTATTAAATAAACTGTATTCGTAAAAATGCATCCCACCAAAAAATACTGAGATAACTAAAAATGTTAATTTCTTTTTAATTAATAAATACCGAGGTAATACATAGAATATAGAAATAATTTAAAATTCATGGCTAAATACTTTTTAATGAAGTAAAAACTGAAAGATATGAGACTACCAGTGATTTTCATATCTCATTCTTTATAATGATAGATATTTAATGCCTTTGACTTGAAACTACTAAAGGAACTTGTGGTGGCCTAATGGGGGGAAAGGCAGTGATAGGGGGAGGAGAGAAAGAGAATTCCAAGCAGGTTCTATGCTGTCAGTGCAGAACTCGACATGGGGCTCAAACTCATGAACTGTGAGATCATGACTTGAGTTGAAATCAAGAGTTGGATACTTAAATGACTGAGCTACCCAAGTGTCCCAATTGACTATAAAATTCAAAGAAGTCACATATTATATGTATACTATCTTTTCAGTTTCCACTGAATGCACCAAACTGCATAAAAATAAATAATGATGAATTAGAGTTTTTATAAAATCAAGACAAAATTTGTATGCACCTATTCCTTCATGCTTCCAAAGTTTAGATGATAGAGAGAGAGAGGAAGAGAGAGAATCTCTTCATGAGAAAAATATTGGCATTGAGATGAAAATATATTTGTTTTCTTTTAATTGGCACTTGCCTTGTAACATAAAGTTTTTCCAATAAATGTGGTAGTAGAGAAAGAAAACTTTCCTCCATTTTTGAGACATGCCCTACCAGGAATCACACAGAACAAAGAAACTAGGTTACCGATCTTACAGAAGAGTAAGTTTTTCATCCTTCCCTACTCTAAGCAGAGATATAATATTCGCCAGAAATAGAGAGAGGGTCTTCAGGCCAAAGAGTTTTTGTGATTCTTTAGTTTCTGGTGCTTATACCATCCTTTCCGCATGGCCTCCTTCCTGTGTGAGGTGGGGAACACGTATCCTCTTTCCTTATGAGGAATCTTTATTCCCAGATAGATTTGCTCACAACAGTCTGTAGGTATTTCTGAACACGGGACCTGTATACATTTTGGACCTCAAGTTTAAGGAATGGCAGAACACACAAGGTTATCATCTCTCCTGGGGTGTGGGATGAGTTCAGTAGCAAAATGGCATTATAGCATAAGCAGTTGAAACAAAGTTGAAATCGATAAATGCAACCCCCTCCCTTCCATCACCCCCACCACACGTAAGTTTTCTATAAAGCCAGGAAATAAATGGTGGTGTGGTGATGTGGTGGGAATACAGTTTCCCCCATGGGCCTACAGAAGATAACCAGCCATGACTGAATTGCCCATCTCACCAATGGTTGGCTGAATATGAAAAATACCCTCATGCAAAGGCCCTGGTGACTCTTCCTAAGGGGGTTATGCTTCCATTAGATTACTGACACAAGAGCCCATGCCTGAGATGCTCCAGTAGAACAAAGAGAGTTACATAACAGGCCAGTGGCAGAGACTGGACTGGTTAAGGGAACCAGCAGAGAGGTAACCAACTTGCAATTTCTGTGTGCTCATTTGTCAGTGGATTACACTTCTTCCCCACTGCTCTTGCTGTCAGATGAAATATTAACACAGGGCCTCGTGGGGTTTAGAATCTGACATGAGCCAGAAGGAAGAGCAGTGCAAGCTTAGAAGAAGTGAGTGGTGTGCTGGAGCCACAGTGGCTCTTTCAAGCTCTCAAGACCTGATTACGCACAGCTTTTCCCAGCACGACATTCCTTGACATTGTGTTGGTAGCTTGAAAGTGGCCATGGTGGGAATATTTGCAGAAATCGGAAAGCTATAAGGAATCAGAAAATGTTATACGTAAGAGGTTTTATTTTTCACAAAGTTAGTTATTAAACATTTGCCAGCACACTACTGTTTAGAGTAGTTTCAAATTCTTCTCTTTGATTGGTAACACATAGAATAAGAAAGATTGCTCATTCTTTAGGTTTTGGAAAAATAATGCAGCATAAAAACTAAAGTTCTACCAGTTTATTTCTTCTTTATTTTCTTAAAAGACAGGGTGTTGAGGGGCACCGGGGTGGCTCAGTCGGTGGAGCGGCCGACTTCAGCTCAGGTCATGATCTCACAGCTCGTGAGTTCGAGCCCCGTGTCAGGCTCTGTGCTGACAGCTCAGAGCCTGGAACCTGCTTCGGATTCTGTGTCTCCCTCTCTCTCTGCCCCTAACCCACTTGCATTCTGTCTCTGTCTCTCTCAAAAGTAAATAAACATTAAAAAAATTTTTAAAAAAGACAGGGAGTTGAATTATGAATAATGACAGATTTGAAAATCTTAGCATCTGAATTTACCCAAGAAAGGCTAAAGTATAACCTGGAAGACTTTGGATTGACTTGTTTTACTGACTGAGGTAACATAAAATTATTTTGGTTTTCAGAGGCAGAAAACACTCAAGTGATGACAACATCCAAACTTGGTCATGCAGTGAACTACCAAAGTGGGGTGGATATAAAGGTCAAAAGAATTGAGGCCGTCAAGGAACTATAAGGCTTAGGACCTGGAAAAGTTATCATGTAGACAAGAAAATCACTCGAAACAATGGCAAAAATCTATATATATGTAAAAATGAGTTAAGTTTTCCAGAGAACAAATTTGAATTCCCTATGGGGAATCATCTATAAATGAATAACTGGTGGCTATAGGATTTGTGAAGGTAAAATTTCAGGGAACATAATACAAGTTCAAGAGACAATTCTGAGATTTGCATTGATTGCCACGACAGGTGATAGCATGAACCCAGAAAAGATTACCCAGGAAAATATATATAGTTAAGGGAAATATGCTAAGGACAAGACCTGTAGGAATATGTACAACTAAGAGATGGAGGGAGGATGAGCAATCATGAAAGAAGTTAAAAAGTTACATGAAATAACAAAGATGTCACAAAAATTTTTTTTAAAAATGCAATGTTATAGCCAAAGGTGAAGACATTGGCTTTAGCGATTAGAAGTTGTTATTATTTTCCTTGGAATATACAATTGTATTGAGAAGATTAGATAATAAAAACACTAAATGCAGGTCACCTTTAAAAAATGTAATGGATATTGTCAAAATAAATTAAATGATTAAACACAGATTGGCAGGGGTACCTGGGTGGCTCAGTCAGTTAAGTGTTGGGCTTCAGCTCAGGTCATGATCTCACACTTGTGAGTCTGAATTCAGCATTATGCTCAGTGCTGACAGCTCAGAGCCTAGAGCTTGCTTCGGAGTCTGTGTTTCCTCTTTCTCTGCCCCTTCCCTGCTCACACACTGTCTCTCTCTTCTTCAAAAATAAATAAACATTAAAAGAAATTAACAAAAAAACACCACATAGATTGGCAATATTGGTGTGGTAATAGATTCTACACAGGTTTAAAGGTTGCATCATCCAGGGATAATGGCACCACTGGAAAAATGATTTTTAAAATTGAAGTCTCCCGTCTGGAGAAGAGGTGGATGAAAGTTTTTATCTTCTTGAATGGAGAAGGTTACAGAGTTAACTGAGAAAGCCACAAGCAATTTTCTTTCAATACTGCAAGCCTAATTTCTCAGATCAGGTTCCTGCTAATTGGGAGACCCTGGCATGGCTGCTGTGATTCTGAAGATCCTTGTATGTCACCGGACCTAGAGTTATCCCCATCCACATTATGCCCAGAGTGAATGATCACTACTGGGGGATGCCAAAGGGAGTTGGACCAGGATGACCGAGGTTTCATAGCTGGGCTTCAAGAACACTAGACTGCTAAACTGAGTAGATTTTTCCTGGTATTTCACTTACCTCCAACAAGTGCATTTTAGGCAATATAATTCTGTGGGCTGACAAGGCTTTACTCTACTTTCATATGATGGGAACTCGTAGGCCGGGAAGCTCCCCTCCATCCCCCACCTATCTCATTGCAGGTGACACTATGTTACTAGCTCTGTACATTGACACTACGTTGTTTCTCTGTATGTTGAAGGAACTTGCATTTTTTTCCCCCTGTGTTTCTGGATAGCTTTCCATCAAACCACATCCCTCTGTGATAACTGTGTGACAGAAGTTAGAAAATGATGTACTCATTTTAGAAGCTGGTATAACAAAAGTCCAAGAAACTAAGGGAAAAAAATAGTCTTTCATAACAATTTGGAGAAAAATTTGATCTGTTTCTTATCAATGGATAGATTCAATATCTAACTCCTAAGAGTAAAGTTGAAATACATTTATGAAATATTGTTCTTTAATTTTAATTTGTCAGATTTTTAAAAAATGTTGAATTCTTTACAGTAAAATGTGCAAAGGAAAAAAACAGACATTTAAAATCATAAAGTAACATGAGTTAATTTCAGTTTCATATGAATTGGTAAATATAACTGTAACACATAAAAACTACCTGAAACATTAGAAATAAAAAGGAACTAAAGGAAAAAAAAACTCTAGATCACAATGAATCATAGAATAAAATTAATATTCCATTGAGAGGAAAAAAACTGACATCAGAGAAGGTGAAAAAACTAACAGAGGATTTAAGAAGAATGTAAATGTATTTTTAAGTGTATTTATTTATTTTGGGAGAGAGAAATAGCAGGGGAGGGGCAGAGAGAGAGAGGGAGAGAGAGAATTCCAAGTAGACTCCCTGCTGTCAGTGCAGAACCCAACTCGGCTAGAACTCACGAACCCATGAGATCATGTTCAGAGCCAAAATCAAGAGTCAGACATGTAACCAACTGAGCCACCCAGGTGCTGCAAATGTAAATGTATTTTGAAAAGATAAATATAAAATGAAAGCATTGTAAGGAATTGTGTTTCAAATATTATTAATTCAAATAACAAGGTGCTCCTTTAATGTTCTTTTTTTGTAAAAATATTGAGCAGGGGGGCACCTAGATGGCTCAGTGGATTAAACACCTGACTCTTGATTTCAGCTCAGGTCATGAGCCCTAAATAAGGGTTTTCTCCCTCTCCCTCTCTCTCTCTCTCTCTCTCTCTCTGCCCTTCCCCTGTTCATGTGCTCACACACACACCTGCTCATGCATTTGCACATGCACACACACATTCTCTCTCTCTCTCTCAAAATAAATAAACTTTAATATAGTAGAGTTTTTCTATTTTCCACCACCCTGCTCCACCCACTTTTTAGGCATTTATTTCCCAGCAAAAATTGTAATGTCCCTTTCTCTGGTTGAATGGCTCCAGCATGGGGAATGGTTTTGAAAGGGCCTTTTTAATCCCAAAGAAGATTATCTATTAGAAGCAGACAAAATCATGCTTAATGGCTAAATATTAGAAAACTTCCCATTAATAAATACTTGGGACAAAACTACTATTCATCATTATACATAGAAAACTCCATTCATTCAAGGAAAAAATGAGATAAATAAATGAAGGTATAAAATATTGAAGAGGAGGGGAAAAGGCTTTTATTTTCAGGTGATAAAATTATCTAACAGGAAAATGCATACAATTTAAGTGAAATTCGTGGTACGAATACAATTATTCAGCAAGATAATAAGTTCACCAAACTCAGTAGCTTTTCTATGAAGCAAGAATGTACAGTTAGCAAATTTAATGGGAAAAGAATATCATTTGAAATAGCAACATCAAAAAAGTAAAATGCTTAAGTATAAGCGGAAAAAGGAATGTGTGATGACTATGTTAAGAAAACTACAAGTTTATTGAATGCGAGGTGTTAAAAAAATTTAATAATTAGAGAAATCTACCAAGTTCCAGGCTTTAAAAACTAATTTAATCTATAAATTTAAAGCAATTCCAATAAAAATCTCAACATTATATTTACAGAACTTGATGACTTATTTTAAAATTCATATAACAAAGAATTCAAAAATTAAAAAAATTCAATAAATAATATTAACCTAAAATAAATCTAAAAATTGTAAATAATCTGTAGTAATTAAAGCAGGGAGATTGTCTGAGGAGTAGATAAATAGGTCAGTGGAAAAGAATAGGGTCCAGAAAAGGATAAATATTATGAATAAATTTATTATGAATAAATATTAATATAGCTTTAATAAATGGCATTTAAAACATTTTAGAAAGGATTATTCAATAAATAGTGTTGTGACAATCAGCTAATCACTTAAAATTAAATAAAATTAGATCATCTACCATACTTACAAATTTTTTTTGAATTAAAAATCCAAATGCTAAATAAAAATACAGGAGAATATTTTTATAGTTATGTGAAGAAAACTGAAAAAGAAGGGGAGACTTCCTAAATAAAATGAAAAACCCAGAGCCATGAAGGAAATATCTAATAGATTTAACTAAATAAAATGAAAATTTTCTCTCTTACAAACAATCAAAGCAAGAAACTATCTTGAAAAAAAATATTTGCAAGATTCATATCAGAAAAAGAATAACATTAAAATTCATCATCTATGAAACTACATAATATCATCTATAAAACTATATAACAAGTGTATTAACCTTTTATTATTTTCAGGTTACCATTTATCTCCATTTTACTATGTTTTAAGAAATGCACTAATGTCTTACACATTTATGAATTTCTCATGTTAACCTTACAACATTTAGTTTTTCAAATTTTCATTTTAAAGATAAGAAAGATAAGAGAACATAAATGTGGGTTAAATAATGAACCTGAGGTTGCATAGTTATTAGTGCCCCAGTTAGCATTTAAACCAAAGTCTTTAAGTGAAAAATTCCTAATTCAACTAATTTGTCTTTAATTGTATTTATTCATTTTATTCCACTTTTTATGTGTCTATTCTTGTACCTATATTACATTGGTTTACTTACTGCAGCTTTACACAAGTTTTATTCTATTAATACTTGATGGAACAAGCTCATTATTCTTATTTTTCAAAGATTTCCAGAAAATTTTACACGTTTAGATTTTAAAATGGATTATGCTTTTCCACAATGTTTATTCTTCCCATCCAGGAACAAGGTATGCTTTTGCATTAATTCAAGTTTTTTTATATATATTTGATAATTTATATACATTTATATAAATTTGATAATTTTCTTCCATAGGTCCTTCATACTTATTGTTAACTATTTTCCTAGATTACCTGTTTGCTTGTGTTTGTGTGATGAAGGAGTTGTGTGTGAGATAAATATTACTATAGATAATGGGATGTTTTTTTGTGTTATCATATCTTATATTTGTTGTTCTCGCTGGTTGCTGTATAAGAACCTTGTTTTCCTTTAATTTTTTTTTACATTTATTTATTTTTGATAGAGAGAGACAGAGCCCAAGTGGGGGAGGGGCATAGACAGAGAGGGAGACACAGAATCCAAAGCAGGTTCCAGGCTCTGAGCTTTCAGCACACAGCCCAACCTGGGGCTTGAACTCACAAACCACGAGATCATGACCCGAGCTGAAATCGGACGCTTAACCGACTGAGCCACCCAGATGCCCCCCCTTTTTTGTACATTTATTTATTTTTGATAGAGAGAGACAGAGCACATCTGGGGGAGGGTCATAGAGAGAGAGGGAGTGAACCTTGTTTTCCTTTAGCAGCAGCAGTGAAGACTGTAGTTTTATGTCATTCAAAGTCAGTAACCATTATTAAACACTATCAGGTTCTGTTCTAAGAGTATGAAGACATAATTAAGAGAGGAATCTCTTCCTCAAAACCATGTAGAACTTCGTAGAAGCGCCTGTAACCTTTACATGAGGGACTAAGATTAATGACATATTGATATGGGACAGAAAAATTACTGGTACCTGTATAGAGTAAATGAAAATTTTTAGAATATCTCCTGAAAAAGCCAGGGACTATACTAATCTTTCAATACCCTCATGGCACTTAGCACATTATTTTACCCTTAATAGCAACCATAGTAGTAACAACTACCATTCATTATCTCTTATGTATCAGGCATTGCAGTAAAGACTAAGTCATTAATCCTCCCAATGACCTATCAGGTGGTTATTACAATCGCCATTTCATTGATAAGAGATCTTGTGTGCTTGTTCTATTATGCTCTACTCTAGACGTAGAGTCAATAATTATGAGATGGATAAGTGATATTTGGTCATTGCAAGTCAACAAGGAAGACTGATCACTTTTAAGTAACCTGAAATACGAGACTATTTTTTTCTTTTGATTTCTTACTTAATGAAAGATGATTAATTCAAAGAGAAGACAACAGATAGTATTAAAATAGCAAGGTACAAAATCAACATCTTCAATACTCTTTACTTTTTTGTAAATGTAGCACCACACTGTCCAACATGTGGCTAACTTAACTTTACCTTGAAATTATTTAAAATTAAGCAAAATTAATAATGCAGTTCCTCAGTTGCACTAGCCATATTTCAAAGGGCTTAATAGCCACTTGTGGCTAGCAGCTATCAAACTGGGCAGTGCCAACGATTTCCATCATAGAAATCTCTGTTGAGCAGTGTTGATTAAGCACATCCAACTCGGAGATCATATTCTGAAGTTACTAATTTCATTTCCTTAGTGAACATTCAACATGCTATGTGCCATGAAATCAGCTGGCCACTGGTTTACAAAAACAGGTGACTCCATCTCGTTCCATAAGTTTCTCAAAATCCAGGAGACAAATTCTTGGGAATAGTGATTAAAAATAACAGTGATAATAACAATAGGTCTGAAAGAGACTACTTCGGTTTTTCTGATCTCTTTCTTTGCAGAGATATATAATTGATTGACATGGGGTGCTCTGAAGTATCTATTGCCCTAAAATTCTTTAAGTTTAGTCCTGCTTTTTGACCTTAACATTTTGTAAATCTTAGTGCTGATTTTATACCCGCCTACACAGGCCCAGAACTGCCTTGGCAGTATATATCTCTGAATCACAATTTATACTAATTCTTCTTAGATAATAACTTTGTGGAGAGTGATCTATTCACATCATCTTTGTCTGTGTTACTTAATGGAAAATAGAAAATCATGACCTAGAATTGTCCCCCATTCATCTTGTATGAAATAACCACTGATAAAATTATCAGCAAAACAGTCTGATTCTTTACTATTAGGGATGTGAAGTTTATCACCTGTGAGAAGCTGCTGGAAAACCCTGTTATTCTTGCACTACATAAGAGAAAGCTTGACTTCCCTATCAGTTTTCATCCACATGCCAGGGCGGCTTTGGGGAACATCTTGCTGTCAGAGAAAGCTATCAAATATGCAGCCTATGTGGCTCTCTCTTCCCTCACAGTTAATAAGAGTAATTTTCTTCCTCACTTTAAAAAATACAACAAAAAATCATTTCACTTTTTGCTGGAAGAGCCATATCCATTTCATTAGAGCTTCTTTTTTGCACCTGCTCTGATTTTGGGTATTTTAGAATTCATGCATAAAATGTCTCCTTTCCAAAGTGATGTTTAGTTGTATTTATTTAGCACATTTTCCTATTTGGCAGCAAGAACATTTTATCGGGTTGCGTTATTTCATGGAGATAGCCTAAAATTAGCACCATCAAATGAGGGGTAAATCAGAATCTTAGCCAAAGATGGAAACACAGAAGAAAAGATTAAATGTATCTAAAATATTCATCTTTCTTTGAGGAAAGATTTGTCACTGAATGTTGTCCAGCTTTTACCTGAATCATTATGTCTGTTTGTAGGACATTCATTACAGCTGTTGCCAAGTGCTGTCAACCGAACAGCCAACGTCATGTTGATTGCTATTTCCTGCAATTTGTTGGTCCCTCATTGTGCTTCCCAGTCCATGCAAAAATCAGCCTTGGCTGGTTTCTAACATTCTCTTTTTCTCACTGTCTAGATAAATTGTCCTATTTTGTTTCCAGGTCTGGTTGATTTAGGGCTCCGCTACATTGATGCCAAACAAACGACTGGACATGAAAGTTTGATGACATGACATAGCCATCACATAATACATATATCACATCACACAGTGAATTTTTAATACCCTATAGTTAGTTGCTTTTAAGGTTTGTTTTTATGTAAATGTTAGCGATATATCCCATGGACATGAATGGAACCCAATAATCCCTCTAGATTAGCCTATAAATTCCTTGAGGTCAAGAAACAAACTTGTTCCTTCTATTTTCCTCCAAAGGCCCAAATCTTGCACTGTGCTTGGCAAGGCCAGCCAGGTACATGTGGCTGAGTAACAGAGCTTGCCCTTGTCATTTGCAACTTAACCCTCCACATTTCCCCATGATATTCCTGTACCTAATCTAGGGCCACCTGGCTGTCTTCCACCTCTTCTCTATCCGTTCTTTTTTTTCTTCATATTTATTCATTTTTGAGAGAGCATAAGGGGGGACGGCAGAAAGAGAAGGGGCAGAGGATCTGAAGCAGGCTCTGCACTGACAGCCAAGAGCCCAATGTGGGGCTTGAACTCACAGACCGTGAGATCATGACCTGAGTTGAAGTCGGATGCTCAACCGACTGAGCCACCCAGGTGCCCCCATCCATTCTCCTTAATTATAGAATCTTATAGAAGGGGTCTCTTTTTAGGTGATTCATTAAGGTGTCAATCAGGAAGAATCAACCATTGGGACTTTTTTTTTGTTTAATTTTTCACAAACCTCTACTACTGCCTATGTCAAAATGTACTTCCTCTGTGCCTTCTGCTTTGGTCTCTTGATACTTGATAATGCCACTTTCCATGGTTAGGAGGACTCCTGTCCTTATATTTTTATCTGGAGCCTTCCCATTTATCATCTTTCTCTTTACCACTTAATCCGTCCTTTATGTGAACTGGTGGTGTTGTCTTCTTGGGCAATGCCTGCGGGTTGAAGCAGTGATTCCCCTTGCAGCCTGCTAGGTGAGTATGTGCTTTGTGGACTATCCTTTGGATCGTCTTACATTAGTAGAAGAAACATAGCAGATAGTTCTAAGTGACCAAACATCTCTACTTTGTTCTTTAATCCATGTGACTAGATGTTATACAGATGATGTGTTAATCCCCATGTGATCCTGGAGGAGAAGAATGGCTATAATTTATTGGATCCTGTTGACCTAAATATTAATATTGTTAGTTTACATGTAAGTGATGAAAAGCTCTAGTGTGTCATCTCTTTTAGTGCTATATTTGCATTATGTTTTGATAGTCCCATGGGAGAAACACAATGTTTTAATTCAAAGTGGTTACTATGATGGAGGTAACTCATTTGCAATGACAGGCCTTTGGGAGAGCATTTTTGCAATAGGATGCATTTCTCAAATCTTATCATTCAAATGGAACTATACACTAGCTATAGGTATGGTACTTGAGGATAAAGTCCTTGGCTAGTTTATTTTTGTTACTGAGATGGAAGTTCCATCTGTAGGTAGACTCTGAACATTTCTAGGTCCACCTTGAAAGACCAGGGGTTATGCTATAGAAGTGCTCCTGGTCAATGGAAAAACCTCAGAGGAGGCCAAAACAGTCACTAGACATATAGACATTTAGAATCTGCTTCAGATTGGTACTCATGGGAAAGGATTTTTGCTCAATCAGCCGTTGAATTTTTTCTACTAATTTTGAGTCCACTTCTCAAATGCTGAATTGAATGTGAAATGAAGTCATCTTATATACATTGCTATTTGGGGTATTTCTAACAATATAGTAATGACTGGAGCATATAGAAAAATAGGTTTTTACATTTTGAAAGCAGAAGAGCAATCTTATTACTAGACAAGGTGTCATATCATTAACTCTAAGGAACTGCTGTAAAAGACATAAATAAAAACATGACTTTTAAAAGTAATCAGAGTTTAAGACCAAAAAAGCAAAGCCAAGGCAGAATTATTAAACAAATTTGGTGACTATCAGCAATGTATACTAGAAAAGTGGAGTTATTCTCAAAGAATAAGAATATGCAGTTTTTGGCTGGTGATCCAATTGAGATCTAGGAGTATAAATTAATGTATTATTGAAAGGGTGTGGATGAAAAGCTGTTCTGAATTTGAAAAATCCAGCCAAAAAAGGGTCTTGGAGAAAATGAGTTTAAGCCAAAGATTAAAGAAGGGGTGGAAATTTACTGGTAACCTATAAGCTATTTTTAACATATTCCCACATATATGTCTATTATCCGTCTAAATCAGGTTTTCTCAACGTTTACACTCTAACATTTTGGACCAGAGAATTATTTGTTATGAGGGGCTGTCCTATGAACTACAGAATGTTCAGCAGCATTCTTGGCCTTGATCTATTAGATGCCAATGGCACCACCTACTCTAGTTGAAGGCTGAGGTAGGGACACAATCATTCCTGTCAATCTAATTTGAACCACTGATCTAATTACATGATTACAGGAGAATTTTTCATTTGATAATCATGGTCTAATAGTTAAATTTCAAATTCCTACCATGTGCTAATTATTTCACAAATATCCTGTCATTCAGTTCTCACAAGTTTGTGAGATAGGTAGGTACTTTTAGTATCAAGTTTTTAAAACACTGAAATTAAATTTATGGAATGGATTAATGCATTGTACCATTTTGCAGATAAATAAATTGAGACTTGGAGGGGTTATGAAACTTTCCCAAGGTAACACTACTAGGAAGGGATAGAGCATGGCATCACACCTAGATTTGACTATCTTAAAGCCCATGCATGCAAGCACTACATTAGAAGATTTTTCAATACAGTTTTTAGTTTTTACTTTACCTATAATAAAAACAGACAAACATAAAAACTGATGTAAATGTTAAATGCATGCTAAGATTAAAATATCAGAGAGTCTGAGTCTGAAAGTCTGAATGTTTTCCCCCTAAGATCAGGAAAAGGCAAAGATGTCCACTCACAGAATGGTTATTTAACATACTGCTAGAAATTGTGACCACTGCAATAAGGCAAGATAAGGAAATAAGAGACATCCAGATTGGAAAGGAAAAAAATAAAACTGTCCCTATTGTAGATGACATGATTCTACATAGACAATCCCAAAGATTCTGCCAAAAAAACCCTCCTGAACTAATAAGTTAGTTCAGAAGATCATAGGATACAAAATAAACATACAAAACTCCATTCTATTTTTACATACTAGCAAGGAACCAAAATTAAAATGACCATGTCATTTCCAATCACTAAATAAATATATATATTATTCAATTTTTATTAACTAATATGTAATTATAAATACATACATACATACTTAATGGTAAATTTAAAAAATATGTACAGAATTTGTATGGGGAAGCCACACAATGGTGATGCATCAAAGATGATTTATAACTATTGCTATCAATATATATTTATACATATTTATACAAATATATAAACATTTCTACATAAATGGAGAAACCTATATGTTCATGGATTTAAAGAGTCAACAGTAAAGATTTCAATTCTCTGCAAATTGGTATTCAGGTTTATCACAATTCCTATCAAAATCTCAGCAAGATTTTTTTGAAGTAGATATAGATAAGCTTATGAAAAACTTTATATTGACAGGCAAAGTAAATAGAATAGTTAGAACAATTTTGAAAAAGAATGAAGTGGGAAACATCAGCCTATGTGATTTCAAAACTTATTACATAGCTATCATTATAAAGGCTGTGTTATGTGCAAATCAATGGAACAGAACAGGGAACCCAGAAATAGACCCACACAAATATATGCTACTGATATTTTAGAAAGGTACAGAAGCAATTCAATTGAAGAAAGATAACATTTTCAACAGTAACAACAACATCAACAACAAAAAGGAATCTCAGTCTAAGTCTCACACCTTATGTAAAAATTAATTAAAATGCATCACAGCCTTAAATGTAAAGTAGAAATCAACAAAAATCTTAGAAAAAAAACCTAGGAGAAGTCTTGAAGATATAGATCAGGCAAAGAGTTCTTAGACTGACACCAAAAGATATAAAAGAAAAAAATGGTAAGTTGGGCTTCATCAGAGCTTATAACTATGATAAAAATGACAAGCCACAGAGTGGGAGAAAATATCTGCACATCACATATCCATAAAAAGACTGGTATATACTATATATAAAGAACTCTTGGGGTGCCTGGGTGGCTCAGTGGATTAAGCATCTGACTCTTGATTTTAGCTCAGGTTGTGATCTCATGACTTGTAAGACTGAGCCCCACGTCAGGCTCCGCATTGACAGCATAGAGCCTGCTTGAGATTCTCTCTCCCACTCTCTCTCTACCACTCCCCTGCTCTCCCTCTCTCACCTTCCCTCTGTAAATAAATAAATAAATAAATAAATAAATAAATAAATAAATACATAAATAAAATACTTAAAAAAATAAAAGAAAAAGATCTCAACACTCAACAGTCAAAGCAACGAACAACTCAATTAGAAAATGGACAAAAGGCAGGAAGAGAGATTCCACTGAAGAGGATATACAGGTAACAATCACATGAAGAGATGTTCAATTTTGCTAACCATTAGGAAAATGCAAGCTAAAACTACAATGAGATACTACTGTCCATCTATCATATGGCTAAAATAAAAAATAGTGACAACACCAAATGCTAGTGAGGATTTAGAGAGACTCTATCACTCATACATTGCTCTTGAGAATGTAAAATGGTAGAGCCACTCTGCCAAACAATTTGATAGTTTGTTAAAAAAAAAAAAAAAAAAAAAACAAACTAACATGTAACTACCATGTGATAAAGCAACTGCATTCCTGGGAATTTATCCCAAAGAAATGAGGACTTATGTTTATATAAAACTTGTATATGGATGTTTATAGCAGCTTTACTCATAACAACTGAATCCCAGAAATAACACAGATGGCCTTCAATAGATGAATGGTTACACAAAATTGTGGTACATGTATACCACGAAATACTACTCAGCAACGAAAGGAACTATCGATTCATGCAAAAACCTGGATGAATATCCAGGGAATTATGCTGAGTGGAAAAAAAAAAGCTAAGGTTATGTACTATCTTATTCTCTTTGTATAATGTTCTGTAAATGACAAAACTGTAGAAATGGAGAGCAGATTAGTGGTTGCTAAGGGTTAGGGAAAGTGTTGGTTAAGGCGGAAAGTAACAGTGATCACTAAGAGATCCTAGTTGTGATGGAAATGTTTTCTATCTTGACTATATCAGTGATAATATTCTAGTTGCTATCCTGTAGTATAAGTTTACAAGATGTTACCATTGGGGAAACGTGGGTAAAGGGAACATGGAATCTTTCTGTATTATTTCTCATAACAGCATTTCTTACAATTATCTCAGAGTAAAAAAAAAAAAAAAACAAAAGCACGATTAAAAAATATCACATAGAGAAAATATCAGAGAGACAGGGACATTTGGATAAGTTTAAGAATTGAAAAGCTTTAAACATATTTTTGACCCTTTCAGTTTTAATTGCTTTTATTTGCTCATTAAGAGAAAGGACAATAATGTGACCATGCAGAGTATATCTTTCAAGTGAAACAAAAGACTCCTGAACTCAGTAAATAAATTCTACTAGGAAGGTATAAAGTATGGGAGTTTTTGCCTTGATTAAATTCTATCTTAAGCTCTACCCAACCTTACTACCACAAATCTGTTCAGGTTTCCTGAATGCCACACAGTGATGGCTCCTGTCTAGACTCTTAAAGCACTCATTTGTATGCACAACTCAGCTAGTGTATTAATCATAGCAGCAAATACATATCGACTAGCCCCTAAATGTAAGGAAATATGCTAGGACATGGTACCTTTTGCATTATTATCTTGTCATTTTAATATTTATGCAATTTAGTTTTTACTTTCACATGCTTTTATTTTCAGTTAAACAAACGGGTAGTAAGGTCCTTAAGGTGAATTCTTGTCTCTGCATCTTGTTGCGTATCCACCATGACCCTATTGCAATGTCTTATGTGCAATAAGAATGCAGCGTATATTTCTGAAATATGTTAGTAACTATAAGTTTCTCAATTTATCTATTTACAGCGCTTTCTCAGGGAAGGCACAGAATACGTTGTGGGTTTTTGAAGGGGTGAGTTGTTGTCAGTATTTGAATGATTCAGGCAAGATCATTTCTGCTGCCAAAATGCTTCTTTCACTTGTATCACACTTTGTCGCTTCTTAGGAACAAAAGCAGCAGAAACGCCCGCATGTGTCTGCTGGAAGCCACAGATAAGCTTTGGGGCTGCAGTAACACTCGCTAAACTTAAATCCACAGCAGCCTGCAGTTGTTTTCTTGCTGTTCTAAAATGGAGAACAGATGACCAGGAAGCTGATAACCAGGAGGTTACTTAGCACAGGTAGACAGAAAAGCACTAAGTAATAATGTACCAGAGATTTCAGAATGTGTTTACGGTGATGGTGAAACAATTTAATGAGGAAAAGCATAGCGGTCAAATTACAAGCATTTGGGGAGGAATAAGATGAAAGAATGCTTATGGTTTGAGAATTTTAAAATACTTTATGGAGTGAAATGGAGAGAAAATAGAAATATTTATGCAATTAAAACTTGAAACCATACACAGCTCAAGCTATTACGGAGAGGAACCCCCGAGTTAATGGGATTTCTTCCTTCAAGAGTTTAATGACTTTAAGAACTGCCCTTGCAGTGCTTTCTATGGTGATTTTGTCAAATAATGCTAAACCAGCTTACTTTCCAACCTTAGTGTATCAATGGGGCAGCTGGCTGTCTCAGAGCATCCCTAATTGATGGTCATTCATACTATTGATTTGGTTTTAGACACCACCTTGAGCAATTTATCTTAAACTATTTGCAAAAAGTCTCCCAGAATATGCTGCTTAACTCTAATTACACAGTAAAGAGAGGTATAAATTTCAGAGAAGCTGTATGTAAAATTTTATGGCTGAAATTAAATTGCATTTACACTACGGAAAACAAAGAAATGAACTTCATTATTTAAAGAAAAATGCTTAATGAAACAGATTGACATACTATTCAGTGAGATTTGCATGCACTTTTAAAAGTAATGACTCTGACTCAGGTAGGAAGATTGTGTGGTTCCTGTTTATGGGCTTGGAGTCACCAACATGCTACTTTCCTTCTACTTGCTACCTTGTCTACTATCTGCATCTTCCTCTCCATTTGTCCAGGGTTTAAGGAAGTACAGTTGAGTAACTACAGGAAAAGTAGGCTTGAGAAAATGCATGGCATCTGTGGTATTTAAAATGACTCACTAAGTATCCATAGCCTTGGCTCTGAAAGGAAACTTTAGTATGTAAAAAGTCATTTACGTGAGAGGAAATAGTTGATGGCACATCCTTGCACGGTGGCAACGTTTCAATTTTAAGTCAAGTTGTCCAAATAAATAAAACAGTTAATAGCAACTAATGATTCCTAAACAATATCCTATAGCTTTATATTATATAGGCTCTAATTGTTTTTAGCAGCCGGAAAGCTCCCTTGGTTTCTGTGACACTACAATTTTTTCCTCAACAAATGGTGGGTTAAGCCATCCTGTCCTGAGTATCACCAGAAAGGCAGCTCAGTGATTTGAAATCTTAGCAATATTAGGATTTATCCGTAGAACAAATGTAAGATTTTAGCTCTCAGTGTCTCTATAATGAAAAATAATAAGTATTCATTTTGATAATTAGTTACATTTAAGCAAAGTCATAACCCAAAATAAGTTACTTTTTTGTTTGATATTAATATATCATATACCTAGGAGGAAAGAATCACTCTGCTTTTCTTTTCTAAATAAGCTGACACAAATTGCTTTCCTCAGAGGTCCAATTTCTTCTTTAATTATTTTAATTTTTCTCCTCTGAAAAACTTGAAACATCCTTACAGCAAACACAGACTACACTCAATACATTGTTTTACTAAAGGTCAAATATTGCTAAATGTAGGGAGTATCTATTCAACTGAGGTTTCTTGACCCTACAAAATAACAATCTCATAAATCAATTTAGTCTCTCTCATTCCCTCTCTCTTTCTCTCCACACACACATACACACACACACACACACACACACACACAAATCATTACCACTTTGCTTGCTCATATTTAACTTGTGGCACTTCACGATTAGTGAAACTTTCCTAGTCTATTTTAGTAAGACAATCTAAGTTTGAGAGGATTTATTTTTTAAAAAAGAATCCCTATGGTATTACTGCGTATTCCATTTGATTGAGTTCATATTTACTGAAGCATTTTTATAATCTGTAATTTTTTATTATTTAAGTTTTACCATGTAATTGGGAAACAACTCTCTGTGGCTGAGCTCATTTGCAATTTTAATGAGTATATACTGTACATGACCTGCTCTATGACTGTCAAAAAAGGACAGTGCTCTTTTTAGGTATATAAAATCTTAGAAAAAAATGTATCTAGATTTTCTGAGGCTATTAGCCATGCAGATTTCTCACCTACTGTCCTGGAGATTGAGTTCCCTTGCAAAGGAGGCTAAGTCAATTTATAAGATTTCTTTTCTTTTTTTTTTTCCTTTCTTTTTTTTTTTAAGTTTATTTATTTATTTTTGAGAGAGAGATGGAGCCTGGGGAGGGGCAGAGAGACAGAGAAAATCCCAAACAGGCTCCACACTGTCGGCACAGAACCCGACATGAGGAAAGGGAGAGAGAGAATGTCAAGTAGGCTCCACCCCCAGCAGAGAGCCCCAAATGGGGTTCAATCTCAGGACTGTGAAATCATGATCTGAGCCAAAATCAAGGGTGAGCCACCCAAGCTCCCCTGGGCATTTCATTTTTAAATAGTTGCATTTTAAGTGGTCATATAAGTGCCTACCTAATATCTTTGATTTTGTTTGTAGGCCTGCAAAACCTTAAATATTTAGTATCTGGCCCTTTATAAGACAAGTTTGCTCATTTCTGCTTTAAGTCCAGTTTAAATGCCAGTTTAGATGAAAACTATCTAAATTCTTCCAGGTGGGTGGGAAATGTCTTAAGTCTCTTCAATAGACTGCTTACAACTTTCTTAAACAGCTATTTAACAAAACTGCTTTGGTTTTCTCTACGCATAGAGCACTCAGGCACATTTTTCCAGGTTTTGGATAAATACGCTTTTCATATGCCATTCTTGTTGAACAATTTAACATATAGGAACCATGTGAATATCAAAGCTATTAATTCCTGAGTATGATTGGTAGGTGACAAGGAGTGAATGTTTATAAACTCTCTATGCATATCTGACATTTTTTTATATAGTATTGCTAACACTAGGCCTAGAATTTAGTAAATGTTATTGACATGCTTTACATATTTTTAATGTAATAGTGTAAAATTGTAAGAAATATTTGTATTTATAAATATTTATTTAGTGATTTTGTGTGCTTTTGAGAATATCTAAATACTCAGTTTAAATATTTTAAAAGTGTAAAGATGACTGAACCATTTGAAAGAACTTTGAGAAACCACATAGACAATGACCCTAACATCTCATGAGAGGATAGGAAAGATGAACAAGAATGTTAAAAAATAAATAAGCTAGTTGAATATGAGAACAGTGAAACTCCTTAATATTGATCAGACAAAAGTATTGGATGTCAATTATCAACAAATTGCAATTATTATGGAAGGCCGTGATATGGAAAATAATGTTTGTTACAACTAAGAGATGTTGGAACACATCAAATAACTATCTGAAATCCTGTAATTACACAAAAGTTTTATTCGGCCTGCTGTCTCAGACATCTACTCTCCCATATAAAGATGCTCATAGGAGAGACACTCAAAGCAAAAGCCCAGAGAATGTAAATAAGCAATTGAAATGGCATTTGCATCTGTGGCATCAATATCAATTCACTGCCTGGAAATGGCCCATATGAGTTTCAAATACGTAGCTAGAAAAAGAGAATGTGTTAATATTTTATTAATAACTGTTAAGACTTACTGCAGCAGATTTTATTACTAGAGGGTGAGTAAGTACTAGAATTATTTGGTAGGCTATTTTCCCTGCTATGATTTTGAGGTTTTCATGGGCAGATAGTATATATTATTTATTTCCATATCCTGTCTGCATCATTTTTGCAAAAAGTAGATACTCAAGGGGCACATGGGCAGCTCAGTCGGTTGAGCATCTGACTCTTGCTTTCGGCTCAGGTTATGATCTCACTATTCATGAGACTGAGCTCCAGGTCAGGCTCTGTGCCAAAAGCACGGAACCTGCTTGGTATCGTCTCTCTCCTTTTCTCTCTTTCAAAATAAATAAATATTTGTAAAAGTAGATAGTCAAGAAGTTTTTTCTTTAAATGTTTATTTTTGAGAGAGAGAGAGCATGAGTGGGAGAGAGGCAGGGGGGACAGAGAATCCAAAGGGGGCTCTGCACTGACAGCAGTGAGCTCGATGTGGGGCTCGAAGCCATGAACTGTGAGATCATTACCTGAGCCGAAGCCGGATGGGATGCTAAACCGGTTAAGACACCAGGCACCCCAAGAAGTTTTTTTTAAATAAATGAGAGTATGAAAAATGATTTGATAAATTTTGAATGAAACTCTTTTACCATGCTTATACTCAAATTGAGGTATGGATATCCTACAGATACATGAAGGTAACAAGGCACAAAAAGTCACATGGTGCTCCTTTCTAAAGCTTCAATTTTGTTAAAAACAAATTTGGATAAAAAACATGGAAATAAAACAATTCTGTATTATTCAGTAAAATATAAGACTTGCATTACTTTTTAAGTTGAAAAAAACCTTCTACAATATGTATAGTTTGTGCAAGGGATTTTTTTTTTTTTCAATTACTTGCAAGGATACATTTCACCAACCTTTGCCATTAGGCACATTTCAGTGGGCAAACTTTAGATGTTGTGAAGGATTTAAGTTATGAAGGAGAAGAGAAATAAAGATCAGATGATATGTTGGCTTTTCTGACTTTCAAAATACAAAGTCCAAATAGAGCTAAATATAATATGTAGTTTAGAACTGCGGGGTGTCAGCTTTGCCAGAACAGTACCTAACCAGACATGGGCTTTGGGTCAGAAGTTCAAAGCACTTGAATGTTAATTAAGACCCAGCACTTAGTGGTTATATTAACATCTCTAAGTCTTGCCAGCATTAGGGTCAAGTTTATTTTGATTAAGTAAGTTAGCAACCACGTAATGAATGGATAATGGCAGAGCAGTCAAAAGCTTGAGTGTCAGACATACCTAACTTCACGTCCTGTCTTTGTCACTAACTATAGTTATGACTTTTGGCAAATAATTTCAGAGAAGCCTTATTTTTTCTTCACAGATAAAATGGGCTCAATAATTGTATATATGTGAATCAAAACATTCTAAGAAATAGATAACACACATAAAGGACTTAGTATGGTACCTGGCTAAAGTAAGCATTCAGTTAATTTTATTTGTTAATATTTAAAAATCCCTGATGAAGAGAGGGTAGTCATTCCTAAATAATCTCCTAATAAATACTTGTATCTTCTTTAGAAATGTATGGTTTCCTTACAGCAGCCGTGTTTTCATATAAAGTTAATGAATGCTTAACAGCCTTTGTGATGCCTCTAGCTAAGGTCTGACCTACTTATTAGGAAGGAAGTGCCAATAATCTGGCCCCTTAAAAAGGCTTTTTTTGTTTTCATGGACTGAGAAAATTGCATAAATTGCATAATTGTTACTTTATACATTGCTATAGAATGATTTAAATTATATTAAAGTCCTACAATTCTTAAAGTAGTTAATTGGTTATTTTTCCTAAATTTATCCTTTCTTGATTATTGCAAATGTCTCAAATCCCCAGAAAAAATATGATAAATGAACTTTATGAATGTGTTTTAATGTGGATATTATCATTAATAATGACACTTTAGAGTATTTAAGATTAGTATTTCAAAAATTACAAACAAGACAATACTAAAATAAGGTAATATAATTTTATATTAATTATATAATATACATTGTGAGAAGATAAATTTTAGTGGCCTTATAGCCTCTCAACTTTATAGTGTCCAATGAGATCCTAATCAGATTTTTATAGGCTCTATTCTTGGTATTACATTTTATAGAAGGGAAATTGGTAGAATAAAATCCTCAGAGAAAGAGGCAACAAGATATAAAGTTTGAAGGAAAGTTCATATGAGGAAGGAGTGAAAATATCAAGACTGGGTAAAAGAGAAGATTTCCCAAAAGCCATGAGAGCTGCAATCAAAGTTGAAAGTTCTGGAAGAGAGAAAAGAATTCCTGTGATTCCAGAAGGTGGAATAGGGACCAATAAATAAAAATTACAAGTAGCATTGTTCATAAATGAGATAGACAATTTGGGACTAGTTTGTGGCTTCCTGTCCTTGGCCGAATTCCAGTAGAAGCCAGACAATAATTTTTCTGTCAGGTTAGGTTGCTACTTTGATGGAATGATGGGCTGCTAAGAACACTGCTCATTTTTAGTCTCTGATTTAGTGGCTCTAGAACATTAGGCAATTGAAGTTCCAGTATTTCGGGGCTTGACTATCATTAGATTTGTAAAATAAAAAGTTTTGGCATGGGAATTACCCTAATATTGGAGGATTCTTTCCAAATGTTATGATCCTAAGAAGGATGATTTTCTCAATTTTATTTAATAAAAGTGTCAATTTAACCACTGTCAAAGCAGTAGTCTTAAATTTCAATGAACCTACAGAAATAATAATCAATTCCAATGAAATAGTATTACCGTTACCAGTGTCCAGTCTCTGAAACTGAAAGACAAACACTCATTGAAATTAAAATGTATTGAATAAGAACACATGTTTCTGTCATGAGAATTTTCTCCTCACCACTGCTTATATGGGTTTTATTCGAGCTTAAGGAAGAGAGATTAGTGCCTGAAAAAATTTTCCAACACAGATACTTTATATTGCTAATAGGAGTTTTAGTTAGGCAGTCAGGTATAAGTGTACACATCAGTGTTAGATAATTATAAAAACTAATAAATACAGAGCTCATGTTTCAGGAAGATGGGAATTTCATTAAGACGCTATTTCCACTATCAATTATTAAATAAATTCACCTGAGTGTTTTCTTCTCGTAACCTATTCAAGACAAAACCTTCTCAGAGGAAGAACATCTTTGCTATGCATGAATGGATTTTGAAATAAAGCACCAAAGCCCTTTTTTTTTTTTGTATGCTGAAGATTTCTTAGAGATTATATCAATAATTATATCACAGGGCTTTTTATTTCAAGAAAAGCTCAAGTCTACACACATGGTAAATTTTCAGAGAATAAAAGGATGCCAGAAAAACTTGAAAACGATTTTTACTTTTAGGTTTGTAGTAAAAAACCATCTAGTGCTATTTTGCATTCAATAGATTTTTTTTTTTGAAATATACACTTATTATTTTGAAGTCATTTAAATATTATTAAGTCTCTCCTGAGAAGTCACATTGCTTGAGCATAGTAGTACAGCACGCATTTTCTTGTTTGGGCACTGTTACATTAGGAGATTCATCACGAGAATTCAATGAGACAATGGCAGAACCTGAGAACAAATCCTGGGTCTTATTTTTCAAGTTCTGCATTCAAAGTCTTCTTTGGTGATGAGATGCCATTGAATACTTGAAAACAGAGGGTGAAATTTTCATATGTTGTTTGCAACTCAGAATATTTATTTTTTTAATGTATATTTTACGTTTTTTGTTTTTTGTGGGTTTAAAAATGTAATTTATTGTCAAATTGACTAACATACCGTGTATACTGTATGCTCTTGTGTACCAAGTGTGCCTTTGGTTTTGGGGGTAGATTCCCGTGATTCATCGCTTCCATACAACACCCAGTGCTCATTCCAACAAGTGCCCTCCTCAATGCCCATCACCCATTTTTCCCTCTCCCCCAGCCTCCCTTCAACCTTCAGTTTGTTCTCTGTATTTAAGAGTCTCTTATGGTTTGCCTCCCTCCATCTGTGTAATTATTTTTTTTCCCCTTCCCTTCAGAATATTTACTTTAAATTAACATGGATTCTGCTCTCTCTTTGTTGGGTCAGTAACAGAGTATAGTTAAACATAGCTACATTTGCATTCATCTGTACAATTATACAGCAATAGCAATATGTTCTATATTAATGACACAGGATTGATTGCATGTTTACTCATATAAGGTAATTAATATATTCCTAATATATTGGGCCTTTAGGTAAAGCCAAACAATGCAGTAAGTTGTAAAAGAAAAAAATTACTCCCTCCCACTTGCATGTTCTGCTAGCACTTAAATCAACTGAAGAGTTTGATCTTCCACATAATTAGATAATATTTTGCTCAATGCTCGTATGGATCTTTGGTTTGATTATGGGCTCTCAGAGCATGAGAATATTATATTTCTTTGAGTCTCTAAAGCCTAGCACAATTCTTGGCCCATTATGGTAATTTGCGAGGTTTTTAATGAATTTCACACGGCCAAAGATTTTGCTCATTTCTCCACATCCCTAAAGTAGACAGTATAGTTAGCTCATACACGGGTGGAAATGCTTCATAATTGTTTCTATGACAGTATGTTTTTAAAAATCTCTTTTTGTCTATAAAGCTGTGTATGAAGCAAGGACTTTTTATGACTTGTGCAGTTCATTTATGAACCTTTAATTCTTTTTAATTTTTTTCACAATTCAGAACCAAGTGTTCAATTATGTTAAGGGCTCTGTTTCAATATATATAATATCTATTTAGTATGAAAGAAACTATCAAGAAGCTTTGGTATAGGCTGCTACCATGAAGGCAACTTTTTTTCTTCCCTTTTCACGTGGTCAACTACTATTCTTTCCTCAGGTCCAGTTTCAAATGTCACTACTTTAGCAAAGCCTTCTCCAACCTTCCTGACAGGGTGAAATTCTCCTGTGTATTCTCACAGCACTATGTATCTCTGCCTCATGACACTCACCTCAATTGCCAATTTTTATCTTTTAGTACGTTCACTTATGTGATGCCTGTGTCTGCTACTAGGCCCTCAGCACCAAAACAAGGGCCATGTGTGCTTTTGTAGTCACTCTCTTAGCATAAGACCTGGCATGGAGGAGGCCCTCCATCAATACTCAATGAATAAGTGAATAAACAGACAGAAGAGCCTATGAAGACCCAACTGAGACCCTCTCACTTCCAAGGTAGGTACATATAACAGAGGCCATACCATCCCCCCCCCACAACATTCTAAAATGAATCACACCGTGAATAGCATTCAAAGATAGCATATTAGAAACAAAACAAAACAAAACAACATAAATAGGGGCATGTGGGTGGCTCAGTTGGTTAAGTGCCTGACTTCAGTTCAGGTCATGATCTCACAGTCCATGAGTTCAAGCCCTGCATCAGGCCCTGTGCTGACAGCTCAGGGCTGGAAACTGCTTCAGATTCTGTGTCTCCCTCTCTCTCTGCCCCCCACCCCCTTCTCGTGCTCTGTTTCTCTTTCTCTCAGAAATAAATAAACATTACAAGAATTCAAAATAAAATAAACAAATAATTCCTTATTATCTTGAAAAATGCATGCTTTTATACTTAAGAAGCACTGCTAATTTTTGGAAACATTTGACTACTTTTGGTTTATTAAAAAGTGCATTTTGACTACTTTTTATGTATTAAAAAATAAACAGTGGCATTTTTTCTGTATGCTCAAGAGAAATTCTGAAATATGAATACCTACAAAATGTAGGAAAGAAATAGCTTAGTGCGTTATTTATTTTTATTACAAAGTCTTAAGCACAAGAAAATGTTTTGTCTCCTAAGCACTTCATAGTTACCTTCAGTTTTAATTAGGAAAACTCAAAAGCAGTGAACTTTAAGCTTTTGATGTAGTGGAAAGAGCTGAGACTTTACAATCTACCACACCAGCTTGGAGGAAGCTCCTAAATTTCTAAGCCTTTAACTTATTCTCAAAATAGAGATAATAATAATACCAGTTAGCAGGAGCATTTTGAGGCTTAAAAGAGATATTTCAAATAAAATACTTTGCATTGTAGCTATTTTATAAATACTAGTTCCAATTTCAATACTTTCATAACAATAAGCATTTATCAAATGTTTTTCTCTATATAGCAAACACATTATTTTAAGTCTCTTAAAATATACAGACAATTTGAAGAAAGATGTCAAGGAATCTGGACAGCACCTTTCACTGTGTCTTTGGAATAAATGTATGTGCAGATATCATTGAGTGATTCCTGTGTGCCAAGAGCTTTACTTTATCTCATCTAATCCTCACAAAAACCCAGAGTTATAATTGCATTTCACTTGAAAGAAATGGAGGCTTACAAGACAAACCTGACTCCAACATCACAGATTTTAACCTTGTTTTAGTAGATTTCTGGCAACTGCAATGCCAAATCTCTGGGTTTAGAGTGTAAGGTGATGGACCTAGTAAAACTATGTGTCTGCTCTTCGTGTATTTACACATATACTCTGTTGAACTCAACAAGTGTTATTGATGCAATTTTAATATTTTTAAAGCACCAAGATTTGAAGTCCTAAAGGCTGACTAGAGTAGGTTATAATCCCAGCTCTGCTGTGTGTTAAGAATCCTTGAATAATCTAAAGCTGCATCTGTAAAATGAAGATAATAATGTCTAGTTCACAGGGTCATTGTGACTATCATTGACATATTACATGTAAATTCTTAGCATAATAAATAACATACAGATAGTACCTGATCAAGTATTTGGTACAAACACAATATAACACAGAGAAAAAGATACAAGAGTACACATCTACAATCACTTAAAATAAGGTAAGGCGGGAAGACTTTGAAAAAAAGATTATATTATAATATGTAAAAAGTTCTTAAAATATGGTATTTTAATGTATTTTAAATATTCCTTCTTGGAATTTGGTCTTTTGTAAACACTCTAGAAAGTCTAAAATGAGGCCTTTTTTGTTCCTGACAAGTTTCTCTGGAAAACAGAAACAAACAATAAACCACTGACTCAAGTTCTATGCAACCTTAGTGTCAATCTTTTTATAAAAATTCTATATAAGATTGGGGTGCCTGGGTGGCCCAGTCAGTTAAGCATCTCACTTCAGCTCAGGTCATGAACTCATGATCTCATAGTCCATGAGTTCAAGCCCCACATCAGGCTCTGTGCTGACATCTCAGAGCCTGGCACCTGCTTCAGATTCTGGGTCTCCCTCTCTCTCTGCCCCTCCTCTCTCTCTCTCTCTCTCAAAAATAAATAAACATTAAAAATTTTAAATTCTATGTAAGATCTATACAGATAGACTACCCAGACTATAAAATAGTCTACACAGAAAAGAACAGTCTAAATGTACATATTGAAATACCCAGTGCATGAGGACTGAGCATTTAGAGGTGGGTCTTGAATTCAGTTCTCTTGTTGATCTTCCTGCTTGGCTTCTCCTTCCTTCTTATCTATCATTTTTTTTTAAATTTTTTTTTCAATGTTTATTTATTTTTTTGGGGACAGAGAGAGACAGAGCATGAACGGGGGAGGGGCAGAGAGAGAGGGAGACACAGAATCAGAAGCAGGCTCCAGGCTCTGAGCCATCAGCCCAAAGCCTGACCCAGAGCCTGACGCGGGGCTCGAACTCACGGACCGCGAGATCGTGACCTGGCTGAAGTCGGACACTTAACCGACTGCGCCACCCAGGCGCCCCTTATCTATCATTTTTATGAGGAAAGAAATCATAGACTAAAAGCTTACAGAGCATTGTAGAAGGGTGAAAAGGTACTACTCTACCTTAGTGATAATGATAAGGAAGGAAAGATGAGCATAAAGGCTACAAATCATCTCTTTTCCTTTTCATTTCTCTGAGACTATAGCCAGGCCTATTTGTAGAATACTGTATCCTTGTTGGCATGTTTGATGACATGGCAGAAAACCAATAAATGAACAGATTGCATCAATGGTGAAGCATGTGGATGTTCATTATGGAGCATCAAAAGAGAAGGTAGAAGAATATACAGAAAATTTTCAAAAATTTGTTGGGCTAGATCCGGCTTAAAAGAAACACTGAATGTTAGAAATGATTAATCACCAAGCTCAAGGGTTACAAATTCAAATGACTTACAGATAAGAGAAATGGGAAATAAACTGGGAAGGACTGTGACAATCTGCAGGGCATGTGTCCTCTCTGAAGATGCTAGACAGCTAGCAGATGCTAGCAGATCACCACTGGTAAAAGGGACACGTGTATAAAACTTCCAATTCTCTAAAATGTACTTTATTTTTTAGAGCAGTTTTAGGTTCACAATGAAATTGAGCAAGCAGTACAGAGTGTTCTCATATTCCCTCTTCCCCCACATACACACAGCCTCTCCTTTTATTAACATCTCACATCAGACGAGTACATTTGTTACAATCTATGAACTTAACATTGCTATCTCGTTATCATCCAAAGTCCACAGTTTCTACTAGGGTTCACTCTTAGCCTTGTACATTTTCTGAGTTGCAACAAATGTATAATGATGTATACCTGCCATTGTAGTTTACAGAAAAGTTTATTGTCCTAAAAATCCTCTGTGCTCTGCTTAGTCATCCCTCCCTCTTCCTGAACCTCTGGCAACCATGCTCTTTTTACTTTTTCCATAGAGTTGTCTTATCTAAAATGACACATAGTTGGAATCACACAGTGCATAAGCTTTTTAGTCTAGCTTTTTTTCACTTAGTAATATGCATTTAGGATTCTCCCATGTCTTTTCATGGTTTGATAGCTCATTTCTTTTTAGCGCTGAATAATATTCCACTCCATAGTTGTACTGCAGTTTATTTATCCACTCACCTACTGAAGGACATCTTGGCTGCTTCCAAGTCTTGGCAAATATGAATAAAGTTGCTATAAACATCCATGTGCTGGTTTCTGTGTGGACATACATTTTGAGCTCATTTGGATAAATACCAAGGAATGTGATTGCTGCATCATATGGTAATAGTATGTTTAGTTTTGCAAGAAAATTCCAAACTGTCTTCTAAAGTGGCTGTGCCATTTTGCATTCCCTCCAGGAATAAATGAAAGTTCTTATTGCTCCAGATCCTTGCCAGCATTTATTGTTATCAGCATTTTGATTTTCATCATTTGAATAAGTGTGTACTTATAACTTCTTTGTTGTTTAAATTTGCAATTATTTAATGCCATATGATGTGGAGAATTCTTCATTTGCTCATTTTCCATCTTTATATTTTTTTAGGCAAGGTGTCTTTTCAGTGGGTAAAAGATATCTTTATGTTCACCTTTTTTATCGTATTATTTATTTTATTGTTGAGTTTTAAGCCTTCCTACATATTTTCTATGTATTCTATACTATTTCTTCTGCAAATATTTTCTCCCAATCTGTAGTCTCTACTCATTGTCTTTTGATAATGTCTTCTACGGAGCAGATTTTATTTTTATATAAGTCCAACTAAGCAGTTCTTTCATGGATCATGCCTTTGGTTTTGTATTTTAAAAGTCATGACCAAACCCAAGGTCATCTAGATTTTCTTCTATGTTAGTTATCCATAGAGATTGTATAATTATTTTTTTGACATGTTGATCTGTGATCTATTCTGGTTAAATTTTTTGAAGAAGGTAAAAATCTGTGTCTAGATTCAGTTATTTTTTGAGTGCTGATATCCAGTTGTTCCAGCACTGTTGTTGAAAAGAGTCTTTCCTCCATTGAACTGCCTCTGCTCCTTTGCCAAAGATCAATTAATTCTATTTGCATAGGTCTAATTCTTGGCTCTTTATTCTGTTCCATTTATCTGTTTGTCTGTTCTTTCACTGGTATTACATTTTCTCATCTACTGCTGCTTCATAGTGAGTCTTGAAGCTGCGTAGTTTGTCCACGGACTTCTCTCTTCTTCAATATTATGTTGGCTATCCTGGGCCTTTTGCCTCGCCTTGTAAACATTAGAATCATTTTGTTAATATCCACAAAATAACTTTGTGGATTTTATTGGGATTGTGTTGAATCTATAGATTGAGTTGGAAAGCCTGCCTATCTATAACATTGAAATAACTCTCCATTTAGTTTGTTCTTTTACCTTTTTCATGAGAGTTACATAGTTTTCCTCATATGGATCATCTATATGTTTTGTTAGACTTATATCTAGGTATTTCATTGTTGGGGGTGCCAACATAAATGGCTTTGGAAAGTTCAAATTCCGGTTGTTCATCGCTGGTATATAGGAAAATGACTGACTTTTGTATATCAGTTTCAGATCTTATAAACTTGCTGTAATAGCTTATTAGTTACAGGAGTTTTTTTTGTCAACTCTTTTATACTTTCTACATAGACAATCATGTCATCTGCAAAAAAAAGACCGTTTTATTTCTTCCTTCCTTACTTGTAAACCTTTTGTTTCCCATTCTTGTCTTACTTCATTACCTAGGACTTCCTATGTGATACTGAAAAGAAGAATTGAGAGGGGACACACTTGCCTGTTCTGATATTAGCAAGAAAACTGAGTTTCTCACCATTGAGTATGATGTTAGCTGTAGGTTTTTTGTAAATATACTTTACTAAATTGAGGAAGTTATCCTCTAATCCCTACTTAATAAGAACTTTCAATCATTAATAGGCATTGGCTTTTGTCAAAACCTTTTTTTGTATCTACTGATATGGTCGTGTGATTTTTCCTCTTTAGCTTGTTAATGTGATGGATTCAATTAATCAGTTTTCAGTTTTTAAACTAGCCTTGCGTGTTTGGAATAAATCCCAAATGACTGCTGTGTAATCCTTTTACATATCAGCCAATGCAATAGGCTAGTACTTTATTGGGGACTTTTGCATCTATGCTCATGAAAGATATTGGTCTCTGATTTTCTTGTAATGTCTTTGTCTGGTTTGGTATTAGAGTAATGCTGGCTTCACAGAATAAGTTAGAAATATTCCCTCTAACTTCCAGAAGTATTCTGGAAGACATTATAGAGAGTATATATACTTTCTTCATTAAATGTTTAGTGGAATTCACCAGTGAATCCATCTGTGCCTAGTACTTTCTGTTTTAGAAGATTATTAATGATTGGTTCAATTTCTTTAACAGATATAGACTTATTGTCCATTTCTTCTTGCAAGAGTTTTAGTAGACTGAGTCTTTGAAGGGATAGGTCCATTTCATCTAGATTATCACATATGTGGGCATACAGTTGCTCATGATAATCCCTTATCATCCTTTATTTTATGTTATTTTTTGAGAGAGACAGAGAGAGACAGAGAGAGAGAGAGAGAGAGGGAGGGAGAGAGAGAGAAAGAGAGAGAGAGAGGGCATGAGTAGGGGAGGGGGAGAGGAGAGGGAGAATCTTAAGCAGTCTCCATATCCAGTGTGAAGCCTGATGCAGGGCTTGATCTCACAACACTGAGATCATGACCTGAGCTGAAATAAAGACTTGGGTGCTTAGCCAAGTCACCCAGGTGCCCCTCTTTCATCATCCTTTTAATGTCCATAGGTTCTCTAGTGATGTCTCCTTTTCATATCTGCTACGGTAATTTGTGTCTTCTCTCTTTTTTTCTTGGTTAACTTAAATAAAGGCTTTATAGTTTTATTGACCTGTTTGAAGAAATGGCTTTTGGTTTTGTTGATTCTTCTCTACTGATTTTCTTTTTTTTTCAATTTCACTGATGTCTGCTCTAATTTTTATTATTTTTCTTCTGCTTACTTTGGATTTAATTTCTCTGCTTTTTCTAGTAAGGTGAAAGTTTAGATCACTGATTTTTAGATCTTTCTTCTTTTTAAATGTATGTATTCAATGATATAAATTTCCCTCTCAACACTGTTTTGCTGAATCTTACAAATTTTGGGAAGTTATATTTTCATTTTGTTCAAACTATTCTTTATTTCTTCTGAGAGTTTATCCTAGAACTATGATTCGTTTAAATTTCCAAGTATCTTGAGGTTTTTCGGCTATCTTTCTACTACCGATTTCTAGCTTAATTCCATGGTGGTCTAAGAAAAGACACTGTATGCTTCCTATTCTTTTAAAACATTTAAAATGTGCTCTATGGTCTAGAATGTGGTCTATCTTGGTGAATGCTTTATGCAAACTTAAGAAGAATGTGTATTCTGCTGTTGTTAAATATAGCATTCTTTAGATGTCAATTATATCTGATTGATAGTGCTGTTGAATTCAACTACATCCTTCCTGATTTTCTGCCTTCTAAATCTACCCTAAAACTCCCAACTTTTCACTTTAAAAATTATTTTTTATACAATGGCAAACCAAAAATCCTGTGAAATATTGTGATGTGGATTTAAATTTTAATTGTGTATATAGAAATTAATACCAAGGAAAGGTAAAAATCTGATGTCCTCTAGTTATTTAAGAGTGAGACAAGGACTTAGTTCTTTAGACACCAGTAGTCTTGTCTCTACTATGACTGGCTTCCTGACGATTCTTAACAAAAAGTTCTGTATAATAATATAGTGCTTTTCTTTGGCAAAGGGATATATCTTAGAAAAAAATAAAAAAATAATTTGACTTATTTTGAAGAAACTATGACAATTTAAAATTATTCTCCACATGCTCCAAAGAAAGACATTTTCCAGGCAAGACTGAGTATGACAATACTATAATCCTGATGCCCCAAACATACGGTGTTACAGTCCATTCTCTACCTCCTGCTGGCACCAGCTCACACAGAAAAGTGCTCCATCAATGGAAACACTGTGGATATTTACCTATTAGCAAAGGCAAAATGAATTGTTACCGCCTACACTTGCAGAAGGTTACCAAAATGCCTAAAAGTTGCTCTTTGAGACAAGAACTTGGAAATGTGGAGAATTCAGAGTTGGAGGAAAGATAGTAAAAAAAAAAGTTTGTAAAAGATGAACCAGATGTTTAACAGAAACTAGAGTATGGTATTTTTAACAAAATTCAATGCAGAAATAAATATGGTTGGGAATCTTCAACTTTTTTTTTTTTCAGATAATGTTATTTGTATTTAAGAACGTAAAAGGTCATTGTATATAGTGAAGATTATTTCTTTGAGAATCTAAACATCTCTAGTCACCCAATTCATGAAATTCTGGGTAAGCTATGAGTGTTGATTGTTGCTATCATGGAGGCTCAATCTCTGGTAAGAACAGAGAACTGCAGATTGTAATAGATAAAAATGATCCTGTAAGAAGCTATTTCAGGTAATGTAAACCTTATATATTTTATGGGATAAATGTTGTATACTACTGAGAAGGAGATACTCCAGATTTAGAAAGGAAATGAAAAGCAAGAGTGGTCTAGTGATACTGAAAGATGTTTCCAAAAACGTTTTTGCATCATCTCTCTTTTGTTGTCTGCATACACTGTTATAATGGGTCCTGACACTAAGTGGTTTTAGTTGTAGATAAGTAAAAATTTCAAAAGTTTTATATTATTGTATTTAAAAAAATTTTAAAGAAAACTGGTTGTATTTAAAATTCCGATTTTCTATGTAAAACTTGATAACTGAGCTAAAATGTATTCATTGTACACTTTCATACCCATTCACTATGGAATATGAATATATATATATATTCTGTATTCCTAATACATATATTCTATATTAATATTTTCAAGTAAGCCTTGACCTGATTTATTTAATTTCCAAGTATCTTGAGATTTTTAGCTATCTTTCTACTACCAATTTCTAGCTTAATTCCATGGTGGTCTAAGAAAATACATTGTATGGTTCCTATTCTTTTAAAACATTTAAGATGTGTTTTATGGTTTAGAATTTGGTCTATCTTGTTAAATTAAATTGATGGCAGATACTTGACATACCAATAAATTTATGTGATCCCTTTATTTAATAAGTAAGTACATTTCATCCTGTGTGCCAAAAAAAAAAAAAAAGTCTTTGATCTTCGTGTTCATTGGGAGTTAATAGACTCAATATCTTTCCTACCTCAGCGCCTTTGCACATGCTTTGCCATCTGTCTGGGATATCCCTCTCTTCATTGTTGACTCTTTCAAAGAGCCTCTCTGATCATCTCCTTAATTTACTCTCAGTAAGCTGTTCTCTTTCCTTTATAGTCCTTGTTTGCTTAGATGTTTAAAATGTTTCCCATAATAGCCTATAAATTCCACTAGAACAAGAACTACAACTGTTTTGTTTGCCATGGTTGTAGGTACAGTATGTAACAAAATGTCTGGCAAAGATTAAGTACACAATCAATATTTGTTCTGAGAATAAATAAATGAATAAGTATGACATAGTAGAAAGTACTGAACTGAGGTGAAGAGACCTCACCTTTCTATCTAAAAAGATGACTTATTTAACTTGTTTAGGCCTTAATTGTCACTTGTCAATATAAATAATAGCAATAAGGCTTCTCTTACATGTGTTTTAGAGAATTAAAGATAGTGAACGAACAGTGCTGGTGCATGTTAAGCACTTGGTAAATAGTAGCTGGGGTTTTTTATAGCCTTGGGTAAGTCATAACCTTCAGAGCTGTCATTTACTCATCTACAAAACCAGTAAATGAGTCATTGTGAAAGTTAAAATATGATTCCTATAAGCTGTGTTCTTCACACAGAGTAGAAACACAGTAGGCATTTGTAGAATACATATTTTCAGAAAGTATATTCTCTCATACCGACTCCTGGACTCCTAATATAACTTCATGTTACATTTTTGGGAAAAAGTACTACACTTGCAGAAATTTTGCTTGTTATTGTTCCAATATTTCTGTTTTTTTTTCATATTTACTCTTATACCAAGATGAGTTTTGATGGCAACTTTTGATGATTTACTAGTGACAATCCAGTCAGGTGCGATTTCTCTTATTTTCTTTCCTCTCAGAGTAACACATAATTTTGATTACCACTAAATTCTTCTTCTTAAGAGAGAATTGATTAGATTGCTCTTCCAGAAAAGCATCATTTAACATTTTTTACCTACTCTGAAAATGTTTGAGAGAATCAAATAATCAACTGTCAGAGAGAATAGAAACTGAAATGCAAATTTAAACATTTAACCTGCAAAGGGAAGATCTCACTGAAAAAGCTTCATCAAACCAGTTATTGAGACTATCAGTTATTCAGAAAAAGTAACATCAGACAATATGACAGTATAACAGTGATGGGGTGGCTTCAATGTCTCAAAATTGGGTGGAAATATCAATGTAAAGCACACAATACAGTAAACTGAACCACGTAAACGGTTTTGAGTAACAAGGGAAGATAAAACAGAAGCAATTTGGAATATAACAGCTTCCCAGGAATCTGTTAAGAATCGCTGCCCTTACCGCAGACCCCATCACAAAGCTGCAATGTTTCCTACCTGGCTTTATTAATTCTGTCTGACCTCATCTACTCTTTTCTGCCAACTCTACTTTTGCACCAAGACCGTATCAATGCTATGGGCTCCTTCCTCTGTGAATTCTTCACATCAGTTTTCCATTTAAAGTTGAGTCCCGGGGCGCCTGGGTGGCGCAGTCGGTTGAGCGTCCGACTTCAGCCAGGTCACGATCTCGCGGTCCGGGAGTTCGAGCCCCGCGTCGGGCTCTGGGCTGATGGCTCAGAGCCTGGAGCCTGTTTCCGATTCTGTGTCTCCCTCTCTCTCTGCCCCTCCCCCGTTCATGCTCTGTCTCTCTCTGTCCCAAAAATAAATAAACGTTGAAAAAAAAAAAAATAAATAAAGTTGAGTCCCTGTTTAGCTGCTGTCCTTACTCCCTGTTCTTCATCTTTTTCTCTTTCTGTGACATTCCTTCTCCTTTTTCTACCAACTTTTCTTCAATCAATTTTTCTTCTTAACCGCTTTAAATTCAAAACACCCCTTAAGAATCTTACAAATGCTATGGACTCTTTCCCCAGAAGAGTGTATAAAACACACAATCTGTTTTACTTGAGATTTTAGGAATTCTTAGACATTGCAAGGTCTAACCGTGTATAAACTCCAGGTGAAAAACACCTGCTTTAGCACCTCCTTCCAATTTTCAAAGCAGTAGGAATAATTGCCATTTATTCAGTAACTGCCACGTGCCAGATGCTGCGCTGGGTGTCTTCTGTTCTTTGTCTCTAAACTTCACGAACCCCATTTCACAGAAGATGCAGTTGAATGAGAAAAAGGTTACATAATTTGCACAAAATTATGGTTCATCTGTAGTGGAACCGGGGTGTGAATCGAAGTCTAATCCTAATTATATACTTTTTTTCCACTGCACCCCACCACCTTGTGACATTTGATGAGAAGAATGAGACACAGAGAAGAAAAACAATCGAAACTCCAGAGATTCACAGGTAATAAAGTAGAGTTTGTATAGTGTATCGCTTATTCCAAATGCATATAACTATCCATCTAACATATCCACATAACTATAGAGTATGGATAGTTACTCCATATACAGACATAGCACCTTTTTATATAAAGATGATGGTTATGATGGGCAATATTGTTTTGCAGCTAGTGTGCAGCAGAATATACACACTGGTTGTTAGATATTGAAAAGAGTATTGAAAAGAGTCAGAAAAATATTCAGCTTTAAGTTCCCTAAATATTCTTCTGGACGATCTGGCTTCCCGGCCCCTCTCGAAGGATACCCAGCAATTAGGTGTTTAAGCTTGTCATGGCATGGTCCCAGCAATGACTGGCTCAGATTTGTAGAATTTAAATATTTTGAATATCATTTGGTTATGGAGAGAAAATAAAATAAGTTGCCCCGTTCCTCTTCCTAATCTTTAACTACTTCTTTTTCTTGCAGGTCATATTCAACTCATATATCTCATCTCCTATGAATATCTTTGAAAGTGTACTCTACTTTTAGAAATGCATTATGAAAAATATCATAAATTCTTCATTTCTATCCTCAAATTCTATAAGGACATAATTGATTTCAAATTGTCTTGAAAAAATATTGTCAAAGTCATCTCAAATTATAATTGTGTTCTTTCATTTACTTATCACTATTGAACATAAAAATCAAACAGAATTCTAATTTTCATGTAAGCATATTGAATAAATCCAAAATTACAATTAAGTTTTTGGCTTAAATACTAATTAGAGTTTATCTGCAATTGAGAATTTTAAAACCTGTTTAAGCTTTAAATAAGGACATAAAATTTTAAACATAAACCACTAATATATTTATTATCATGTCTTTTGATGAAAAGTTATGTTTGGCTCTAAATAAAGAGATATTAAGGGAGGAACAGAATTAGTTATTTTTAGAAATAGAGATCATTTTCTAATATCTATCTATCTAAAAAATGATGAAAGAAACGTATTTCAAATGCTCATTGAAATTGTTACAAGGTAAAGCAAATAAACAAATAAACAAACAAACAAAGAAAACAAACAAAGAGCTGTTTCTAACCTGGTATTTTATCTGGAAGCAATTCAATTTTGAATAGTTACCAAAAATATTTAATTTGTTTCCCTTTCTACTTCCTCTTACCTAGTGATTCAAGAATCAAGTGTTTTGCTACCTGACTCCTATCTCCTGATTAATTTTTTTATTCTGATGCAATTATAACATAACATGCAGGCTTCACTTCTTTCAGTATTTTTCTCTCTGATTTTAACTGGCCTCTTTACTCTCCTTTAACCTCCTGGAATTTGCTGCCTGAAAACTTTATGAACATGACAGGGTAATTTGGAAATCAGTATTTCTTAAAGCATGGGATGTGTATAATAAATCATGGTATATAAAAAGTATAGAAAGGAACATTTTTTGTTTTGAAAATTCTATCTTTATTTTAGTGAACATTTAAACAAACAAAGAAAACAAGAACTATCACATCCAGCATTTTCTTCCACAGAAATTACTGTTTACAATGAGCTTAGAATGACCAACCACCTCAGTATCTTCCATTGCCTTGTGCTTCAGGGCACTATATTTAAGTCAAATAGGAAGGCAATCTATGTCTTGGTTTTATTTATTTGTTTAAAAAAAAATTTTTAATGTTTATTTATTTTTGAGACAGAGAGAGACAGAGCATGAACGGGGGAGGGGCAGAGAGAGAGGAAGACACAGAATCGGAAGCAGGCTCCAGGCTCTGAGCCATCAGCCCAGAGCCCGACGCGGGGCTCGAACTCACGGACCACGAGATCGTGACCTGAGCTGAAGTCGGACGCTTAACCAACTGAGCCACCCAGGCACCCCTATGTCTTGGTTTTAAATCACTGTTGTTCGCTGCAACTTCCAGTGCTTATGTCATTATGCCTCATACTTCTGTTCATGTCCAACAGCATCACAAGTGCACCTTCTCAGATTCTCTCATATCTTATTGATAATCATTTTCCAAATCTTCTGAATGCTCTGTACGATCCCTAGTAATTCTTGCATTTCACCACTCCCACCACTACTTTCATTCCACAGTGACTTTAGAATTCTTATTGCATCCAAAGGACACTTTCCTCCTTCTTCAAGCTCTTCTATGATTTCCTTGGCAGTGAAACCTCACTCTTACCTGAGAACATTGTTTTCCTACAATATTCAAACAGACTCCAGTTCTTCCCTCACTTCTTTCCTCCCATACTTCATGTGCCTTAGGACTTAGAGCTATGATGAGTGTCTTCTTTGCTCTCTACTGGTGCTTTTTGTTTCCACTCCTTCCTTGCTAGAAAACTTCAACTCCATTAAAGCACATTTTCTAAAAATTTTAACAACCATTATGTCATGTCTCTTCTTTATTGTCTTCCTAGTAATTTTATATCATTTACTGTTGATGTCAGCAAGTTATTTCCTGACTTCTTCTCCAATGTTCTTGGAGATTTCAGCTATCATAAAGACCCATCCCAAACTAAGTTTCTTGGTTCCTCTCATTCTTGAAAAAAAATGATCTTTTCTCTACTTTGATCTTTAGTCACTACCACATCCTCAGACTTTCAGGTCCATCATGTCTCACTTAACACTCACCTCCAATACCTCAGCTACTGTATTCTTTTGTAAGAACCATACTCATAGATCTTATTCTCACTCCAATGTCTGCACCTCCTTCGATATATAGATTTTGCTATCTGTCTCACCGAAACTCATCTCCTCTCCTCCAGTTATTCTTCTCTAGTACATCCAATCCAACAATCCTCTGAGCACAGTGAGTCTCCTAATCTGTGACCACACTTCAGGCAAATCCTTCCTTATCTAGAGTACATTCTATGATCCAATACTATACTTACTCCTTTGCAAACATCATAACAATCTAACCTCTTTCTACCATTGTCAAAACTGCCTAATAAAACCTCAATTCTGGTTAACTCAGTTACCTGCTAACAAAAGACCTACAGGTGTACCACTATAGCTGAAAGTTGGTAAAGAAATTATGGATTGACAAGACTCATTTTAATTTCATGAACACTTATCTGGAAAGTACACTCCCTACCTGGTTTTCCTCATTTCCCTTTACTGATATCTTCTTTGCCAGAGCAGTAATTGCTTAACTACTCCTGCTCTTTGTCCTTAGTTTTCTTCCCTTCCTTACACTCATTCTCTTTGTAAAAAATCTCATTCAGGGCACCTGGGTGGCCCAATCGGTTAAGCGTCCAACTTTGGCTCAGGTCATGATCTCACGGTCCATGAGTTTGAGCCCCATGTCAGGCTCTGTGCTGACAGCTCAGAGCCTAAAGCTGCTTCAGATTCTGTGTCTCACTCTCTGTCCTTCCCCCGCTTGCCTCCAAGTCTCTCTCTCAAAAATAAACATGAAAAAAAACTTTTTAAAAGAAATCTCATTCAATTCATTAGCTTAAACAACAAAACTTTGATGACTTTCAAATTTTATCTCCATCTTGGACTTCTCTCTAGTTCCACAATATGAAATTGCCTCCTTTTTTTCATTTTATTTATTCATTTTTAGAGAAAGAGAGAGCATGAGTGTCAGAGAGAGTGACAGACAGAATCCCAAGCAGGCTCTGTACTGTCAGCATGGAGCCTGACATGCGGTTCGATCCCATGAACCTTGAGATCATGACCTGAGCTGAAATCTATAGTCAGATGCTTAACAAACTGAGTTACCCAGGCACCCCTGAGATTGCCTTCTTAATATATATAACTGGACATCTAAAAAGAATTTCAAACTTAAAAAATTAACAAAATAACTATTGTGTTTAAAAAAAATTTGCCTATAAAGTTTTCTTATTTCAGTAAATACTCTCCTTAGAATCAGCGTCTATTCCTTTCTTTCTCATATACTCAATTTATTACAGTTCCACATGTATCTCAAGCCAACCCTTCTAATCACCACCTCTTCTCCTACTCTAATTCAAGCTTTTCCATAACCTCCTATGGATGACAAAATCATTCTTGCCAGTTTACCTTTGTTCTTGCACTCTCTAGTCCATTCTTTAGACAATAGCCAGGAGGATCTTTTAGAAGTGTAAACCAGGGGGTGCCTGGAGGGCTCAGTCTGTTAAGCAACTCTTGATTTTAGCTCAGGTCATGATCTCACAGTTTGTGAGAATGAACTCCATGTCAGGCTCTGTGCTGACAGTGCAGATGCTTGAGATTTTCTCTCTCTCTCTTTCCTTCTCTGCCTCTTTCTTTCAATCTCTCTTCCTTGGAATAAACTTTAAAAATTAAAATAATGCCTTTAATTAAAAAATGTGTAAATCATATCAGTCACACCCATGCAAAAGTGCCTCCAACGGTTCCGTATTCCACTTATTAAAATAACCTAATCCCTATGGCGTACAAATTTTACCATTTGTCATATACCTTTATCTTTAAACTTCTCTCTCTCCTCATCTCACCTTCTGTACTTAAACTAGCCATCTTTCTTTCCTCAAACACTCAAGCTAATTAGCATCTCCAGACCTCTGCAATTGCCATTCCTTCAGATTGGAATGCCATTCACCTTTGGATGAGTAAGTATCTAGTTCTCATCATTCAGGCCTCAACCAGTTATTTTACTTCCTCCAAGCAACTGGTCCAATCCCTAGGTAAATCAGGTCCCTCATCCCATATAGCTCTATCACATTGTCCTACTTAATTTTACCTACAACACTCATTGGTGTCCAGAATTATTCTTTTCATGTTGTTTTATGTTTATTATGTTTTCCCTCTCATTAGAATATAAGAATTTTTTGAAGGCATGGAGTCTGTGCTATTCAAATTATACCTCTAATGCTTAAAACAGTGATTAGAACATTGTAGATGCTCAATAAACATTCACTGGATGAATCAAGTAGATAGCATTCTTTGACTTGAGTTCATTTATATAAAGGCATTTTATTTATGAACTAGTATTTTTAAATTAAATAGAAATTAACTTCCATTTACAGTATATATTAGAAAAATTCTCTGATTAATATTTTATTTTCAAAACAACTAAAAATCTTCATTAAGTTATTGGAAAATAAGTTGAATTTTATTGCTGAGCTATCAAACAAGTAAAAAAAAAAATCCAAAAAGTGGAAGTGAGGGAAAGCAAGAATCTTAAAAGGGAACTATTGTCAAAACTTGATAGCTACCTTGAGTGCATCTATCAATTCTTGTTGATGGAGAGCTTAAGTTTTAACATTTTTTAAATATGTGAAAAACCAGAGATAAAGTCTAGGATTTACCAAACTTTGAAAATCTGACAAGATATGATGAGAAAACTCAAAGGACTGTATGCCCAGTGAAACCTACTCAACAGAAATAGAGGCAATTCTACTCAGTGGTAATGAATTCTGCCTTAAACTTGCTACACTTGGTAAGGAGAGGGGAAAATTTCACTGAGAATTCAAAACCTCAAGATTGATACAGGCTTGGAGTCCAAATTAAGTTATGAGCCATCTTCAAAACCACAAGTCCAACATTAAAGTGATCCAGGGTTTGTAGTTCTCCCCAGTGCTTGACATAATCAGGAGCTATTTCTCTTTGGAAAAGAATATAAATCTTCAACCAGGCCTTCATATTGTTCTCACAGATAAAAGTTCTATTGACAATGAGTATATAATGAAATCATAAGACACACATAAGAATAAGGTACCATGAATGAGAAGCAGTAGGAAAAAAATGGGATTTATAATTTCAAATATATTAAGTATTGGAATTATCAGACAAAAACTATAAAACAACTAAGTTGCTATGCACAAAAGGAAAGAAGGCATCGCAAATACATTTGAAAATATAGAAAACCTAAAAATGGTTAATACATTAAGAAAAAGTTTTATAGAAATTAAAAGTGTAATATTTAAACTATGGGTTAGGGTAGCTAAATAGAAATTTGTTAAAAGAAATTAAAATATAGGTATGAAAAATATAACTAAAAAGTAGCCTAGAGAGTCAGAGATTTGGTCTGAAAGAGACAAAGAACTATAGAGGATAGTGTGAGAAGTTGTAATATATGTTCATTTAGATATCCAATAGGAGATGAGAGAGAAAAATGAGTAGAAAATAATTATAGAGTTTGTAGCTGGAGAATGTTCTAAAAATAGCAAAAGATGTGACTATTTAGCTAAAAAGTCAAAATTAATCTAATGTAGGGTAGATAAAAGGAATAATTTTGAATTATCTATTAAAATTAAAACATAGAAGATTGTTTCCAACAGCAAAATGTTAGAAAATATATATATATATATATATATTAAATCAATGTTGGATAAATAAATCGTAGTATAGTCATACAATGTATACCATTTAATAGTGAAAATGAATGAATGATGATACATGCATCAACACAAGGTAAATCTCACATTCATAATTTTGAGTGAAGAATATGCAGGTTAAAAGTAACATGAAGGATATTTCCACTAATAGAAAATTAAAAAAATATTAAAAACGTAATGTATGGTTTACTGGTTTACTGGTATGTATGTATGGTTTACTGGTTTCTTTTAAACTTTAAAGAAAATAAGAGGTACCTGGGTGATTCAATCGGTTAAGTGTTCGACTCTTGATTCTGGCTCAGGTCATGATCTGACAGTTCCTGGGATAGAGCCCTGCTTGGGATTTGCTCTCTCCCTCTTTCTCTGTTCCTCCTCTCTCTCTCTCTCTCTCTCTCTCTCTCTCTCACTTCTCTCTCTCGTTCTCAAAATAAATAAACATAAAAAAAAGCTATTAAATTTTAAAGAAAATAAGAATAATAATAAGCATAGTAATATTATGGTTAGAGGAGGGGATATATTTAAATAGATTTCAAACGTCCTATTTCTTAAGCTAAATACTGGATACTTGGGTTATTATTATTGATAATATATACCTTAAAATATTTTATACTTGTTAATCATTTAATTAAGAAATAAAACAAAAAGTTAAGCAAAATTTTATGACAGACATTATAAAGATAGTGTGCAAAGTGTTAGAATCAACAATATATATCAATCAGTTCTTTGAAATTATCATACTTGTTCACTACCAGTATGCCATTAATATATTAAGTATGTCTCCAATAAGTCTCCACAATGGGAAAGGTGAAGGACTGCATAAAGATAGATAAGAAATCAGTGTTTAATCTTCTTGTATTAACTCCAGTGCCCTTTTCTAAACACACCCTCTCCAAATTTTAAATTAACTTGAGTGCTTAAAAGTAGACATCATGTCAGCTTGAATATCTTACAGTAATGATGCAGTTAAAATCTATCTTCCATGTAGGCAGGAAGATTTATCACCAAGGCTCTGTTCCACTTACAGGAAAGCATGCTAACATTTAGTAAAAGTTCTTAAGATGCTGAAGACAACAATGGAGCTTATTAAGTAATCCAGTAAGACACCTCATTGAAGGCACCTACAAATCTCTGTTACACTTAAGCAGAAAGCAATTGTACAGTAAAATGGGTATATTTAATGTTCTTATCCATTTATGAAATAATGATCAATTTCTAAGCATTTAAGGTATAGAACTTAGGAAACTAACCAAGAGAAATGCCAAATGTTTCAGTTCCTCTGCTTCTATTGACATAGTTGCATAAGACAGTATCTACCCCCCCCCCCCAAAAAAAAGGAGAGATAGCACAGAAAGAACAAAATTGAACATTTGCTAGAAAGGAAGGCACTTCCAATTTTTATTTCTATGTGTAGGAAACCTGTAACTGCCATAGCTGACATCCTCTGGAGCTTCTGAAGTAATTTTATAAGAATTCCCAAACTAAATGTTGCAAACGGAAGTACTTTGGAAAGCTCCAGTAGTTACTACTGCCATGCGTTTTAAATTTGAAATAAAAATGAAGTCTTCCAAAGTAACTTCACATAAAAAACTTTTTATATTCTGTACCATCACACATGGCTTCATATTGTGATAGAGAATCCACATTCTTCTTTCACGTACCTGATGTTTCCCTGAGAAAAACTACCTGTGCTTAGAGAATTTGCAAGGATATCATTTATGAAAAAAAAAAAAAACAAAAACAAACAAAAAAATCCTGTGGTACCATTGCTTAAAGATATGAAAAAATTATATAAATGTAGAAAGTTTTCTAAAATATTACTTTATAACAGAAAATTAGCATTTTACTCTCCTAATTTATTTGATTCTGCCAATCAACTTGGTTAACTGAATGTAAAAATACTAGTAAAAAGGACTGAAATCATTAGAATCCACAGTTCTTTTAAATTTTGACAGATTATATAGCAGAAAATATAGACACATGGGAATATGCACTCTGAAAATGTCTTATTGTTTTGTCATTAATTAATTAATTAATTAATATTCATTTTGGCAATGTCATCATGTGGTTTTTTTAACATTATTTAGAGATATATAACATGGAGGAGTAAGTGTATTATAAATGTACCACCTAATGAATTTTCACAAACTGAACATACTCACTTTACCAACACCCAGATTAAGAAACAATGTTACCAGTACCACTGGAGCATGTTCAAGATACCTTCCCCACAGATATCCTTTATGCCTGGCCTCCGACCCTCAATGTTACATTGTGAAAGCCATCCATGTTGTTGTAGGGAGCTGTCATTTGCTCTTTCTTATTGCTGTGTAATATTCCATACTTTACCACAGTATCTTTATCCATTCTATTCTTGAGGAGCATATGTGCGGTTTTCAATTCAGAATCATTATGAATAATACTGGTGTGGACATTCTTTTTTTTTTTTTTTTAATTTACATCCAAATTAGTTAGCATATAGTGCAACAATGATTTCAGGAGTAGATTCCTTAGTGCCCCTTACCCATTTAGCCCATGCCGCCTCCCACAACCCCTCCAGCAACCCTCTGCTTGTTCTCCAAATTTTAGAGTCTCTTATGTTTTGTCCCTTTCCCTGTTTTTATATTATGTTTGCCTCCCTTCCCTTATGTTCATCTGGTCTTAAAGTCTTCATATGAGTGAAGTCATAGAATATTCGTCTTTCTCTGACTAACTAATTTCACTTGGCATAATACCCTCCAGTTCCATCCACGTAGTTGCAAGTGGCAAGATTTCATTCTTTTTGATTGCCAAGTAATACTTGGTGTGGACATTCTTGTGCATTTCTTTAGACAAACATAGTCTGCATTTTAGTGGAATTAATGAGTCACAGCGTATACACGTGCCTAGCTTAGTGGTTACTGCCAGTTTCCCACACTAGTTTTGCCATTTAATAGTCACATCCCTAGAGAGTTCTACTCGCTTCACATTCTTACCAATACTTGGTATTTTCCGTCTTCGTTTTAACCATTCTGGTGGGTGGCTAGTAGTATCACTTTATGGCTTTAATTTTCTTGTTCTGATTGGTATCACTTCATTTATTGGCCATTTGGATATCCTCTTTTTAAAGTGTTTACTTGGGTTTTCTGGTTCATTTATTTATTGGATCATCATCAAGTTATCTTGAGGTATGGTAAGATCTTACATATGAAAGATCTTTATACATTTGCAAGTGCTGAACAAATGTAAAGCATATTTATTATTAATTATATAGATTGATAGTTATACATATAGATATATAGATATACTGGAAGACTGCAGTTTTCTAGGTTGAATGAAGGCTGTGAGCTTTCCTAACAACATTCTTTTCTTTTAATGTTTATTTATTTATTTTGAGAGAGAGAGAGGCGGGAAGAGGGGCAGAGCAAGAGGGGTAGAGAGAGAATCCCAAGCAGGCTCTGCACTGTCAGTGTGGAGTCCAACGTAGGGCTTGAACTCATGAACCTTAAGATCATGACCTGAGCCGAAATAAGAGTTGGACGCTTAACCGACTGGGCCACCCAGGCACCCACTAACATAACATAACAATAAAATAACTCTTATTTTTATGAAAATAAGAGATTATACATAGAGGTTCCTCAGAAGAGGATATGGCATTTTGTACTCAATCACTAATTGAGCTCAATAAGTAATAGCTTCTGTCATTATAATTGCATTATTTGACTTGAGTTTGAGGTATTAAGAAGAATGCTAAGGAATGATGATATTCCTGAACAAGATGGGACTCGGTATCCCACTAATGGTAAAAGGAATGACAATTGATAAGAAATTTTCATCAACAATGAAGACTCATTTCCAATAACAATCTCTTCATGGTAACTGTGCACACACTGGGCATAAGTGGCAAAGTCTAAAGTCTACCAAAAACCTTTCAATGCTCTGGGAAGACTGGTAGACTGAGCATTATGGCTTCACTGACATCATTACACAACATATCAAACTCAAATGACTATATTCTGGGGGCTTCGTCTGTGTGAATTTTGCTTTATAGCAAAGAGTAAGAGATTTCTTTCACCTCACTGTTAACAGATGTTGGACACGTGCTTGGTTTGAATGACTTAATTTCCTATTGATCATAGCCAAGGGACCCTTTCAAAGTTCTTGGAGTAAAGCATATTTTCCTAGCAGGCAGTGGCCATATTAGGGATGGGGGTAATATTAGGCTTATGTAGAATATTTATCCAATGTAGAGTGACAAAAGTCTAGAGCCTTGAGACTGAATAAAGAAGATGATGGTTACACACTCACTCGACAGTTGACCAGTGTTTGAAGTGAGCACAATAGGCACTGGATGCCTTTGCAGGATAATTGAGTGTAGTAGTTATATATTTCAACACAGACTTCAAGAACTGTAAATACATGCCAAAGCAACATTTGAAATAACAGGTCACAGGTGTGAAACTGGAAACAACAGCAGCACATAATTGTCTTAGAATGCAAGTTTTCAGAAACAGAGTGGCTCTTTTGAGTTGAAAAGAAGCTATTGAGATGTTAAAGGAAGGGAAGAGCCCTGCACAACACAATTGGCAAACAGCAGTTTCCCAGAACAGTAGTTTTGTTTGTATGGTTCTCAGAATGGAATGAATTGTTATCATGTAGCCATATCTGCAGTCCTCTCAGAGAAATGTTCAACAAGTAATATCGCAACATTTTCAGGTTTACATGTGTAAGCTAATGTGTTTGTGTGTATTTAATATATTAGAGTGCATTAGTAGATGATTGAGATATATTGTTTTAATTTAAATTATTTGCATATTATACTTTGGGGAAAGGGAGATTACTAAAGCTTAAAGAACTCCCAGAGTTAAGCCCATTACTCTCTATTAATGCATCCCTGATGTGCTAATTACCGAAACATTCTGAGCAGTTGTTTAAAATATAGGAACATTTTACAGAGTTAAATACAGAACAACGGCATCAAACTACATTTTCTTGCTTTTATGTTATGAGTCTCACATTCAACTTTTTCTTTATATCGTTATCTTTATTTCTGATCCATTCAGTAACCCAGGAGTCATATGAAAAATACTTCACAGGGTTTTTAATTCTTTACTTCAGGGTGAAAACCAAGGCAGGATTTCATTTTGTATTAATTAATGTTATTACGCCTTCCTTATGTCTGTACCCCATATTTTTCAATTTTCATGACCTTCTGAAATATTTCTAAATTTGACTTAATTTGCTTTTGAAAATTCATTTCAAAAACTTATCCGAGAACATGTAAAGTATATAGAATCTTTCAAATTTACAAAATTCAAGATACAGAAATTAAAGTTTTATTTACGGAAGTAGAAAACATGCCATATTTAAACCTATTACAGAAACAAAACCAATAAAGAATGTGGCATCTTTCTAGATAAAGAATGGCAATATGTAGCTAATTGAGTACATTAATGGCTTATGGTATTTGACATTACAGTCTCAGTATTTTGTGCTGATTCACTTTTAAGGATCAAAACTGAAAAGGAAGCAATGTTCACTAGGACTGTACTGCAATGATTCTCTGAGGAGAGTGGATGGCAGAGTGGTGGTCATGTAGTGGGCCATCCTCTCGCTAATGATATATCGTTCATGTAAAAGCAGTCTCCAAGTTTTGAAGGGGAAGAGAAGGCAGGGAGGACATGGTGAAAAGAGCAACCTACAATCCGAGAAATATGAAACAACAGAAATGGAAGACACAGTTGCTGGACAGGCTACTCATTGTTCGAGTGAGTAGGGCTGGAGGAATAAAAGAAGTTGGATTTCCATAGTGTAGATATGCCGCATAGGAGAAACTCAAGTCTTTTTCATTTTTCATAGCACCAGCTAGACATCAACAAAATTGTTATTATTTTATATATATATATATATATATAAAGAGAGAGAGACAGAGAGAGACAGAGAGAGAGAGAGAGAGAGACAGAGAGAGAGAGAGTGCAAGCAGGGGAGGGGCAGAGGGAGAAAGAAACATCTTAAGCAGGCTCCATGCTCAGCACAGAACTCAACACAGGCTTGATCCCATGACCCTGGGATCATCACCTTAGCCAAAATCAAGAGTCGGATGCTCAACTGACTGCAGACATCAATGAAATCTGTAACCCCCTAGTCCATCTACCCATCCATTCACTAGATACCTACTGAGCTGCAGTAATGGGATAATGAAACACACACACACACACACACACACACCTGTGTTCTACCTTCATGGAGCTAACTACATAGTGGGAGTTTACCATTATGCCAACAGGTATACAAATACTTAGTAATCATAGTCATGATCTTCCATGAAAGTAAATTTCTAAGTGCCATGCATGATAGCATATATCAAGATCTCAAATCTGGTATGGGAGTCCAAAAAAGAATGTGGACTAGTGGTTAAGAGTCTGAGTTCTAGAGTCTGAGAGTCCTAGGTTTGGCTTCTCTGCTGGCTACGTGGTTCTTTGCTTTCAAACTTACTAAGTCTCTGGGTACTAACTTTTAAATGACTATAATACTGATCTCTATTTTAAAAATTTCTGTAGGAAGTAAAGACATAGTACTACAAAGAAGGGGAGTTGGGAGAGAAAATCATAAGCCATAGGACTTTTGTATTGATAATGTGACTCTTCCCAGTTGCATGGTGGATCATGACTAATGGTTATCATGCTGATATTTGATCACATGTATTATTTGGTGTTTATCAAATTCCTTATATATAGCCTTTAAAAACAATTTCAATGAAGTAAGATACCCAAATACTTTTACAGTTATCTCTGTGTTATAGGATTATGGGGGATAATAGGATTATCTATATTGTACATTACTGAATGCTTTTAATTTCTGAAGATGAACATATAATATCTGTTTTTTTTTAATTTTTTAACATTTATTTATTTATTTATTTATTTATTTATTTTTAAATTTTTTTTTTCAACGTTTATTTATTTTTGGGACAGAGAGAGACAGAGCATGAACGGGGGAGGAGCAGAGAGAGAGGGAGACACAGAATCGGAAACAGGCTCCAGGCTCTGAGCCATCAGCCCAGAGCCTGACGCGGGGCTCGAACTCATGGACCGCGAGATCGTGACCTGGCTGAAGTCAGACGCTTAACCGACTGCGCCACCCAGGCGCCCCAACATTTATTTATTTTTGAGACAGAGAGAGACAGAACATGAACAGGGGAGGGGCAGAGAGAGAGGGAAACACAGAATCTGAAACAGGCTCCAGGCTCCGAGCTGTCAGCACAGAGCCCGATGCGGGGCTCGAACTCATGGACTGTGAGATCATGACCTGAGCCGAAGTTGGACGCTTAACCGACCAAGCCACCCAGGCACCCCAATATAATATCTGTTTTTAAAAAGACACAGAGATGAAAGAGAGATAAATAAAGAAGAGAGCAAAGGTAAAATGCTTATCCCAGAGTATTCCAGTGAAAGGCCTAAGCAAGGGGGCTTAGATTATTCTGGGAACTTTAAAGACCAGGGTATGGCTGAAGCTTAGGAACACAAAAGAGAGCGGCCAATGGGAGGGCTGCCAAGTAAAGAGAAGGCAGGTCATAGGACCTTGTTGGCCAAGTCAAGTTCCAATGAGATAGGGTCTCAAGAGGAGAAGCACAGGTGGCTGTAAGTGTGTGCCAAATTGATTAGAAAGAACTGGTTGGTAAGTTCTGTCCAGAGAAGAGATTCAGGTCTATAAAATTTTTTTTCATAAACTCAAAGGTTTTCTAACGTTTTTCTAATGGAAGAATGCACTGGAAGTCATGTTTTTTTAACACCGTTGCTTTTCGAGTAAACCATGAAGTCTTCATGTATTTAATATCAGCACACTCTAGGTAGGGATAATGTTGTCAACGGGAGGAAATCCACATTTTATATCAATACAGGGGGCACCTGGCTGGCTCAGTCAGTAGAACATGTGGCTCTTGATCTCTGGGTTGTAAGTTAGAGCCCCCATGGGAGGCATAGATTACTTAAAAATAAAATCTTAAAACAAATAAGTGAAAAAACAAAAAATAATTTTAACAAGATCGTTACAGAAAGTTAAAAACAAAGGGGAACTATGAGTGCCATATTATTTGGTGGCACTGGCACCATCACCTCAGTTTGGAGTGCTCCTTGGCTCCTTTCATCTCTGAAGTCATGCATAAGAGCCACTGCTGAGGCCAAAGGACAGAGCTCAAAACTGATTGAGAGAGATAGGGTTATCAGTATCCAACTGAAGACACCAATAGGGAAAAAATTGGAGTCTGGAGAATTTAATAATTTTCATTACAAAAGAGGAGAAGACTGTCGTTCTCCAGGTACCTTTTTGGTATCTACTTTGCATCTCTCAGTGACTTTCTAAGGTCCCTCATCTGCAGCTTAGCTCATCTATAACATGTTCCAGTAACAGTCCTTCCAAATCGTCCATCATGTTTGACAAAAGAAGTAGTCAAAACACTTGTAACCCATTTTTGTGTTTAGCAGGTGCAGCTCATCTAATATAATCCAACAACTACAAAACAATATTGAATGACAACAGGCAGTACCTGTCTTTAGTTAATCATTTATTTTACTGATATTTGGTGAATCACTCTGTAGCAGGCAAGGTGTAGGGATTAGTCTATGTGATTATTCTCTCATTAATTGCCATTCATAAGGAAAAATAATTTAAGTTTCTCATTCTTTTATACTGTTTCCCTCAAACAGGAGTCACAGACATATTTGTTTGTATATGGGGGAAAGACAGCTTCCAAAATTTCTATTTGGAAATGTTTTCTAAAATTAACTTTGAATTTCAATGATAATCTATGCTGTATGATGTGGAGTACCATCTTGTAGCTATACTGCCAGGAGATACACATGCCTCTGTGGATGTTGGAGTTTTTCATGAAGTTGGTACCGCATGGTACTTTTGAAAACCTTTAAATTAAAAAAAAAAAACTTTTAAGTGGCATAGAAGATTAGGTAATTAAAGGCTTGACCACTGGGGTCCAACCATTTGGGTGTGAATCTTAGAACCCTAATTTACACGTTATATGACCTTGGGCAGGTTACTTGCTTGCCGCGTGCCTCAGTTTCCTCTTTTATAAAAAGATAATAAGAGAATGATAAATAACCTAAAGATATTAAAGTAAATAAATAACAATAATAATAAACCTGTTTTGTTGTCTTATTTGAAGATTAAGTAAGTTTATTTCAAGTTAAGCGCTTAATAGAATGTCCAGCACATAGTAAGCACACAACGTTAGCTATCATCATTAGTGAGGAAAATGTGGAGTTAACACATAAATAATAAATTTGTGTCAACATAAAAAACCTAAATGATGCCACAAAATGCTATCAAAACAAAAGTTTCACAATACAGGTGACCCCTACTTTTCAAATATTTGTTTAAAAAGACCTATGTTAGTGGGGCGCCTGGGTGGCGCAGTCGGTTAAGCGTCCGACTTCAGCCAGGTCACGATCTCGCGGTCCGGGAGTTTGAGCCCCGCGTCGGGCTCTGGGCTGATGGCTCAGGGCCTGGAGCCTGTTTCCGATTCTGTGTCTCTCTCTCTCTCTGCCCCTCCCCCGTTCATGCTCTGTCTCTCTCTGTCCCAAAAATAAATAAACGTTGAAAAAAAAAATTTAAATAAAAAGACCTATGTTAGTAACCTATTTTCCCTAACCAAAAGAAATCTGAAAAGGATTTTCACTTTTATGAAAAAAGGCAAAAGGCAATAAAAGCGTTCAGCATTTGTTTTGCAGTGAGCCACTACAGAGGCAGACTGCACCCAGAGCAGAGACACCGGTGCCACTAGTGTATTTCCCTGAGAAATACACTCAGTGTCTGCAACAAGCTGCAATAGCTTTAAACTGTGTCCGTGAACCTCTGTGCTTTAGTTTGATTTTTTTCTGAATCTCTTAGCAAGATGTGTCCAAAGGTATCAGAAAAGCCTAAGAGAGGTTATTTTTAGGTCTGGGAACACTCAAAACTTTTCCATAGAAATTAATGGTGATTGCTTCTTCACTTAAGGTCACTGCGGTTTATGAAAGTTTTCATAGGAATGCTCTACTTTCAGAAACCGAGGGATATCTGTACTTCAAAAACAGAAGAGGATAGAAGTTGAAGAGTCATGGGGAATGCAGTAGCATAAACACGCCACCCACACAAACTAGTGCTGGGTGGTCTTTAGGAACAAAAGGAAGGGCACAGAGACTGGAATGGGATACAGGAAGGTGTCTGGGTCGATGGCTCCATTTCTTCATCTGGGTGATGATTATATGGGTATGTTCACTTTGTGATAATTCAGAAAGCTGTACTATTATGATTTGGGCACTTTTCTCTATGTGTATTTTACTAAATAATTTAAGTGAAAATAAAGAAGGTGCAGACTTCTTCGTCGGGCCTTTCCTAAAAGCTCATGCTTTAGCCGTTAGCACCATATGAATGCTTTTCATGCTGTGAAAATGGTTAATTTTTGGACAAAAAAAAAATATCTCCCATTAGTGTTGTTTATTGAAATGTTCCTAGTTCTGTAGTATTATTTGGAGTCAATTTAAATTTAGATTTTATAATTACATGTGAGCTAAAAGCCAGAGTTTGTGGTTAGTGTTAAGTGAAGACACATTTAAATAACATAAAAATAGTTACACTTAGAAGTGTGATTTTTTTCCCTTTAAAAAAGGTCCTTATTTATTTGCTTTGATGCATCTGTATGATGTGATACAAATACATGTGATAAAATGCATTTAAAAATAAAAGGTATAAGAAAATCATAGCTCTTTAGCATTTGTCATTTGCTTCCTACTACTAGCAATTAATTTTTCTTCTGCTTTCAAAATTAATTTTTTCCTTATAAGAATTGGTTGAAATGAATTTATTGCCATAATTTATTTTAAGCAGTTTTTAAAAAAAATTTATTTATTAGAGACAGGGAGAGACAGAGCATGAGCATGGGAGGGGCAGAGAGAGAAGGAGACACAGATTCCCAAACAGGCTCCAGGCTCTGAGCTGTGAGGACAGAGCCCGATGCAGGGCTTGAACTCACAAACTGTGACATCATGACCTGAGCTGAAGTCGGGATGCTTAACCGACTGAGCCACGGAGTTGCCCTGCCATAATTTATTTAAAAAAGTAAAGTCATAAAACTGTATTTTTGACCCTGTGAAGTGATGGGTCAAGTCTTAGAATACAGTGCCAATGGTTGGGGCACCTGGGTGGCTCAGTTGGTTAAGCGTCCAACTTGAGATCAGGTCATGATCTCACAGTTTGTGGGTTTGAGCCCCGTTTTCGGGCTGTGTGCTGACAGTTCAGAGCCTAGAGCCTGTTTCAGATTCTGTGTCTCCCTTTCTCTCTCTGCCCCACCCTGGCTCACACCATCTCTTAAAAATAAATAAACATTAAAAATTTTAAAAAAGAAAAAAAAAAAGAATATATTGCCAATGGCAATGAACAGGATTCCATGCAGCCAGAATGGAATAGCCAGACCAGCCTTTCTTCCAATACATTATGTACCAATTCATTGAGGAAATATTTATATAAGTGACAAAAGGTGGCAGGTACTATATTAAGCAATGGAGAGTTGGAAATGGTAATACATATATGTGATGTACATAATGGAAATCCATTATGGAAGGGCCATTTTTTAGAAGCATGAACACTTGCTGTTGCTATTACCCATTTATTTATTTTTCAGGTGACATAGATAGTACAACAAAAAATACTGGAAGAATGTTTGACAAAATGTTATCTTTCCATGGTTATTTCTGTGTGGTAGGGTTATATATGCTTTTACTTTCTTCTTTGAGCTTTCTATAGTTTACAATTTTAAATAAAGAGACATTAATTGTTTTTGCAATCACAGGGAAACACTGAAATGTAACGTACAGACCTTGAAACAGAGTTTAAAACTATACTAATAGACCTGCTTGGACCTGCAATGATAGTGCAAAATTGAGACAGAACCACACTGAACTATCACTTCCTTGAATGTTCATTCAGAAGAAACCCAGACAATAAATGATTTGCCAATCAATACATTTCAGCTTAAACAAGACTGTCTTACATAGTGGCTTGCACCGAATTTGGCTCGCTTAATATATGAAAGTATAGATTTTTTCTCACCTTCCTCTTCTCAAGGGCATGGATCAAAAAATAGGCAGCGAAGAAAGATAATATTGAAATAGAAAGTGTTGAAGGACACGGTTGAAACTTTAAGCATTGTGATAAGAGAAAAGTATAATACAGAAATGGTTTTTCCTGCTGAATGCACCAGAACTCTTTATTGCAGGGCACGGCAAGGTGATGATGTCTATTTATGTACTGAGAGACATACTGAATTTTAGCATTTAGAGATTTACATCCATCTCTGTAAGGCAAACAGGAATATTAGTTTCTTAAATGTATGTATACCATTTGATATTCAAAGCATACAATTTTCTATTCAGATAGTGCAGATATTTCAAAATTAACTTAATATTTTTAGATCTCCAAGTCAAAAATTCCTCACTTAGAAAAGTTTTTCACTTAGAAATTATAGTATTGTGGAGCTGAAAATAGCCTTTGGAGTCATCAACTACAAGTTCCTTATTTTTGAGATGAAGGTATTGATGATAGAATATTCGGTGGCTTATTCAAAGTAACCTAAATGGAAAAAGGCAAAGTTCATTCTGTACCTTGTTCTATCCCTAGCCTGATATCTTTCTGTTAATCTTGAAAATGATTTTTAAACATTCAACCAACATATTATATCATTTTCACAACTTACCCTTTACAAGTATTTTTCCCCTTAGATTTTATTTTTTATTTGAACACCTAAATTCATACTTAATTTGACCTCCTGTGGCTCACTGAGAACATTCCAAGCCTTCAAATACACTACTTAGTTATGTGAGACACAGTGAAGACATTTCTAATCAGAGACATGAAGTCACATTAGGAAACAGATGTCTAATTCCCTACAATAAAAGGAACTTTCCTGCATGTCTAAATTAATTTAGACATAGTATTTCTCTAATTCAATCATCATACTCTCTGGTCAACAAGTAAGTTTTTAGCACTTTGCTGAGTACCTAGAAAATTGTAAAGCACTAAAATCAATATAAAAAAATATTTGAGGATCATACCTTCAGGAATGCTAGCAGCTCATTTAGGAGATAAAATGTACAATTAGAAAACTGGTATAGTATAAAATAGCATACAACAGAAGGCCAACTGAATATATTCTGGTGGCAGAATGTGTAGTAAGATGTGGGTGGTTATGGGTGGCCGGAAGGAAATGTTGGAATTATAGGGAATGGCTCTGTGATGCATCTAGAACTGAGCTGGTACTCGGAGACTGGTAGAGTTCCAAGGTAGAAACGTTATTTGGCAAGAAAATAGAAGCAAATGTTGGGGGACAGTACTAGAAGTGCCTGGTGGGAGGGGCTATTTCAGGTGTATTAGGACAAATAAGGTGAGGCCAGACTGGAAAGTTAGAGGTGCCCATGAGTGGCTAATGGAGTCACTCAGGGGGGATTATGCCAGGGTCTGGCCCACAGCACAGAAAAAAAGGGGCAAACAAAAAATCAAGGGAAAGGGAAAGAAAGGACATGAAAACATATCGATTTACTCAAACCTTAATAATGACTCATTGTTAACTCATCCAGTCAGGGAAGAAAAAACAAAGCAGAACAAAATGATAAAACGGATGTTTCATTCTAAAATGAGAAGATAGCTTACTGAATTTTTAGGCCTTTCTTTTCTAATCAGGTGACTGATAATCTGACTCCAGTGGAAATAAACACCTCAGTTTAACAGCGGTTCTCTGACATTACTGCTCATACCATAAGCTAGTTTTAATGGAAGAAGCCAACCAGGTCAAGAAGAATGAGGCATAAAGAAAGAAAATGCATTCATTGCAATACTGAAAACAGTTTAGCGTGTGGTGGGGCAAAGACGTGACCTTCTGATGGACATAACAACGGTTTTATGGGATTTTGCTGTCACTCTATATACTCCCCTTCCATAGCAAGGAATTTAAGCACTTAAACATTAAAAGCAATATCCCATTTTAAAACCCAAGCTTAAAGACATGTTTGCTTCTTTCTTTAGCTGGGGTTTAAACAAATAAATTATCCAAGGTAGTTAACCTCTCTGTCAACCAGAGGAGTGACTATACCAGTTCATTTTTAATCCTGAGATTTTGCTAATATAATCTCCTAAAAAAGCCCATTAATTTTTGTTAGCTATGGTTAGTGAGTGCGAACTATTTCATTGCCAGAAATAATATTACCAACTTTGGCTAGTTATGCTGTAAATGTTTGTCATAGTTTTGTCTTAAAAGGTACCCAGGGAGACAATGTGAGCGTGTTTTGCAAATCTCAGTCTACAAGAGATCAAAATCAGTTCAGGCCTTAAAAGGTCTGGAAGAAGTTTATCTACACATCAGAACAAAGTTGCATGCCATAAAAAAACAATCTACTTTTCTCCTTTGAAATGTTTCCTGAAATCCCTTCTGTAATGTTGTACTTTCTTCCATATTCCTCCCTTTTAAAAAACGTGCCTATGCTTTATAGGTCCAAATCAGTTTTACAAACCCGCCTAGACCAGTACAAATTCTTGAGGGTGTCCAGTCTGCCTGGCATACAAGCAGTCTCAGATGAAGTTTCAACAGGTGCTTCATTAGAAGTGAACAATTTTCTATTCGTTGGAATCCTCCAGATCCCGTGAAAAGCCCATGTTCAGTATGGGAAAGTTATTTTTGTTTGTTTGTTTATTAGTTTGTTTTTCCAGAAGAAAGTATTTCTAACACAATAGATGTGGTTATTAACTGTCCCCAAGATTCCTTGTCTAGACCTATCACGGTCATCTTGAGCAGGAAGAAGCCAAAAAAGTAGTGCCCAGCTATCTTTACCCAACAATGAAAATGTCCATTAGGAAGAATATGGCTGGTAACAACCTCAGCTTTGAAACTGACCTTGATTAACTTTGGACCATTTTCTAGACAGTACTATCTTCATCGTTCATTGTCTCATTTTTAAAACCTTGATGCTTTGCATTGCTATGTATGGAGGAAATTATATGCCTGGTACCAGTGACCTGCTGGAGCTGACTGATACTGCCCCACCATTTATAAAGACTCCCAAGAAGTGACCTACATTTTCAGGATTTTTGTGACACAACAGTTAAACAAAGCTATCATTAAAAATTAAATTGCATAAATCAACCATTAAAAAATCATTTTCAAAACGAAGTTAACAGGGGTGCCTGGGTGGCTCAGTCAGTTGAGTGTCCAACTTCAGCCCATATTGATTCGACCCTACACTGGCAGTGCAATCCTCTATCACTGACCATCCCCCACTTGTGCTTTCTCGCTCTCCCTCAGAATAAATAAACTTAAAAAAAAAAAGACTTTTCCATTTGGTAAAGATATGGCCCAGAGGTTAAGATAAGATTCCCCCAGGGGCACCTGGGTGGCTCAGTCGGTTAAGCGTCCGACTTCGGCCCAGGTCATGATCTCACGGTTTGTGAGTTTGAGCCCCTCATCAGCCTCTGTGCTGACAGCTCAGAGCCTGGAGCCTGCTTCGGGTTCTGTGTCTCCCTTTCTCTCTGCCCTTTCCCCACTTGCACTGTGTCTCTCTCTCTTCCTCAAAAATAAATAAACATTAAAAACTTTTTTTAATAAAAAAATAAAAATGAAGTTAACAAATATACAAAACTCTCACTTTCTAATAATTTTACAACATGTTATTATTTTCTGTGCTCTTGAAGTTATTTATGCTGTTGTATCGAACTGTATGGTAAAAACAGTTTACAAGGTGTATCAGTGCACATTTCTTCACAACTCCACATTCAGTGCTATCACACTGGTAGCTTTAGATCAGCCATGTTGAAGTATTTACCAGAAAAATTGTCAGAGAGTACAAATCAGGGCTCCCTTCCCCCTGCAGTAGATCACCTGTTAAACATTTGCTAGCACACCCCTAGTAAGGACCCACCATTTTGAAGGCTGAGCCATGCAGAACAAAGAGTGTGTTAATTTAAAATTCAAGTTTTTTGTGCATGATAACCACCAGACCGATTTTTTATTGGAAGAATACATTCAAAAGATGGCCCAAGAAACTTTCTAGTAAATGAAAACTACTTGTGTGCACAATCCAAGTTTTATCAAGCATTTCATCAAGAAGTTTTTCACTGAATCATGTTTCACTGTATAGGGGAACAATTTTTAAAAAATTACTAGTGATATGTCGGACTAATATTCAAGTTTTCAGAATGAAATAATAACTGATTAAGCAATTAGGAGACTTATAGTTCCTGCCACGCTACTACATCATATTAGATAGGAATATAAGGTTAACGCTATTTAGGACACTCCATTTAAAGTGAAGTCACAGTTTTCCAATGATGGAGTTATGGCTTACCAAGCAATCCAGTACAACTCATCCTTTTGTTGTTAGGAATTGTAATCATGGTCTAGGTATTTTCTTTCTGCTTTTCCTTTTTGGTGTCTGCTGTCTACACTGCTATCTAATGACACGCTATGTCCATTGTTATTCACAGGGGGTGTAGGTGTCTTAGGTCCCAGAGTTGTATAAGCTGCCATAATGCAAAGAGCCAGAGATGGAGTCAGAAAGATCTGGAATGAATCCCTTCTCTGCCACTTATTAGCTGTATAACTTTTGAGACTCTGTTTTCTTATCTATAAAATGGGTATATCACCTGCCATTTTTCCAGATTTATTGTCCACCTGAGTAACGCAGTATTCAATAATGCTCTCATCTTCCCAAGTCAGTGTATAGCACATAGTTCATTTTACATAAACAGTATCTGTTATTATACTGTTGTGATACTAAATAAAATACTAATAATTATTGTATTAGATTTAATTGTTATGGTTATTTAGGCCTCTCTCTTATTTAGTAACACAGGAATCACAAAAAATATTTTTTTCTGAAAAGACAAACATGTTGCCCAGTATAAGTAAATTAAATTCAATAGCTATGATATGCAAAGTTCAGTTAAATCTGCTTGTATTGTTTCCTATTAAAATGCATTTAGTGCCTTGTAGGGCCTTATTGTATCAAGCAAAGGAAACACTGGTGTTTACCCATCAGGATTGTCGCATGCACTGTTTAATCTAAAACTAAATGGTTTCTAGAGTTTTTGTTTTACAGAGGAAATGTATAAATATTTCAACATACCTTTCAGGTACAAATATCTGAGAAGGATAAGGTAGACAAGAAGTACGAGGAAGATGAGTAGCTGGATGAATACTCTACCTTCTAGGACTTCTTTTTATACAATCCAACAAGAGGGGAGAAGAAGGAAACAATGCCTGTCTTTCAATGGTAGAATTCTGTCAATGTTATTGTCTCAAATAATTGGCATTTTAACCACACTTTCCTTTAAGGAGAGGAAACTTTCATAGGCAAGTTCACTTTCTATTTCCATTGAGGAAGCCTATTGCTTATTCCAGCTTTAGCACTACCCATTTGGTGGAATTTCCTGTTTGGTTTTCTGCACTCTTCAGATAGGTGGATATTAGGTCAGTTTCCATTATTGTTGCTCCGGCTTCTGATTGTTAATGGAGATAGAGATTTACCTGCTTCCTGGCCACAAACTTCACTCAGAAGTATTATTTCCACCCATGAATGATAAAGATAGATTTCTAAATTAAACAACAACAAAACCACAACAACAAATTTAAAATCTCTTTACATATCAGATTTGAGAATAAATTAAAATACCTCTTAACATATCATATCAGGTTGATATGTCTAAATTCATAGAGAAGATGAAGTGAACACTTCCTCTGAATTACTTTAAATTATTTTATTTTTCTGGGACCATTGTTAGTAATTTACTTCCTAGACCGTTGCTATTTATTTTTAAGTTGTATATGCTGTTTGTTGACACTCTAGGCCGGTGGTTATTTTTTCTGTAACCTGTGGAGACCATACTTTGAGTGAATTTTTATCTTTAAGATCAATTTAGAGGGCAAGAAGAGGCACACTGGTCAACAGGTAAAGTAAGAATCCTGGCCTCATCTCTGCGAGACTTAAATGCAGGATTCTCACTAACTCAACTTATTTTCCTGTAAAACTTTTTACAGTAGCAAACTCTTAAAAATGATGAATTACATAGTAAATATTAAATATTTTATAGGAAAGTCTTTATAGACAGAGTCAGTCCAATCTAGCAATTCAGGAGTAATATGACTGGTAAGTCATAGCTACATGGGAAAACGACAGACTAGAGGTTGTATTTTCCAGATGCGTGTGAAGTCTGTTTTAAAATTCCTTTGCAATAAGGCTAAAAACTATTTGGTCTTACATTTTCTTCACCCATCCTTCAACTGAAGAGACTACTAATACAATCTGACAAGGGCCTTGAAAAGTATCTTTTATTTTAACAGATAATCTTATATGTTTTTCAAGTCAGATGCTGCTATTCTGTGACTTTTTTTTTTTTTATTAATTGATTAAAACACAATATCAGCCATTTAAAGTACATGAAATAATTCTGGCCTTTGAGGATGATGTCAAACACCAGTGCCCCTGAGGTTGCTAAGACTGCATAATATTCTTGGGGCACTTGGGTGGCTCAGTTGGTTGAGCATCGAACCTCAGCTCAGGTCATGATCTTGTGGTTCGTGGGTTTGAGCCCCTCATCAGGCTCTTGCTGACAGCTCGGAGCCTAAAGCCTACTTTGGGTTTTGTGTCTCCTTCTCTCTCTGCCCTTCCCCTGCTCACGCTCTCTCTCTCTCAAAAATAAATAAAGATTAAAACGTTTAAAAAAGACTGCATAATATTCTCTTATAGCTTGAAAGAAAAACCTAACATTTTCCCTCCTATGATTTCTACTACTGCTGATCTATTGGAATCATAACATGATCATTTGTGTTTAGGTCTGCAAATATGATAACTGACATCTACTTATCGTTAAAACCATGATGTTGGCATTATCTAAGGGAAATTAACGTTGATGTGAAAAGCATTGTATTTCATAATCAAACTTACACCATAGCTATACTGAATTTTGAGTCTTAGAATCTATGTCAAGCTTCTTTAAACAAAATCCCCTAATGTACACAAACTCATTCACATGCATACCCACCTACCCTCCTACACACACATACACACAGTTTTGCATCTGAAATGTCAGTTAATGGGTTTGAGTACTATATATATATATATATAGATATAGATATAGATATAGATATAGATATAGATATATAGATATAGATGTAGATATAGATATATATATATATATAGACATTTATAAATATAGATATAGATAGGAGAGAGAGAGAGAGAGAGAGAGAGAGAGAGAGAATCTGAAGCAGGCTCCATGCTCAGTGTGGAGCCCAACGTGGGTCTCGATCCCATGATCCCATGATCATGGGAACATGACCTGAGTCAAAATCAAGAGTCAGGTGCTCAACTGACTGAGCCATCTAGATGCCCCGAGTTTGAGTACTTTAATAAAAATATATTATACCAAATTTTGAAAAGATTGTGTGAGGACAAGAACAGATTGTTTCCTGCTTCATTTTTTTATTGACAAATCCAGTAGGGACAAGGGAGTCTCTAGATAATTAGATTTTATATCTATTGATATTTTAGAGAATATGCTGCTATAACACCATTAAAGACAAAAGCAGTACTTGAGGTCAGGTGGTAAGGGTTGAGAAAAGTTCATATTTGGGCTTTTCAACTGTTGGCAAAGAAAACAAGTGTTGTTGTTGAAGAATTAGGGGCCATATGGGAGAATCTGGAAGCCACTTCTAAAATAACTGTAATCCAGTTTACGTAATCAGTCTGTATTGGTCCCTATGGTTTCCATAGAGGTCATTCCACCTCCAAATTCTAATGAGACTTATATGGCAACAAACAATTGTTCCATAAAACTAAACACTGTAAAGCAGCCATCCCAGTGCAAGTCATCTAGCAAAAGAAAGTGTGAATGGGGCAGATAATAAGAAAAAATGTACCAGAGTTACAAAGAAAACTTTTAAATAATCCAGAGGACAAAAAATGAAATAAGTAAATGAAAGAGAATTTGCATGATCATTTAATTTGTAAATGATCACATTTAGATTTTATCTACACAGGTACAAATTCCATATCGTCCACATACACATATGCTAAATAAGTAAGAAAAAGATGTTGTGGAGGAAGGGACTCTAAATTGTTCACATGGACCATTTGACTGTTAAAATTGCTCATTGAAAAACACACCCCCAGGGCCCTTTAGCTTCACACTGATTCTTCATTTTAAAGGAGCTCCTGAGTAAACTGACCACCAAAAAGGACCACATTCAGCACACATTCTTCTGTAACACCTAAAAAGAGCTTAAAGGTTAAAAAAAATAGAAAAGAAAAGGATGTGGCTAAATTTGAAGGGAAATACTGTGGGTAAGGTTATATCAGTGATTTCCTTTTTTTTCTTTTTTTTTTTTCTTGAGGTTTATTTATTAACTTTGTGGGGGGAGGGGCAGAGAAAGAGAGAGTGAATCCCAAGCAGGCTCCATGCTTTCAGCATAGAGTCCAATTCAGGGCGTGATCCCACAAACAGTGAGATCAGGACCTGAAGCAAAATCAAAAGTCAGACACATAAGCTACTGAGTCACCCAGGTGTCCCAGTAATTTTCAGCTATAGCGTGCAATTTGTGTTTCCTTTCCTTTGGATCAGTTCTAATCATACATCAGAAGAATGTCATATATTGGGAAGTATTAAAAATAAGTAAGGTAACACTGAAGAATTATTCCATGTTTAAACAGCATCAGGTGAGTGGAAGGTCATTTTCTTTTCTTTTCTTTGTTTTGTTTTGTTTTGTTTTGTTTTCACATTTATTTACTTTTGAGAGACAGAGACAGAGCACAAGTTGGGGGAGGGGCAGAGAGAGAAGGAAACACAGAATCCAAAGCAGGCTCCAGGCTCTGAGCTATCAGCACAGAGCCTGATGTGGGACTCAAACCCACAAATGGTGAGACCATGACCTCAGCAGAAGTTGGACGCTTTACTGACTGAGCCACCCAGGTGCCCCAAGTCAGTGGAAGGTCATTTTCAATGCGCAATGTGCTATGCCATGAACACATACATCCAACTGCAAATCAGAACAGTTAAGGACAAGAATCACCACTGATGGCAGGGAGTAGAAGGCTACACGGTGCTTGGGGATACCCACCATACATCTCTTCGTAGAAAAGTTGACTGAGGGGTAGAAGACTGTTGAGCATGTGGGTGAGAAAATGACACAAAGGCCTTGTAAAGGAAGATGACAGTGCTGATGTAATGAGTAAAAAGAAAAAAAAAAGACAATTTCCAAATCGCTGAAGTCTATGTGGCAATAAAAGCTGAACGCAAATACTAAACCTTTTTCATGTTAAAAAGAAAGGCTGGCTGTTATCTCAGGGGATATTACAGATAATAAGGAGTCAATTATGATATTATGGGTAGAAGAAACACTATTCCATTAGTTCTAATTTTGAATGGTGCAGCGATTTCATAATTTAATTTAAGAAAAGCCCGTGAAGATTAATAAGATAATGTTTTCAAGGTCCCTTAGAGAAAGGTGTTATACAAGTATAAAGTCTAGTCATTAACAACTATCTATATATTTTAATGATATATACTCTCTGAGAGTGTATCTTTCAGTAATTTACCAAGTGCATTATTGAAAACTCTCATTAGCACATCAGAACTTGGGAAATAGTGAATTGGAGGCTGGGCTTTTAAAAATGATGCAGAGAAAATATCTGATGTATTGAGAAAGCTATCTATGATAAGTCATTGATACATCAGATTTCTTTCTTCATCCTGACAGTTCAGTTTTCTACAGTTATTTTTGCTCCGGCAGAGAGGCAGTGGGAGTTCTGACCACTCAGAAACTATATGGGGTACGTGTATCTGTGTGTGTGTGTGTGTGTGTGTGTGTGCATGTGTGTGTACTTAGTACACACACAGGGACTCAGACCTCTTATGATTCTTAAGCCTCTCACTTGGGAATGTGATGCTATAGTCTGGGAGTGAGATGCATAATCAGAGGTTATGTTATGGGTTTTCACTCTTTCCTGAAATTTCCTTCCCAGGAATGGAGGACAAAATAACTACGAGGAGGTCAGGAAGTAGAAACACTCCTTGCAGCCAAAAGATTCCTGGAGCACAACTCCCAGACTGCTTAGAGTAAAATATACATATATATGTATGTATGTATGTATGTATGTATGTATGTATGTATGTATATAGACACACACATATATGTTAAAGAGTGGAGATTTCTACTAAATCTAGACATCCTTACTTTGCAGTGTTTTTAGATAGTAATGATATTTGAAAGAATAAAGTTTCATGTTTTTCTTTTTTTTTTTTTTTTCAACGTTTATTTATTTTTGGGACAGAGAGAGACAGAGCATGAACGGGGGAGGGGCAGAGAGAGAGGGAGACACAGAATCGGAAACAGGCTCCAGGCTCTGAGCCATCAGCCCAGAGCCCGACGCGGGGCTCGAACTCACGGACCGTGAGATCGTGACCTGGCTGAAGTCGGACACTTAACCGACTGCGCCACCCAGGCGCCCAGTTTCATGTTTTTCTTTTTTTTTTTTTTTTTTAATTTTTTTTTTCAACGTTTATTTATTTTTTTTGGGACAGAGAGAGACAGAGCATGAACGGGGGAGGGGCAGAGAGAGAGGGAGACACAGAATCGGAAACAGACTCCAGGCTCCGAGCCATCAGCCCAGAGCCTGACGCGGGGCTCGAACTCCCGGACTGCGAGATCGTGACCTGGCTGAAGTCGGATGCTTAACCGACTGCGCCACCCAGGCGCCCCGCAGTTTCATGTTTTTCTAATGAAAAACTTGTGATCCTATTGCCTGTGTTATTTATCTAAGTCTGTTAATTTTCTTTGGCTCTTAACTGTAGTACTGTTATGTGTGTTACATAATAACCAGTTATTGGATTTGGGAGGATGATGATGGCATCAGTTTGTTTGAATGTCAACAAAAATAGACCTACAGGAGCACCTGGGTGGCTCAGTCGGTTGAGTGTCTGACTTTGGCTCAGGGCATGATCTTGCAAGGTTCGTGGTTCAAGCCCTTATTGGGCTCGCTGCTGTCACTGCAAAGCCCACTTTGGATCCTCTGTCCCCCTCTCTCTGCCCCTCCCCTCCTTGTGCCCTCTCAAAAATAAATAAACATTAAAAAAATAGACTTACAAAAGAGCAAAACCAAGAACCTATGGACAACATTTATGACAAAATTAGCTGATAAAATATTCTCATAAACCCCAAAGTACAGGTTTCTGAGGACAAACCACTGCCAGACACTGGCTGTGGGTTACTTGAATCTTTATGGAATAAGTAGAGGAAATTACTGAGACATCTAATGATCTTGACAACCCTCAAATACTCAGGAGGTGTTTACTGGAAAGCACAGTGGGCCACCTTGAAAACAGCAGTTGAAACATCAAAGTGGTTTTGCTTAGCCCAACAGTCAGTGAGTGTAAGAGATCTAAGCCGGGTATGTCTCCAGAGGACAAAGAACCACCACAGTCTAGGCTCTCTATCTCTGAACAATGACATCCCAGAGCCCACTCTAGGAGAAAACCATGGGAGAAGAGTCAAAACTAGATAAGCCATTGGCAAAAGGAAATGAAGCAGAAAGAAGGTCCGTATAAAAGCAGGTGAGGGAAACAGCTCCAGGAGATATTGGAAAACAAGCCACCAAATTTTTTGTATATCACTACAAGAAAACAACAAAAAACGGGGCTCTATGTATTTAGAAAAGATATCTTGACCCCACCTCTTCCTAAAAGTTTAGAAAGACAAATTTCATATAAAGGAATATTGTTCACACAAGCTCTTCTTGAAGAATCTACAAGAGAATGATCTTGAAACAAGTCAAATGACCAAAGGAGGCAAAGAGGCGAGGACTGAGGAGATAATTAAGCATATGGTTATATGTGGAACTAAGACTAAATGAGAGTTAAAAAGGGGATCAAGGGTCATGTACGTATGTAGCATAAATATAGCATTACTGAAAAGAAGAGGGGGAAAATAATGTTAAAAGTATTTTATAAATGTTTATTGTTTTATTTTATTACTTTTTTAAAAAAGCTTAGTTATGTATTTTGAGAGACAGAAAGTGAGTGGGGAGGGGCAGACAAAGAGGGAGATAGAGTGAGAATCCCAAGCAGGCTCCACACTGTTGGCACAGAGCCGGAAGTGGGGCTTGAACCCATGAACCCTGAGATCATGACCTGAGCTGAAATCAACAGTTGGACACTTAACTGACTGAGCGATCTAGTTGCTCTAAATGTTTATAATTTTAAAATTATAGCAATATATATTTAGACATTACATATATGTAACATTATTGTTCTGGGTCTATTACATGTATAATATGGTATACACCAAACAATTACAGGTTTTTTGAATTCTATTATCCCCTTAGTCTTTAATACTAGAATTTTTGATGTGGAATACACAGAAGAGGTTAAATAATAAATAATGACATAAGTCCCAGAGTCCTGATAAGAATGGGAAGTGTCCATAAAAATTCATAAGGCATTTTATTTTTAAAAATATTTTTTCTAATGCTGTCTACTAAAAAGGTCTGGAAAACAGCGATTAATGCACCAAAAGTGAGCATTCTTTGACCAAGATGTGGCTTTAAAATCCTCTTTCCCATTAAAAGAAACCAGGACTTCTTTAAGAAAAGTCTGATTCCAGGTCTGGGCAGAAACCACACAAATAAGCCTTAAAAATCTTGGCATATCAGGTATTGAAGAAGCAAGCAACTACTTCTAGTGTCATGTCAGAAGGGCGCAGGAACCAAAGTAAAGATACTTCCTTTCCCCAAAATTGGAATATTTGAGCTTCAAAGAGACTAATAATTGCAATTGATTGAAACTCTTCAAATATGTTCAAATTTATAAGCTTATAACTATATTTTAAAAATCTAAATTAAAAAAAATTTTAACATTTATTTTTGAAAGAGAGAGAGGGGGCATGAGTGGGGGACGGGCAGAGAGAGAGAGGAAGACACGGAATCTGAATCAGGCTCTGGGCTCTGAGCTGTCAGCACAGTTGCACGGCTCAAACTCAGGAACTGTGAGATCATGACCTGAGCTGAAGTTGGACGCTTAACCGACTGAACCACCCAGGCGCCCCAATCTAATTGGGTTTTGGAAGATGATAGGAAACCAATGTATTTTATGTTGAAAACTGATGAATAAATGGAAGAAATCAAACTTTAGTCTTGGTTCTTTCCATTCAGCTAACCTTTTCTATATGAACTGCACCACTGGCTAACTAAATAGAACATGGGGGAAATGTCTCTTTGGAAAACTATTTCAATTAATAAATGAAAAAGAAATGCCAGGAGTTTGTAATTGCCAATGAATTAACGGATCTAAGCACTGAGCATCAATGGCTGTTAATATCCCAAATAGGCAACCAGCCTTTATGTGCCTCCTGAGGAAAGAATATACCACCGCTGACAGTCTTGCCAAAGGGATAGAGCAGAGTCTAATTTAGTCTCTGAATCTATCTGCCAACTTACAGGAAATACAGAGGTCAGAGGCTCATGTTGTACTATGCCATGAGCATGCAATCAGCAAAATGCAGACTGCAAGAATGTTACAGGTCAAATGCCCTGGGAACTAATATCAATAAATACAAGAAAATGTGAGGGCCGGAGGAAAAAACCTATAGATTGAAACACACTTTAAATTGAAAAAGGATGGGCAAGGCTAAAAACTATGTGTTCTATAGATGCACCCTTGGATGATAAATCTAAAAAGAAATTCTAGGGATTAAGGTCTGGGTAATGGTTACTTAGTGAACAGAGAAGGGAGGAAGATGGTGTTCATACAAGACATGGAAAGGACTTCTGTGGTAGAAGTTGTATTTCTTGTCATAGGTGGGAGAGAAGAATTGTCTTACAACAATTCATAATGCTATACTTTTTTGTGACTTTCTGCATCTGTGCTTTATTGTTTTATAATAAGATGTTACAAAATAAAACAATAATAGCCAGGGGCGCCTGGGTGGCTCAGTCGGTTAAGCATTGTACTCTTGGTTTCAGCTCAGATCATGATCTCATGATTCGTGAGTTCGAGCCCTGTCTTGGGCTTCGTGCTGACAGTGCGGAGTCTGCTTGGACTCTCTCTGCCCCTTCCCTGCTCACTCTCTATCCCCTTCTCTCTCTCAAAATATTTCAATAAACATAAAAAGATAGTAATAACCAGTTGTCAATCTATTGCTCGGGAGACTTAATGAGTGGACAACTAGCTTTGGTGTACCTCAAGGTACTTCATCTTCTATTCCTGCCATTTTAATCTCTTATCTCTTACTTTTTTCTGTGAAAAACAGCTTCATATTATTTGTGTCTCAATCTCTGGACATGAACAATAAGAATATTACTTTTCCCAAAGTACGTTGTTCATAGTTTGACTACAAGATTTTAGGGTTTCTTTTTAAATTTTTTTAAATGTTTTATTTAATCTTGAGAGAGAGAGACACACACAGCAGGAGCGAGGGAGGGGCAGAAAGAGAGCGGGACACAGAATCCGAAGCAGGATCCAGGCTCTGAGCTGTCAGCACAGAGCCTGAGGTGGGACTGGAACTCACAAGTGGTGAGATCATGACCTGAGCTGAAGTCAGCTGCTCAACCGACTGAGCCACCCAGGTGCCCCAAGATTTTAGGGTTCCTAAAATTAATGCCACCTCATTACTCACACAGTGTTCATAGCACTTATGGACGGGATGCAAAGCTCACAACCTTGGGATAGGTGACCTGAAAACCTATCACTCAGGTTTTCCTCTCACTCAGTTTTCCCCTAATTCCCTCTTCTCAACTCTTGAACCTGTTACTCTTCTGTTTTTACAAATCAGACCCGTGAAACACTTAACTGCTACAAGATGACACTTTGCACATATGAATGGATAGCAGTGAGAGAGTGTTTTATCCTGTGAAATTAATGCCTCTGTCTGAAAACAGTATGCTCTCTAGTGCTTACGATTAGGGATAGAAAGCCACGCCAACTTGTGAGCACTAAATCTCCCTTATAATGATTTGTTCTGCCTTTTCTCTGGGTCAGTGAATATAAGTTTTCATAGGATAACTATAATCTACCTCTTTTTTTACTACCATTGCATAATTTTATCTCTCCAAGACTTATTATTAATATGCCATATTTTTCTCAAAAGAAAAGCTTCGTACTTAATATGACTCCCATTTCTTTTTATGATAGCTCAAAATTAGAGAGTCTTAAGAATCAGTTGCATTTGAGCAAAACTCAAAGAACTGGATATTAGAATGAGCACTCACTTCAAGTCAGACAGACCTGTATTTCATTTCCAGGCTTTGTATTTACTTAGAGAGAACCTACTTTATCTCCAGAAACTTCAATTTCTTCATCTATAAAATGGAAACCATGAGACAAATATCACAGGATTGTTGTAAAGGTTAAAGGAGAAAATGCATCTCAAATATTTAGTGCATTTCAGATACCCTTTAGATGATAATTATTCTTCCTCACCTGTTAAGTATTACACTCTCAAGTTTATGTTTTGCGCTAGAGTGAATTTAATTCTGAAATAGTTACTGGGCAGGAAAATATTTTCTTTGGCCAGGCAAATTGTCAGTTTTTGTTTTTGTGTTTTCAGTAGTGTTGACACACAATGTTACATCAGTTTCAGGTGACAACATAGTGATTCAACATCTCTATACGTCCATGCTACCTTTACGGCAAGTGTAGCTACCATCTGTCACCATACAACACTATTACAGTATCATTGACGATAATTCCTGTGCTGTTCCATGACTTACTCAATCCGTAACTGGAATCTGTATCTCCCTCTCCCTTTACCCATTTGCCCATCTCCCTTGCCTCCCTTCCCTTTGGCTATAAATCCAGAAAACAAACCGATGGTTGCCATAGTTGCAGTTTTAAACTTTAAACATCTTAACCTTATTCCCCCCCAAATTTATTTTGATCAAAGACATGCTGGAACTGTATCAATATGCATTCGGTAATTTACTATTCCTATTTACTATTCAGTAATATTCCTAAGGGATGGATTCTTGCCTTTATTTCATATTCAATTGTTTTTCAAACATTTATATATTTTTAATGTTATTTTTAATTTTTTTATGTTTTATTTTATTTTTGAGAGGGAGGGAGAGAGAGAGAGACAGAGAGAGAGAGTGGGGGAAGGGCAGAGAGATAAGGAGACACAGAATTCGAAGCAGGCTCCAGGCCCAGAGCTGTCAGCACAGAGCCCGACGCAAGACTCGAACTCATGAACCTTGAGATCATGACCTGAGTCGAAGTCGGACGCTTAACCAACTGAGCCTCCCAGGCGCCCTTTACAGCCTCCTTTTTATTGGTTTTTAACTTAGTAACTGACAAATGGACAGTCAATAAACACCTCTAAAAAACGGTCTTTCCTGTTCCTGGTGATCACAACTTCCTCTCATAATATTGAAAATTAAGTGAGTCTTCACTTTGAACAGTACAGAGCCATTCAACTTTTACATCTCTAAGAGTATGTGTCCCCTCCCCCCCCACTACCTTCCCCTGCCCATTTTTCTTAAGTATGTAAGTGAGAAGAGAAACAAAGAAAGGCAAAAAACATGGCCTAGAAAACTAAGGAAAGATAGATTTTTTCCCCCCAGTAAAATAAACAGTGATACCTTGGAACTATGACCACATTTTTAACTTGATATTTGCCTCCATAGTATAATTCCAGGGGTGGTAGAAAGAACCCTAAGCTCAATAAAGCATCACATATTTCTTTTCTTTTTCAAAAAAATTTTTTTGAGAGTTCCCAATGAATATATGAATATATCCAAAGTTGCAACTGACTCTCTCCCACCCCACCCCACCCCCTCCCCACTGGAGCAAGTGACGTGATGTTGTAAATGGGAAGGGAGTGGTGAGTTTGGGGGCAGAGGCATGATGAGGTACACCATCTCCAAAGTCCCAGCCAAGAGGAAGAGGAAGACATTTCAAATATTACTGTAAGGAAAAGACCAAAAGCGAACACTTTTCATCCATTTACACTTTTGCTATGAAGCCGTGAGGTGCTCTTCCGAATCCACTGTCATCCCACAAGCTGATGACCTTCTGCAGATGTCCCCAAGATCCCTGTTGGCCAGTTTCTCTGCTTTCCTTTCAGTGGGAAAGTTTCTCCTCTATAATGATCATGATTTGAAATACTTATTTTTGGTGTGCATGAGAAAGGAAAGAGGGCTGAATTAAATATGACAAAATTGCCATCCTTGCTCTAGTAGACAACTACTCCAGAATTCTACATGTAAAAAATGTAAATGTTTGCAAGGAGTCTCTTCTTTTAAAAAATCCATTACTTTATGACTGTCAGCATATTTGAAAAATAAAGATCCTTTCCAATTTCTTTGAAGCTAACAGAATCTGTTTCTTAGTGATTGTGTCAGAGGTTTAAAAGCTGTTGCTCTCAGTTTTTTCCTTAACATTTAAGAATCTGTTCCTTTTTTGAGTCTGTCAAAGGCTTTTACAAATTGGAAGATTGTTGCTCATTCAGTTAGATTTTTTTTTTCCTGGATGAACACGATACAACAAATCTGTTTTGGTGTCTTTAAAATCAGAGTTTTGGCTTATTAAAATAGTTAAATATTGGTTGCTCTCTTTAAGGCTTTGGGGTTGCTCTTTCATAATAAAATTATTCTTGTGTTTGGCCTATGTGCCAGAGCACTGGTTTCATAACCAGCTAGACCAATAGAGTTTCACATAATCAGGTGCTCTGTTAATAAGGAATGACAAGTATACTGCACTCCTGGAACCTGCAGAACTATTATAATACAGTCAATGAATTGTTACTAAGGACACTGTCAAAAGGAAATGGTTCTAAAGGAGGCTTTGGGGAATGAGAAAAAGAAAGCTATTTTGAATATTGTCAAATATAAATAATTAGGGCATTCTCATTCTTGTCGTTCAGATTTTATTTATAGTCTATCTATTGTAAATATCTGAATTTTTTTCCGTAGGGTATGTATAATACAAATTTTGCCAGTTGTATATCATCGATAAGTTATCTGAAAATTATTACATTTGATAAATATAAATTATAAATATTAGATATATAATAAATATTTAATCTACTTGGAAATGCTCAAAAAGTGCTTACAGACGATTTCAAAAGAAATCCTGGTTGAAATCCATTAACATAGTATTTTCATCTTTTAAAAATTATTTTACCTATTACTATTTTCAGCACCAAAGTGCTTAGAAAAAATGGTACTGACAGAAGGGTCCAGATAGGCTAGATTCTGCTAGAAACAGCGATTTTGCATGTAGAAAATGTTATATTTAAAATATAATCTCATAACGCTCCAAAACACCTCTAAACTCCTGTTACTACACAATCTAAAATTAGGCTTAAGGGTTAGAGTTTAACCTCATAAACATTTAAAATCAAATTAAAGATTATATCCTGGTGCTCAACAGAATTTTATAGTTTAGTCTATTTCAACTTCTTAAAAGGCATTACAAGGTGATAAAATATTGTCTTCCAAACGTTAAGTCCTTTTATTTTTATTTATTTTTTTATTTTTTTTAATTTTTTTTTCAACGTTTATTTATTTTTGGGACAGAGAGAGACAGAGCATGAACGGGGGAGGGGCAGAGAGAGAGGGAGACAGAATCGGAAACAGGCTCCAGGCTCTGAGCCATCAGCCCAGAGCCTGACGCGGGGCTCGAACTCACGGGCCGCGAGATCGTGACCTGGCTGAAGTCGGACGCTTAACCGACTGCGCCACCCAGGCGCCCCACATTAAGTCCTTTTAAAGCAAGAACCGAGAAATATCAGACCACATGAACCATAAACAAATTCAGTATATTATTACCATCATCAGTGTTATTACTGATTGTGAGAAACACAATATTCTCTTCAGAAATCAGACAAATCTAGATCTCTATTCAGTATCTCCCTCCATCCTGCCAGAGTATTGAAATCCTGAGGCTATTACACTACATTGTGCATAGATTAGGCACGGTAGTAAAATAAGTTGTATGATATCAATTTGTTTTGTCAAATAAATGACACACCATCAGGTAGAGACATCTGGTTCTCACCTTGAATATAATGTGTTATCACTTTAGTGCAATCAACTGAAATACTATGCCTCAGACGATGTTACTCATCATTTGCTTGGATTGCTTAAAAATACTCTAAAAATAATCGCAACAATTATCCCATGATAATGTGTCAAATAGTGTACTGTAGATATGATAAGAAAACCCAAGACATGTGTTGCAATATCTGAAGGGAAAAAAAGTCAAATTCCCAGTTACATTATTATTCATGAATTCAAAGAACTGCATCTCTAGTTCTTTCTTTCTTAGCATTCTGGTAAGCTGATCTTAACAACAAGCTGATCTCTGTGTCTGGAGTACCCACTCCTAACAGTTTCTTTGCCAGTTTATTTTTTCTTCTTTTTCTTTTCTTTTGATCTTCTTTAGTCATATTAATTATAAACCTCTGCCTATTTTCTTTCTTCCTAATTAGCCCAAATGTTTATTGAGGGATAATGTTTAATTCATCTTTGGAAATATAGGGTTCCCACAATACCTTAGGTCTTTGTAGGAACTTAATAACGCTCATGCGAAGAGTGTTACGTGGCACTAATTCAGGAAGCTGCAAGTACCTGAACCATCGTCAGGGTGGTATGAATGATGAAAAAAAAAGTGTTGCATATGATAGATAGTCAGAAGAAAGAACAGTTTTCATAGCTCATTATGACAGTAGTTGGAGGTAAATAATCACAATAGCTAATCATAGCTGGTAACAGCTATTACTATGTACCATGCATTATGTAATATCTCATTTGATCCCCACAACAACCCATGAAATGGCTAACGTTATTATCTCTACTTTATGTACGGGACACCTAAATCACGGAGAATGTAAGCAAACTTCAAGCATTTAAGCGTATATACTTGAGAGAAACAACAAAAACTCACAGAAATATGACATATCAGAGCGATAGACAGTTTGGATCACTATGTAATCTATTTTATTATTTCATAATAGTTTTGCATTAAAATAACCAGTTTCAAATGACAAATCTATATTTAAACATAGATGATGTTAAACCTTATATATAAAGTCTACATGATAGCAATCTCTTTTTAAGAAGTAGGTATTTATTTATTTATTTATTTATTTATTTGTTTTGAGAGAGAGAGAGGGAGTGAGACAGCAGGGAAGGGGCAGAGGGAGAGGGAGAGGGAGAAAGAGAATCTTAGGCAGGGCTCGATCTCATGATCATGATACCATGACCTGAGCAGAAATCAAGAGTCAGATGTTTAACCGACTGAACCACCCAGGAGCCAGTAGGGGTTTTAAAACACATATAAGAAATAAAGCGGCATAAAATTTAAATTTAACTACTTCACCATTTGGCCTAGGACTAACGCTGGCTTTTACTAGCCTGTTACCATAGTCATTATGGTACTGGGAGGATGACAGAAGTCATTTGAAATGGTAACTCAAGTGTCTTGTGGCTAGAACTTCTAGCACTTCTGAGGCTCCCTATATACTTTTAAGAAAATGACAGGAATGGTAGAAGGTGCTTTAATTAAGCAAGCAACCTGCCAAATGTTCAAAATTATATGTGAGTTTCTAGGGAAAGAACAGAAAAAAGAATATAAGAAAGCTTTTTATTAACATGGGAAAATGTAAAGATGTAAAATATCGATTTACGGTAATATCGATTTATGACTTCTGCTATTAAAATATATTTTAAAGGGTTGCAGTGAAAACTATAACATTAGCAAAAAACAATATAGGTGAGCTTTCTGAAAAATATTAAGCTAATATTTTCCAAGGTAAAAATATAGTTTTGGATATCCTGTTATGCCTCCCTAATCACTGAAATTATGTTTGACCTTGACTAAATCATAGAATATTTTCTGTATTTTTGTTCCCCTAGAGAAATGTACTTGTTTCTAGGGTAGTCAGGTGTTTATAGATTTCATAATTAAAATATAAAAAATAATGACAAAGCATTATTCTTACTTTAATATGGTCAACCAAAAAAAAAAAAAAGGCAATTAGAAAAGCAATTAAGTTATTGAAATCTCAGGGAAAGACATTATGGACATTATTTTTTCTCCCATGAGTTAACACTGAATTGAAATGCAACATTTGGTTGCACAGAAATTATAGGCTGTTATTTATGAATTATATGCCTTCAGATTGAAAGTAAGGGTCAAAATTTCAGATGTGTCTTTTGGAAGAATTATTACTTTTAAATATTTTATTAAATAAAAAAAATTCCCAGCCTCATGCAGTTAGAGTTTCTCTTTCCAGCTCCATGAGACAGAAGGAGAAACCGCGCAATGGGAGAAATACTTTTTTCGGTTCCCCTCTCCAGATTCTCTGCTGTTTTGAGCTTGAGAATTAGTCAACTGATTTTAGAAAATCATGACCTCCAATTAGCCTTTATAGGTGACTGAAGACAAAATGGTTTTCTGGCCAGGCAGAGTATACAAAGATACCAAAAACCTACACAAATATTTTTTTTTCCCCCCTCTGGCCTCTTAGTCAATGTCTGATTTGAAGTAGAGTTGGAGATAAAGAAAAATACATTCAAGGGAAAAAAGCTCATAACAAAAAAAGTTCTCATATTTTTGTAAATCTGTGCTTTGACAAAATTAAAATAGAAAAAAAACTAAATTAAATGAGTTAAATTTCTTAGTACTTTTAAATAGCTTGTCATTATGGATTTTTTTTATAAATCATACTTCATTTCTATTATCATACATTCTACTTACAAACTGAAAAGCTATACGTAAATGATTAAATAATACTAGAATCAAGAGAAAAACTGATGAACATCTCATAACATTTAGGTAATTTATCCCAAAGCAATCTAACACCCAAAATTGGTGTATGTATTATAGAATTTACATGTAGGTCACATAGATTATTCAATAACAGAGTGGTACCAGAACCATGGGCACATTCTCTATGCTTGTTTCTTTATCTAGAAACTAAAGACAATATCTGTTTAAATGAAAACAGGTGAGAGGTGGCACATTTTAAAAGTATTTTAAAAATAGCAAATTTGAGTAACTAACGGGTGTAGTGGCAATTTTATTATCTTTAGGGACCTACTCAAACAGATAAGATTTATAAATCTTGAGCTCTCCTCTCACTTGTGGGAAGGCTGTAGAATTATGTAACATTTGCCTTTTCAGATCACCGAAACAATGAAGTGGATTCACGTTGTTTGCCTCATGCCTTAAAGGGAAATTATGCCTGGACTTAACTCTTTTGTGTCTCATCAGGTGTAAATTTGTTTTAGTATAAATTGCGAAAATACACTAAACTGGTGTTCAGGGATTTGTCCGATGAATGGTACCCATTATGATCCTTGGGCTGATAAAATGGACTGCGTTGTATTATGAGTGACTAGCAAAACCAAACTCAGGTCATTTTAGATTTTAAATTAGTCTTCACACAGCTAAAACCTCGCTAAGCACATCCAGCAAAAAGTTGGTATTTAGGGTTGAAGTCAGTGAATGTTTTTCTTATCAATGAATTCTGGGTACCAAACAGGGAAAGTCCTAAAAATGCATTAAAAATTAAGTTAACACACTCGAAACCAACTGTCAGCCAGTGCTTCCAGCTGGAGCATTCATGGTACCATAAAATTAGAACATTGGAAAGAAAACACACTCTACACAAATGTACTTGATTTGAAAGTCAGACTTTACATTTGAAAGTTTTTGATATTTCAGTTAAGCCTCTGCTGTGTATGCCCACAGAGGTACACTTTTGAGTCACAGAAAAGTGCTCTGCTAAATGAAAAATCTTTTGCGTTCCATCACCCAAAGACAGGAGGGCTCAGGGAGGGCTTTGATGCCCTTAGGATGACTTAGCCAACATTAACAAACCTTGGAAATCATTTAAAGTCCACCTTTGAATCTACAGAAACATTAAGAAACCAAAACCATTTTCAACAATGAAACAGTGGGGGAAGATGCTGTAATCTCCATGAAAAACGGCTGCGGCAGAAATGATCATGATGCTAACATGAATAATGATGATATTGTCGATGATGACGATAGCAGCAGTTCTTATATACGGCATGAGTGTCTGCTATGGACTTCACATGCATTACTCAGTCTTCATACAGCAGGGACCCTTGTTACCCCCCTTTTACAGAAGAGGAGACTGAGGTTCAGAGGTGTTAGGTAAACTGACAAGGTCACAGCAGGCATGTGGCTGGGCCCAGTCAAGAGCTCAGGTATGCCTTACCACAGTTTTTATCCATAATTATCCATTTTGTATAATGAAGGATGTTCAAAGCCCTCCAAAAAATATACTATCTGGTATCCTTGTAAAATATTTTTTTATTTCTACAGTTTTCAGAGTGCTTGATAAACTATTTGCCTGTAATTGCTTTCACCCACAGAGAAGTCATGTCAGCCACCATCGAAATGCAGCTGCTTGTAGGAGGGAAGAGGCTGGAAATAATGCTCGTCCACATAGGAAATAAAAACTGCTTAAAACCGCCTCTCGTACTTAAGAAGGTAATAACCACAGTTAGAGGTTGTTCTGGTCATTTAAACCAGCACTTTATTTTTTACAATGTGTGTTACTGAGACCTTTAATGAGCACAGTTGGAGTGGGGAAGCTTTCTATTTCTGAAAGCCAAGGAACATCTCCAGTTTCATGGTGTTCCCTCACAGTACACTAGAATGTGCATTCACTTAAGCTCAAGGACACAACTTATTAACACATCTCTTGACAGTCCATATTTTTCCCTTAAGAGGTTTTGCATTTACAGAACATTATTTCTCCTTCTTGCATTTGGAAATCAAAGGACGAGAATCTAAATCTGTGTGACTATAAAACATCTAATTGATTTTTATTTTTGTTTAAGGATTTTTAATCTTGGCCACGAATTTGAAGTCGCATTTGCTGCTCCTTTAGATTTAAAAAAGCAAGCACAGAATTCATAAATTCAAAAAAGGTAAAAAGAACTAGGATTATTAACCTTTAAGGGAGAAGGCTCTGACGTCAGTTGGTAACAGCCAAATTTAGATATCATTACGCCTAAAACAGAAGGGTATGAATTAGATAGTCTTTACCATGAACTATGTGGCTTATAGCAGCCATCATCTAAAAAAATAATTTAAACAATTTAAAATATGTTCGTAAAGAAAGGCCTCATTTTAAAAGTCATCACTTATTTCACTTAATTCCATTAAAGAAATATTGATCAAGAACATATATTGTATCAAAGGAACAAAACTAGGGTCTGTGAGGGATCCAATGGTAAACAACGTTAAACTCTGTTTAAAGAAGGTGATGTTCAGGGAACCCTGGGTGGCTCAGTTGGTTAAGCATCCGACTTCATCTCAGGTTGTGATCTCATGGTTCGTGGGTTCAAGCCCCGCATCAAGCTCCGTGTTGACAGCTCAGATTCTGGAACCTGCTTTGGATTCCATGCCTCCCTCTCTCTCTGCCCCTCCCCCACTCGTGCTCTGTCTCTCTTTCAAAAATAAATAAAACTATTTCAAAAAAGAAATTAAAAGAAGGTGATGTTCAAATAAAAGAGATGGGGCATGTATATAGATATACCTGACATAAAAGAAATATGTAATGAGTATTCAAAAGAGGCAAAAGGTAGGATGGAATATAGTAGAAGCAGATAAGTAACATCATCTGATACATCTGACATCATTTCTCACTACTGTCTCTCTCTCACTCTCTCTGCTTTGACCAGACTAATCTTGAATTTCCAGATCTGTTGAATCACCAGATACTCTTCAGTCTTGGGGTCTTTACACTTGCTTTCTTCCCTGCCCAGATCTAACCATAAACCTTGCTCTCTCATTTTCATCGCAACTTTCCTCAAATGTTTCCTCACACCCTCCCTCATTGCCCTATTTAAAATGACAAAATCCCTACCCACTTCCCATTGTCCTTGCCTACTCACTGTTTTTCTTAGCTCTTTTTTTAAGTTTATTTATTTATTTTGAGGGCGAGGGAGCATGAGTGGAGGAGGGGCAGAGAGAGAGGGAGAGAGAGAGAATCCCAAGCAGGCTCTGTGCAGAACCTGACGCAGAGCTCAAACCCACAAACCGTGAGATCATGAGCTGAAATCAGGAGTCAGATGCTTGACTGACTGATTTACCCAGTTGTCCTGTTCTTCTTAGCACTTATTTTCAAACATAGTATAGTATTTTCTTACTTACATATTACCGGTCTCCTTCCTACAATCTATGATCCATAAGAACTTTTATTTTGTTTACTGTTAATTTGTTACAGCTTGGGATAGTTCTTAGCATATAGTAGGCACTCCACAGTTATTTGTTGAATAAATAAATGAAGCATTGACTACTGTAGGGTGGGGGTCATTAAGACAAAATAATTTAAAATTTTAAGATAGTAGCTAGAGTGTTATCAAGGTCCAGAGAAAGTCTTGGTTTACTAAAATCTAAGGTATGTTTTAAACATATCTGAAGGTCAAGGAATATGAGACAGGGACCAGAGAAAGAAAAAAAGAATTAAGGAAAAAAAAAAAAAAAACATTGAGGATCAAAGTCCTGAAAGAATTGCAGGACACAGGCTTAGAAGCAAAAGTAGACCAATTAGCTTGCTCTAGGGGAACACCTCATCCTTTAAGACAAGATCAAAGGAAAGGAAAGAGCTAGGTGAGAATAAAAAAGGGACTTGGCAGCGTGAGAAAAGTAAAGCTGAGGAAACTTACCTTTTCCATGGCTGTCCGCTGAGAATGAAGCATGCAGGGGCAGAAACCGGGGGCTTCTGGGAGGGTAAAACCTGAGAATAGCTGTTCAGTAGAGTGCAAAAGAGAATTACTGGAGATGAGTAGAATGCCTTTTGGGAGTAGTGAGAACTCGTAAGTGTATAACATGCACCTATAGAACAGTCAATCAGCCACCTTATGTATACTCCCTGTCATCCTTGAGAAAGACAAGACAAATAAATACTGTGGGTGCCATCCAGGCCTAAGGACAAGGAAGATCAGAGTGGCAGAATGACAGGCGGGACAGCCATGAAGTAGAAAAAGTGAGTATATGTTTAGAACCACCTAATATTCAACACATGGTATGGAAACGCATGGCAGGCACCCAATAAATGATTGTTCTTATGTTGTTGCTGCTACAATTTAAGTAATCGTGCAGATGAAAGAATCCAGCCTAGATTCAGTGATAGAGAGTAGCGGGGCAGTAATACGCTGAAACTCGCCATTAAAATGGTGTGTAGCCCTAATAATCTGCAACATTCCAAATATGCCTTAATTTTATCATTTACAAAATAAAGATGATACTAGTACCTACATCCTATATCTACCGTGGTGATTAAATAAAATCCATTTTGATCCTGGAGACAAAAAAAGAATATTTGAAGAGGTATTAAAAACTGATAAAAATTTAAGATCAAGCACCAAAAATAAGGTCTGGCTTAGAATAAGCACAGTGTAAGTGTTGGCTTTAAGGAGTCATAATGTGATAGTGAAGTGTAGAGAATCTCCGGATCCGGGTCCTGGTTCCTTTGTTGGTGGTGACTGTCTGAGTAAATTCCTGAAAACCAAACCTCCTGATCCAGGGGTTATTAGCATGCTCTCCATCCCCTACAACAACTGATGGATAAGATGGTAACCATCTGTAAGAGTGATGCACTAGAACAGAGGTTCTTGACTGCTTGCATAGAAGGTGAAGTGGGGCTGTCAGAACATTTCAGTATGACTGAAATGTGTGTGTGTGTGTGCGCGCGCGCGCACACGCGCGTGTTTATGTGTGTCTGAAATGGAAAAGGCCATTTTCTTCACCTCATAATAGGGCTATGTCTCAATAAAGCCATTGCAAGTTGAAAATATTGGAAGCTGAATGTGCATCTAATACACCTAACTCACCTAACAGCGTAGCTTAGCCTAGCTTCCCTTAAATGTGCCCAGAACACTTACATTAGCCTACAGTTGGGCAAGATCATCTAACACAAAGCTTATTTTATAAGTAAAACAAAGCTTATATATATATATATATATATATATATATATATATATATGTAACACGTATATATATGTGTGTATACATATGTGTATACATATACACATAAACACATATATGTAAGTAATATATATATATATATGTAACACAAAGCTTATTTTATAGTAAAGTGTTGAGAAGCTCAGGCAATTTATTGAGTACCGTACTGAAAATGAAAAGCAGAATAGTTGTACAGGTACAGAATGGTTCTAAGTGTATTGGCTGTCTACCTCCGTGATCACATGGTTGACTGGGGTCCCCAGCTCCTTGTGTTGCCACCACCCAGCATCATGAGAGTATGGCAAACATATGGCTAGCCTGGGAAAAGCTCACAATTCAAAATTTGAAGTATGGTTTCTACTGAATATGTATTGCTTTTGCACCATCATAAAGTTGAACCATCATAAGTTGGGGATTGTCTGCACAAGTAGCAGCTTTGCATATTATAGTAATATCCTAAAGAGTCTTCCTGTGTTTACCTTGCTTCTTCTAAGATTAATTCTATATTTTAATCTCTGTTCTTGCTTATATATTTTTAATACTGTGTGTGTATACACGTGTGCACATTTAAGTACATAACATATACCTAATAAATGTTACATGAATAAGCACCGTTTTCCAATTAGCTGCCTAAGAGCTATGGCATCATTCCCTGGTCTGAGTTTTCTGTGGTTATTTCTTATCCATACAGAATAAACTTTACGCTCTTAACCTTGGAATTCAAGGGCCACCACATTCTGCCCTTAACTTCTTTTGCAGACTTTAGTCCAGTCAACCAATCTGTTTATACTATACCCTACATCTCAAAGCACACCCTATCTCTGAGCCTTTGTTTTTCTCTGAGCCTTTGTTTTTCTCATTGTCTGTGTTTAGAATACCTTTTCCCTAGTTTACTTACTGCTAATGCTCTATTCAAGTCCCTCGTAAGTACTTCTCTACCTTCTCCATCCCTTAAATATCTTCCCTCTGAATGTTTATTGAACCTACATAAAATGTGCCCTAAAGTGCACATTGTTGCTAAAATTATGAAGGCAGATAGTTTGATTATTCAATAGTAGATGTTGAAAGGATAAAACTGGGTCATTTGAGAGGCACCTGGGTGGCTCAGTTGGTTAAGCATCCGACTCGATTTGGGCTCAGGTCATGATCTCACAGTCCCTGAGATCCAGCCCCGCATCAGGCTGTACACTGACAGAGCGGAGCCTTCTTGGGATTCTTTCTGTCCATCTTTCTCCAGCCCTCCCCCACTCACATATTCCCTCTCTCTCTCTCTCTCTCTCCCTCTCTCTCAAATAAATCAATAAACAAATAAAGAAACAAACTATAAAACCAATGGCATCATTTGAGAGTGAATTTTGGACAGAACTCACCCTTTTGCGCATGCACGGTCATCAAGCAAAGAAGATAATGAGATAAAAAGAAGAAAAGAGTGAATAGTTATACACTAGTTTTCAAAAGCAACAACCAAAGATTTGCCAATCAGGTGAGTAGAATTGGCTAGATGTTAAAATAGCTCCACTGCATAGCCACATGACATAAATCTGACATCCAAAATTACCTCCAGGATCCAAAAGAAACTTTGAAAGCCAGTTGCTTAGAATTAGCTCAATAAATCCTTTATGGACTGTAGCACTAAAATGACTATGGGAACTACCATAGTAATTTGAAACAAAAACAACGGTAACCTGGAAAATATGACATACACATGTATGATAAAATTAGCCTCGTTTATTTCTAGATGTTTTTGACTAAAACTCTGGTAAGTTTAGAACTTTCTGTTTTTCTTCCTTTTGATTTGCTGATGACCCATGCCTACGGTCAACCCTTTGGTACTGATACTATGGAGAAGCTTGCAGTAGAACTGCACAAAGTGTCATCATAAAACAGTATTTATGTATACATAACTCAGAAAGTACAAGCATGTTAGCACTGTTATCCACTCATATTTGGGAAAAGACACACTTTTATTTGGATTTTTTTTTTTTTTTTTAGAATGAAGGTCATGGGTGTCTGGTGTCTCAGTTGGTTAAGCTTCTGACTCTTGACTTCAGTTCAGGTCATGACCTCACTGTTCGTGGGTTCGAGACTCTGCATCAGACTCTGCAGAGGGAGCGCAGAGCTTGCTTTGAGATTCTCTCTCTCTACCTCTTCCTGACTCGTGCTCACTCTCTCTCCCTCTCTCAAAATAAATAAATAAACTTAAAAAAAATTTAGAACGAAGATCACACACTCGGAAGCCTTCAGGGCAGATAGCACGCATGAGTGCTGAGTGAGCAGTGCAGGTCCGAGGCACATACATTGTGTAAGGATGTGGACTGGTGTCAGGAATTCTGGCAAAACTGGTCAGAGCTGCCCTTTGGAGCCAGCCAATTTTGCCATTTAAGAATGTAAGCCTAGTAGAGCAAAATCTTCCAGGGTTTGGGAAGAAGTTGAGACCTTGACTTTTTCATGTGAAATTCAAAGATTTAAAAAGTTGACACACATTCTTCTAGAACACTGTAGATCAAACCAAACACATCTGCGGTCTTGATATGGCCTGCACACCACCATTTTGCAATTTTTGCTTTTGATTCCTACAATGATTTTTTTCAGCGTCATTTCAATTCAATAACCATATAAAACACTTACCTATAAGATGTTAAAAATAATGATTATATTTTTAATTATTATTTGCGCATGGCTGAAAAACACCCTTATCTAAAAATAACAGGCAAAGCTTGAAAACCAAGAGGCAAGGAACAGGGATTTTTAAGGGCAACTGCAGACTGTGTGATATTCTTGCCCCTATTTCATCCAGTGTATGCCAGCCGGGCTGAGTATTTTCCTAAAGCAATATTCCCGATGTCATTTCTGGGTCTTCTGTATCAGCAGAGATTTTGAAAGGTACTACCTTTTTTAGAACTCTTGCACTAGAGCTGCTATTGCCACCACTAACCTATTAGTCTCTGCCTTTGCTAGGAAGGTACTAAGAAAACAGTCTCTGAATGGCAATACCATGATAGAGTATAAATGGGAGAAACAGGGAAACAAGTTATACGTGGCAAAGACTTTTGTAACATGTGTTGCTCAGAAAAAGTCACACACTATTTCCGCCCCCCCCCACCTCCACCACCACTTCCATCCTGCACTGTCAATAACAGGTTTCAAAGGGATTGGTCCATATATATTACTTTCATTAAAAGAATGACTTTGGAGCTTTGTGCCCGTGCAACCTCACGGGAACTTTTCCTGATGACCAAAAGTCATGTTTCTCTTCAGCAGTTAACATAACTCAAAATATTGGAAAGGGTACAATATGCTCTCAGCTTTGAAGTCAACAGGCCAGAGTAAGTTCTGAATGCTTCACACCATCAATGTCTTTTTGTTCCCATAAAGAAGAAGAACACAATAGAAGCCTCAGTTCCTGCAGCTTTACAATAGCTCTTACCTTCAATAGGAAAGGAAGGAGAAAGGGAAGGGGCCCAAACAAACACAAACACAAGCTAAAGAAATAAATGTGAAAGGGTAAAGAGTCAGGAGATGACAAAAGGAGAGCAGTCCCCTGCCCTCTTTTCCCATCGGCCTTTGTCCCCTTTTCATTGTTGTGCATTTAGGACAGTACGTTTTCTCTTCAAAGTTCCCCAACAGGACCCGAGGACTTTGATCAGAGGGTATTTTGTCCTCCTGTACCAGACTTATCACTCACCACTTTAATTGGCTAATAGGGCTTTCCCCAACATATTTTCAGCCTTTGAATTGTTTGGCATCTTTAGAATTAAAAAAAGACAAAGTGGACAACTTTAATGCCAGCTGAACAAGAGCGAAGAGTGGATTTGGACAATCACAGAAAAGTGCTTCTGTGCCACACACTCTTTCCCCCTCAGTCCTAGGTGTACGAGTTGGTGTTTTTCGTGAGAATGCCTCCTACTTTATGTCATTAGCCATCTCCAAATGGTGACTTCACGCCTCTCAGTAGAGCGGTTCTCTGGCACTGGCAAAGGGCTCTGTGAGAGTACTCTTCAGTGCCCTCCACTTGCTCTCCTCTTGCTCTCGATGAACGAGGAACTATCTTTGTGCTGCACGAGGGAAGAGTGGTTGTGACGACATTACTAAACTACACTCAGAATGGTTTAAAATAATAAAAACTTGACATAGACAACTATCAGAATGATTTTGAAACAGAAGAGAATGAGAACAAACCATTCTCAAGAGGTTTTATGAAGTAGACTAATTAATACTTTCTGAAACATCCATATTGGTTCTTTCTAGGGCACCAATGCCTTAATATTGCTCTTCTACCAATTGGCCTGCTATCAGTTTTCAGCACATATGATTCAAACGACCATTTAAAAAAGTATTAGATGCTGACTTAGGTTTTTACATTTCAAGCTTCACTTATCAGAACAATTCACTGAACTGTACTAGGCAGAAGGAAGACATCTCCTACTTTGTTTAAAGTAAAGGGAAAAATATTCACTCATATTTGGTTGTGAAATGCCAGTTGAATGCTGTTGCTGCAAGATGTAGTTACCTGACTATAATCTCTCTTTTTCAGTATTTGAAAGGAAAGATGTGTATAGAGTTCAAGTAACTGATTCAGGTTGTTGGAATGACAATTCCTTATGACTGGAGAAAGTAGTCATAGATAAGGCATTCACTGTCAAGAGAAGAAATAAGATGGAAATTTCTTATTTTATCAGTTGAGAGAGAATGACTGGGAAGGCAAATTCTGAGACAGAGCAGTGCTAAGACAACTGCTGCCTGAGCCAGGAAATCTGTGAAGGCAGAGGACATGCCTTGTGGCTGGTAGCTCTGGGCAAAATTGATGGCATTTTGATCCCCAGATGCACTAAACACTCAGAACCTTATGTTAGCATTGAAAATGAGCTAATCCCAAAGTAAGAAATGGAAGTGAGTTAGAAAGGAACTTTAAAATCCAGCATGAGGATAAAAGCAGAGTTATATAAAATTATTCACACTAGTTTAATGACTATTCATAAAATCAAATACATAGGTAAGTCTACGTAGTTAAAAACGGAAACAGTATATACAAGCATGGTGTTATGTTTAAGTGTGGGGTTTTAATTCTGACGTGTAATTATTTAACAACAACATTATATACTTAAATTGTTAAATAAACATAAAGTAGAAAAATGTAATTATGAGCTAAACATCTAAGGAACCATGACTATAGCACAATATAGCACTATTCTAATATTTAGAGTCAGAATATTTGAATTCTCCATCAAGCTATTTCTTTTACTAAATATACACTTATGTCTGAGGGATTCTGCCTCGTTGGAGCCTAAAATGTTAGGTCAGGGCCAGCAGGCTCCAGCTGGGGGGGGGGGGTTCTAGTTCTTGCTACTTCTGACAGATGGGAATATTGGCAGGGTGCTTCCAGAACTGGACTTCTCCTTGAGATGAACTTTGCAGGGAACAACTGGTCACTGAGACTCACATCAGTTAATTGCCCAAACCTGAGCTGCAAGGACACTGCAGAGGGATAGCCAGCTAATGTGATGTTGAAAGATTAAATAATGCAAAAGAGCAGTGAGGGAAGAAAAAAAAAACAAACATGTAGAAGATAAGCTGACAAAGAAGGTACATTAGTACTGCCAGTCAAAATCATATAATATCACTCCTCAACCTTCCAAATTTTCACTGAGGAATCTTAGAGGAGTGACCCACATCACCATGCTAGACATCTTTAGAAATGTCTGTTAAAAAATGTAAGATCCATTTAAGTATTCTACAACAGGGGGTCAGCAAACATCTTTGTAAAGAGCGAGATAATAAATATTTTAGGTTCTGGGGTCCACATGATTTCTGTTTCAGCTGCTCAACTCTTCCATTGTAGTGCAAATGCAGCAATAGACAATATACAAAATAAATGAGCTTGGCTGTATTCCAATAAAACTTTCTTTAGAGACATTGAAATTTGAATGTTATATAATTTTAACATTACATAAAATATTATTTTTAAAATTCTATCTTTTTCAGCCATTTAAAAATATAAACACATATTTAGACTGTGAGTTATATAAAGAGACGCCATATGACAAATGTGGCCCAAGAGCCAAAGTTTGCTGACCCTTGTTCTAAAGTTATGTCCGTCAAGGCAGCTGTATTACAAATGTCATGATGATAATGAGAATCTCTGTAACAGGATGTACAAAATGTATTATAATTTTTACTGAGGGCTTTCGAGTACATCATTTCATCTTTACGAAGGTCCAATGTAATAAGTTGGTGTGGTAGATTGATTGCATATTGTCCCATACAGGTCACCCTAATGAGAGTTCTTCAGTTCCCCCTGTATCCACACCCATTACCATGACTTTGAAGCTCCTTACAGCAAGAATTGGAAGTTCATTCCACTGACCCTTATTCTGAGGTCAGCCATGTGGTTTACTTTGGCCAATGGTATGTTGGCAATTGTGACACAAGCAGAAACTTGAAAAATACTTGAATGTTTACACTTAGTGTTTATCCCTCAGTGTTACCATGAGAACATGATGGAGGTAGCCTGTTGAAAAACAAACAAACAAACAAACAAACAAACATAAAGCTGATAAATCAAAAAAGAACTAAATAAATAGACAGTCCATGTCGAGGGATAAAAAGACTCAGTACTGTTAAGACATCAGCTCTTTTAAAACTGATCTATAAATTAAATGCATTCCTAATCAAAATACAAGCAAATTAATTATAAAGTTTACATGGAGAAGTAAAAGTCACAGAATTATGAACACAATATTATAGGAGAAGAACAAAGCTGAAGGACTGACACTATCTGACCTCGAGACCTACTATAAAGCTACAGTAATTCAAACCAGTATATACTGGTGGAAAAAAAAGGATGAACAGATCAATGGAACAGAATAGAGAGCCCAGAAATACGTCCACATAAATATGGTCAAATGATCTTTGATAGAAGAGTAAAGACAATGCAATGGAGCAAAGATAGTCTTTTCAACAAATGATGCTGGAACAATGGGACATCCACATGCAAAAAAATAAATCTAAACACAGACTTTACACCCTTCACAAAGGTTAACTCAAAATTGATCACAGACCTAAATATAAACACAAAACTATAACACTCCTAGAAGCTAAAATAGAGAAACCTAGGTGACTGTGAAATAGCAGGTAAACTAGCTTTAGAGCAATTCTGCTCTGTGAAAGGCAATGTTAAGGGAATGAAAAAAGAAGCTACAGACTGGAAGCAAATATTTGCAAACGACACATAGGATAAAAGGATTGTTATCCAGAATATACAAAGAACTCTTAAAGTTTATTTATTTATTTATTTTTAAGTAATCTTTACACCCAACATGGCCTTGAACTCACTACCTCGAGATCAAGAGTTGGAACTCTTAAAATTCAACAAAAGTAAACATATGATCAAATTAGAAAAATGGGCCAGAGACCTGAACAGTTAACTCACCAAAGAAGGTATACATACGGCAAATAAGACTATGAAAAGATGCTCTACATCATATGTCATAAGGGAAATGCAAATTAAAACAACAATAAGATACCACCACATACCTATTAGAGCAGCTACAATCTGGACTACTGATAATACCAAATGCTGGTAAGGATGTGGAGCAGCAGGAACTCTCACTCGTTGTTGGTGGGAATGCAAAATGTATAGCCAGTTTGGAGGACGGTTCAGCAGTTTCATATAGAACTAAACATACTCTCACATATGATCTGGCAATTGTTCTTGGTATTTACCCAAAGAAGTTGAAAATTTATCTCCACACAGTTGTTTACAGATGCTTTATTTTTAATTGCCAAAGCTTGGAAGAAATCAAAGTGCTTTTCAGTACATGAATGAAGAAAGAAATATTGGTATGCCTAGACAATGGAAGATTATTCAGCACCACAAAGAAATAATCTCTCAAGCATTAAAAGACATGGAGGAAACTTAAATGCATATTACTAAATGAATCCAAGTAGTTACAACAATATGATTCCAGCTATAGGACATTCTGAAAAAGGCAAAACTATGGGGACAACAAAAATATCAGTGGTTGCCAGGGGTCAGGATGGTGGGGAAGATGAATAGGCAGATCACAGAGGATTTTTAAGGCATGGCAAAACTCTCTACGGTATCATAATAATGGATATATGTCATCATATATGTGCCCAAGCTTATAGAATGTATAAAACCAAGTATGAACTCTTAGATAAACTATGGTCTATGAGTCATTATGATGAGCCAATATAGGTAAAAAATGTACTCTCTGGTGAGTGGTATTGATAATGGGAAGGCTGTGCATCTGTGGGATATAAGGATATATAGGAAATCTCTGTATTTTCCTTCTAATTTTGCTGTGAACCTAAAACAGCTCTAAAAATATAAAGTTCTAAAACACACACACACTCTCTTTTTCACACACATACACAGTCACACAGACACAGACACACACACGCTCACACGCGCACACACACACACACACACACAGCAGAATTAATACTCCCATAGCCCTACTCAAGGCCACCCAAATCGGTCAACAGCCAGGCAGCAACTGATATGTGAGGAGACCCAGCCAAGGTCAGTAGAATCACCTTGCCAACGCATAACTCATCTCAGATGCATGAGTAAGCTCAGCTAAGATCAGCTGATCCTTGCTTATTTGTGAACTAAGTAAATGTTTGTACTTGTATGCAACTTAAATTTTGTGGCTGTTTATGAAGTGATATTACTGTGACAATACATAACTGATGTAGTGGGGTGGTAATTATGCCTGTTTTACAAAGGATAAAATTTAGCCAGGTTCTAAGTAGGATTTATGAAAAATTCTAAAGCTCTGACATTTAGAACAATCTTTGAGAATTCTATCAGAACCTAAAATTCTGAATTTCCCAGAGGCACGTAGTTAGTAACTGGCACAGCTAGAAATAGAATTTATGTTCTTTTATTGACATCTAAATTCAAAGAAATACAAAAATTAATATGATGCAAGAGACCAGCATGCTGTTTAAAAAAATGGACAATGAAACATTTTAAGAGATCTGAGATTATTTCATAAAGATCTATGTTTGCATTTAATGGATTTATAAAATTTTTTCAAAGAAACTGTATAGACTTCTTTAGTTATATGTACTTTAAGAGATAAAAATCTAACTAAATTATTACTCTAAGGAGTAAATGAAAATGTGTTAAGAGACTCAGAAACAAGTTTTAACCTTAAATACCTTGAAATCAGATCTTACTCAAGCTTTTTGGCTTTTCATATAAATTAGGCTCAGATTCCAGAAATCTCAACTTTATAATCAGTTCTATGATATCTTCTATGTCCAAAAGTGATTTATTATAAAATATTACTTTCAAATATTGTTTTAAGTAAACATTTTCTGCAAATTGCATTGTGTAAAGAATCAAAGTCTATAAATAGCATTGAACAAGGTCTGTTTTTAGACTAAACACTGTCTCACCAAAGGATTGATAATAGCTTTTAAAGTGGTCTAAGGTATAAAAAGTTGTCTGAATCAACTCAGATTATTTATATGTGAAAATAATAAATATCAAGTGCTAATGTGGACAAATTTTGAATGCGAAGTTAGAAACTGTTACAACTCCCCATGAGATCACATAGGTATTTTAGGGAGCAAAAGAGCACAGACTTTATTAGGGGATTACAAAGAAACTACTTGTCTTTCTTTTGGTACAATAACTAATTTACCCTGCGGAATAAATGTCATCATTAACAAATAGAAATTAAAACTTTATGAAGACCTGTCATTTGTCAGACAGATAGATGTATCTGTAACCTTCGAATGCCCATTTTCAGATGAGGAACCCGAGCTTAAACACGTTCAGGGACTTTTAAAGAGTCGTACCTACTAGTGAATGGTGGAGCCATAATTTCAATTATATTGATCTCTTCCCAAACTTGTGCCCCTTCTTCTATATGAGGTTTCAGAATAAAATGGCTTGGATATTAGAATGTCAAAAGAGCTTCTGAAGAGGTTTAATAGCCAATATTTCCTCACTTACAGAGAGCCCTGATAATAAAAGATATTTTACTGTAACACATAGTTATAGTACTACATTAGATGGTTAGAGCTTTATTACAAGACTATAAAAATGTAAAACATACAACAATCTAGGAAACCCAGAGATGAAAGAAGACACAGAAATTATCTTCCATTTTACAGACAAGAAAACTGGACTTAGAAGATGTCATCTGTTAAAAAGTCGCAGAACACAAACAGATTTTAAAAATATGAAACCCAATCCAGTGCTTTTTCTATTTTTCAGGGAAAATACACTGCTTAATAAAATAGATATTAATCACTTGCTTGGACTTTACATAGGCAGTTATTTTTGGCTGAGATTTACTTTGTGTCCTCACCAGCAGTTGTGGACTATAATACTTGTTTCTATAAGACTGTGGTCTATCAGAACTTTAAGGAGAAGATTCATTTTTGACACCAGAAGGGATAATGTCATGAAAAAAAGACTGAGCTTGAGAATTTTCAGCTTTTTTTAGACCGATTTTATCTAGGTCAATATCCGAAAGACAGAAGTGGAGAAAAAAGAGTTGAAGAATAATAAATTGTTTTAAATTTGTTTTAAAATTGTTAAGATTTATTAAAGGAACACGCACACGTTGAGAGAGAGAGCCAGAGCCAGAGGAGAGCCAGAGAGAGACAGAGATGCTCCTACATGGCAAGACATACTGCAAAATGTTAGATAACTCCATATTTATAAATTTAACACAGTTCCAATAAAAATACTAAGAATACACTTTTTTTTTTTACTTTTAATTAAATGTTTTGGGTGATTATAGTTTCAAATGCAATTGTAAAAAAATAACATAGAGAGATCTTGTGTAGCCTAATTAACCAATTTCCCTCAAAGGTCCCAACTTGCAAAGCTATAGTCCACTATCACAGTCAAGATATTGATAATGATACAGTCAAGACACAGAATAATTCCATCATCATAGAATATGTCATGCTGTCCTTTTTAGTGACATCTATTTGTTCCCATCCACACCCTGTCCTGAATCCCCAGAAAACATTAATCTGTTCTCTATTTGTATAATTTTGTCATGTCAAGAATGTTATATATATTAAATGCTGTGGCGTGCAACCTTTTGGGAGTGCCTTTTTTTCACTAAAAAAATAATTCCCCGAAGCTTCATCCAAGCTGTTACAAGTATCAATAAATACTTCATTCCTTTTTTACTGCTGAGTAGTATTCCATGTTCTAGATAAACCTCAATCTGTTTAACCACTCTTCTGCTGACAGCTATTTCCAGATTTTAGCTATGATGAATAAAGCTGCTGCAAGATTCCCATACAGGTTTTTGCGTAAACATAAATTTTCATTTCTCTGGGATAAATGCCCAGGAATGCAGCTACTAGGTCATATGGTGGTTTCATGTTTAGTTTTTTTTAAAGAAACTAGTAAACTGTTTTCCAGAGTGGCTGTACCATTTTACATTCACACCAACAATGGATGAGTGTTCTCTACATCCTTGCCAACAACTTACACGGTGTTACTTTTTTTTTCTTTTTTCTTTCTTTTTTTTTAAACTAGCCTTTCTGGTATGGGTATAGTAACAACTCACTGTTGTTTTAATTTGCATTTCTCTAACAGCTAATGATGTTGAAGTGGAGAAAAAAGGTGAGGAATAAAGAATTTCCTTTAAATCTTTTTGGTGAAAGAACATGCACATACAGACACACACACTTACAGAGTGACATGACATAATCCCAGGTGAGAAGAGTTATAATTCAAAGACACCAGATCTTCCAAATGCATCTATAAATTTAACACAACTGCAATAAAAACCTCAAAATATTTTAGCTTAATAAAATAATATAAAATTTATCTGGAAGTAAAATAGACTAAGAGTAGACAAAACAATTATGTTTAAAAGCAGTGATGCATAATAAATTTGCTACAAGATACTTAATGTTTATAATATCATTATATACTAATGATGTTAGTGTAAAATTATTAAAATAATGTAATATCGGCTCAAGAAAAGACTGTTGAAGGAAAAAAAATGAAAATCCAAAAACAGACCCAAGTAATTTTTATGCATTTAGTGTTTGAGATTTCAATTTAGTAAAGCGATGAGTTTTTGAGTTTTGCCTTTAGGAGAAATATTAAAGTTAGTTCTCCATTGAACTATACAGCAAAATAGAGATAAATTAGAAAATCCAATGTAAAAATGAAGTCATAAAATATGGTCAAATGGTTCAAGATACCAATATGTAATCACATGGAAAAATATCCTCTGACTGATTACAGCCAGGATATATAATTTTCCTGTATTTATACTTCTGTGTTTTAATTTGTTTTCTTTTAATAACCATGTAATACATTTGTGATTATGAAAAGGGGCATAAAAACTTTATATCAGTTGTGTTATTATAAAGATCTTGAACAGAGTGGGTGCTGCTTTGAAGGAGCTGACCCTAGAAGTAAATAAATGGCAGCTGTTATCAAGAGGTGGTGAGATGAAGGACTGCATGGAAACCTTTAATTTTTAGCTGGAGCTAGAAAGTGAAACATTTTTTTTAAGGTTTTCCCTTTTTTTTTTTTTTTTTTCAACGTTTATTTATTTTTGGGACAGAGAGAGACAGAGCATGAACGGGGGAGGGGCAGAGAGAGAGGGAGACACAGAATCGGAAACAGGCTCCAGGCTCTGAGCCATCAGCCCAGAGCCTGACGCGGGGCTCGAACTCACGGGCCGCGAGATCGTGACCTGGCTGAAGTCGGACGCTTAACCGACTGCGCCACCCAGGCGCCCCAAGGTTTTCCCTTTTAATATGTGAAAAGATACTTAACTTTCTTTTTTGAAAGACACAACTTCATGTCTCCATTCTCTCTTACTTCAACTAATTCTTGACTGGTGACAGCACTCTGGCACATGATGCCCATGTGTTATGTTGTTTAATTGCCACATGTATGAGATGGTGCTTCTGTGATTCCCATTTGGGTGTTGGGGATCCAAAACAGGTAGGGGTTGGAGCCCCTGGGTGGCTCAGTCGATGAAGCATCTGACTCTTGATTTCGGCTCAGGTCATGATCTCAAGGTCGTGAGTTCCACCACCACACTGGTCTCTGTGCCGACAGCCCGGCGTCTGCTTGGAATTCTCTTTCTCTCTTTCTGCCCCTCCCTGGCCCACATACACACGTGCTTTCTCTCTCTCTCTCTCTCTCTCTCTCTCTCTCAAAAATAAACATTAAAAAATTTAAAAACAAAACAAAACAGGGAGAGGTTAAGAAAATAGATAATAATTGATGCAGCTAGTATGTAGGCCCAGGACCTTAACTGCTTTCTTATATACCTTTCGGAGAAAGTGTCTACCTTTCTTACCACCAGCCCTGTCTACTCCTCTTCTGCCTCAGCAGCACCTTGTTGCTCCTCAAAGCTCTCAGGGTGTCTGCATTATTCCCTCTGGCAGGAAAACATTCCAACTATATGCATGCATATGTGATCATCTGTCAACCTCTCGAAGAGGCCTTTTTGATCACACAGACTCAAATGGTGACTTCCAATACAACCCTTCCCAGCTTTTCTCACCACCTGATCTTGTATTATTCATTCAGGTGTTTATTCTCAGTTTCCTCCACTAGAAGGTAAGTGCCTATTTTTTTCAAACATATATTCCCCAAACTTGAATGAACAGATGATCTACGTACTAGCTCCTTATGGAAAATAAATTCAGTAGTACTGAAAAAGATAACAATTATAAAAATTATCCCTAAAGAGTGAAATTCCTTAGATACCATCTAGAAAAAAACTCTAGAAACTCTGGGCATCAATATTTGATTTTAAAACCCCAGGCCACATTTAAGGAAATCAACTGTGTGCCTAAGAAGCAATGTGACTTGTTAAATGAAACATACCAGGGTGTCAAACTATAAGTAGGGCTTTCACCTCAAAATCAACCCCTTGGCAGGCAGTGAACTGACTCCAAGACTCCAGAATTGTTCAAATATGTTTCTTTCAACAACTCTTTATCAGTGCCTTCAGAGCTTGTGAAAATTTAACTTCAATATATTCAATAATGGAAATTTTTATCTCTTAAGAGTGGACTTGGCCTTGGAAATAGCCAGAAGTCATTTAAAGCCCACTGTGGGGAACAAGGTACGGACAAAGCAGACCTCATGAATTTTTCATCAAAAAAGTGATGTGATTAGAACATAATGAGACTCTCCTTTTCACCGTTTGCTGGTAAAGTGGCTCTGGAAGAACTTTTAAAATGGGATTGCGAGACTCGTTTTGAATGTCATTGTATAACAAATGTTGGTATTGACACCCTTCAAACCACTACTTTGGATGGAACAACACTCATTTTGATGTTTAAATTATGATCTGCTTGATTTATGTTTTAAAAATGCCAATCCATTTTACAATTAATATATATAGAGTTCGGAATAAAACATTTTCTCTCCAGTCTTCATGTTAATTTTAATTCAAATGTCTCTGAACCTGCATATGGATACCTTTTTAGTTGTACTTTATAAAATCATATTAACTTGTTAGGTGGATAAATTTCATTTTGTCCAGTGGATATATCTCTGACATGCTGTATAACAACCCAATTTTAAGAGTCAGAGAGGTATAAAATTTTTAATGCACAAAAGAAATTGATTCTGGAAACGGCAAATCTATGAAAATAGTAGATAGATCAGTACAAATGGTCCCTAATTTACGATGGTTCAACTTAAAATTTTTGACTTTATGATGGTGGGAAAGCGATATGCATTCAGTAGAAACCATGTTTCGACTTTTGAATTTGGATCTTTCCAAGGCTAAGGGTCTGTGGTATGATACTCTCTCATGATGCGGGGCAGATGCAACCACAGCTCCCAGTCAACAATCGCAAGGGTAAACCACCAATAAATTTACAGCCATCCTGTCCCCATCCAACCATTTTGTTTTTCATTTTCAGTACATAGGTTTTGTGTTAGATGATTTTGCCCAACTGTAGGCTAATATAAGTGTTCTGGGAATGTTTGGAACTGAGCTATCAAGTTCATTTGGTAGGTCAGATGTATTAAATACATTTTTGCCTTATAATATGGTTTTATCAGGATATAACCTCATCATAAGTCAAGGATGATTTGTAGTTGCCAGGTGTTGGAGGAAGGGAGTGGGATGAACAGGTGCAGCATAGAAGTTTTAGGGCAGTGAGACTACTCTTTATGATACTGTCATATTGGATACATTTGGGCATTTGTCCAAACTCACAGAATGCCCAACACCAAGAGTGAGCCCTAATGCAAACTATGAACCTTGACGGATTATGATATGTCAGTGTAGGTTCTACAATTGTAACAAATGTGCCATTCTGGTGGGGAACAGTGATTGTTTTAGTTTCCTTTTTTCCCCATTATTCCAATTATATGTTCATGCTTTTCTCTTATATAAGATTTCTAGGGAATGCACACATTTGGTAAGGTTCAATCTAATTTCCTATAAATTTTGCATAGGAAAATTTTTAAAAATTTAAATTACATTTATAATGATGCTTAAGAAGATTTGCAAGTTACTTAAGTGTTTTCTCAATCATTAAAGATTGAATTAGTTATATATATATATATATATATATATATATATATATATATATCTCCTATGATATATGATTAGTTTAATGTATATATGATAATTATCTAAATATAATACGATATATGATGGCTGGTAACATATATCTATGATGGCTGGAAATAATTAACCTGAATATTATTTTCCCCACACATTTAGAATAAATATAAATTCAAAAATTAAAAAAAGAAAATAAAAGAATTTGGTCCATGATCTCCCACCTGTCTTCCAATTCAGTGATAGTGTCACTCTTTGAAAGAAGGCAAGTCAGGAGACATGAGTTATTATCCTGTACTGGTAATATCTTAGCTGTAGATCTCAGACAAGATACGTAACTGTTCTGGCCTCAGTTTCTATGGTGTGGTTGTGACTTTGGAACTAATCATTGCAATCTCTTCCAGTCCTAGCTGTTCTTTTATTCAGTGCATTAGAGGGGGCTTGCTATTTCAAAGGACCTTATTGTAAAAGATCTTGTAAAGCTAATATTTATCCTTACTTAATCCTTTTTAGGAAATGCATTAAGTGCATGAAACCTGGTAAAGTAACATAGTTTATTTTTAGTACAGACATGTTAGATATGTAAGCTGCAGGGTTTTTTTTTCCCTTTGTTTGTTCTTAATTAATGACATGTTATAAATCCAAACTTGTGTTCTAAAAGGTTGAAATGTCAAACTGCTAAGTAACAAAGTGTACCTGTGAGATTTGTTCTAAAGTGAACTGACTTGCATTCTTTTCTAATATCCACAAAATATCTCCATTTTGTTAGGAATAAAGGTGTCCTCATGGTTTAGCAAGAATATTTTATTATATTCAAAAAGAACACCCTGACTATGCAAGTAACAGATTTAAACAGATGGAGTGAAAACTCTAATTTTTGCAACCTCGTTTTTAAATAGGAATATGTGGGCTAGTTACTAAATACAAAACCATGACTTCAACCTACTCACTCTCCCAAATTGCTTGCTATTTTCAATCAACATCCTCAGGTTCAAGAAAAAACAAACAAACAAAAAAACTCCCAAGACAGATAAAGTTTACCTGAATTTACCATTTGGACTTCACCATAGCCACCCCACCCCCCAGCCAGCCCTTTAACAATCTTTGTTTAATTGGTTCCCTGCAGGTTTATTTATAAACAGTCTTTATCCCTGGATATGTTTAAAATACTAGAAGCTGTTAGCTATTACCAAGAGGAAAAAAAAAAAACAAAAAAAACAAATCCTATCCATCCATATTTGCAAGTTGACTTGCCACTATAAAGATAATGGTCACAAATGTATGCCTTTCACTGCTACTTTGAGACTGTTTTATCAGGAAGCCCAGGAATCAAGTATTTTCCTTGCACATTTGTGGAGATAGTTTTGCATCGCAAAAAACAAAAACAAACAAACAAAAAAACCCAAAAAACAAAACACCCCTGCATCTATAATGAAAACTGTTTGGTGAAATGTTAGTCTTCATAAAGCCCCTGGGAAGATTTGAGGGACAGATTTTTTTTTCCCCATCAAGAACAGAGGATCAAGTAAATCACAAATTGTCTACAAGCCTTCCTTCCTTCCTTCCCTCTACTTAAAAAAACCTGTTATGTTTGATTAGAAAAGAAAAAAAAAAAGAGTGAACCATAGTGTGGAGAAATCAAGTCTTATGGAGTTAATCTATAGGGGTAGTCTTGGGTTATAGGCAGTGAACAACTAGCTTTCCCCTTCCCTGCCGCTGGAAAAAAAAATGTGCACTGGTATACACACATAAGTTGACTATAGTTTTTTCTGGCACAAAGGTTACATAGCACACAATTTTAAGATAACAGCAAAATAAGCAATACTCTACTGTAAATTCCATATGGCCAATTGATTCTCACAGAATACCTTAGCTGAATTTTGCTGAATCCTGGTATCCATAGCCAAAGTATGGTTGCAGTTAGTAAATGAATTTGGTTCCAACTTGAATGTTGGTTGCCATTTTCATTTAAGTTAATGAGTAAGGTGAAAGCGAAGAATCTATGATATGTGTAGGAACGGCACTTGTTGGTCTTCATGTGACTCCAGCTCATTGGATTCAAGTTTGTGAATGCTAGAAGAATTTGGAAAAATCCCCTTGATTTTTTAATGGGCTAATCACAGTAGAATGGCTACAGGCACTAAAGAATTTTACCTATAACCTGCATTATTAGCATTTTTTCCATCATTTTTTAAAATTTAAACAATCAATAAAACAACAAATTAAAAGCAAATTTGTAACGTTTGTTGAATTCTGAGGTGTAAATTCTGACACCATGACCTATTTCGAGCTACCAGCGTGATGCCAGGAAATGTGAAATCGGGAGATGCACAGCAGCCCACACATATATTTTCGACCATTATTATTATATTTCCACCATTCACACAGCAGAGGTAAATAACCTCAAAGGCATAAATAATAGTAAGATGAAATAAAATAATTAGGAAATGATGAGTTTTGAGAATTTATTATCTTTGCTTTTAATATATTTTTATTAAAAATTTTTAATGTTTATTTTTGAGAGAGAGAGAGTGCAAGTGGGGAGGGGCAGAGAGAGAGGGAGACACAGAATCCGAAGCAGGCTCCAGGCTCTGAGCTGTCAGCACAGAGCCCAATGCGGGGATCTCATACCATGAGATCATGACCTGAGCCAAAGTCAGATGCTTAAGTGACTAAGCCACCTAGGTGCCCCAATATATTTTGCAACTGTAAGTTTGCGTGAGTTAATTTTTAATAATGGCTGAAATTTAAAAATGGCTTTAATACATTTTTTAAAAGTTTATTCGTTTATTTTGAGACAGAGACAGAGACAGAGAGTGCATGTACATGTGGTAGAGGGGCAGAGAGAGAGGGAGAGAGAGAGAGAATCCCAAGCAGGCTCTGTGCTGTCAGGATGGCCCCCAACACGTGCCTGGATCTCACCAACTGTGAAATCATTACCGGTACTGAAACCAAGAGTTGGGTGCTTAACCGAGTGAGCCACCAAAGGGCCCCTACTTTTAATACATTTTTAAAATGATTTTTAACAATTGGCTCACAGAATTCCTGAAAATTTAAAAATCAGTTCTTGTGAGTTGGTAAAGCTGGTGCCAGCATACCCCTACATGTGGGTAAAGACATCTGAAATCCAAAAAAGAAGACACCACCTTCTTCTGTTTATGCCAATATCTACATAAGCTAAAGACACTAAAGGACACAAACACTAAGATTTTTCCCTAGTCACATAGCAGTATTTCCTCCCTCTCAGGTCACTGTCTTTTATTAGCTGATCTGTAGTATTTGATCTCACAACCCAGTAGGGAAGGTGAGAAAAATGTAAGAAATCATTCCCAATTATGATTGGTTGCTGTAGCAGGTCTTTCCTATGGTTAAATTTCACAATATATAATTAATATGCTTTAATTATTTTGCACTTCAAATGCTCTGAGAAGTAAAAATTTTCACGCTGAATCTGAAGGCCTACAGTATCATTGTTTTCAAATTCAAGTATTACAAAGAAAAATAAGGATTTTTGAGTATTTGATTACTTTTATTAAAAAAAAAACAAATCTTACCAATGTTTAATGTTTTCATGAAAGAAAATTGATGGAAGAATAATTTTATATACTACCAAGTAATTCTACATAATTAAAATCTAAGAAAAAGTGAAGTTGATTGAATTAAAAGCTTTTCAGAAAAAAATAAATAGCAATATTTAACAACATGTTTTATTTTTGCCATAAACATTCCTACTCTAACATTTCTTTTCTTTTTTTCTTTTTTTATTTTTTTTAACATTTATTTATTTTTGAGACAGAGAGAGAGAGAGCATGAACAGGGGAGGGTCAGAGGAAGAGGGAGACATAGAATCTGAAACAGGCTCCAGGCTCTGAGCTGTCAGCACAGAGCCTGACGTGGGGCTTGAACCCACAGACCGCGAGATCATGACCTGAGCCGAAGCTGGACGCTTAACCGACTGAGCCACCCAGGCGCCCCTCTAACATTTCTTTTCTATGATGACTCTGGAGGTCAGCATTAAACCTCTCACTGGTATATATTGTTGTCATAGCTGATGTCCAGGGGAACATGAACATATAGGCCAAAATAAGCACATAAATTCTATTTACTAAATGAAGAAAAATTATTAAGAAAGGAGAAACAAAGAATTTAAACTAATCACAGTAAATAAATTCAAACAGTTTAAAGAAGACAAACTGACAAAGCAAGAACAGGAGTCATAAAAACAGTTCAAGAATAATTTTAGGAGTAAAAAATGTATAATAGTTGAAAAGCATACTAAAGTGGACCATGAAAGTGCAGGACAGATAAAGCCAAAGAATAAATTAGTGAGCTGAAGATCAACTTGAGACTCCATAACAGAAGACAGAGGAGATAATAAGGAAGTAGATTTAAAAGAAAAGCTATATAAGAGACTCTTAAAAACTGAGAACAAACTGAGGGCTGATGGGGGGTGGGAGGGAGGGGAGGGTGGCTGATGGGTATTGAGGAGGGCACCTTTTGGGATGAGCACTGGGTGTTGTATGGAAACCAATTTGACAATAAATTTTATATATTTAAAAAAATAAAAAAGAAAAGAAAAGCTAAGAGAAATGGAGGATAGGATGGGAAATGTATCTGGATAATAAAAATCCCCCCAAATATAAAAAATAATAATACATTTCAAAGAATTAAAAACAGATTAACTGTTTATGATTGAAAACATTTAAAGAGTACCCATCTAACTGAAGTAATCATACTTTCATATATGAAAGTAAAAAAAAATTAAAATTAAAAAAAAATAGAAAAAAAAAGCACATTAACTACAAAGCCAGGAATCAGACTAATCAGGTCTTTTTTAACAGCAACATTATATACAAGAGAAAAATGGAGTAATAATTTTATGGATTCAAAGTGGAAAAAAAAGTCAACCTGGTTATATATATATATACAGTCAAGTTTCCATTTAAATAAGAAGAAATTTAAAGACACTAAAAATAAAGAAAGTAAATAAAGTTTATTATTTTCTAAAATAGAAAGCAGCAAAGAAGTGACATATCAAAAATGCATTAATAAAATCCCAAAACTTTAATTCTAGGTAATATAAACATTACCTAATTTGAGGATGGGGAGAAGAGGGACTAGAGAGATATGACAGCATACTAAAATATGTGTTTATTAGAGGAGTATATAAATACTGATAAATTTTTAAAAATCTACAAGGCTAAATACCAGTATGGTCTCAAGGATATCCACCATTTGAAAAGAAGCAGAACAATGAACTTTTATACAAATTAAAGAAAACTGACTAACCAGTTGAAAACAGAATAGAGAGATAGGTAACCAAAAGGAAGTAAAGTAAATTGAAATATATGAAAAAGAAGTGGCAGAAATGAGTGTCATTACAATAAATGTAAATGGACTTAACTCAACAATTAAAAGATATTTTCAGACTGGATAAGAAATGTTTAATAGTATATCAGGTAAAAGAGACATACTTAAAATATTGGGATATAGAAAGTTAAAATAATAGAAAAAGATAAACCAGGCCAAAATTGGTCAAAATGAAATTGAAGTAGTAATTTGAATACCTGACAAATTTAAAGCAAATTTAAATTAGAATCTAAAGGAAAATGACATAATAAAGGATAAAAAGAAATGAACAAAAGAGAACAACAGAGCAGAATATATAACTGCTACACATGTGTGTAAAGTTAAAATATATAATGCCATAAGTAAGAATACTGAAACAAAAATAAAGCACCAATCATAGTTTAAAATTTTAACAATTTCTTTAATAACAAGCATAGTAAAAATATAAGTAACCTGAGTAATACAATTAATAGGTTTAAATTACTAGATAAATATAGAATACTTCATCAAAAAACAGAGATGGGAAGAGAGAGTGTGCAGTACTTAAGTAAACTACTAAGTATATTTATCAGGGAAAAAATTATTCAGTATTTAAAGATATATAAAATTAAAAGTTAAGTATTCAAAGAATTGTAAAGAAAGTGAGCAAACCCAAATAAACAAGAAGAAAGACCATTGTAAAGAAAAGGGCAAAAATCATGGATATAAAAAAAAAAAGCAGTAAAACAAAAAAAAAATCATTGTTCTTAAACACACTAATAAGCCTCTGGCAAATTAGACAAAGAGAAAAAGAATAGATGCACATAACAACATCAATAAAGAATTAGAAAAAAAAGCACTACAGTTGTAGAAGAGTTTTTTAGAAGGTATGATGAATAACAAACTCTAATAAAATTTAAAACCTGTAAGAAATAATTCTATATCTAGAAAAAATATTTAAAATCCACAAAGTGGTACAACAAGAAATAGATAACCTAAATGTATCAATCATTATTGAAAATTGAAACGGTAGACTTCCTTTCTTACAATCAATCTAGGACCATATAAGGAAGTTAATAAAATTTAGTGTTAGTCCTTATTTTTACTAGTTCTAAAACACAGGAAAAAAAGTGAAAACTGTAACTAATTTCATGATGTTCATGTAATCTCAATTGCAAAACTGGATAAAAATGAAATGCAAGAATACCATAAGTCATTTCATTCATTAGTGTGTATGTTCTAGAACTAGAAGTGAACCTCCTTAGTTTGGCTTAAACACACACACACACACACACACACACACACACACACACACAGACCAAATCCTATTTAATGTACAGTGAGTACCAGACAATGTTGTAAGAAAAGGAAAAGAAAATGGAGGTACCAAGATTGAAAATTAGAATTTATAAATAGTATGCTCATGTACAAAGAACCACATTATTAACAATTCCAGTTCCTAAGAAAGGTTAGCAAAGTTGCTAGATTAAGTTAAATAGAACAAAAATAATTTATCTTTTACCAGAAGTATGTACTAAAAAAGATGGCATTCGAAATTAGTTAAAAAAAAAATTCTAGAACATATGTAGGAACTCATTTAACAAAGAATACTCAAGACCCATTTAGAGAGAATGTTAAAACTCTATTAAAGGACAAAAAGGAAATTCTGAAAGATGGAGATGAAAAACATTCCATGCTTTTGACTGGGGCACCTCTAATCAAAGAATGATAAATACTATCATCACTATCTATACATTCAATACGACCCCAAATTCCAATCTAAAATTCTAAGTGGATTTTTTAAAGAATGTGGTAAACATATTTTAAAATATATGGGGAATAACAGAAGTACATGAATGGTTACCTTACCCTGAAAAAGACTTCAAAAGGGGACTTGCTTTACTAGACTATAAACAATACTCCAAAGCCATAATAATAAAAATGGTGTGATAATGACATGTAACTAAAGAAATAGACCAGTGAAAACAACAGAGATTATAGAAATGGATGCAGGTATAAAGGAGAACTTAATTTGTAATGTCTCCACAAACCAATGAAGGAAAATCAGAATGCTTGGTAGACGGTCTTCTTAAAACCAGCTGACTGGGGCACCTGGGTGGCTCAGTCGGTTGAGCGTCCGACTTTGGCTCAGGTCACGATCTTGCGGTCCGTGAGTTCGAGCCCCACGTCAGGCTCTGGCTGATGGCCCAGAGCCTGGAGCCTGCTTCCGATTCTGTGTCTCCCTCTCTCTCTGCCCCTCCCCTGTTCACACTCTGTCTCTCTCTGTCTCAAAAATAAATAAATGTTAAAAAAAAAAATTTAAAAAAAAAAACAAAAAAAAAAAAACAGCTGACTGTATGGAAAAAACAAAATTTCCTGCTTACTACATATGCAGAAGGGGCTACCTGTAGATTTAAAAACTCAAATGTAAAACTTAAAACTATACTTATGGAAAGATAATATAGGAACATAAGCTGTGATCCGGGGGTGGAGAAAGACTTCTTTAAAAAACTATAGAGCTCATAAAGAACTTTAATACCTTAGTTCTGGGGCTAACATCATGAAGGCTACAATGATAACTAACAATCAATTCACACAGTTTTAAATACAGGTTCTTATCCAGTTTTACTTGAAACATGCTGTGTTAGAATAAAGATTCAGCTGAAAAATTGCTAGACCTGTTAACAACTTAAATCTACTCGCATGTGTGGATGTGTGTACCACATAGCATTAAAAATGAATATAGTCAAATAGATATAATGGCAATTGACTGCATCAGAGGAAAAGATTACTTCTCTTAAATTCCATACAACAGCCCTGGAAAATACTTTTTTTTTCCATGACTCACTGAAAGTGTGTTTTATTTTTGGAATGTCTTCTGAAAAGCTAAGGTCACATCAGCCAACAGCTTGCTGATGAACATTTCTACAATATGAAATAGAAAGCCCATAAACCTAGTTTTAGCCATACTGTGGTTTCTCAATTCAACTGTATTTAAATAAGATTATTTCAAATATTTTTGATAACATAATACAATTTAAAAAAAATTTTTTTGTTTTATTTAAATTTGAGAGAGAAAGAGGGAGACAGAGCAAGGGAGGGGCAGAGAGACGGAGACAGAATCTGAAGCAGGCTCCAGGCTCCACGCTGTCAGCACAGAGCCCGACGAGGGGTTCAAACCCACAAATCATGAGATCATGACCCAAGCTGAAGTCGGACACTTAACCAACTGAGCCACCCAGGCGCCCCATAACGTGGTACAATTTATTTGGATTTTAATGCAAATACAATTTTGTTATTGGTAATATTCACTTATATATGTTACTTTCATAGATTGTTGTTTCCCACTACAATAATTTAATATATAGTATAAGTGAAAACATATTGATACAAAAGTCGTCCTTAGCATTTTTTCCCAAATTTTGTTTTAAATTTAGAGAAGCAACATTTATTTACCATCTTTCCTTACATTTTTAAAATGAATATTTGCTATGGTAGGATCTCTCTTTAGAATAATAATTATAAATAAAAATCTTTACTCATATGGTAACCAAAAGAACTCTAGATATATTCAGAATATATTCATGCAACTTTTATGCAGCCTTTTTACAAAAGGGACCTGATATTATCGGAAGCTTAATTATCTTGTCCTATTTCATCTCATGTCACCATACTAGAATAATATAAGCATTCAGAAATCATACGGGAAGAAGACCACCAAAAGGAAGAAGTCAAGTTTTTGTCTTTTTTTTTTTTTTTTAATCACCTTTAGCTCTTGCCTGGTTTCTTTTACACTGTGTATATAGAGCATAAATATTTTTGCTCAGGTGGACATTTCAAAATTTTTCTTTTTATTATTATGGAAAACTTCCAATACATTCACAATTAGAGATAATAGAGTGGAAATATCTGATACCCTCAATACTCAGGTTACATAACTATCAACTTGTGGGTAATGCTGGTTCACCTTTACTGACACTATCGTATCTTCTATACAGCAGATATCATATCATCTGCACATAATTCAACACCTAGTTCTAAAAGAATATTTTCCTTAAAAAATACACAGCTACAATGCTACAATTTTTTTAAATTAGTACTATATCTTAATATTATTAGATATCCAATTACTATACAACTTTTCCTCACTTTTAAAAATTTGTTTGAATTGGAATACAATAAAATCCATTCATTGCCTTTAATAAGTATGCATCTCATTTGTTTTGATCTATAGATTTTAACCTATAAATTTGAATCTACATCCTTAGCCTCACTCTACTTATAACTTGTTTTATAATTAAAAATAAAAAATAAAAAACTGGGTAATTTGTTTTGTAGTTTTCCACAGTTTGGGTTTTGTTGATTGTATCCTCATGATGCTGTTTTTAATGCTCTTTTGTCACATGATGAATAGAAAATAAAGTTCAAAGCTGGATTGGTTTCAGGTTCAACTTTTTGTATTGCTACCACATAGGTAGTGTTGTGTATTTTTTTCAGGAGATACATAATATCTGGTCCTTTCTCTTTTTGTGACAATGTAAGTAACAGTGATAATTATTGGTTGGATCCGTTGTTTCAATCAAAGTTGCAAAAAGGTGTGATTTTATTTCTTTCATTCATCCTTTATGTATTATCTGGAGTATCTTTTTAAAAGCTCCTCTTATCAATTACTTGTTACCAAAGGTATAATGTATATACAAAACAAGATAAGTGCTTGAGTATTTTGTATTTTCTAATCTTCAAAATGATGAGTTGGTTACCTTGAATGGTGACCAATGAGGTTTTTTTAAGGTGTTATAAACCCATATTTAAACATGTTTCAGTCTATGGAGGTTATTGTTACTTTTCAAGTTAAAATTTCCCCATCTATGGCTAGTAAAAATGTCTTTAATTGACTGCAGTGTCTTCTTGGTATGTTCATAAAGGCTTTAATAGTTTCCTTAGTTTTTGATATGACATTCTGGGCTCATATGAACATTTCCTACCCTAGACCTGAGTGAAATCAGCCATTTCCCCAAGGAATGCTTGTTCATTTCACTTTAGTGGGAAATGGTAGATAGGAATTATTATCTAAATATTGGGGAAGAAGCTTATCATTGCTACTGGGTCAGTCTGTATTTTTAAGGTTTGCTTTTTAGTAGCAGGGCCAGCTTTTTTAAGACAAAAACAACATGAATTCATATAGATACCTTCAATTCAAATTTACTTAAACTTATCTGTCTTGTCCATTTTTTCCTTTACCTGCACCAAGAATCCTGGTTTCCAAAGATAACAACATAATCAGAAACACGCTCCAGGCTCCAAGCTGTCAGCACAGAGCCCAATGCGGGGCTCAAACCCACGAACCGTGAGATCATGACCTGAACCGAAGTTGGATGCCCAACTAACTGAGCCACCCAGGTGCCCCAGCTTCCAAACTTTTCTGATTTTATCTCTTATATTTAGTTAAATTATCTACTTCAAATTTAGTTTTATACGCTGTGGAGTAAGGTTCAAAGTTTTACTTTGTTTTGTTTTGTTTTGACATGGAGATTCAATCACTATACCATGTGTTTAAAACACCACACTCGGGGCGCCTGGGTGGCGCAGTTGGTTAAGCGTCCGACTTCAGCCAGGTCACGATCTCGCGGTCCGGGAGTTCGAGCCCCGCGTCGGGCTCTGGGCTGATGGCTCAGAGCCTGGAGCCTGTTTCCGATTCTGTGTCTCCCTCTCTCTCTGCCCCTCCCCCGTTCATGCTCTGTCTCTCTCTGTCCCAAAAATAAATAAATGTTGAAAAAAAAATTTTAAAACACCACACTCCTTTGAATTATCTTCGCACATTTGTCAAAAATCAATTGAGTATACATATATATGGTCTAATCATCAACTTATACTGTTACTTAATACTTACTTAATACTTAATACTGTTCCACTGATCTGTATGACTATCACCTATTCCCTATGTCAATATTTCTTATCATAATTAAGGTAGCTTTCATAATACATTTTGAAGTCCTCTGATTTTTTTCTTTTCCTTTTTTCAGTTTTTTGGCTATGCTAGGTGCTTTGCCTTTCCATAGGTAGCTGACAATCAGCTTGTCAATTCCTTTAAATTGCCTATTGGAATTTTGATTAGGATTGTATAGACTCTACACCTCAATTTGTGAAGAAGACATCCTAACAATACTGCATCTTTCAATCTTTTGTAGTTTTCAGTAAACAGTTTTTACACTGCTAAATTTATCCTAAAATATTTCATGTTTCAATGCTATGATTTCAATTTCTAATTTTTTATTCCTAGTATTGAGAAGTATAATTGAATTTTGGAAATTGATCTTGTAGTCAACAACTTGCTAATCTTAATTAGTTGTAGTAACTTTTTTGTCATTTGTATTTATAGACAATTTTACTTTTTTTCCAATCTGCATATTTTTATTTCTTTCTTATGCTTTTTAAACTAGATAACACCTTCAATACAATGTTGAACGTAAGTGAGGAGAGTGAACATCTTGCCCGTTTTTTTGTTAAATTCAGAAAAACATTCAGTATTTCATCATTACGTATGATGTTATTAATAAGATTTTGTCTGGGTTTTTTTAGATGCTCTAAAGTTTGAAAAGATACTATTCTATTGGTAGTTTCTATTGGTTTTTATCCTAGGTAGATACTGAATTATTTTGTTCAATGTTTTTCTGCATTTATTGAGTAGATCATATAGTTTTACTTTTTAGCAATAAAATCAAGTCTATAGAATAAATAGATTTAAATGTATTAGGTACAGAATAAGGAATTGAAAATAGAAGAAAAAAACAAGACAATCTGAACATGAAAATGTTAATTTAAAAAATATACATAACAAAACATATATAAAGATAAACTTAAAAATTGTATTATAGTTCCTAAAATAAGAAACTAAAAGTAAGATTTAAACATATTACTAAACACAGCCAAATTAGAAATTAGACGATTTTGAATGAAAAGAGATGAAAAATATGAAAGAGAAATTAAGAATCATGGACCCAAATGATTCTTATATTTCTAGAAAGAAAGAATGGAGAATGGAGAATTAGTTAATATTGAAAATGACCATAATTGAGAGCTTGTTTTCCAGATTTTGTGAAAAACACAAATTCCCAGTTTATAAGTACAAAAAGTTTGAAGCAATATTAATAAAAATAAATTCCTAGGTACTTTGTTATAAATATTTCATTTCTTCAATGGGAATTAAAGAATATTATCACTCAAAAACAAAAGTAGGAAAGTGGATAAAAAGAAACAACAAGAGGGGCGCCTGGGTGGCGCAGTCGGTTAAGCCTCCGACTTCAGCCAGGTCACGATCTCGCGGTCCGTGAGTTCGAGCCCCGCGTCGGGCTCTGGGCTGATGGCTCGGAGCCTGGAGCCTGTTTCCGATTCTGTGTCTCCCTCTCTCTCTGCCCCTCCCCCGTTCATGCTCTGTCTCTCTCTGTCCCAAAAATAAAATAAACGTTGAAAAAAAAAAAAAAGAAACAACAAGAAATAAAACTCAAAATAAGATAGTTGAAATTAATCCAAATATGTGAGAAATTATCATACATGTATATGAAAAAGTTTATTTAAAAAACACCACAACAAAGCTTACTGTATATTCACACATAGTTGAAATTAATCCAAATATGTGAGAAATTATCATACATGTATATGAAAAAGTTTATTTAAAAAACACCACAACAAAGCTTACTGTATATTCACACAACTGTATAATTGATCTATATCTTATTTACAAAAGACACATAAAATCTCAAGAATATACAAAAGTGATAAGCAAATGAATAGAAAAGTATATATCAGACATATATTGACAAAAAATAACTTGTAGTTATAACAATAATAACATCAGACAAAATTTGTTCTAAGGCAAAGAGAATGAGGTAAAAGAGGCTCAATGCATAATGCCAAGAGGAAAACTTTGCCAAAACTCTAAGTCAAAACTTAAATGCAACTAATATTAGAGTCTCAAAAAATACAAAGCAAATACTGCACACAGAAATAGAAATTGAAAAATAGACAAGCAGAGTTTCAAAAAAGTTATTAATGTATCAAAAAATTATTTATTTGCAAAAACTATTATTACAATTTATGTGCAAAAACGTTGACTACAAGTAAAACCTCATGGCTGGAGAACTGGTATTATACAAGCTGCATTCATTAACCGCATGTAATTAAATTGAAAATAATGAAAAATTAACTAGTAAAAAATATACTGGAAATTTTACAAAATGAAAGTGCTTCTAAATAACTCATAGGTGAAACAGAAGTCATACTAAAAATAAGAAAATTAGAAATAAATTTAAATATATTTAAATCCTTAAAAAATTAAATAATACAGGGGCACCTGGCTGGCTCAGCTGATAAGAGCATGCAACTCTTAATCTTAGGGTTGTGAATTTGAGCCCCATGTTGGGTGTAGAGATTACTTAAAAAGTAAAATAAAACCTTAAAAAAATAAATACTATATTCAACTTGTGGAATTAAATGTTATAAACAGGAAAATTTATAGCTACAAATTCTTGCACTAAAAAATCACGCACTATAAATTAACTATGCCTGCAAACAGAAATTTGGAAAAGAATTAAAGAAAACCTAATGAAATCTCTAAGAATGAATCAACTAATTAAAGTGGAGAGAAGATAATAATGAACTAGAATATCAAGAAACAATAAAAACAATTGGTGATTCTTGGACAAAAGTAATAAGATAGAACCCTGATCATCTGACCAAGGAAACTAGAAAAGGCAAAAATAAACAATATTGGAAATAAGGTCTCAAAAATGAAGACAGTGATTTAATTAATCATAACAGAGTACTTTTAACACATTTATACATTTACATTTAATATGACTAACATGAGAATAAATTAAAAACCTGAATTCTAGCCACAGTGAAGATGACTGAATCAACAGGTTAAAAACGGTCAATTTTCCCCCAAGTATCCTTCCCTCCAAATTTGCCAACAACGTGATATGTTTTTATAGGTAATCTCTACCATGTTACATAAAGTATGCAAAAACTAGAAATAAAAAGAGAAATTCAGTAATTCATTTAATCACTTTAGTGTAAAACGGATACCAAAACCTAACAAAAACAGAAGAAAGAAAAGATGTTTCTGTATCACCTACGAGTACAAATACAAAAATTCTAAACAAAATTAAAAGTGGTGGAACAACCGGTTATCAAAGAAAGGAAGGGAGGAAGGAAGGAAAATTAAAGAAAACTTGGATCTATCCTTACAATATACATATAACTGAACTACAGTGAATTATTGACCTAATGAGAAATTAAAAATGTATAATGAAAAATAAAAGAAAAATTTTTATTACCTTAAAGCAATAAGGATTTCCAAAATAAGATGCTAAATATAAAATAAATAACTGGTAAAAAATTAACAACATTAGAATTAGAATTTTCTCTCAGAAAAAGAAAAAGAAATCCACCATAAACAATGAGAGAAAAAAAAGTCAAAGCCTGAGAAGACTGTTGATTTACGCATATTAACTCTTAGAGACTTTATGTCTTCCATTTATATGAAGAGCTCTTAGAAATCAATAAAAAAGGGGTGTCTGGGTGGCTCAGTCGGTTAAGCATCCAACTTCAGCTCAGGTCATGATCTTGTGGTTCATGAGTTCAAGCCCCGCATCTGGTTCTGTGCTGACAGCTCAGAACCTGAAGCCTGCTTCAGATTCTGTGTCTCCCTCTCTCTCTTCCCCTCCCCCATTCACTCTCTGTCTCTCTCTCTCAAAAATAAATAAACATTAAAAATTAAAAAAATAAATCAATAAAATAGATAATCTTCCCTCAAATTGGGGGCAAAGATGTGAATAAACAATTCACAAAAGAGAAAACCTAAATAAGAAACATAAAAAGATGTTCAAACTCACTAATGAGATACAAATGTGCATCCATGATCTTGAAAAAATTAGGTATGATAATACCAAATATTGCTGAGGCTGTGAAGCAACGTGTTATTTTATACACTTTTGAAAGAAAGGTAAATTTGTTGTACCTATTTGGAGATGTATTTGGCAATATTCAGTAAAGTTGTAGTTGTGTATATTTTTAATACAATTCTATGCCTAATTTATATACATTCTAAAATGTTTGCACATATGTACAAAAGCTGCTTCTGTTACTTGTTTTGAAAAAATAATCTAAAAGAAAGAAAACAAAAAGGAAAGGAAAAGGAGAAAGGAAAGGAAAGGAAAGGAAAGGAAAGGAAAGGAAAGGAAAGGAAAGGAAAGGAAAGGGAGGGGAGGGGAGGGGAGGGGAAGGGAAGGGAAGGGAAGGGAAGGGAAGGGAAGGGAAGGGAAGGGAAGGGAAGGGAAGGGAAGGGAAAGAAACACCTAAATGGTCATGAACAGAGTACTGACCAAAAGATTTTTGTCTATTCAGTCTACTGAATCTTAGCGATTAAAATAAATGAATTTGTGCTACCTATAACAATACGGTAAATAAACAAAATATTGAACAAAAAGTGCACAGTGCAGAAGGTGAAAACATTTTATAATATTTTATAAAGAATTCAAAACAATGCCTTACTATTTTTATGAATACATGCTATGAATAAAATGGAAATGGAAATGATCTATACCTGGCCTTGAATCCAAAGAATCAATTAATGAAAGCATTATTTACACTTAATTTTTTGGATTTAATAGGTGAACAAGAGCTCACCTCAGTTGAAAAACACCACGCAGTCTCTAATATCAGACCCCTTTCACAACCAATATTTTGGAAAAATGATAATAACCAATGGTGCCCTGGGTATGTTAAATTGTGGGGTTGAGGATTTGCTCTTGTATCCACAGATAACGGGGATACCTGGCTCCCAGCCTGGCAATTAAAACCATGATACAAACAGATGGGCGAAGAGAAAAAGAGTCTACAATTTTCGACCACTGGAGAAAGATATGGAAGAATTAAGCCTGCAACAAGAGATAAAAAGAAGAACCCAATAAACAACGAAAGACAAACCTCCAACATGGGGACAGATGAAGAAGATGCCTCTAGAAGCAGAACAGATCCTCCAAAAAACAGGAACACCTAAGACTTCTACTACTCTGTTTATTGACATGATGTCAGTTCTTACTTTAACTGTGAGTACTAAAGAGAATCACACATATTGGGCTTGTATTCCAAATCTACCTCTTAATAGATTAATTACATGGGATGATCCCTCATTCCCAGTTTATGTAAATGATTCAGTCTGGTTGTCTGGACCTCATGATAATAGAGGCCCATTTAAACCAGAAAAGGAAAAAAAAGTAATCCCAGAATATTCTATAGGTGCATATAGGCCACCTATATGCTTTGCAACAGGTAAACAATGTGTTACATTTCATTCACAGGTATGGATAGCAAAAATACCCAATGGGACTAATGTCTCTATATTGTGCTTACTACAGGGAGTCTCCATGAGAAGTCAAAGAATTACGTACAATCGCCCTCCTAAATTGCCTCGATGTCAATTAAGAAAGATCATAAATCCTGAGGAATGGGTTAATTGGGAGCTCTGTAGAGGAGAGGTTGGTAGAATTCTTCTTAATACTTCCAAAGGAAGCGCCATTAATTGGGCCTCTGTAGGTTCTGCTCGGACCAAATACTCCAGAAAAGAGCTCCGATAGCATCAATATCAAGATGACATCATTTCAAATGTAACATCTGAACCCATTGTATGGCATGAAGGAGGGATGACTATCCCCAGTCCACATTTACCTGATGGGCTAGTTCATTCAGAACTTTGGAAAATTGGTACTGGATTATTAGGCATGGCCACTTGGAAAGGCCACTTAATGAATGTTTCAAATAAATTCTCTATCTCTTTTAGATTAAATGAGATTCATAAAATTTAAGCATGTATCAGACTTCCTTTTCTGTTTATGTTAGGCATACTTCATTCCAATTCGAGTATGAGGACCTTCACTTAACTGCACTTTGTTTGCGGACTCATCTTTTGCGACTCTGGCTCTACTCCCTGCAACATACACCAAACTCAGGATAGTAGATTACTTTTGGGAAAATTCTGAAGAGGAAGAAAATAAAATTTAGAGTTTTCTCTTTCTTTTTTCTTTTAACAGAAATAATTGTGGCAAAAGTTAAATTTGTAAAGCTGGGTGGTGGGTATAGGGATGTCAGGTATATTATTTTTATTTTGTTTATATTTGAGATATTTCATAATTACAACAAATATGAATATAAAAATAAGCCTGTTGGCTTACAAACCTGAACTGCTGACAGCTGGCAGATAAAGTTGGCAGAATTAAGGTGGCTGCATCTCCTGCTAAATGACAGAGTAAGCTACATATAATGGTAAATGCCAAGGGGGGTGACCAGACATCTCTGCTCTCCTCTGCAACTGTAAGAACATCAACTGCCACCATGGTGGTGTTGGAGATAAGATGCCTCAGGAGTGGGCAGATTCTATGGCCATTGAGAGGCATTGTGTGTGAGGAGGATGGAGATTTTATTTTCCTGTTTCTGTAGCAAGCTGTTCTCCTGAGTGGATATTGGAAGGTAAAATGACATTTGATTGATTATCTGACAGTCTTCTGATGCAAGCTGTAGCAGGGAATACTATCAATGATCCAGGACATGTAAAACCAATAGGTTCTATATAGGAAAAAGGAAACCAAAAGGAAGTTAAGCAGTAAGTTGAGAGAGAGAGTGCACGCACACAGGGAAGGGGTAGAAAGAGACTGAGAGAGAGAGAGAGAGAGAGAGAGAGTCCCAAGCAGGCTCCGTGCTGTCAGCATAGAGCCCAACATGAGGCTTGATCTCAGGAACCGTGAGATCATGACCTAAGCCAAAATCAAGAGTTGGAGGTTTAACTGACTAAGCCACCCAGGAGCCCTGATGCCAGCCATCTTTTTAACTTCAAAATTTTAAAGATTTCCACTGCATTATAGTTTTATGAGGATTTACGCATTTAGAAAGGACTTAAAATACCATTTGGTCATCGTTCACTTTTATTATAGAATATCTAATTCTATCACTGTAAATGTTTTGTGTGATAGAACAAATCCTTCATCCTTCATCTTTCCACCTAAATATTCTAGATATGTTAGTCAGACAAAAATGAAGTCCCTAAAAGCTGGCCATTCCCCAACAATGGAAGAAGAAAATAATCCACTTATTTACTACGTAGCAATCTGACAACTTGCTTGATGACTCCCTCTTAGAAGCTGCCAATTCAGGAAAGTGGAGGGATCTCTAGCCACACCATTATCATTATTCAGAAACTGGTCAGTGCGCCAGACTTTGTTCAAATCATGTTTTGTTAGTCTGGCACTGTGTTATTAAAATGCTTGAATTCATTGATGACATTAGGAAATATAAATCTTTTACATAAAATTCCAGGATTCCTGGGGCACCTGGGTGGCTCAGTCAGTTAAGCGTCTGACTTCTGCTCAGGTCATGATCTTGCGGTTTGTGAGTTTGAGCCCTGCATCAGGCTCTGTGCTGCCAGCTCGGAGCCTGGAGCCTGCTTCGGATCCTGTGTCTCCCTCTCTCTCTGCCCCTCCCCCACTCATACTCTGTCTCTCTCTCAAAAATAAATAAACATTAAAAAATTTTTTTTAAAATTCCAGATTCCCATCTTTTCTTGAAAATCTGGCATGTGTAGGTATCCATTCCTTCCAGCCCTGGTATAATCTTATGCTATACCTGGTATTAGAGACTAGGGAGCCAGGATCTGTCCAGGAGCTGGACCTGACTCAGAGCCAGCTATGAACGATGAATGGACAGAGTCACCAGTCCTCACCTTCTTTTGAAAATACAGATCTAGCAACACTGGGTCCACAATCCTGCATGACAGCAAATTAACTAGAGCTGAGTAGTTAACTGCCGACAGCACCCACTATTCTCTATTGTGTATATCTTGTCATCTTTATAGGCTTACTTTTACCCACTTCCCTAGATTGTATTATTGTTCAAAATATTTGTTACTTTTTCCTATGACTAGATTACTCTTTCCTTAATCTGGTAACATCATCTTGGCCAAATAACTTACTTTGGCCAATAAATTTGGGGCACATGCCAGTTCTGAGCAGAAGCTTTAAGATACCTCATGTGGCTCTGCCTTCTGCAACTCTCCCTCAGCCAGGAGATCAGGATTTCCCCAGATGAGAGCTGCTCCTCTAGTCTAATCCCAGAATGAAGATGATAAAGAGCAGAGCTAAAGCAGGCTCATGATGCACATGCAGCCTGAGCAAAAACAAGCGATTGTTTTCATGAGCCTCTGAGACTGCACTGTCATTTACTATCACGGCAGATCCTAGCCTAAGCTAACCCATACATCTTTCTAGCTCTGCCAGCCATTTTATTCTGCCAAACATCAGCAACAATATCATGCCTGACTAGAAAGAGGAGGCATCTGATCCAGTGATAAATCTATTTTTTTTTTTTTGAGAAAGGAGAATGTATAGAGCATGATAGAAGTGTCTAGTTTTGTAGAAAATGGCATAAATGTTTCCTTTTTAGTTGTAGAGCTTAGAACGGAATGGATATAAATTAACTGAAGCCCCACCATGTGCTGGGTGTTTTTCATAGTTTACCTCATTTTAAGTGATCAACATTGCTTAAATGTATAGTTACTGTTCCTCCCAGTTCTTAAACAAGTAAATTGCAGTTCAGAAATGTAGATTGTGTCTGTATTTGAATATGTATATTTTTTAGTCCTAAACTTATGTTTTTTTTTTTTCTAAGCCTATTCCATTCTTCAAAGTGTAGTTTCTAGGAAGTCTTATTCAAAAAGCTCTATTCAGAAATATGGCAGCATTTATTTATTTATTTATTTTTGTTTCCTTTTTTAAATCTTTATTTATCCATTTTGAGAGAGAGAGAGTGAACAGGAGACGGGCAGAGAGAAAGGGAGAGAGAGAATCTCAAGCAGGCCCTGGGCTGTCAGTACAGGGCCCAATGTGGGGCTCTATCACACAAACTGGGAGATCATGACTTAAGCCAAATCAAGTTTCAGATACTTAATCTACTGAGCCATCCAGGAGCCCCAAAATTGGCAGCATTTAAAATTTTTTTATTGTTTATTTATTTTTGAGAGAGAGACAGACAGAGCATGAGCAGGGAGGGGCAGAAACAGTGAGGGAGACACAGAATCCAAAGCAGGCTCCAGGCTCTGAGCTGTCAGCAAAGAGCCCCACGCGGGGCTTGAACACACAAACCGCGAGATCATGACCTGAACCAAGGTCGGACACTTAACCAACTGAGCCACCCAGCCACCACAAAATTGGCAGCATTTAAATTTTACCTGACTTTTGAGTAGAGACAATGATTCCTTCATGGATCTGTGACATCCCCTGATGAAGTTTTATCACCTCTGCCCCCCATGGATAAATGAGATAAATAGGAAAATATGTGTTTTTTCATAACGTTCCATATCATCTATAAAGAATGGGCTGTTCTTTATTTTTAGTTTATGACTTTTATATGGTTTATAACAAAATGTGTTTTCCTATGAGAAATAATGGACATAAATATTGATTTTGTATAATGTTTTTATCTGAAATCATTAAGGCAACATGGTATAAGTCTTTATTTTCTGTTATTAATGCAAATGTGCATGTGTGATGGATATATTTTGAAATATGAAAAAAAATGTGTTTTCCTCTCTGTTATCCTTTATCAAATGAAAGCCCTCCTTCCTGTGAAAACTAGACATTAGACATTAGACACTCCTTGCTTCAAGAAAAGTTGCTTAAACAGAAATGGAATGTTTTGAGTTTCTAAATGGACTTTTAAAAATCATGGCATAGAGAGTTTAAGTGCAGTTTTCAAAATCATGGCTTGATTTTGAGCTCAATAGAACTCAAGACATAAGGCTTCTATCATAAGCCATGGTTATAGACAAACCTATGATAGATTGAGACCAATTATGCATACTAATCCTTCTTAAATCAACAAATAAAAATAGGGACAGGAGATGGGGCACCTGGGTGGCTCAGCTGATTAAGCATCTGACTCTTGATTTCAGCTCAGGTCATAATCTCACAGTTCATGAGATCCGGCCCATGCTGGGCTCTATGCTGACAGGGCAGAGCTTGCTTGGGATTCTCTCTCTTCCTCTCTCTCTGTCCCTCCCCTGCTCGCTCTCTCTCTCTCTCTCTCTCTCTCTCTCTCTCTCAAAATAAATAAACTTAAAAAAATTAAAAAAAACAGGGACAGGAGAGAGTGGTGTTGAAGGAAAGGAGTCCCAATAAAAACAATAGATTTAAATGTTGTTGCAAGTCCTTAAAAAGATGTTTTAAACCCTTACATTTACTGACTTGTCTCCAAGCCTTGTATTTGGGGATCTAAAAGCCAACAAATTATTTTGGGGATCTTAAGGTTAATAGAATTTTTACCTTTATTTCTGGGAGATGACAACCTTTACATTCAGTCTCACATGGTATAAAGCAGTAAGAAATGACTGAGTCATGCCTAGACCAAGACTTGGTGGAGCGCCCCACTGATCATTTCATTGCCTACAGAACCTTCCTTGAGAAGGGCATGGACTTAGTTGAGAGGAAGCCAGCAGATCTGAAGTGCCTCATGGTGAGGATAAGGGGAATGCTGAATGACTTGTGTGGGCCACTGACTTAACGATAGAAGGAATGGATATTTTGAGTATATGTCTGTTGCAGTTGGTGCTGATAAAAACAGAAACAGTATAAACACTATCTGTTAATGGATGCCAGCTTGGGCAGCAGATGAGGACTCAGGACCAGGTTTCCCCCACTGAATCCACTGGCATAGCCCCAGGAGAAGGGAAGGAATCCCACACTGAGTAAAGATCCTGACTGGACCAAGAAAACTCTGAATACGTGAGTTGCTAATTGAGTAGAATGGAGGCCCATCATCAAAATTAATTTCAATTAAAGAAAATTACAGTTAAGTTTTGCATATATCATTTTAAGAAATCTAAACTTTTTACCCATTTTGCATAAACACCTCCGATCTGGGAATATCTGTGTCTTTGATTTACATCAAAATAAAGGTTTAAAAGGATAGTGTTCTATAAAAATAAATCTGTCAAGGCAATTTGTCCTTATAAAGCAATGGTGAGGCTATAGATTGAGAAGGGAGTTCCCTATCATTAAGTTACTCAGAAGGTAAATGATCCATTTATGGCTAAGGGACATTTAAACAGCTCACCCATCATAGATGATGTGCTGTTCTCCAACAGACAGAAACTGCTATCATTTCTAAGGTAACCAAAGACACAGAAGAAGAAGGGGGCATATTGGACAGTGGTCATTAATCGAAGAAAGGTAGGAACCATCAAGAATTACCCTCAGAATTCAAAGCATGACAGCAACAGGCACTGGGCCTTCCTAAAGAAAAGGGCACAGGAAAAGGCCCATTCCTTTGTAGGACTTCTATTATTTTCCCTTGTCTTAATTATCTTTATTGTATTTCTTCATGGTGATTGACAATTAAATGCTTTTTTTTTTTTTTAAAGACTCATGCTCTTATCCTGGATTTCAGCAATTAAAGCAGCTTTGCTAGGGATATACAGCCTTTTCACAACCCAATATATTCACAGATCCAGATATTTAAAAAACAACACAACAGTACTATAGTTCTAGAAATGAGGTGCGGCAAACTCTGTAGCTTGGCAGAAAGTCTCACAGAAAACAAGCTGTGGACCTAGATTTGATTTTGCAAATAACAGTAACAGGACCATGTGTACAACTTCCCAGGGAAGGATGAACTACATTTCTGCATTCCTAACGATTTATGGAGTATCCAGGGAGATGAAAACTTTGAAGTCTCTTGAAAGAAAACTGCCTTTACATTTTCTAGCAAGCAAAATATAGTCTTTTGGAGAACATGGTTCTTGTCTAGGACCACCAAAAATTGAACAACTAACATCCCCACGTTATTTGTGAGCATGTGGTGTTTGATGAAGTGAGCCAAGGGTGAATACTTCAGACTGGACCCTATGTCTTCTGTGAGTCCATCAAAGGCATCTAGGAAGGAAAGGGTAATTGGTCCTAAGTTTTGTTAGGTTAGAGATTGTCTGCTGTAAGAGTTGGGTCCTCTGCCTATGTGACAGGAGGGCCCGGAGCAGCAGGTGAGGGCTTGTGATTCCCAAGAGAGGCAGCTGCTAATATATTTGGAAAGGACCCTGTTCACGCTCATGGATCAGAACAGTGGGAATGCAGCCTTGTGACTAGCACAAGGCAAGGTGAGATCACCGAGAAAAAAGGAAAACATGAGACATGGCCCCAAGGACATTGTGAAAAATGTGAGTATTCTAAGGATTCTCAGAAATATTTAAGAAAGGCATCATGGTTCTGCTGTCTTTCAGGTGAGAGATAAAATACAGACATTTGGGCTACATATGTTAAATGATATAAGACCCCTTCTGGGAAAAATATGCATGAAGACTAATAAAAGTTGTATTTGAAAATCATTACATAGTGCATTGAAAAAAATATTAGTGATTGATAGAAACTACAACATCAAAGACAATAATAATACTCAAAGTTAATCACAAACACACTCTGGGATTTTACTGACGGAGTCTAAAATATTTTGCTCCCTTTGCCATTAACTGCATTCTCCTGCTATAAGGTCAAGAGGGTCGAACACTGGATAATACTGCGTGGTTTTTGAAAATAGTTGTAAAAAGAGAACAGCACTATTTTATTCTTGCTACAATGATATAGACTATTTCTATGATAAGTTCCTCTTAAAAATTCTAACCTTAAATGTTAGTAGCCAAACCATTGGTCAGTTCTGGTGATATGGGTCTATTCCTACGTGTGTGTATCTATATACACATACACACATATATTTACTATTAGTCCTTATTTCCAAAGACTCTGCTCCTTCTTGTGTGTAACTGCTAGCTGAGAGAGGGTGAGTAATGACCGTCCCCTGTTGATGACCAAGTGGTCTGCCAGCTCAGTATTCTTGAGTACAGAGAAGCACAGCCTTTATATATTAAAATGATCAGTGCCCTAATTTGAAATTTTTTCAAAGGATGAGTTCGCCTTGCTGGTTTCATTTAATCAGGGTTTTGTAGAACTTGCTGACGAAGGCTTTCTGACTCAGTCAGGAGGTCTCTGAACTCCATAGCTTCCTGCTGAATGCTGCCTAATCTGACCCAGTTCTTCCCTGTGAACAAGAATCCTAAAGGAAGCACTAGAACTGAGTCAATGCCAACAGAGCACATTGCACAAATATTCAAAAACAAAGCTCAGAGCCCTGTGTGCCCTGTTTTCTGATATTGGTCTGGCTGTTAAGCAATTTTTTATCCTTACTGAGACTAATCCATAAAATGAAAGTAACATCTTCCCCATGCCGGCTCCTAGGAGGATTAAAAAATAATAATAGCAAATATAAAGTAGCATTTAATGCATCTTAATTGTCATCCTCCTCTTGTTGAGACCTAGACAACCAAGTTGTCTGCCTTCATCCTGAGGATTCTGAACTCCATCACAACATATATTCAGTAAAGCAGAACATCACGTTCATTGGGTCTATGTCAGGTTCTGCCCAATTCCTGGTCCATAATTCCCCCCCCCACCCCCCCGCCGTTAGTTGCCACTTTGAGAGATATAGCTTTGCCTCTGCTTCTGGATACTAACCTACACCAGCACTTGACCTCAACTCTCTCCAAGCTCCTCATACCCTCTGGTATTCAGGCCCTTCTGAAATACAGATGCCTGGCTTCTTTGGGAGCCTCTGACACCCTTGGCTCCTGTGGCTCCAGTTCTTATAAGCACACTTCTAAGATGCCTATTTTCAATTCCTCTCCTCAAAACCCTATGCACACTTGTCCTGCTCTTGTCTCTCCTTTCTTCTGAACTACATTCAACCTGACTTACTTCCTGTCTAAAAAGCTATGAACCATGCTTCAAATTCCTGTTAAATGGCTTAAGGTCCACTTCACAGCTGTTTCATCCCCATGTCACCTGTCTACCACAGCTTCTGAGTGTTGTCACCATAGATCTTTAGATGTCTCATCACCATGTTCCGACACAATTTTATTTTGTCCTGAACTTCCTGATTGCCAGCCACATGCACCTGGATGTTCTCTATATTTGCCTTACTACCTGAGGCACCATGTTTTTTTCCAGTTGATAATTTAAATTTCTCCTCACTGCTTATGCCGCTGTACCCTCAGAGACCATCCTGGGCTATTTCGGGAAACTGAGATATTGTGCCCCAGCCTCTGCTTGAGGCCCTGTCATCAAGTGAGCATCCCTAAAATTTTCCTAACTCTCCCATTGGAGGCTGGGAACGGCACTGAGGGCACTCCAGACCTGACCATGGTCCTGTGTGAGGCCTGGTCATTGAGAGCATCTCCTTATCTCCTTGATATTTTTCCACATAGTTTGGTTTGGCTTCAAGGAGTAAAGATGCCAGCTCCTATTCCTTCCTGCCCACTTTACTACAAGTAATCTAAGGTCAGTAGTCATACTTGAACATATGATCACTCAGACATAATGAGAAAAGACACAGCTATGAGGTATGGCATATGAGGGCGGCAGTTCATGGGTGAAGAAGGCTGGGATTGAGTTGAGTCCCAGAAGTACCTAATCATTAAAGCGCTACGCATGAGAAGGATTAACATGACAGGAAAAACTAATCTAGAGAAGGGGAGCCAAGCAGTCGATGGCCCAATATCCCAAGGGGCCACTATGTCAGGAGCAGCTCAACAAGTTTTAGCATGTCAGTGCCTGGGGTAAACAGTGAGTGATTCCAGTTCAAAAGCAGTGATAATTCAACGACAAATGGTAATGTCAAATCAGCATTGCTTAGAGAGCTCTATCCCTTTGTGTCAGGACCCCAGCTGGGAGCTGAACAGCAAATGTATATGACTCAAGGGAGAGAAATAAGGAGAAAGGTGGAGCCAAATACTCAGAAGAGGCAAAGACAAAACAGATGAACACAAGGGAAGGGAAGCAAAAATAATATAAAAACAGGAGAGGGACAAAACAGAAGAGACTCTTAAATATGGAGAGCAAACAGAGGGTTGCTGGAGGGGTTGTGGGAGGGGGGATGGGCTAAATGGGTAAGAGGCACTAAAGAATCTACTCCTGAAATCATTGTTGCACTATATGCTAACTAACTTGGATGTAAATTTTTAAAAAATGAAAAAAGAAATGAAAAAAAGACAGAAAGAAAATGGGTTTGGAGCAATGTCCTAGTCTTAAATAAACATGAGGCCTTAGGCAGCTAACAGAACAGACAAGCAAGATTTAGAAAGTATTGTGATTGAAAGGCCAAAAGATCCCAGGGTTCCTCCCAAGCATATACAGCACTTGACCAGGTTAGTAGCATAGGTAGACTCCAACCAACACCAGAAGGAAAGAATGGAGATGCTGACCTTTCTCCCAGACCAGAGGGAAGTGAATTTGGGTCTGCAGGTAAAATTCAAAAGTACGTCCAATTAAAGTGAAAGACACAGGATACAAGAAATATTATTACAGTCACACCATTACTCAATGACTTGCTCAATGATGCCTAACTAGGGATCATATTTGGATCTTTACACTGGTATCACCAGCGTGTCAACTGTATGGCAGATCCCAGGATTCTAGCTTTTTAAATTCCTGGCCATATTTTTAGTAGTGACCTTCCAGTTCTGCATCATGACATCTATTACAGCCCCTCAAAATTTCTGCTGTTTCTGCCTCCATGAATTTGACCTGGACTCTCATCTGCAATTTCCTTTCCTATATCTGTTAGCTTTCCAACACTGCCAAGTCATCAGAAATGCCATAGTTCTTATGGTCCCTGTATATCTTGAAAGCACTTTCCTGGACTTTCTAGGATTGTTAGTTTGCTATACATGGTGGGTTGTGTCTATCTCAAGGGCATGACATTTTTTGTTATTATTTCTTTCTAATTCTCTCTGAATCTTTGTTCGAAACTTTGCACATAATATAGACTTTAGAAATATTTGATGATTGACTGATAAGTTAAGCATATCCAAACACAAGTTAACTTTGTCTTCTCAAGGGAAAATTCAAGCGGTGTTTCAGGGGAGGGGTATTTGGCATTAGACAACTGCATACTGGTATGTTAGCTCTATACATATTTCATTTTTATGTTAAATTAAAAATATTTAAAAACAAACACATTTTATACTAAGCTGTTATATATTTTACATTACTATATATTAAATAGGGTTGGTATATATATTTTATATTATTAGATGTCCTGTTATAATTATTATATAATATTATGTAACATAAGCTCTGTTACATACTAGATGTTATATATTACGTATTTCATTGATCTATCACAACTGTTTTACCAACATGCTCTAAATAATTGTAATTCCGTATTGCTCAATGGTCAAAACTGATTTCAGCTCTTAAGTTTCAAGTATGAAAATCTCAACTCTAATAAACTTTTTTGTGTTCCTCTTAAGAAATATGGATAACTAGCAGTTCATAACATAAAAATAATGAGCTTATATAACATGCTGCATTTCTCAAGGAATTTTCATTACATTACTCTACAAAATATACTCCCATTTTCAAGGAGAAATGGGAGATATGTATAAAGTGTTAAAACTCAGTTTAAAGATGAAAAAGTCTTGTTTTCTTAATTTATTTCCTTTGAAACAACAGTGTTGCTTATGAATACCCTCAAACTTTGTTTTGAAAATAGACTTATTTTATCACTTGTGATAAGATAACCAATGTTCAAAATGATTGCATGGAGAAGTCCAAACGTTGTCTTTAAGAACAGAAGTGGCTTCAATTCCAAATGATGACAGAAGTTCTAAGCCCAAAAGCCACATCTCCTGATATTTGTGTTGCAGAGACACAGTTTTTAAGAATAAAAGAACACAGAATGAGGAGTGGTATGAATAATCAAGATCAAAGTGTCTTGAAGATGGTCCAGAGCAATATGTGCGTGAGAGTGACAGAGGGAATTGGTTTAATCTATCTTTTAACTTTGATCTTGTATTTGTAAATGGAATGGTCCTAAAATGGGCTTCCTCTTACCTCATTTCTATAATTTTCCTAGATTACATAAGCTTTTATTCTTGTTTCTTTATTGACTATAAAATAGAAAAATAGTTTTTTTTTTGTTTTTAGAAGTTAAATGTTAATCTGATATAATATATTGATTATGTTCATATATTTTGCATATTTAATCCATTTTTATTATCTAACTACTATTTTGCACACTATACGTTTCATATTTCATTTCTTGGTAAGAAAGAAATTTTTTTATTTTTGTTTTCTCTTTTCTTCTTGAGAACTAAGTATTTTAAAACTATTTCTTCAGAGAGAACAAAATAACACTGTAGACAAATTACCTCCAATTCCACTAAGTGAATGATGTAAACAGTACAGATGTTTTCATTTCAGGCTTCACTCCTTTTGTCACACTGCACTCTGGTATTAACTTGCTACTACAGAAAAGAGCAACAGAGATTGAGAGACCTCCCTACGGTTGACACAAGACTTGAAATTTAGCAGAGATGTATCTTTTGTTTGTGACATGGCTCTTGCAATAAGAATCGGGATACGCCCCAATCATCTCAGATAGTGAAACTTTATTGTCAGATGACAATACACAGGAGTAAGAAATGTCTCAGAAGTAATACATTCAAGTTTTAGGTGAACTGGAATGTTATTCTTCACTTAAAGGTAATCTGCCACAGGTTCTGATGGCCCAGCAGAAACTCTAGTTGTCCGCCACATTTAGGGTCCAAGTTTTCCTTCTGTGATTCTCTCACTAGTTGCTGTCTTCCTATTTCATTAATTGCTCTTGTCAACATGATTTATGTTTCTCTCTCTCTCTCTCTCTCTCTCTCTCTCTGTTAGTTACTACATTGCTTTATATGATAGAGTCTATCTCCTGCATCTCTGTCGGTTAACTGTTTACAGGTAGTAACTTCTGGCAAGTGGAACTGGATGGCTTGGGGCCAGCCAGAGATGAGAGCCTTTTTGTATACTGGTCTTAATATTTTGAATTATATATCTTGTGTATTTATTTTTAAAAAAATAAGTAAGTAATTTAAAAGAAGCTCTGTAGAGAGACATTCTTAATCATAACATTATGAGAAGGAAAGGAGGGAAGAAAGAAGAAGAAAAAAGATGAATAAAACAATAAATACACTGAAGATTTAAAAAGGAAAATGGACCGGAGACTGTTACCAAAATCAAAATAGTATCATATAATGGAAAATGTTGGCAAAAGAAAAATGAGAAAATGACAGAACAATAACTTCCTAACATAAGCAAAACTTGGTTAAGAACAGGAATCAGAATTCAGGCTCAGTACTGGAATACTAGACTCATTATATCGCTGATATTAAAAATTAAAAGTATGCAAAATGTTTTAATGCACTGATACTCTATTACCAATGGGCATTGCTAGGGGCCAAAATTTCAGTAGTCTGGAGCAAACTGATAACAATGACAACAAAAATAAATACAAGAGAGACTGAAGTTCTCTGAATTTACATTATGCTACTCCAGAATGCCAGAGCTTGGGTCATTCATACAAATGGTAACCACAGAATAACAATTAATCACAAAGTACATCTAACGGGGAATAGCATAGTTTATACATAGTTTAAACATTACTTCACACATTGTTCCAGTGTGTAAGAAGGATGACCCTTGGGGCACCTGGGTGGCTTAGTCAGTTAGGTATCCAACTTCAGCTCAAGTCATCATCTTGCGGTTCATGAGTTCAAGCCTCACATTGGGCTCTGTGCTGACAGCTCAGAGCCTGAAACCTGCTTCAGATTCTGTGTCTCCCTCTTTCTCTGCCCCTCCCTCCACTTGCACTCTGTTTCTCTCTCTCAAAAACAAGTAAACATTAAAAAATTTTTTTAAGAAAAAGCATGATCCTCTGCCACAAAATTATATTGGTAAACTTCACATTCATCTAAGTTCTGTTGAAAGTGATTTATTTCAAGATATTTTACAGACACAAGGAGAACTCTTTTTCTATTTCAAATTCCACATAGTTCTTGAGCTCATCTTATCCCCCAAATGTTGATCATCTAGAGGTGATTAGGGAGGTAGAGCAATCAATAAATAAATAGAAAAGAGATCATCCTTACAAATGCAATCATTTGTCAGGTTATTAAAAAACTGACAAATACATCTGACTACTCCTATCCCAAATCGCAGAGGATTTAAAATGACATAAAGGTCTACCTTAGTAAATGCGTTATAAATAGTCCCAAATTGCCAAGGAATTTGTGACATAATTTTTTATTGTATGAACTAAATGTTAATTTTTTGATAGTCCCTCTAAGATATATAACTGCTGCCAATACAACCTTTTAAGATTAAGCACCAGCCTTTTTCTTCCTTGAGTGATTCTGGTATTTTCCCTTTATTCACTATAATTAAGTTCTCCCCAGGCAAAGAAGCTTCCCTACCAAGCAGGTATTCCCAATTCCTCCTGGCTCTAATCACAGCATTCTCACCAGCTTTGTCTGGACAATTTCAATTCTACACATATAGTTTCATCCTAATTTACAGAACTTTTCATTACCACAACAACCTGTGATTATTCCAGAAATGATACTGGTGTGGCAAGTCTGCTGATATTCAGACCCCACTTAACCATGACTAGTTCCACAAGTAACCAAACACTTGGCAAAAACAGTCAAAGCTACTGCTGATTGATTTGTACGTATTTACTTTTTGACACTCAAGTCGCCAAAATACTCGAAGATGCTTTGGTCCTGGAGGATATTCAAACATTGAAATTTGAGAGTATCCTTGTATGACTAATTGACTTTATATGAACTTGACTAGTAGAGCTTCTAGGCTTTTATAGACAGAGATGATTAATAGGGGTCTTGTCATCAGTCAACAATCATAAAACATAAGCAACTTGACACAGTTTGTTGTCAATTCAATCCCAATTCTGTTTTAAACTTAATTTACCTCAACGAGGCTTATTTACCTCTACTCAACCACTGTGTTTGATCTACCTTTTATAGCTGCAAAATGTATGCCATGTATAACTGTAAATATACATATATTGACAAAATATGTACAAAAATACATGTCAAGACCTAAAAACATTTTGTTTTCTTTTTAACTGAAGAACCCAATATTAAATGGGATATTTAGGAAGTGATGTGAATTAAGCCCCCTAATTGAGATTTTTCCTTTTGTTTGAAAATAATAATATTACAAGCTAATTTCAGTAAAAAATCTCTTTAAACAAAAAATAGTATGATTTCTATTGCATTAACAGAATATTCTTTGAAAAATAATATTCCCCACAGAAGATATTTTCCAAAGGGACTAACTAGATATTAAATAGAATAGAATGATATATTAAAGCATACTTTTTTTTTATTTCTGAAGTGCTTGTTTAATCATAATTCATGAAAACCAAAACTAAAAAAAATTAAAATAGGTAATAAGTATGTTTTTTATTCTAATATGCATTAGATAAAACATTTTTATAACTGTCTTTTCTTGGCATTTTTCTCTTAAAAAAAAAGCTTTCTGCTTCTATCTCAGTTTTTTTTTTACAAATAAAAGAATACTAAGAGGGGTGCCTGGGTGGCTTAGTCGGTTAAGTATCTGACTCTTGATTTCTGCTCAGGTCATGATCTCATGGCTCCTGATTTGAGCCCTGCATAGGGCTCTGCGCTGACAGTTTGGAGCCTGCTTCAGATTCTCTCTCTCCTTCTCTCTCTGCCCCTCCTGCCCTCTCTCTCTCTCTCTCTCTCTCTCTGTCTCAAAATAAATAAATAAACTTAAAAAAACATTTAAAGAAAAAGTATTAAAGAACACTGAATTGTATTGTAGTTTTTTCTTATAAGCCAAAATCTGCTTCCTCCCAGCTCAGCACATTAATGCTTGGAGCTGATGTAACTTTATAAAGATTGTTGGTTTCATATATGTAATTTGCAAAACTAAATTCATAAACTTTCTGTTTTCAAAGGTAAGAACTGCTGTTCTAATTCTTTTAAAGCAGATACAGAACAATGATTTCTCTTCAACCTCCCTTTCCTGATAATTTGGTTTTGAGGATTTCAAGCTAAAACAATAATGTAAATATAGTAACTAATAATGCTGGATATTAGTTTAATAATTTCAAACTCACTGACTTTGCATTTCAGCTGCATCATTCTTAATAATATTACAGTAAAATATATGGTTTTCAAACAGTAATTTGTCATCTTAGCCTGTAAAAAGATAACTGATTTAGCCAGCAATGCCGTAAGTGTTAACATATAAAAAAGAATTTGAGTTAGAGGTCAGAAAGTATTTTTATCTTGAAAATATTTATAGTGAATTCGGCTTCAGTTCTTGGGTACTTGTCCCTTGAGGATTGCTTTGAGATCCAGGTTTAAATGAACCAGAAAACTTAAATTCAAAATTGATCGCACACTGCCAAACTTTACATGGTTTCTGCCTGAAATAATAAATCAAACTTGAAATTCAGCCCAGATTTGTTCAGAACTCCAATTTCATGAAATCACCAATGTCCTGACGCTCTAATAAAATTTGCTATAAATCTAAAACAAGTCTATAAATCAGAAATCAGGTAAAATGCCAATAAATCCACACACTAAAAAAACGGGTCAATCTATTAGCAAATCATCTTTGCTCATTACGATTTCTGTAGATGATATATGGGAACAGAATAGGTAATTAGCATAGTAATTTAAAAGACAACATTTTAACATTAAAAACTCGAAGTTATTCACAAAACTTATCAAGATAGTCGTGTCAGAATAAAAGAACTGGAAAAAAAGCAAAACCTCTCTATTTTTCTTGAATTGCCATGAACTTCCAAATGACTTTGCCTTCAGCCGTTAGCAATTAACAATTTAGGTTTTTCTGCTCGTATGAAAATAATAATGGAGCCAAAGTAGCAAAGAAGAAAAAATGTACGAAAAATCATTTTATTGGATACAAATCTAAAATATTGCTTGTAAAAATATTCTTAATTTTGTAATGCACATATGCACATATTTCCAGT